>NC_141691.1:1451653689-1452253689 GCF_964263255.1 Lissotriton vulgaris
CCATGCATTGGAAAGGAGACTCATGGTTGTTGGTAAGTAGGCATGGGACATGACAGACGTAGTGTTGTGCATCGGGGCTACCTGATGCATATCACACGAAGTCCATGTTGGCTACCATCAAATACGTTTCCACGTTAGCTGCCGCGCATTGAGTGACAATTCTTGGTGACTGGGGAGTGGCTGGTTTACATTTTGAGGGCCACACATTTTTATTACACATCATTTCTATATCCTTGTATTTGTTCCACTCTGGCCCTCTTTTCAGCTTTTTGGTTTTAAATCTCTAACAGAGGATGGGTCTTGTGCAACGTCACTTCCTCCCTTCCCAATGAAGGCCCCTGCTCTCGGAAAGAGAGAAAATTAAGAGATGTTTGAACTGAAGTTGCAAGAGCAACACAAGGTGTCATTCATTTTTGAAGTGGGCATTGCCTCCTGCACTTGTTAATGAAGTGAGTGTAACCTGCCGGTTTCAACAAGGGGTGATTGAGGACTGGCCACCCTGATACAACGTAGGCAGCATAGTCAAGATGGCGGAGTTCAGACAACATTCAGGTAGCCACAGACGTGGCCCTGATAAAAAACAAAACTGAAACCTTCATCCGAGGCTACAGTGTGGTTATGAGAAATAAGTTGTGTGTTTTGTGGAAGGCCACCAAACAGAACAAAGCCATTGTAAACCCTTTAACCATAGTTAGGAAAGAGGTATTTAATCAAATATCTACCAGACCCTCGTGCTGCCAAATACACCAGTATATTTACAACAAGGGGTGGTGAGGGACAGAGTCTCTGAATTAAGCAGAAAGCTCTCACCCAGTCAAGAGATCAGGGCTAGATCCAACACCGTTTTTTAGCTCACTGCACCATCCCAGTTTCAGAACCTGGCTGTATGCAAATTAGTCTGTTCCTGTCCCAGTGCATGATGGGAACAGGGCAAACCAAACTACAAAAGCCAATTCTTACACTGGGAAGGAAACAAGCTCCCGGGGACCGGTTTCTGGCATTACAGCCGTCTTCGGCCCGGTTTGCTTGAATCCTGATGGTGCAATGAGCAAGGGTCTCACATCTGAGAATACCCTTCCACGCTTAGGGTGGACAAAAATATTTACAACAGGGGTGGTGAGGGACAGAGTCTCTGAATTAAGCAGAAAGCTCTCACCCAGTCAAGAGATCAGGGCTAGATCCAACACCGTTTTTTAGCTCACTGCACCATCCCAGTTTCAGAACCTGGCTGTATGCAAATTAGTCTGTTCCTGTCCCAGTGCATGATGGGAACAGGGCAAACCAAACTACAAAAGCCAATTCTTACACTGGGAAGGAAACAAGCTCCCGGGGACCGGTTTCTGGCATTACAGCCGTCTTCGGCCCGGTTTGCTTGAATCCTGATGGTGCAATGAGCAAGGGTCTCACATCTGAGAATACCCTTCCACGCTTAGGGTGGACAAAAATATTTACAACAAGGGGTGGTGAGGGACAGAGTCTCTGAATTAAGCAGAAAGCTCTCACCCAGTCAAGAGATCAGGGCTAGATCCAACACCGTTTTTTAGCTCACTGCACCATCCCAGTTTCAGAACCTGGCTGTATGCAAATTAGTCTGTTCCTGTCCCAGTGCATGATGGGAACAGGGCAAACCAAACTACAAAAGCCAATTCTTACACTGGGAAGGAAACAAGCTCCCGGGGACCGGTTTCTGGCATTACAGCCGTCTTCAGCCCGGTTTGCTTGAATCCTGATGTGCAATGAGCAAGGGTCTCACATCTGAGAATACCCTTCCACGCTTAGGGTGGACAAAAATATTTACAAGGGGTGGTGAGGGACAGAGTCTCTGAATTAAGCAGAAAGCTCTCACCCAGTCAAGAGATCAGGGCTAGATCCAACACCGTTTTTTAGCTCACTGCACCATCCCAGTTTCAGAACCTGGCTGTATGCAAATTAGTCTGTTCCTGTCCCAGTGCATGATGGGAACAGGGCAAGCCAAACTACAAAAGCCAATTCTTACACTGGAAAGGAAACAAGCTCCCGGGGACCGGTTTCTGGCATTACAGCCGTCTTCGCCCGGTTTGCTTGAATCCTGATGGTGCAATGAGCAAGGGTCTCACATCTGAGAATACCCTTCCACGCTTAGGGTGGACAAAAATATTTACAACAAGGGGTGGTGAGGGACAGAGTCTCTGAATTAAGCAGAAAGCTCTCACCCAGTCAAGAGATCAGGGCTAGATCCAACACCGTTTTTTAGCTCACTGCACCATCCCAGTTTCAGAACCTGGCTGTATGCAAATTAGTCTGTTCCTGTCCCAGTGCATGATGGGAACAGGGCAAACCAAACTACAAAAGCCAATTCTTACACTGGGAAGGAAACAAGCTCCCGGGGACCGGTTTCTGGCATTACAGCCGTCTTCGGCCCGGTTTGCTTGAATCCTGATGGTGCAATGAGCAAGGGTCTCACATCTGAGAATACCCTTCCACGCTTAGGGTGGACAATACACCAGAGCCTCCTATTACCACAACTGCATGAAAGAAAACATGGCTTCTGTGAGGAAGTACTTGCCTCACAGCTATTCAAGTCTGTCTTCTGGCCACTGCTGGAGAATAAAAGGCGTGACTCACTCACAGCTCCCATTTACCCTTGGGGGGGGGGGGTGCTTGTCTCACTCCCCTCTTACTCTGGTTTCCTTACAAACCCTGGTTGGGTTGAAAGACTTGACTTTGACGTGTATGCCTTCTGAACACTGTTCCGCACATGAAACGCTTCTATCATACCTCTCTTATGCTCATCTTCCTTAACAGCACCATAGGGGGTTGAAATGCTTGACTCGTTTCTTATCTTCCACTCATCTGCCTAAACAGCACCACTGGGGGATGAATTGCTTGACTTATACCTGTATTCCATTCAAGGTTGAAATGCTTGTTTTATACAGCCTTGACATAATTTATTATGTGTCACCCTGAATGACAGTCACTTTATGGATTTAGAAAGTATAAAGAGGCAGAGTTGACCTTTCGTGTTAACATTGCCCACAGATGTCTGCCACCAGACGCGGAGGTGTTGTACTTTGTAAATATCACTATGTAATGATATTCGACTCCCTTTACAAGTCAGACAGTTTCACAGCCTACATATGGCAGGGATAAACTGATGGAGTAAATTGCACAATTTGAGCGTCAGTAATAGGAGACGCCTAGTTCTCATTGTGCTGACTGGGTGGTGCACAATCTGCACCTCTGGTTCCCAACCAATGCTTTAAATTACCTGAATCCCCAAGAGGGAGAGACAGCGATGTCAGTGAACATTTGTCCCTATTGGTGCACACCCCTGACTTTGTTCTCTGCCACTCAATACAAATAAAATTTTCAAACATATACTAAATATTTTCTAGGTTTGCTGTGTTCTCTCTCAGATCAGCGCTAGTGTGATACTTAAAAGACATTATACGTTTTCGTAGCAGGCAGCATTAACCATTATACCCGTGTAATAGCCTATGCCTACTTCTAAAAGCCACCCGTCATGCAAACAATTTGCACTTTTAGATAGCAATGTGTTATTAATGGATTGCAATTGTCTGATCTGAGAAAGACTCTAGAATATAATGTGTTTTCTCAATTTTTTCTGCTGTGGGTGATTACTATACAGCCAAAGAGACCTCATCTCCCAATCAGAGCAAGAAATAATGATAACAAGCATTGGCATAGCCAATAGGTCTCACCTTTGGGAACTTATAAGTGTTTAGCCATGCAACAGTTGATGTTGTTGCACCAAGGAAATTGTGCTGGATAACTAAACACTTAGAAGGTCCCAAAGGCGAGAACTATTGGCTATGCCAATTCTTTTTCAAATTAGTTTTAGTCACACTGCAAAGCGTAAGCGCTGTTGTACAGCATGGCTACAAAACAGTGCTGAAGCCAATAGCTCCTATAGACGAGACCTGTTAGTTTTGCCATTGCTTGTTTTATTCTGTTCAGTATTTAAAATAAATATATCCACATAATTTGAATTAATATTTAATATATACATTATTTTACCATTATTTTCAAGTAAAATATATATATTTTTAATTTGCCCTATACTTTGCCATAGGGAGACTAATGGGGTAGTAATAGTATTAATGAATAAAATACCTCTTTGCTCCTACCATAACAACTTCTTACCACCATCCATTATAAAATCTCTCTATGGACATGCGTCAACACTTTTCTTCAACATTAACAGCCCCTCCCTGAGCCAAGGAACCTTCCTGGATGACTTACACTCTGGACAGAGCCTCCTCCTGCTAAAGAAAGGCTAACCCTGAACCCGCATGACCTTGCCAACTCCTGCCCCACAATTCACCTTCCTTTAACCCCTTCCCTGCTCATGACGAGCTCAGCTCGTCATGAGGCATACTGGAGCTGTGTTTATGACGAGCTGAGCTCGTCATGAATAAAGAAGAATAGCAATTTCCAGCACAGGATGGAAATTGCCTTAGGAGCCAATGTGTTAAATAGAAAAATAATTGAGAAAGACATTGCATCCATGTATAGAAGGAAGCAGACCATCATAAATTGCATCACAGAGACCTACCAATCGTTCTTCAACCCAGTTTAGAGTACAGAGACACTGCGTCGATCCATTCCTGCAATGCTTAACCCATTAGTTTACAGAACACCATCAGCCCATCTATATGGGTACCTGAAGACCACATAAATTACTCACCTCCTGCAGAGACAACCAGGAGTCCATCCTCTCCACCATCACTTTCAAAGTGTACTAGTATACCCAAGGTACTGTATTTACACATAAGTATCCATCAAGATACTGCTGACAAACTACTTTATTGCAAAGTCTTTTCTGAACTTGACGTTCAGTGCCTTAAAGCATGCCTCAAGTTAATTTAGGCCTGGGGGTCGAGTGTCTACTTTAAACGCAAGCTGATGAAGAAAGAAATGCTCCTGTTCTCCAGCGACTCAAAAAGATCATGCAATTCAAGCCTCATTAGCAGGCAGAAACAGTTGTGTATGATTTTATACAAAAACAAATTAATTAAAACTGTATAATGGATATTTTCATAATCCATGTCATTTACTTTTTTGCGGAAACCAATTCATAGAATGTCTTTTTGGTCGAAATTGGCTTTTGAATGTTTATTTTTTAAGTTTAAATGCAATGGTTGCAGGTCTTACTTTCAGAAACTGTTTTGTCGGAGATGTTCATTTCAGTGCTTTACTTCAGATACATTATTTCATATTTCCATCTTTTACATTTTCAAACAATTACTTTGGATGTTTTGAATTTGCTGCCCCATCACCACCCGTAACTAGCATCCATTGCTGACTCCTCACAACTCATGAATGCCATAAATCCCTGTTCCCTAAAAGCCCTCACCACACCTGAACTACACTCATCCCTGAAGTATAAAAGCCCATTCTAACCCAAAAATTCAACATCCTTGAGCCATAAAATCACTTACGACCCCTAACTCCACCCATTCTGGAACCCTAAAACCCCCTTTCTATGCCTAAACCCCACCCATCCCATTCCCCACAAAACACCTCAGAAAAACCAAACTCTACCCATCCTTGAAACTAAAAAACCCTCACCGCCCTTAAACACCAGCCATACACGACCTCCTCTTCACCCCAACCTACTCATCCCTGAACCATAAAAACCCCTTTCTACATCAAAACTCCACCCGTCCCTGAATCCCTAAAACCCCTTACCACCCAACACTTCACCCCATCCTTAACCATAAAAACTCTTTATCACCCCAGCCGCTACCCATAATTGAACCTTAAAATGCTCACCAGCCTTAAACTCCTCCCATTCATGAACCCTAAAGCCACTTAACATCCTTATACTCAACGCATCCTTGAAACCTAAAAACACCTTACAGACCTATACACCACTCACCCGTGAACCCTGAAAGCCCTTCCCCACCCCCACACTCAACCCATCTCTGAACCCTAAGAGCCCCTTTCGATGCCCTAACGCCAACTATTCCTGGCCCCTAAAATCCCCTCATCCCCTAAACAATACCCTTTCCTGAACCCAATAACCCCACAGTAGTCCTAAACTTCACCCAAGTTTAATGTAAATTAGTATTTTTCCTTAAAATTATCTTTCTTATAAAATGTTTGCTTTAATTTTCAGTTTTTGTCTATTTTCCTAAAATTGTTTTTTCATGATTTGGTTTCCTCCAATGTGGTTTCTCATTTTTCGTTTTCCATTAATTCACACACATTAGGTAGAAACCTCAATTACTTCACCCCAGCTGACAGTTAATGTGAATTCACTTACATCCATTGTTGACACTGACCTGCATTTTTTAAGGAACACATTGCTAAGAAAACTAAGACTGCACTGTGCCAGCTCTCTGTTCTGAAAAAGTTTAAATAATTTCTCCCCAAAAACAACTTCAGATTTACCATGCCCTCATTATCCTTTTCTAATCTGTTTGAAGGTAACACGTTGATCAGCAACCTCCCGGAGTCCACACTAGGAACTCCAAAAGGCATCCTACACACTGTAGCTCATCTCATCAAGGACTTAAAGAAATTCAACAATATCACCCCAATATTGCCGGAACTAAAATGGAATCTCCATCAGGCCAGCATTATCTTCAGGACTAGTTGCCTCACCTACAAAGTCTTCAGAAACAAATCCCCAACATACCTGGCAAATGAACTAGCCAACCCACCCAGGAGCGAAGACATTGGCAGAAGTGAAATAGTGAATTACAGAAAAGGAAGATACACCTAGGATCAGGAATAATGTACCAATTGACAGCACACTCCCACCATTGTCTGAAATTCACAACAAAATTAAATATATGCCTTTTCACACAACACTATCACCTCCCCTGTTAGGTACTTTGGGCTGTTGCACTTTTGTACTGCTCTCCATTGCCCCGCAGCTATGTTTTACTTTTTGCATACTTCTCCATACATACAGCAAGGAAGGTGGGAGAGAACAGAGGAAGGGGTCAAAGGGATGACCCAGCATAGGCTAACGAACACAACTGTATGCCTAATAATCCATTACTCTACCTGATATTGTTTCCCATTGCAGTCCTCGTTGGAATGTTTAAACATGTATCAAAATAGTAACATGGTAAGTGATGAAGCAGTGTATTCCGTATCTCAAACTTTGGGTGTAATCATTAAACAACTGGGGGTGGGTGACGAATTCCGCTCCTCCGGTGAAGTTCGCAGAGTTTTTCTCACTTTGCGCAGATTTACAAAAAAACTCAGTGAAGTTTATCCTCTCGCTTGGTGAGCACGAGCGAGAAAAATCATATGCTAGACCATCTCCAGGCAAGATTTCTCAGTGAGGGCAGTCGCAGCAGGTTTCTACTGCTAGCACTGAGCAACCTGCCGCTCATGTTCAGGAAGCTGCCACTCAAGTAGAACATCTACTTGAGTGGCAGAAAGAAGCAACGACCTCTTGTGCTGCATTTGGTGCCATTTGTGCTGATTTTACATCACAGGGGAAATTCCCGGCACAAAAAATCAGTGCGAACAATTTGATTTACCACATTTTGCTCGTCACGGAACTCCAGAGAGCGCAATGGAGTTTTTACGGCACCTAGCAGAAGTCTGCAATCTCCACCCAGGCCTATAAATAACTCATACCATTGGTCATATGGACCTTTGATGGTCGACGAAGAAAAATGAGGAGCATTCATCTACATAAACAGTACATCATTAAAGACTTATTATTGAGTCAATAAAGAGAATTAGTGTGAGTTAAAGGGTTTTAAGACGTAAATATAATCCATCAATCGATATTTGAGTACAAAATAGAACAGAATGTTTGTCAACATAACAGTCAAAATAGTAATAATTCAACAAGCGTGGTCCATAAAAGGAACTCCCTATTCTATATAAGCTGGGATAATCAAAAGAGAGGTGTCAGATTGAGAGACCCACAAAGAGCTCTGATGAGAGAGAGAAAGATCAATGCGCAAGGATAAAGCTTTTGCAAGTCAGACTTGAAATATAATCTCAGTCGCAATTGAGCAAACGCATTAAATTATCATATAAAAGATATATAAAATAAACATATATAAAACACATATTTGAGCAACATATATATATATATATATATTTTTTTTTTATAAACATAAAATAAAAACCAACAAATTAAACATATAATATTAGAATATGTAACCTCATGTACAGAAGTTTAGGAGATCAGAGGCAAGTATCTAGTCAGAATGTTGGAGAAAGGAAAATCCCTTAGGATCTGCTCCTTAGATCTGTGATGTGTCTTTGAACATGCACTAATATAAACACACAAATTCTATGCTGTAACATTATTTTCTTTCCTCTGCTTCATACACCGATAGAATATCAGCAAACTACTGGGAGCAGGATCTCTCCCAATACTCTCACCACAGCATAACAGACTTTGAGGCATTACTCTTAGGAAATATTACAATTATATTTTCTCGAGGTCCAAGCTTCTTCCCATGAATATTTCTTTCTGTCATTATTGTCTCTTTCTGATGAGACCCTCACTATCAGTTGTCTAAAACAAAACAAGTGTGTTCGAAATTGAGTTATTGGTTATTGGTAGTGGTAAAAGTGCATCTTCCACTGGCAATAAGGCCGTTAACACAGTCTAGGACTCAGAATAGGTCTTGAAAAATGATTCCCTTTCTTACCCCTTGGTATCTTGGCCGCAAACAGGCAGGCTTAACTTCAGAGACAGGTATGTAAAACATTTAAAAACAACAATTCAGTAAATTATTAAGACACAAAACACAATAAAAATCCAACACCAATTTATAAAAATAGGAATGATTTTTATCTTTAAAATGACACAAAAAAGAAAAGATCCAAACTAGGGAACTGCAGATATGAATTTTCAAAGATTTTGCACTAAATAGAACATAGAAACCCACAGCACCTATTGGGACATCTAGTCACTCTAGAACAGAACAAAGTCAAAGTTTGAGGCTGACCACAATGGAGTCTTGTGCGGCTACTCTTCGCGGTAGGCCTCGGTCACAGTTTTTACCTTCTGACTTAGAAACTTTCCTGGAGTTCTCCCGGCCGTGGTCCCTCAATGCTCTTCACCAGTCCAGGTTCGATGAGGGTGCGCCGGCTTGCCTTTTGACGAGCTCTCGGTCAACCTATGGAGGTCGGACCTCTGGAGCCTTCCAGGGGGACAAACCAGGGATCCAGACCGGATTATGGCTGAAGGTGGGCGGCTTGACTCTTGCGGTTGGGCCAGTCAAGTCTTTTACCTTTGGACTTAAAAATGATTATGGAGCTTCTGCCACCAGGGGCCCTCGATGCTCTTCACCAGGCCGGGTTCCGTGAAGGTTCACCTACCTGCCTTTTGTCGATCTCCCAGTCAAACTCTGGAATTCGGACCTCCAGAGCTTTTCAGCGGGACAAACTTGGAGGGCAGGCCGGCTCGCAGTTGAGGGTCGCCGGTTTGGCTGGCCTGGTTGAGTCGGTCCACTTATGGAGCTTTTTTGCATAGTTGCACCAAACTTCTGGAACGTTTTCCTGAAGTTCCTTTTGGGGTCCCAAAGTGTCCTAAAACAATCCAAGGGTCTGGAATCTCCAAGATGGTCCTTCAAAGTTTGGGACTTCAGTTTCCACAATCCACTTGGACAAAACCCCTACAAATCCACTGGAGGCACTCCTGGCTTGGGATTCTTGGAGGTGATAGTCCAGGTGAGTTCTGGTAACCTGTAGCTTGCAGGAAGTCCATTCTTTAGTCTTCTTGAGGCAAGTTAGGTCCACAAGGCGGTCGTTCCAGATTGTTCAGCAGGAGCAGTCAGTCAGAGTGCAGGGCCTGGTTGGTGCAAATCAAACTTCCCATATAGACCCTTTTCTTCTCTAGGTTTCAAGCAGCAGATCTGAAAGTGTCTGCCACTCTCAGATACTTATCCAGTGTTCTCTGGGGTCAAGCAGGAGGGCACTCCTGTCCAATGAGGTGCAGGGCAACACCTCAGAGAATGAACATTTCTTTCACAGTGTGGCACAGTGGTCTCCCAGAAAGCAATATTCTTCCAAAATGCAATATGGCTAAAGTCTCAACAGAGAAGCAAGAGCTGGCTAAACCAACCTCTAGGATGGCTCATTTCCATAGCTCCCATTCCTCCTACATTTGCAAAATCCTTCCTTATGGCTACCATCCGGCTGGGTTCAGAGTGGAAGGGGGTGGATGGACCTGGTTGTCTCTGCCTGTCCCCTTTTACCTTTGAAGCTGATGAGTTATGACTCCTCCTCCCTGCTCTGGCATTCCTGTGGAGCAGGGTCTTTTTACAAGAGATAGCCTTTCTCCCTGTGTACCACTTATCACTCTATCTAAGCAGCCTGGCTAATCCACTTAACACTGACCAATCAGGGCAAACCACTGAAAGGCTGAATTTTGGCTTACAGACAAGAAATTCTTAAAACTTTTTCTCTGTACATTTTAGGATAAATTCAACCACAGCATATTGTTGGATTTATCAATATCATTCTCCTAAGTCCTTGAATGATATTTTTTCAGTTGTCCCTTGCAGTGGTTATAAATTCATAAACTATTGTAATGTTAACCTATGTGCCAGGGGATAATCAAACATAAAATGTATCCAACACCAGCGCCTATAAAACTACTTTAATAAGGACCCTGTGTATAGCTACATGACCCCTCGACCCTGGGACACCTAGGGGAGACTTTCGGGGTCCTGAATATACAAAACATAATATGAATCCTCACTCCACAGTGCTACTAGCCCAAATGTCGATTTTGGGAAGCACTGTACTACAATGAGGGAAGTGAAATGTGCAATTTCTCTATCCCCAAGGCATATACAACCTCTTTTATAAGGGACCTCCTCATAAGCACCTGATACGCCACCCCTTGGATATCTTGGGATGACCCTGGGGGTGCCTAATATACCACCATATTGTAATGTATAACATGTTAAGTGACCCAACACCCAAGTCGAGTTTGGGCACAATTTACATTTAAAAGCAGTTCTGCAACACAGGGCTGCCTTTAAAATGACCTCAGGCTCTCAGCAGTGCACACATGCAAGTGCAGAAAGGGCTGCTGGCCTCTAAACTTCCATGCCCTATTATATATTAGGAACTTAAAGGTAGTTTTAACCTCCTTTACCTATTATGTACCAGGGCCTTATAGGGGAGGTCTGCCAAACATAGGGGTACACTAACCCATAGAGTACACTATTGTGTCTAGGTGTTTCACTGTATTCTAAGTGTTTTCAGCATAGCACTGGCCCACGGCCTGGTTAGGGAGAGCCCAGGGACAGTCATAGTCAGTTACCACTAGCACCACTCATCAAAAACCATGAGGGTGCCCAGGGCATAGGATAAGTTTGCAACATAGTGACAAAGTGTTTATTCACTAACTGGCAGTAGGCTTCCGAAGTTGCAACATCTGCAGCAAAGAAAAGAAAAACAGCTATTCAATGTAGAAAACAGGCTTTTCTACATTCTTTTTTATGTGACATCGACAGTTGGGGTAACTTAGTCCAGGATTTGATTTACAAGCAGGCCTATCACATTCAAGTATGATTACCTACTACAGCCTTTGCATTTAGCACATGCTTTATTTAAACGTAAATTTGTGCACATTATTAACATAAGTTTCTTCAACAGCAAATACGATTCGCTGCAGCAACTTACCCTCTCTGATGGATGATAAACCATCAACATTTCTTTACAAATCAATCTTTAGATTGCGCTTTCATTTTCAGTAGTTGTTTTTATATTTGCGGGGTTTCATCTTTCTTCAAATTGTTATAATTTAGGTTCTTTCCCTCTTTTATTTCTAATTCTTCTCTAATTTTACTTTTTCCTTCTTACTTTATTCTTTTTTTTGTTAAATAACATCTAATTGGCAATGGTTGAATCTCCTTTGCCTAGGCTCCCTAATACACTAGTGGTCTCTCAGGGTTCTAATTCAGGTTTCTGATCAGAAATGTTTTTTGTGAATTCTTCTATCTTTCTGCTCTCATCTGGAATGTATGAACAACAATTTGGAACTTTAAGCATCTTCCAGACTTTGCTTTTCTAATTCTGGTGCAAAATTCATGCCAACTAAAAGGAGTATAATAACTAATATAATAACTATTAGTGTGACAACAACTTCTATTCTATACATAACCTTGGCAAGGATACACATTTCTGTCTACAGTCAGACCTCAAGTAGACTGATGGCAGCTGGCAGATTTATATCTGCATTAAGGTCTACTTGTGCAAACATGCACCTTTCTTGATTTATTACTTGCAGTTATTTAATTTGGTTTATATTCAGAAATCTTCGTGAGATGTCCCTAACCTTACTCCCTCTTTTTCTAATGTGTTATCCCTACTCTTCTACTGCAACCTTGGCCTTAGGGACATTTTCATAATTCCTTTTATATGTTTTTAATCATTTTTCATTGTCAATTCCTGCTATTTTAGTCTCTATTCTCTCAGTTTCAGCACCATTCATCAGATGTTTTCTCAATTAATTCAGTTTTTGTCTTGCCTAGATAGTGCTTATCAAGTCCTTTGACTGTAATGTTTGTTTTGGAAATCTTCTTTTTTTATTCAATTCTATTTCCCAGTGAGGCATGTCCTGGGGGTTCAGATAACTATTCTCTCAGTTCATTCGGATTTTTTGACAGCACATATTGCACAATCTCTATGTAGTACTTCCATTCAGATGCACAATATCTTCACCAAGGGGTTCTTGATCTTTTGGATCTCCTTAGTGCCAGTTGATCTTATTCCGTCTCACTTACACCACTAGATTCCATTTCTTCAACAATGGTTTGGGGTATCCGTTCAATTGACACACTTGATCTGAATTGCCTCTTACCTTTGGGCCATTCAGATTTCATAAGGGATCTTTCTCTCCTCACACCTGTTCCTTCATCTGGATCATTTGATTTCTTTGTGGTGTTTTGGTAGAATCTTTATCTTCAATCGTAATTTTTCCACTTCAGTGTGTAGCTCCACACCACTTCCTGACATTTCAGAAACTTGCACTGGTGCAGGATTGTGCTGTCCAAAGAAAACCACTTCTTCTTACGGGCACCTTACGCTTTGGGTGTGTGATGCATGCACCCAATGATGTGTCCTGGCACATTTGACAGCAGGGTTTGTGATTAGGATGAATTGGTAGAGGCCTTTCCACCCTGGCTGTAGGGAAGATGTTCACACATGTTTCCTTCCTAAAATCCAGTCATCAGGATTAAGGTCATATTAGGGCACCTGATGTGGAGTGGCAGTGGCAGCTCCAACCTGGTGAGAAACAGAATGCACCACATCAGTTAATCCTTAACAGTAATCAAGTATCATGTCATCTGTCATGTTCACATGTACATTTGCAGGTATAGCAGGCAGTCTCATAGAATGACCCATGAGTATTTCGTGAGGTGACAATCCAGTTCTCCTATCACGGGGGCTTTGAGAACTCATCAAAACCAATGGTAAAGCATCGGGCCATGTCAATGAAGTGGATGCATGAACTTTGTCCAATTGTGACTTCAAGATTTCGTATACTTGCTCCACTATTACCGAAGACTTGGGATGATAGCTAAAGTTTAATCTCTGTTCCACTTGAAGGGCCACACACAGCATTCTAATGACCTCATTATTGAAGTGGGTTCCTCAGTCTGACTCCAGAGAAACTGAAATCCAAATTGTGGTATGAGCTCTCGCAACAAAAGCTTAGGTACAGTGAGACTGTCATTTCTCTGCATTGGGTAGGCTTCCTCCCATCAAGAGAAAACCTCACAAGTGTAAAATGCTGACACCAACATCGAAAAAGTAATGTCTTTTTCAATTTCATTTGCTTATCTTCCATTAAATCTACATACCACAAGTGCACAATATTGTGTAACTTCATCTGCATAGCACTTTCCATCAGTGACATAGAATTTGCCTCTTTTGTGAGCTGCACATTTAATTACTGCAATTTCTTGGGACAAATGCAATGCTTCTAATAGTCTCACTAGAAATTTCCCATTTCTGATGGGAGAACCTGATGAATCCTCTTTGTGACCACAACTATCTAAAGTCATAGACTACACCAAAGCCACAGTGACTATCTGTAAATATAGTCACTCTCAATTGGGCTGAATAATGATAGACTCTTGCAAGAGCAATCAATTCTGCCACTTATGCAGAAGTAACACCTCAGAGCCAAGAGGCGTCTACCACTTCTTGGAGTGTTCAAACTGCATAATATGCACTTAAAGTTCCTTCATTGTCTCTTACACATCAGTCATCCACAAAGATTACATAGTGGGGCTCATCTAAGGGTTTATCTTTAATGTCCTTCAGGATACCATTGTGCGGGAGTCTCTCTTATCTTTGGAAAATTGTTCAGAAATGTTGCAAGACCATCTCTACTCCAAGGTACATGAACATACCTTCCACCTGGTATTTCCCTCATAGGAAAGGGTGGAGACTCAACTTCATCTCGGGTGCTGGTGGTGGCTTTCCCATTGCTTCTGTATAATCTGACCGTTTCTTTTTCTTCCCCTGTTTCTTTGCCGATTTTCTCTCTAATCTTTCAAAATCACTCCATTTGCAGATGCATTTTACTAGTTCCGCAATTTGTAATCTCATCTCAGAAGACCACAATGTCACAATAGCTTCATCATCTAGCTGTGCCCTAAAGCTTCATTGTAAGGGGCACTCTTATTAAGACCCACCTCACATATTCCTGAAAATTCAGTCAATGTATCATGTGAGGCAGTTAAATATCCCAAAATTTCTTTACTTAAATAGATCAGCTTATTTTCCTGATATTGATCCAAATGTGAAATGTTCAAAATTCTCTGATAAGTTCTTCTAATTCTACAATTAATTTAAATACATCTAAGGGTCTTGCCAAGTATTGACCAGCAGATAGCCTCTTAGATTCTCCCACTCTCCTCCTATTCTTTGAAGTATATTCAACCCATGGGGGAAAACTCCTTCTGCTCTTCTTGCTCTATTCTCATACTTTTCTTTCTCCGTAAAATGAGACACTCTTTCCCAAGCATTTGACACTTCATATTCTGTGGGCCTGGGAGGTACCTTCATTTCATATAACTTCTCTCTGATGTTTTTAATAATTTTTAAACAAAAGTACCATATTGTGGAATTTTAAATGGTCTTTCCTTTTCAGTGATCATGCACCGTTGACAGAGCCACAAACATGTATGGAGCCCTACATTTGTAGCCATATAATGAACAAATTATCTTTCGGTTCTGCCTCCTCACCATCCTGGACTGGGACTCTAAAATCTCCCCTCATGAAATCTCTAAAAGCGTTAAAGCATTTCACATTTGCAATAACTCAACAAATAACGTGCAGTGATCAAATTCAAAATGAAAATGGCTTGGTTCTGTTTTCAATTCTGTATACCTCAATATCTACCTCCAATCCTGGTGCACCCACTCATTCACAACCCTATCACAGTGTAATGCTTGATGACTCATCAACCAATAACAGCACAGCACTTCAAAACAAATGACCTATCCCAAAGCAGCAACCTGTGACGTCAGAAATCCAATAACAGTGCAGCAGTAATACCTATCATCCAATCTCAGCGCTGCACATTCTTCACACTCTTCGCAGAGTTTTATTCTACTTTACAATTTTTCTCATACACAAATTCTGCAACTCTAAGCAAGCATAATAAACAAATAACTTTTATCTGCTCAACTAAAGAAATTCAAAGTAGTTCACTCATATAAGAACAATCATAAATATAGATTTAACACTCCCTGAATTCCTTACACACACAATGGCATTTTTATGTTCTCTATGAATGTATGCTTAATAGTTAAATGAATTTCATGTTACATTAGCTCAAATAATGTAGGCCTAACTGCATATGTGAAGTTTTTTGATTTGCTGAATCCACTACTCATGAGAGAATTTCTCAATATATCCAGAGATGAGTTCTCAGGTACTGTACTAGACACTTTGCTTCATTTTTCATTACAATCCTGAACAACTGCCTGGGAAGCTGTTCTCTGGAACACGTGTATGAGCCCTTGCTAAAGGAGCATTGTTCCAATGTGTCACATACTAGATTGCTTAAGGACTTTGTAATTGTCCCATCTATTTCTCTACATTTTGTGTCTTCTTTATGGCACCTGACACTCATCCTATGCAAACTGACCAATGAACTGAGTGGTCTGATCAGATGAGGTGACTCCAGGAAGTGTCACCCCCAGAACGTTAAGTATATAATATTGCATTATACACTAACTAGCAGTATGAATCAGCCCCTGTTGTTTATTTAATAATCTCTGCTCCACTCACCACTTTGAATAAGAGCCTCCAGTGCAGTAGCGCAATATGCATGCAAAGAGCACAGGTAGTAGTGATTTGTAGCACTCGCAGTCCTTTAATCCTTCCCACTTGATGCCAATTCCCCCCAGTAGCGGCGAACCCCACAGTATAGTCCAAGGTTAGGGGAGATTCAAACCCTGATTTTCTCTAGGTTGTTTGAAAAGAGGAACACATTGCTAAGTTTACTTGATTTACTGTATCATCAAACTGTGTTCTGCCATAGTAATATGTATGGATTAGAAAAATAATAACAGCCATATTGCTCACTTTAATTGATCAGTGTATATTTATTGCTCAGGGTAGGCATCTTTAGATATGTTACTCATATATACTATAGTCAATAATGTTTCAGCATTTAGTCACCACCTCTACCAGGAAGAAGACCTGCTTAATCAGTATGATGTCTTGCATCATTTTCTTTTCCAGCTCTGATTTAGTCAGCTCCTACAAACTTTTACTGAACTGTCTGTGGTTAGCAGCTTACTGGAAAGATAAAAAATGCTTCCTATCTTGAAAGTCTTGGCTTTGGGGACGGGGTTAATTTTACTTCTGGAAGAGAATAACTTTTATCAACCAAAACATAAAAATAGTTTACTTACCCGTGATAATCTGGCATCTGTCTATTACATTATGTTGTAGGAGCTATTTTGTTCCACTTCTCTTTGCAAGAGGGATTTATGTGCCATCTAAGTCACAGTCACACAACATTGCAGATTCTCTATGGCCCCATCTATGTGAATTTGTGTCCCTATTATTTTTTTAAGTATAACTATTATTTGCACTACTTGCCATTAATTTATCACCACTTGCATGAGTATAAATAAACAGTTTTTTCCTTGGGGGAAAGATTTTTTAAAAAATAATTCATTATGTGACATTTTTATACTAGACACCATTAGCATACTTAAAGAAAAATGACCAAACTGCACAGTTTTTCTGCAACAGAAACAGTTAGCGCATTAATTTGAGATGGCAAAATCAAGGTGATGATTAAATTGATTAATTCAATCTCAGCCACTAGGAATCGCTCATGTCATATTAAAATAAATCACTTTTCACCCACATTGCTATCTCAATTTGGACCCAGCCAAATGCAAATAAGTATTGACCCTGCTCCGGTGGAAACAGTCTAACCTGAACTACCAGGCCACATCATCCCAGAACAAGAACACAAGCAACCCAATATTAAGGTTCATCAAACAGATATAGCTTGGATCCAGTGGCATAATATGTAAGGGCAAAACTAGTCCTGGGTTTCATGTGTTTGGGTTCAAGGAGGACCGAGCCTGGCAGTTCGAATTAGACTTTTCCCAAAGGAGCAGGTCAAGACTGATTTGCATACGTCCGAGTAGAAAATGCAGTGGCCTGGTGTACAAAATAATGATGGATTGGGTTGTCGTCCTAAGAAATTACTGGTGGCTGAGATTAATGTAAACATTCCAACTATCACTTTTATTGTATACTTCGGTGTGACACCCTACATGAGATGAGTTTGCCTAGATTTTTGTCCCATTCACACTGTGCCAGTGGAATCAAACTATACCCAGCTGATGAGCCTAATAAGGATGAAACTGGTCCTGGGTTGCTTGTGTTACAGTTGAGGGAGAACCTGGCCTGCTAGTTCGGGCTGCACTTTTTCCACAGGAGCTGGGACAAGACTGATTTGCATACAGCTGGATCCAAATTGAGGTGGCATGGAGTGCAAAATAACAATGGACTGGATTGCAGCCCTGAGTAATTACTAGTGGCTGAGATGAATTTAAGCATTCTATCCATCCATTTTTGTATACTTCAGCATTACTTTAGGAAGCTCACCTTATCGGGCTTTTCATGCAACACGATGGGATAATCAGATCACATGATTTTTTTACTTCTTTTATCACATAATAATTGCAGTGACTCTGCTCACCATCTGTCTGACTCCCAAGTCTCAGTTCCTACCCACACCACACCCTCCTCCTAGACCATTATCAGTATGACAGTAAGTCTGGGACATGTTGTAGGGGGCTATTTCCATGGGTAGCACATTACGTGCTTTAGGCTCTTTAGTAGTATTACATTTACAGGCCCTGTGTATATGGTATACCAGTCTACAAGGGACTTATAAGTCAATTAAATATGCCAACTAGGTGTAAACCAATTTAACATGTTTGTAGGAGTGAGCACAAACACTTTTGCACTGGTTAGCAGTGGTAAAAAGCACAAAGTCTGAGGCCAACTAAATGGATTTTCAGCAAAAAATTTAAGGAAACAGGCAATACGTTTTGGGATCACCCTAAGGCTGATAGGTCTATCAGAAAACGATAGAGAATTTTTTTTTCATTAAACTTTATAATAATTTAGTACATTTAATGTAATTATATTTTAATAACATTCATGGTTATAATGTTTTCAGAAATTTGAAATAAAGATGTAAAAAACAACCAACACATTGGTCCGCAGCTTTGTTTTTTGAATTATATTAACTATAAAAAAAAGGAGCTTAGAGTAAAGAAGTGCATTAATCTAACTGAGTACTTCCTACAGTTAACCTTATGGACAGTTCTACCATAAATATTGTCCTTAACCGGTATATGTAGCAGGGACTGTTGCGGCTAATCCTTGATGGTGATCAATAAATACATTAATGAAATGATTTGAGCGAGCAGTAGGTTTTTGCCTAAGCTGCTTTTTGTGATTTAAAAACAATACGTAAGCTCGATTTTCACCAACAATACAATAATAAATATAAAATATGTTACATCCAAAAAAGTATTACAACCTGTGTTCTTTTGTTAAATTAAAACATATATGCACTTATTTATCTATTGTAAGAAAGAAATGAAATGCAAAGTACACTTCCTAATTGGGTGTTGCTAACTTAGATAGTCACAAATATTACCCACAAATGTGACACTATTGTCATTGATACACTCAATATAAGCATCATATTTGGTGGGCAAATTATGGATTTAATGGCAGGAGTGAGATTATAATTTCCTACCCAATTTCATGGGTGTTTACGTTGCCAAACTGAATTCTAACAGTCGGTTTTTAATGTAATTTAAGAGACTTTTCAAACATATGTTATGATATCATGAGCAAAAGACACCTGCCGGCACTTTTGTGGCGCTGAAACTTCACTTTTTTTACATTCCGGTGGGGGAATGTGCCACGGCATATTTATAAGGCCACGTGAAGCCACTTTACGTGGCTTTTCATGACTGCATAAATATGTGCGCCTTTCATGCAGAAAAGTCGGTGTTCCATGGGTGTGACTGTGTATGTTCCCACGCAACACCCATGGAACCTGACACAGTCCCAGGTTTATGAGAAATCGTAAACCTGGGAATGCATCAGAACCTAATACCACCCCAGAGGTGGCGTTAGGGAGGCGCAAAGAGAAGACATGTTTTTGTTTCTCCTTGTGCTTTTCTTTTTCTATGTTTGGTAGAAAAAGGAAATCGCCTCTTGTGATTGCTTTTGTGCAGGAAGGTGTCCCTTCCTGTACAAAATCAATCATCCATGGTGCAAGAGTGCCTGCGATGGTGCATGGCAGCATACTGTGCCCCGGCGCTACAGTCAATGACAGGAATGCGCTGTGTCTTATAGATACAGCACATTCCTGCCCTTTTCTTTTGACTTAGGGCAGCCCACCTAGATTCCTTGTGGCACTGCCCTACGTCAACACCTCATAAATGAGGCCCCTAGGGTGAGAGTAGACAACATGGGAGCCAGGTATTCTTAGGCTTTGGTTCATTGGCAGGCAGTGAGAAGTAAAGAGAAAGTGAGAAGATCTCCAGAGTAGAAGTCATTCTCTATGACTCCCCTGTTTCCTCCGTTCAAGCCAACCAGAGTAGATCAGGGCTAAGGGAGGAGATGGGCACAGTCCTACTTGCAACTGAATAAGCTGTTCTCTGCTTTCACACAAAGGACTTGTCACCACTGCATTGTTCCTACAGTCAGCTTGGAGCTAGGCAAGGAATTCATATACATGTAGATATGGATGATAGATAGATAGATAGATAGATAGATAGATAGATAGATAGATAGATAGATAGATAGATAGATAGATAGATAGATAGATAGATAGATAGATAGATAGATAGATAGATAGATAGATAGATAGATAGATAGATAGACAGACAGACAGACAGATAAATAGATAGATAGATAGATAGATAGATAGATAGATAGATAGATAGATAGATAGATAGATAGATAGATAGATAGATAGATAGATAGATAGATAGATAGATAGATAGATAGATAGATAGATAGATAGATAGATAGATAGATAGATAGATAGATAGATAGATAGATAGATAGATAGATAGATAGATAGATAGATAGATATAACTCCCTTGCCAAGCCTTAAACTCTTCTTTTATTGCATATAGGTCACCCCTCCACTTTTCAGCTCACTTTCTGTCCCGCAGAAGTACCCTCAGAGGTCTGCTGCGTTGTGCTCCACAAGACTGATTTGCTGCACCTGGAAGGATTGCTTTGCTGCCTGTGCCTTGCCTGGAACCCTCAGAGGACTGACTTGCTGTTTCAGTCTTGCTTCTCCATCTGAAACCAGGATTACCAGAGGGGCTCCAAGGGCTAGTTTGCTGGCCTTCTGTTCAGAGCCACAGGGAAATAACTAGGGGTGGGCGAAAGTCGCATAATGGACTTTCGTGGAGAGGCACGGAAATTCAACCAATTTCCGTGCCTCTCCGCAAATTTCTGTTACATGACCCCCGCCCGCCCGCCTCCCGCCCGCCTCAAGCCCGCCTCAAGCGGGTGGGACGGAAATGTCCTCCCACCCCTAGAAATAACAGGCTCCTACCATCCTGAACCCACACCTGGCCTCAGCTGCCTGAGTGAGTCCTAACCCCCAAGTGGTACTCCTCCAGTCCTGGACTCTTGGTGGTGGTGCTAAAGGTGCCCAGCTAGACAAACTCAAACACTTGGAACTTGGAAACTTTCTGAGCAAAAACTGCTGTGAGAAACGACAGAAGACCGGGACCAGTTTGGTTATCAATCTGCTCAAGATGCATCGCCAGTTGGCCTGACTTCGCAGCTGCTCTCGCTATGTTCTTCTCCACAGCAGAAAATACCCTTCAGCAGTCCTTCACCAAAGGGATATCAGAGCCCCTTGAACTCTCATCGGTTACATCCTCCTACCTCGTCCCACTGAAGATTTTTAACTTCCATAAAAGTGATTAAGTATAAAAGTAGACATTTTCATGGCAACTTCATCCAGCGGCCACCCGATGATAACTCTTCCAACTCAGACACTGCCTGCAGCCTTGTTTACCTTCCCAGAAGATTTTCTCCAGAATTTCTTCTAATTATGAAGATAACTGCCAACTGGGCTCAATCCACTTCTTGTATCTGTACCATGCTCTATCGCGGTTGACCATATTTTGCGTGACTAGATGTGTGCGGTTGGTGCTTTGATCTTCGAAGCACTAGTTTTTATTAAAAACCTTAACAATTAATGACTCCAGTTCTACTGATTGGATTTTTTTCGTTTTGGTGTCAAATAATGTATTAAAACTTACCCCAGTTTTCAAAATTGGTGTGGAATTTGTCTCATGTTGTGTTTTCACTTTATTACTGTTTGTGTGCTGCAGAAATACTTTGACATTGTTAAGTATGACTGCCTATTATGCCAACCTAACCAGGGTTAAGTACAGGTTAATTTAGTACATTTTTGTGGTTCACCCTTCCAGGCATTGTGTCTTTTGCTTGACCAAGGCTCATACCTCAATCGATTAACAACCCAATTTCTCACATTTACCATAAGGAAATCTCCACCATGACTGTGGAGTCTCCTTATGGCAAAATATAATAACATTACAAAACATAAATGTAGATCAAAACAAAAACTGCAGCAGTACTATTTACTTCATTTTGAATTAAATAATACACTCTTTAATTAACTTAGGGGGTGTGGCTAACCCCTGATAAAAATGGCAGCTCACTTTGTGTAACCAGTAAATTCCCTTTCATCTGTCTAATATTCATAGCCACGGTGCTTGAACGTGAGTAGTGGATCCCCCCCTTTGCTACCAGGAAGGGTACAGTGCAGTAAGAGTGTCACAAGGCTGAGGAATGGTCGACTGAGTGCAGCCTGATAAGCTTGTGACCACCACAGCCATGCATGAACTGTTCCCTGGAGACTGAGAGATGGACATGACCTAGTGGTGAGGGAGACACACTGGTCCAGTGAGTGGCACTTCCCAGACCAGCCCACAGTAGTGCCAGCCTCCACACAGTGACCTGAGGCTGCCTCTGCATACTGGTGCATCACACACCAGCAGACTGCTGGACCCCCTGATAACATGTAGTGTTTTGTCATAGCCCCCGTGGAGTGTGATCCTGAGGCCCGGTGCGATCTGGGTGGGTCGCAGAGGTTGTTGGGTCCCTAGTGCAGGTAGAGGTGCTCCGATGCACAACTGAGGCAGTTTCACTCAGCCAGATCAGCCAACCTGACGAGGTTCCTGACAGTGAGAGGGGACTGAGGCAGTTGCTTCCCTGGAGTGCGGTCTGTCAGAGAGCTGAGCAGCTTGCTGGGGGGCCCTGGAGACCCCCCCTTTAACTCTCTAGTTATATATTGCAGCATGGGGTCAGGGTGAGATACGGCCCCCCTCCTGCAGAAAAGGCCCTGGACCCTTTTGACATCAATTCAGGGGATCAGCTCCTGGCTGCCTAAATAACGTGAGTGGGGCCTGCGGCCGGTGGGAGGCCTGAATCCTTGTGACAGCTGCTTTGAGACTGCACCTTGCCAGTGAGAGGGGGAACATTTTAGTGACCCCCCCGCAGGATTATCACTCCCCATTAACTGAATCCCCTCTTTGCGTGACCTGCTGAGACCCGCAGATGCGGTGCTCGGATTGACTGCAGTGAGTGCATCTTATTCTGAGTTTCCGTCAACTTGCAGGGGGAGAGCGAGGTCTCCACTGAAGGACATTCCCTACTTACTGCCCTCAGTGCCCCAGCCCTAGTGCCATTCATTCCGCTTTGATGGACTGGAAGGTACAGAACCAGCCGCGGTCGGTACAAGGTGTACCTGCAGGGCTGTGACGTGGGGAGGGGGAGGGGCAGGCTGGGGGGTAGTAATCTATGGATTACGAAGCTTTACAGGTAAGTAAACATATAAATAAATAAACACATTTTATTGCGCGCACTGCATCGCATTTGGGTATGCAGTGCATGCAACGAAATTTGTTTGCCCTGCAGGTACACCTACTACCAACCACAGCTGCACAGAACACCACCCTAGACGTACCTTGTGGTGGGAATAGGCTGAGTGGAAGAGAAGGAGGGAGGCAGGAAAATGACAGGCCGCAGATGTGTCTCACTTTGCCACCTGGCAGGTAGTGGTGACTACTCCAGCTCCCCTGTGTGTAGGTGACCCCCCACTCATCATGTTTGGCCCAACTGGAGTGTGCAGTAGTACTTAGCGTGGTTCTGTATGATGACTGGTGGCACAGGACCCTGCAGCACCCACCAAATGAAGCTTGACCTGGTGCTCAAACATCTACAACCTCGAGGCCTATCTAAATATTTCTCAGTGTCCTTCACGGGGAGCCGCCAGTACTTCCTAACAATTGTGAAGCAGGGGTGGTTATGGAGGGGATTACACCACTTGGGCATCTTTATTATGAGAGATCCGAATGTGTTCTATACACAAAATCTTGTAAACCCCCCTTATTGCGCTTGCGTAGAGATGTGAAACACTGGAAAACTCTGCCTCTTTCCTTGCTGGAAAAAGCAGCTGTCTTTAAGAAGATGGCATTCCTGTAATGATTATATGCACTTCAAAACACACCCTACTGAGTATCGCAGTCCTATTTCTGTGCCATAGAGAGTGAGGCCCGGGCACTTCTTTGGCATGGGGGTCCACGTCGTATAGTGCTCCGGTAACTGAGAGGGTGGTACTCTGTAGGATTCGCCTTTCCCAATGTATGCAAATACTATTGAGCGTCCCAGCTCATTGTAGTCGGCCACTGGGTGCACCTACCTGGGGATGAGCCGGCCTACAGAATGGAGATTAGAAACATGCATCCTCCTCTGTTTGACCAAACAGCCATCACAGTCTCCCTGTGGCATGCAGCGCTATTAGCCATGGGCTGGGAGGTCAAGATCACGCAGGCTACACCCCTGTGGGACACAGCCACATTGGGACTCTGGTTCTCCAGAGAGGATATGACAAATGGGTTCCTATAGGCCTGTCCCGAATGGGAGATTTGTGGAAAAACGACTATCAGTTGGAACCCAGGGAGAAGGTAGTCTTTGAAAGTAGAGGGTGTCTGCATAAGTGGACCAGGGTGTGGTGGAAGTGGAATGATTATCGGGGACAATGATGTGCTCCTGTATTGCATACCATTCATGATGTTTGGGATCTGGAGGGTCCAGACTCACGTGTAAATTTGAGACTAGCTTTAGATGGGGTGGGAGGCAGGAAAATGTGAGCATTTGCATAGATACATATTACGAAGAGCCACTGTACTGTCTGTCATTATGCTATTACTTAATGTCACCTTGTTTTTCTTTTTTGCTTTATATGCAAATAAAAAGAATTAAACATTTTTTTAATAAATTTAAATATATAAATCAAATAAAAATAATTTTCTGAAGTTTAAATTAAACAATATATTTCCACCCTAAATTAACAAATTTAAATAATAATGAGAATTGATGTATAGACTTCATTAAAAGTAGTTCAATTATATTTTATTAAAAATAAATGTAACATTAATTTTTAAATGTAAACGTTTGCTAAAATTTTCTATAATTAAATAATGAATACATTTTATTTGTATATTTCTTTTAACATTATAGTTTATGTATTTATATATTTACAAATTGTAAATGATTTTATTTAATTTAATATTTTTTCCATTGGGATTTTATTTTATGTCCCTATCTCTATTAGCTGCTATGGGAGAGGAGGCTACAGAGGCGGTCAACGAGGAGGTAGAAGATACACGAATTTCTCCGACTCTTCGTACAGCGGGAGCAGCGAAGGAGCGGGAACCAGCGGCTCCTACCATAACCAAGAACAATGGTACCAACCCCCACAGGACCCTCAGAACAGACAACAGCAGCCTTTTTTAGAGGACAGCACTTGGAGACCACCCCGTTGCCGAGGCGGTGGCTGGAACAAAAGACCTACCAGGGGCCAGAACCCACAGAATTGGGACGACTCGCGCCAGCAAGGATACAACAACAAACAAGTCCGGTTCCAACAGGACAACCACGGAGAGATCAACACCAGGAGAAAAACTTACCGTTGGTAAGCAGAGAGAGCCCGATTATGAACCTATCCAAACAAATGCTGACAGAGGATGAAATTCAGGTTCTCAGCAAGGGCCTGTCATTCGTACCTACATCCCACGTGAATGTGTTCAACATTAAGACGGAGTTGACCAAATTCTTTCGAAAGATTCGGCTTAAAAACTTCTTTCTACACAAAACTCCAAGCATAAACAGAGCGTTTACCAGCCTACGACCACCCTCTACCTTCACTCCCCAGACCGCGATGACAAACCATCGGATTTTGACCTATGAAAGCCTGGTTATGAAAGATGTGCTCAAGCTATGCAATACTAAACGTTATGTTAAACATAACATCACCAAGAATGAACGGACTGCCCTTGATGGCCTTAAGAACAACAAGACCCTAGTCATCAAACCCGCTGACAAGGGAGGAGCAATAGTCATTATGGATGTAAATGGCTATAAACAAGAGATCGAATCCCAGCTGAATGATGGAGTAAGCTATCGGCCGATAGCATCGAACCCAACCCCAGACATCAGAAACCTAATCAAGACAATAACCGAAAAAGGAAAGGAAGCTGGCTTCCTTACAGATAAAGAACACGCATATCTGAACGTGGACCAACCACGAATCCCCACGATCTATATCCTACCGAAGGTCCACAAGAACCCCACTAAACCTCCGGGAAGACCTATAATATCGGGATGTGGCTCCCTCCTGGAGCCTCTGTGTAAATACGTGGACAGTTTCTTGAAACCTCTAGCTGAGGCAACACCCACCTACCTGAGGGACACCATGCAGGTTATCAACCTAGTGGATCAAAAACCCTACAACAAGAACAGTCAACTGCTTGTAACCATGGACATTGTGTCGTTATACACGAGTATCCCTCAGGGACCAGCTTTAACAACAATACAGAGAGCCTTAGCGTCAAGACCACAACCAGCAGGAGTACCCACTGAATTCTTGGTCGATCTTCTAGAGATCGCTATGACGAAAAACTTTTTTATATTTCAGAATAAATTCTACATGCAAAGAAAAGGGGTGGCCATGGGGGCAGCATTTGCCCCGGACCTGGCGATCCTCTACATGAGTGATTTTGAACAGCACAATATCCTCTCACCCAATAATCCCTTTGTGAATAATATATCGGAATACCACAGATATATTGACGACATCCTTATGATCTGGACAGGACAGGAACAAGAGCTTGATACTTTCACTCAATGGTTGAATACTCAGTCTGAAGACATTAAATTCACCACCAATTGCAGTAATGAATCCATTGACTTCTTGGATATAACCATCAAAGAGCTGGACGGCACCTTATATACAACCCTATATAGGAAACCGAGCGAGAGGAACACTCTACTCAGGTATACAAGTCATCACACCCGGGCCCTACGGGATAATCTACCGTTTGGGCAGTTCCTCCGCATTCGGAGGAACTGCACCATGAAAGATGACTATTTTGCTGAGTCAGATGAGCTTATCTGCAGACTGTTAGAGAGAGGATACCCCAAGAGACTGGTCAAACGAGCACGCAAAAGGGCATGGTTCAGTAACAGGGAAACCCTACTTGTACCAAGGAACCGACAACTCCCGCAAAACAGAATGATCTGTGTCAAGACTTTTTGCTGCAAGAGCAACGAGATCCACAAAATAGTCAACAACCATTGGAGCATCATATCTGATGTAATTGAAGTCCCGAATCCCCCCATGCATGCCTTCAAAAAGGCGAAAAGTATCAGAGATCTGGTGGTCCGCTCCATGCTAGACACCCCACCAGCTCCAACCATACAAACAATGTGGAATCTCCCCAGTATAATTGGCAATTACAAGTGCAGCAACTGCAAGGCCTGTGCACTCTGCATTGAAACAAAGACTATTACACACAATAATGTTACTATTGATCTGAAAGTACTTACTAATTGCAACAGCAACGGAGTAATATATGCCATTTTTTGTCCATGCGGCCTGATCTACATAGGTCAAACTAAGCAGAAGATCAAAAACAGGAAACTGCAGCATTGCAGCAGAATAAGATGCCTAACTATGGGGGCGCCCTTAGTGGACCACTTTCAAGCAAAGAACCATACACCAGAATCCTTGAAATGGGTGGTTATCGAGAAAATCACACTGGGACCCAGGGGCGGGGATTTAGATTCCATTTTGAACACACGAGAATGTAAATGGATGCAGCGATTTGACTCAGTACAAAATGGACTGAATGAAACAGATGTAACCTTTTCCCAAATGGCCTTGATTAACTGTGACTAAAAATGTTGACACGTTTACAATGTTTCTTTCTTGCTCCTTAGATTTAGCTATGTTTGAACACCACTGTTCTGTCCAGTCGGACAATGAGTCTTTCAACGTTTACGGAACAGTTTCTCTATGTGTATGATAATATGCTTTACTGTTTTCCAGCTTACTAATGCAAGACGTATACAGTCATGTTCAACTTTGCTTGTTGCCCATTCCGAGTTCACATCCAGGGGGTATTTGCCTTAGCTCAGCAAGAAACTGCAATGTTTAAAAATCAGGACGGACATCCCCTAACTGAGGGCTTAGGGATCACCTTAGTTTCCCTCAGAACTTTGTAGACGCTCCCTGCACAGGACACGAATGCCGCAACCTGATTGGAGGATCACGACGTGCCTCCAGACAGTATCCAGCGCCTGCACCTCGCGGCTTGCTCACTCGCGGCTTGGCAGCGCTGTTGATAGTACTCGCTCAGATGCAGTCCTGACGGTAAGCGGCAATAAGGAATCCTATACTCTTCGAGTATTTTCTACCTTATTGACTAATATCTGCTTGCTTGGATATACGAGCTAGACTTATTTTAAATATCTAACCATAGACCTACTTGGAGACACTGGACCAATTATCTAATTTCCAGTCCTGTCTCATAGATGTCCCTAGACTTAAGTATGAACCAGAATACACATCTGTGTTATTCATATTGATATAAACTATCCCCTTACACTGGAATAGGACTCGCTTACATTATACGAAACCTTTCCTTTTTAATCTTCAGAAATAAAAGTATCTCGACGAGCGAGGAAATGAAATTGATCCGATGATTAGGATGATTGGAAAGCCGCGGATGTCCCAGTAAGTCCCCTTTGTCATTTCTGCGAGCCTTTGCTCATAGGATTACTTAATTGACCCAGTACTCAAACCTATGCCTCCAATTTTTAAATACCTTTAGGTCACCTCTTACGACTATGGAACCGATGATGGTCCAACGTCAATAGGCCACTGGACGGCCCTACAATAAGTAAGAAACTCTCTTTCTTAATGAGTTAGTTGCAGTGCTAGTGCCCCTCATACTCCAGTTTTTGATACAGTCCTCTCTATAATTATCTTTAGGCGCTCCTGTACCCCTAAGTCCTGAAGAAGACCCCAGCATGAGGCTACAATCAACCCTTATTCCGGGGGTCGAAACGTAGACCGGATTGTATTTTACTCTCCTAACATAGGAAGCAACCAATTGATTAATACTGATCCTATGTTAAAGAAGGAAATGGAACTAATGAACTAAATTAGTCTGTATAAGTTGCATCAAAACCACTGTGATTGTAATAAGGTCACAACACCCTTTACCCAGTCCCCACCTACATCCAACCACACCCATCCCCTCTAACTGTCTCTTTTCCTTGTCACTTTTGAGCGCATTTGAAGTGTATACTATGTAGCGAACACTTGAGAATCGTATCCACAAGAGCGTTGTTTCACATGAACTTAATTGAGACTTATGTCCTGCTTTCTACTTGATCCAATGAAGTAATTGGTTTCTTGCCTATCATTATGCTTGTGGTACTTCTCTTGAACAACACGAATGATACTTTTCTTAAAATGTTGTAAATAAATGTTTTTTTGTACTGCACAGAAGTAATCTCTGAATAATTTACGATTACAAAAGGTTCTATGATAAATTCTTGCTTTTGATCAATAGACCCTGACCATTGTACACGTACCTACGTTAACTGACCCATGTCAGAGAGTTTTTAGGGTTCACCCCGTTGTAAACTCACTACTATGGCAGGGTGTTGCAGCACAAGTGGTTCGCCATGTGTGCTCTGAGCTGGAGAAATTAACTACTGTTTTGGGTCCCTTTTTGTCTATAGTAACTTTAGAGATGCATTTACTGAATAGCAATGGGGTTACCATTTTGTGGGTGGGAGTATGTCCCTCCATAAACCCCTCCCTAACCGTCAATAGACCTCCTTACTCCTTCCATACCTAAACACCTCCCATTTAGTATTAAGCAAGCCCCTTTCTACAGCCACTCCGCTGGTCCCTCCCACATTTACTACTAAATAATAAACATACATGCTTCCCAATAGAAAAGATAGGACAGGTGGAGGTGGAGAGTTTGTAGTACTTTAGTAATGCTATTCTAATACTACTGAATGTATTACAAAATGCAGTTTGTGAATAGGCCCCACTTGAGTATAAACAGCAAAGGGCCCATTAGGATGGCGGGTGGAATTTCGTCCAGCCGCCACCCTAGCAGTGCTGGGACCCCCCTTGCCAAGCCTTAAACTCTTCTTTTATTGCATATAGGTCACCCATCCACTTTTCAGCTCACTTTCTGGCCCTGCAGTAGTTCCCTCAGAGGTCTGTCTGCTGCTGTGGGCTCCACAAGACTGATTTGCTGCACCTGGCAGGATCGCTTTGCTACCTGGGCCTTGCCTGGAACCCTCAGATGACTGACCTGCTGTTTCAGTCTTGCTTCTCCATCGGAAACCAGGATTACCAGACGGGCTCCATGGGCTAGTTTGCTGGCCTTCTGTTCAAAGCCACAAGGAAATAACAGGCTCCTACCATCTTGAACCCACACCTGGGCTCAGCTGCCTGAGTGAGTCCTAACCCCCAAGAGGTACTCCTCCAGTCCTGGACTCTTGGTGTTGGTGCTAATGGTGCCCAGCTCGACAAACTCAAACACTTGGAACTTAGGAACTTTTTGACCAAAAACTGCTGTGAGAAACAACAGAATACCGGGACCAGTTTGGTTATCAATCTGATCAAGGTGCATCGCCGGTTGGCCTGACTTCGCAGTTGGCCATGTGGTGTGCTCTGAGTTTGAGCTGGAGTAATTAACTACTGTTTTGGGTCCCTTTTTGGCTGTAGTAACTTTAGAGTTGCATTTATTGAATAGCAATGGGGTTACCATTTTGTGGGTGGGAGTATGTCCCTCCCTAAACCCCTCCCTAACCGTCCCTAGCCCTCCTTACTCCTTCCATTCCTAAACACCTCCCATTTAGTAGTAAGAAAGCCCCTTTCTCCAGCCACTCCCCTGGTCCCTCCCACATTTACTACTAACTAATAAACATACATGCTTCCCAATAGAAAAGATAGGGCAGGTGGAGGTGGAGAGTTTGTAGTACTTTAGTAATCCTATTCTAATGCTACTAAATGTATTACAAAATGTAGTTTGTGAATAGGCCCCATTTGAGTATAAACACTGAAGGGCCCATTAGGATGGCGGGCGGACAGCAGTGCTGGGACCGGCAGCCAGTGGTGTGGCGGTCCCGCACCAGCGATTAGGATGCCACCACCACCATGGCTGTTGCATCCTCCATTCCCAGCATTGTGGTGGGCAGTGCTCACAGCACCGCCCGCCACAATGCTGGGAATGCACAGTGTGCATTGTCATGCATAAGGTGACAGGCACCGCGAGGTGCCTGCCACCATGTCCATGACAATGCATGGGGGCACCATAGGTACCCCCCATGTCCACCCCGCACCCCCAATATCCTAGGGGCCCGCAATAGGTCCCCGTAAACGAATTCCGCATGGGAAAGGCTTGTTCCTGCTCCCATGCTAATATGGATGGCAGTGTCTAGCAGACACCGCCACCATATTTATCTAATTTTCCGCCCGTTCGACTGGTCAACCGGCGGAAAAACGGCGGATGGTCTTTCCGTCCACCGGGGTCCCCCCGCCATACTAATATGGCGGGGGAAATGGGTGGCAGGCAGGGTAGGAAGTAGGGCGCATCGCCACCATTATGCGGACAGTGGCGATCGCCCTACATCCTAATTAACACTTAAGTTATAAAACATGCTCACCATTTTAAATTCCAAACTGCATGTATTTCATGGTATCAGATATAAGCATCATTTTGTAAGCATCCCATTTATACTGCTGCCAAGAATCAGTATGTCTAAAAAAACATATCTTATGTCATAAATGTTACCGTTTTCAACATCTAGACTACAAATCATGCAATGGCCATTTTGTAACAAACCATTTTTACTCTTACAAAGATTTGACCATGAACCGTACTAAGTACAAATTAAGGAAGAATCAAAACACAATATACATATATAAATCATAAATGTCATCTTTAATCACATATCCCTCAAAATAACAATTCATTGACTTTTCTATGCCATACTCTCAGCAGTCATACTCACTCATACACTCATGAAAAAACATATTAAAAACATTTTAAAAAACACACACTTGATCTTAAACAGTGGACAGTCTACATTTGCCTAATCATGTGACACTGAATTTAGAAGACTAGTTAATACAATAACAAATGACTTCTTACTCAATCAGAGAGTCAAACAGACCACAGACCAGTTCCAACCCATCTAGCAGCCCTACTGTTGCTCCTGCAGGTTATTCACATTTTCAGTAGGCCATTCTCTGTGTAAATAAATGGAGTACCAATATCCAAGATCACCTTGATTTTACTGGTGGTTGTACTAGGTTATTGCTTTCAAGAGTCCTCTAGTGTAGAGAGACAGAATAGTTATCTTTAATCAAGCATGAATAACTAAAATTGGCCAGCAATAGGCATTTTGGAATGTTGCTTTTTTGATGATGTCTCCTTGAGTTTTGAGATGCATTATAATATTATTTACTGGACTGTCCCTTCAAGTTCCACAGTGCTCCATTATAACATAAGCTTATAATCCTCCCAATGTCCATTGATAAGTATGGGTTACCTACTGGTGACTCTTCACTTGCAGAATGCATCCATGCACAATCCAACACACAAAAATGTATAATAGCTCCTGTGAGTCATGACTATTATGGCCCTGATTATGAGTGGTCTGAAGGAGTATAGCAGAGTTCAATATCGCCCCTAGCCTTAAGTGGGTCGATATTTTTGCACCCAGAAGTAATACATGCAATTTTCACACACCTAGTAACCTCAGCTGCAGAAACATTGGGTTTGGATTTATTAGGTGTCCTCCTGCACCCTGTAAATTCTGATCTACTTGTAGTTGGTATCTGCGACAGGCAAGGCTGAGGTCAGAAGTACAGCCCAACCCATTGCTGCCCCCCACAGCACCAATGGGGGAGCCTGCATATGTTTACAAAGTCTTCCTGTCATTTAATCTGGCACTGCATTCACTAGCCACCCCCTACTACCTGCCACTGCCCCAAGAAGAAGCTAATATAGCTCTTGCCATTGGAAATGTTCATGGCTGACAAGTACTGCTGCACGCCATCCCTCAAGACTTGGTCCTAGCAACCATGAGCAGCAAATGACCTGGGCCATAAGAAAAGGTCCTGGGCACACAGCAAACCTACCTGGCCCGGGCTGCCTCATAACTTTTATCCCTACTGCTCAATACAACCCTCAACAGCAATACAACATCCAAACAGCCAAAGAGAGGCAGCACAGCCCCAGGCCACAGACAAAGGTCTGCAGCTGAGAGTGGCCACACCAACAACACCCACTGCTCACTTCAGTCACATTGGAAAACAAAGACCTGTTACCACCACCTCCCTGGCGCCAGTGCTCCTGTTACCACCAACAGTGATTCTCATTATTGTCATTTAGCAAGATACTTTTTAGATGAAAACAACTAAATAGCTTATGTGCTTTATAGCATGCAAATTAACTCACATATCACCACCTTACTTAAGATTAATACTAGGGTCTCATCACAAGTTCAGCCACATTCAGCTCGAAAGAAGAACGTGCTGTGCTGTATCAAGTTCAACACAGGCAGCATGGAGGAATCATCAGTGTAAGTTTGGTTATATTCATCAATAAACAGGGGACCTGGAATGTAGAACTTTAACCCCTTGGGCGCGGGTGCTATTCTGCGCCTGTGCGGCAGAATCGTGAGTGGGCGGGTTTATGATGGCCCCCAGCCGTCATCAGCACACGTCCACCGTAATGCATGACGGCTAGCGGCCGTCATCAGCATCGAAGGGGTTAAAGTCGAGGTCTATCGAGGAACACAGAGCCAAGGTGGGGAGATCTTTGGGAAAAGGGAAGAAGAATCTGATGGGAAGGGGTTAAACACGGTAAACACAGAAAAAGGAAACCAGTGGTAGAGGGGACATATCAATGAAGTAGAGTGGTTGAGGAAACATGAGACCCAAAGACTAAGGGATATGGGGTTATAGATCAACAAGAAGGAGTAAAAAGGAGAAAGATATTCTCAACAACTAAAGGGAGACATGGAAACAGGAACCATGGTAATACTGTACCGTTTGCTGGGCCCCAACAACAAAACACGATGTAATTTTTGATAATCTGTACGGTTTAGTCATTACCATTCTCTTGGTCCTCCAATCAACCTTGCTGTGTGCCGAGAGGGGTTGGATAAAAGGGTGTTCAACAATCATCCAATGAGGACCAGGAATTGTACAACTGAACCACAAGTTTGAAATCAAACTCACTCTCAACACAATGTTATAAAGATATAGGATTAATACTGCTTCCCCAAATCTCCTGAAGAAACGTAGGCGAGCCAAAATCATGCACACTATGAGTTCAGATAAAGCAATACAAAATAGCAGCATTAGTATGTGATGTCCTGTAATCTCACTTATCCGACCTCCTTTAGTCATTAGTAAGATTTAATTTGAAAGCTCATTCACATTAGGTGGATACAACTGAGTCAATTTAGTTAATATATTTCAGTTAATCAAATCTTTAGAATAATAGTGCTCAATAGGAAATAAGACATTTAGTAAACAGATCAGTACCCAAAGTTCACAAGTACAGGAAAAGAAGAATCAAAAAGATTGCCACCAAGCCATCAAATCAAGCAATAATATATTATTAGTGTTGCCGGGGATTGCACCTTCTGGTGCCACCTCATCTGATCAGACCACTCAGTCCATTGGTCAGTTCATGTGGAATATATATCAGGTGACATAAAGATACAAAATGCAGAGGAAATAGGTGGAACAATTACACAGTTCTTAAGTCATCCTGTTGTAAGAAACTTTTAACAATGTTACTTTAGCTAGATCCTGTAGTAAAGTTAAAAAAGGGCAGTTTCCCAGACAAGTTTCCTGTTTTTTTTATTTTTTTTTATTGGCAAATCCAAACCAAATACAAATTCATAATTGTAAACAGATAATAAAGAAGACAGTTATTAATTCATGTCATAACTTGAAATGATATCAGATAAAGCAAAAAGCATTTAAAACATCCCTGACACATAAACTATTTGCAAAGGAGAAAAGCAGGGTAAGCAAAAAAAAAAAAAAAAAAAACATATCACATTAGTTAACTACTAATAGAATCTGACTAGCCCCTCTCATTGATATACCATCTGGCAATAGGGTCCCAAATCTGTGCTCCAACTACTCTGGCTTTTCTACCTCTAGAAGCATATATTGCAATTTCTTGTTTATAAATTGAGACAAATCGACTAAGCCACATATGAAAAGTTGGAGGTTCCGGGTCTAAATTATAGATAACTCTATAATATTGTGCTTTCAGATTAGAAGCTATGAAATATTTTGTGGAGAGAGCAATAGAAAGATCAATATCTACATTGGGGTTTGTTAGTCTTATAGCCCAAGATTGTTCTATTCGTTCTAGATCATCCGGGGTTTTATCCATCAGCATTTGATATAGAGCCCCTATCCTTGTAGTTTTTTTTCCTATAGATTCAAGAAGTGGCAAGCTATCTAAAGTTGTTGTTGTTGGTATAGCGTTACGAATGCTCAGTAATATTTGAAAATATTTGAGAAAATCATACGTGGGGATGGAGTATTTTTCTTGGAAAGATTCAAAAGAAGTGGGGACATTATGTCCTAAGAAGTCACCAACTGTGTTGATTCCTAAACGTTCCCATCTCTGTGAGGTGATATCATTAAGAGACAGAGAGATGATCTTACTATGCCACAGAGGGGTATATTTTGAAAAAGTGGGAATAGATAGGTATTTAGAAATAGCTTTCCACACGGCCCAGGCATCTAACACTGTCTTCAATTTAATTTTTTTGTAGTACGTAGAATCTACCTGCCTCAAGAATAAACCCTTACATTTATCACCAAGGCTAAGCTCATAAATCGAAGGAATATATGAATATGGGGGCATTGACACTATTTTTTTACCAGTTAGTAGGGGATCCATAGATTGTATTAAGGTTGCCCACAGATATAGTTCTAAATTAGGAATAGCTAGTCCTCCTCTCTCCTGTGGTAACGACAACCAACACAGTGCTCTTCTTATCTTACCATAACTCCACATAAATTTAGAGATAGTAGAGTTAATGATCTTAATAAAGTTAGATCCCGCTAACAACGGGATTGCTCTAAAAAGGTAGAGAACCCGCGGGAAGATATTCATTTTAATATAGTTTGCCCTTCCAATTATAGATAGATGTAGGTTGTCTATTCTTTTAAGATCTTTTTTAATTTTATCGATAAGGGGGGTATAGTTTAAATAATTAATTTTATTCACCTCAGTGGTAAGGCATATACCTAAATATGTAGCCTTTTTAACTTTAAAGGGACTCTCATATTGAATATTTTTAGTGGCTAATACCATAGTTTTATCATTATTTAGAGAGTATCCTGAGTGAGCACCAAAAATCTGGGTAATTGATTCAATTTCACTGATTGCACTAACAGGATCGGTAGTTATGACGGCCACATCATCTGCGTATGCCATAACTTTGGTAGAATATGAGCCAAAATTAACTGGTTGGATCAAGGGTGATAAAAGGAGTTTTTGTATAAGGGGATCTATGTATAAAGCAAATAAGATCGGGGAGCATGGACAACCCTGCCTTGTACCTCTTTGTACCTCAATAAATTCTGACTCAGCGTTACTTATAGAGATTTTTGCCCTAGGATTAGAATATATGGCTTTGATGGCTTTAATAAAGTTATTCCCAAAATTCTTTTGTTTCAAGATGTTCCATAAAAACTGCCATGATACTCTATCAAAAGCCTTTTCGGCATCAAGGAGAATCAATGCCATCTCCCCCCCCGTGGTGTCCATAATATCAAAAAGGGTGATGGCTCTCCGGGTATGGTCTGTAGTACCTTTTCCGGGAATAAAGCCATGTTGCCATGGTGATACAAGTTGTTTGATGACCCTACCCAACCGATTTGCTAAAATTTTGGCGTACAGCTTTGAGTCAGAATTTATCAAAGATATCGGCCTATAAGATGAGGGAAGATGGGGTGGTTTTCCTTTTTTGTGAAAGATTATTATATTCGTTTGTTTCCATGAGTCAGGTGGAATTGAGTGATATTGTACTCCGAGAAACAAATCTAATAAGAAGGGTAATATTTGACTACCTAATAATTTATATAATTCTAGGGGAATTTTATCAGGGCCTGCCGCTTTGTTATTGGCGAGTTCAGATAGGGCAATCTCCACTTCAGTTAGCGTAATTTCTTTGTCTAAGTTTGCTTTTGCATTGTCATCAATCATAGTACTTGTGTCTTGATCTGGGAGCCAGCTGTTCAAAAATGTTGTGGTATCGGCATCAGAATGTGATATATCCCTATGATAGAGTTTCTGATAATATGTTTGGAATACCTTAACAATGTCTTGTGTAGATGTATATTCCTTTCCTTCGAATTCAATCATTTTTATACTGCCATATGATTGTTTTTGGCGTGTTCTTAAAGCTAGTTGCTTACCAACATTTTCTCCTGATTCATATATCTTGGTTTTATTTGCCTGATAGGTTTCAGCAGCTTTCTGAATTAGGGAATTATTAATTTTGTTCTTTAAAATCAATATTTTCTTAATGGTTTCTGAGGTTGAGTCACCTTGACCTATCTGAGTGGCATGATAAGTCTCGAGGTCAGAGAGTTCTTGCATAAGTTGTGCATTGATCTCTTCCTCGTTCTTCCTTTTGTTAGCTACGAATGAGATAGTTTCTCCCCTTAATGAGGCTTTAAAACAGTCCCAGACCATTATTCTTGACGCACTGAATCGGTTACAGTCAAAATAATTTTGAGTCCAGCTTTTGATATGATTTATATACCCTTGATTGACCAAGAGTTTCCTATCAAAAGTCCAATTAGATTTAGGTTTTACTGAATTGACCATGTCGAAGATAAAAGTAAGTGCATTATGGTCCGAGATCGTTTTGGGGGATTTCGTTATATCAGTGAAAGCTATACCCTCTAAAGATGACATCACATAGTCAATTCTGACATATTTGTTGTGTGGATGAGAGAAATATGTGTGACCGTCAGTGTTTTTACCTGATAGATCCCACATATCAGATAAGTCATGGCCTTCCATCAGCTGTCTTAATGCGTTAAAAACCTTTGGTTTGCGCCCTTTGTAATTTGTTGACAAACAGTTATCAACAAGCACTCCTACATCAATATTAAAGTCCCCACAAAAAATTAATGGAGTTGACCAAGAGGCTAATTCAATTTCTAGTTCTTGAAAAATAGTCGGATCATCAATATTTGAACCATATATTGCACATATTGTAAGGCCACATGTTAGCTGAGCTATGGCCCATCTACCGTTTTTATCCGCCCTAGTACGAGTCGGGGGACCCATTATAGGTTTAGCTAGGATAGCTACTCCTCTAGTTTTGGACGATTGGGTTGTGGCTACCATGAGGTTATATCCAGGCAACTTAAGTAGATCTTTGTCAGCAGCTGCTATGTGTGTTTCTTGCAGGCAAAGTATATCCATAGGGGTCTGCCGTGTTAACTGAAATAGCTGAGCCCTTTTTCTTCTATCATTGAGGCCTGCCACATTCCATGTACATAGACTCACTCTCCCCATTCTCCCTGATGTAAACCTATCCTAGTTTTAATATCATGAACACATAAATAGCAGCTAGCATTTTGTTTTATATTGGTACTTTGCTTTCCATGAGATAGATGCCGATCAAAATAAAATCTTTGTATGTATTTTACCTTTTGAATGAATTTGCTCATTTTTTTACAATTTTTTCCCCTGACCCTCCCCCTCCCCTCCCTTCCCACCCAATCCCTCCCCAACCATCTCCCCCCACAGTCCACCCACTGAGGCATTTAGACTCTAACAAGAGTCTATTGTGATGGAAAGACATCTCTGGCCAGTGCCTTACAGAAAAACTTATATCTTAAGTGATCCCTTATTGGGCTAAAGAAAAATGATGTGAAGAGTAAAAAACACGCTAATAAGAAAAAACATTATATACAGTGATATCAGGATTTTATATATATATATGACCTTATATATTGAACATTAAAGACTCTTATCTAAGCGGGTCAATATATATAGTGTAGTATCTACTGCTACATCTAGCAGCTAAATATTTTCAAAACCGATTTGGATTTCTAAATTGTCATATATCAATCATGATTTGATATAGTTTTAGCTCAGACTGTCTAGGAATTCTTTAGCTTTTATTTCAGAGGTGAAAAATTTGGTCTGTCCTTTATAGATAACTTTGAGTGTGGCAGGATTATTCAAGTACACCTGAGTTTTTTTCTCCAGAAAGGGTTTGATCAATTGACGAAGCCGCCACCTTCGTTCCACTGTAGTGTGGCAAAAATCGGGCCTGACAAAGTATGAGATTTCACCTCTAGAGCGATGGGCATCCGGTCTTACTTTCTCAGCAATAGCTTGACGGAGAAGAAAATTTCCGAAGTAAACTAGGATAGCCCTTGGATATTTGCCTTGCGAAGTTGATGCCTTTACTGTAAATGGTGTTCTGTGGACACGTTGGACCTCTAATTCCCAGTTCCAGGTGGATAGTTCGGGGAGTGTATCCCTGAATAGCTGGATCACAAATACCCGTATGTTGTCGCCTTCAATTTTTTCCGGAATACCTAAAATTCCAAGGTTGTTGCGTCGCATTCGATTCTCCATTTCCTCCAGTTTCCACTTGACGTCTTTAAGTTCTGCATCATGCGCGTCTACCTGCTCTTTAACAACGGTTGCTTCAGCTTCATTAATGACTATGCGATCCTCCATATCAACCATTCTTGCATTGGATGCTGTTACTGATTTAGAGAGTTTGCGCACTACGCCTTGTACTTTGAGTAGTGCCTGTTGAGCCCTGCGTCCATCCATAGAGGTCTGTTCCCTATGGGAGGCTATTGCCTGGAGCACCGTGTCCATAACAGATGTTAGCGTGGCATTTTGCTGCTCGTGAAATGGAATATCTTCTAGGTGAGCATTGGGGAGGGGAGCCTGTAAATCAGAGACCGTTACTGGAGAGTAGTCCCAAAGCAAACCTTCAGCACCATGATGGCTTTTTTTTTTCCTTAACACAGTATGTCTTCTATCTTTAGGCTCACCTATGACAGGATCTAGTTCAAAATCGCTTTCTTGTGAGCTCACATTAGAGCCTTTATGGTGGTCAGAATCAGAGTAAGAACAAGAGTCTAAGTCTGTGTCTAATTCTTGAGACAGTGCATGGTCTGCACCCCCCTCAGAGATAGTGAAGAACTCGGATGGTTCTTTATCCGTGTCTGATGCTATGCCCCCCTCCTTAAGATCGTATATCGGGCCCATGGGAGCCTGTACACTGCTTATATGTTGCAAAGGGTTAGTATCCTCATTAATTAACCCAGGAGAGGCAGTTTCGGAAGGTAAGGTATTCGTTTTCATAAGGGGCTGCTCTAAAGTTAGTGTTGTATTAAGAGATTTGACATTTTGGAGGGCGGGCATAGCCTGTGCTAGGTGCAGTAACGGTGCAGGCCTACCTCTTTCACAATCTGTCTCCGACCTCCTTGTGTTGATCCAGGCCCTCCTGCCGATATTTTTAGTGTTGGTGCTGCAATTGTCGATGATTCTGTATGGTTGAACCTCCCAGTCGTGTCCTCAGGTCCGCCATGCAGCTGATCATGAGCCTGAGCCGATGCCTGTTTCAATACAGCCGGGTCGTCTTCTGCGGCTTCTGTGAAAACATTCGTAGAGGCATCTGCTCCATCTGCCGGGTCAGCTGAGTCAACTGGGTCTATTATCCCGAGAGGAGCGAGGGGAGTAGATATCGAATCCGCTCCGGTAGTAGTAACAGCAGAAGGCGCGGGAGCCGCTGCAATCAGCGTCCCGTTTGTTGCGTGGTGGATGGAGGGAGAGGGAGCATTTATCGGAGGCGCAGAACCGGCCGGTGTTTTCCGTAGCAAGTCTACCACGGAGGGACCCGGACCGGGTGTATTGGGTGTTTTTGCAGTTTTGGTGCGCTTCTGCGATGTCTGCACACGAGCTGTCTCAGCACCGGCAGCATCATCAGTCACAGATCCGGAGCCGCCAGTGTCCGCCCGTCTCGCTGCCAGTTTCTGATCACGTAGGGCTTGTTTGGCAGCTCGAGTTTTGGAGGCGGCTGCAGCCGCTGCTGCTGCATTCTTCGGCGCCATCTGCTCGTTTACCTCTGCCGCACAGGGTAGTTGTTTCCCTGTCTTATCCGTTCTATACTGAGAACCGGTAAAGCCTTTACCGGTTTGGATCCTTGAATATAGTCTTAGCACCGCAAAACCAAGAACTGAGGCCACCAGGTGAAGGCTTGAACGAGAGCACCGCACTAAGGATGGCGGACCTTGCCGGGTAAGTTCCATGCCTGCATTATATCAGCTGCCACACTTGTGATGGAGTATTCATGGGGGTTGAGGCAAGATGGCGGCGGCTCACTAGACCGCTGAGAGACGCTCTCTGACCAGTGCCTAAACCTCTGGGCAAGAAGTATGGATATATAGGAGCTATTTGCGAGAATATTGAAGAATACAAAAGAATACTAAAGACAAGTTTCCTGTAATGGTAACATAAATGTAACAATATCTTTATACAATACACAAGAATCTCAAGAGGAGAAAGAACTTGCTACAGTCAACTGTTACATCAAGTGATTCTCTCGCACTCAGTGTGCATCGTGAAGCAGAAACCTTCATGAGTACAGTTTAGCCTATGTGAACTTAGCTTATGTGAAATCATGAAGAAGTTGAGGTTAGAGAAATTTCAGATGCACTTTATAACATTTAGTATGATCAAAATTAATTCAGTTAGAAATAGGGTACTACTACATTATAAGTACCAACATGTGAATGCACTTTTAAAGATAGATTAGATTTTTCATTGAAGGCAATTAATATTAGCACATGTGTTAAGAACATTTTCTGAAAGTACTACCCATTTTCTTTTGTCATTTCTGGTGCACATATTTATCACATACAATGATTACATTTATAAGAATTCACTATCAAAATCAAATTAATTTTATTATTTCATTCATCTCATTGTTATTCTTCTGTTTTATGTATGAAGTGAAACAATTAGAAGTAAATTCAATAACATGAGAAGTTCATCATGTACATGTTTTTAACACACGTTAGTAAAACAAGATTTTTTTCTTTAATAAATCACAACCCATGTTACTTGTATATCATTTAAAATACTCTTGTTCTGCAGGCTTTTTCGATGCAGTAAATAAAATTCTTTATTTTCGTCATTTTTCTACAATGTGAAATTTTTGCACGTTTATTTATTTTTCTCTCAAAAAGTGTCATGTCCAGTTTTTTTTTTTGTCTTCAAAAGAGTAAATGTAATTTCAGCTCTATCAGTAACATAGGCCTATTAGTAACTATTACACACCCTTAAAAAGAACAGAAGCATCAGATGCTGGGCATTTCGAAAGCTCTGACTTGCAACTCACATAGGTTGGTTTAATAGACAATAGCCCCAACAAAGCAACACTGCCGTGAGTGACACGTGTTAGGTGGCAGACCAAAGAAACCATCCCCCACACTGCAGAGCACCCATTATAGATACTCCATGAGATCATTCTCTCACTCATGTGCTAGGCTGGAGGGTCTCAGCCTACATCCCTTCTCCATAAATACACATTGACATAGGGTAAATCCTTACCATACAAACCACTTCACATACTCATAGTCGCTCAAGGGGATGTGCAAATTCTACCCGAAAGGAGGCTTTTCATCGGGCAAACTCACAATCGCAGACAGCAGTATAACAACGAGAAGAAAACTCATCGAGGAACTGGAAGACACTGGTTAGTACAAAAACCACATAATAATGGTCTATAATACCGGCTATAGTATGATAATTTAGAAAATGCAGAAGGCGTCTAGTAAACAAAAGTCTGTATTTGATGAATTTCAATTCCTGTCGAGGTGTTCCATAATGTTTACAAGATGTCACAGGTCCTTATCAAGAGACTGATTCAGAAGATAAAGGTGATATATGAGGAGCTGAGGCCTTCAGTGAACTTGATGGCTGTTGTGAAACTGTTTTGATTTGCGCCGCAACGGCTGGCTTAGTCACAAAGATGATAAGAATGAATTATTTTGTTTTATCAACCAAGAAGACATGTTTTTGTTGACTTCGGACTCAGTTGTCAAGGTATTTTCTTGTCATAGATACAAAACAAACAAATTGCCTTTCGGTGTCGTGAATTATTACAGTCTTTCATGGATTCGTTTAAATGACTGCTTTACTGTACTTTTCACTTTGGAGGGCGTTGCCATAGGTTAGGAGATGAGATGACAGCTTTAATTAAGCAATGAAAATTAGAAGTGAACCGGTAAGAAAGCACTCTCCCAACCACTTACATTTATGCCCATTTTACTATTCAGCATTTTTGTCAAGCTGTTTTTAAAAAAAACTAATTGCCTCAAAAATGATAATTAGAAATTATGATTCATTTACTAATGATTAACGAGGGCGTTGGACCTTCTCTTCTGCCCCTGTATTTTAATCTCCAAACATCTGTCTTTATTCCCATCTTCCCTTGCTGGCATTACACTAACAGCACACATTGCGTGGAAGCGACAGTAAAGAGGCGCTCGTGTCACCTGTGGGAAAAACTAAAGCTATAAACGTTCCTGCGTCATCACTGACTTGTAGTAACAGATTTTCCAATTCAACCACTCATTCTTCTCAAGTGAATAACATCAGTATCATATTAGACAATGATATCAGCTATGTGCTGAGAGACAATTCTGTATTAAAGCAATGGTTGTAATCCATTCACTGTAGCTTACATATCATGCCTGTAGGTCTCACACCCATGCACACACCTGCAAACACACGCCAAGCCATTTAAAGGATTCTTTCCTTTCTTGTTAACATGTTGTACAACTAGTTTCATTTCTTTGATTATCCAGTAGGTATAGTATATAACCCACAAAAATGAAACTCCATTCTATGAACAGAACTAAGTAGGAGGTGTTGTGACCTTTCAACTTGTTTAAGAAAAATTTAGACATCTCCCACAACATACGAGTTAGGCAATTGGATTCAGTTGAACTAGTTCGTTCAGGATCACAGCACATCCGTGTGTGTTCAAATACATTGTTTATCTTGTATGTACAAGTTAAAACCTCAAATGAAGAGATGTTATGGTTAGGATTTTCACTCTAAAAAACACTGAAAGTCACAATTTATAGAAACCAATGCAATCACAACTCACATTAACGCAGTGTTTATGATTTCGCACATGCCTCAGAGAACAGCACAATTGACAGCACTGATGATATTGAAAGAGATTTTTATTAAAATGCAAAAAAAATTGTTAAAGTCACACGTCATATGCTAACGTGCAATTTACATTGAACTGAAACAACATTTAAAATATTATAAATACAGTATGTAGAGAAACCTATTAGTACTAGGGCTCATAATGCCTAAAGCAGCTTTGCTTTACTAGTGGTTTAATCCAATGTGCAAGACATGCATAAAATGTTTAAAAAATCACCTCACCCTGACATGCCTTTAATAAAAATTTCACACAGCACTGCAGAATGTTTCTGATTAATAATGATGTTTTGGAAATATTTGCTTGAAGCACTTTTTTGTTGGATAACATAATTCACATAAGAATACAATGCATGAATAAGAAATGTTGACACTTTTTTTGGGATAAACAATTTTTATTGATTTTGTTAAAACTGGAGTAAACATAAGACCAGCAGTAAGTAGAGACATTAATATACATCAGATGTATGGCATCATCGCAGCATCGGGGAGAGGAGTTGGCCTAACGGCTAGGGCGGTGGACCTCGAATATGGGGAGCTGGGTTTGAGTCTCGGCATCTACGCTGAACATCGTGTGTTTCTGGGCAAATCACTTAATCTCCCCGTGCCTAACAAAAATAAAATGAATGTGTCCTTATGTAATGCAACTGGTGCTATGTAGCGCTCTGATACCCGATACCTTCGGGTCAACTTCGCGCTATATCAAACTCTGTAAAATAAATAAAAATAAATCGAACTGCCCCCCGCCAGAAAGGCATGAAATGAAAGGGAGGACAAAGTAAATTCTTACATTGAGGTTACAGATGTATAAGTGGAATGTCATTCGTCTAATACCCCCACACACTTGCCCCATACTTTGCAATACTTTGTTGGACATCCCCTGGCTTCAAACATGCGCTTTTCTTGTGCTGCGCACCAGTCCAATCCCCTTCGCCACCTTGCCATGGTGGGCGCAACCAGTTAGCCGCAATGTCTTTCTTGGCCACCATCATGGCAGTATTCTGAAGGAGTTTGTCCACTCTGGACCCCTCCAAACCCTCACTGACCCCCTGGAGCACATTCAGTGGGTTATGTAGGATCTCCCAGCTCAGGACCTCGGTGAGCTCCCTTTCTATGGAATTCCAAAATCGTGTAATGACGGGGCAGAGCCATACCATGTGGAAGAAATCAGATTGTTGTTGGCTACAACGGGGGCCCAATGCGTCTTGTCTCAGCCCCCTGCGCTGCGAAGGTGGCTCGGCGTGAGGTAGGCAGCATGGAGATAGTATATTTGGACTAAACGGAGTCTCGCTGAGGTGGTGATTGTTCTAGGTGTCATCAATGCGTCCCTCCAGTCCTCCTCCTCCAGGGGCCCTCGAGAGGCCCGATCCATTCCTCCCATTGTTATTCGTTAAGGAGCTGTAAATTCGTGAAATACCCCCCTCCCCCCACCCGGTCACCTGTCATGATTTGGGCTTCGGGTGAGCTGTATATGTTTTCCCATCTTATAATGAAAAGATGTAGTGTTGAATAATATTTTGTAGCAGCTGGCATTTCTATTTCACATAGTCCATTGCTAGCCAATATACAATTTGCTTTATTAGAAGTTTAGGAATGTAGCTATGCTCACAGGAAAGAAGATCTGGAATCGAAAGGTCTTATGTGTGGACACAATTTTATTTTGTTTCACACAAAAACTTGGGTAAGGAAGAGGAGACCCTGTTCTACCCCCCCCCCCCTCCTGCCCCCCCCCCCCCCAGGTCACCTGTCATGATTTGGGCTTCGGGTGAGCTGTATATTTTTTCCCATCTTATAATGAAAAGATGTAGTGTTGAATAATATTTTGTTGCAGCTGACATTTCTATTTCACATAGTCCATTGTAATCCAATATACAATTTGATTTATTAGAAGTTTAGGAATGTAGCCATGCTCACAGGAAAGAAGATCTGGAATCGAAAGGTCTTATATGTGGACACAAGTTTTATTTTGTTTCACACAAAAACTTGGGTAAGGAAGAGAAGACCCTGTTCTCAGACGAACACTGAAAGCTGATTGGATGAGAGAAGGTACAACTTTAACTGCAACACTTCATTTGACTGTTTACATTACTGCATGTTCCCAGAGCAGGTTAAGGCATTTTTTCCAAACCCTTATTCCATACGCTTCCCATATTTCCCTTACGCTAATACCCATTATACTCTGAATCTGAATTCTAACGGCTTAATGTTGAAGGCTGAACACTGATTTGCCATCCTTTTCTGAACCTGTTGCTGCGCTGCTTGCAGTTTGCTACTGCTACTGCGTGATTATTATAGCCTTATAGCCCGCCTTAGCGGGCTATGAAAGGCCAGCTGAATCGTTAAAGGCCCGAGCCGAAGGCGAGGGACTTTAACGAGACAGCGGGACTTTAATAGCCGGTATAGCCCTGCTATGAAGGGCTATAAGGCTATTAGAACATTCTGCCACTAGAGGGCAGAAAGTTCTAACAAATTAAACAAAGGGTTCTCGAAGTTCGAGGGGATATAAATCCCCTCGAGCTTCGAGAAGCCTTTGTAGAACTTTGGAATGCTGCTCTGCGGGCCTTTACCGGCCTGTAGAAGCAGGGAGCACTCCATTGTCCGCAATGGAGCTCCCAACATTCCAATGTTCTAATTTACCTTATTGCTTGAGATTTTTCATGAACCTCTCTTTGTGAGAAGTTCTGCTGACATTGGTTGACTGAATTTGAGCTTCATGAATACAATGCATGAATAGCTTCATGCTGTATCTCATTTTTTCCTCTCTAATTTGAACTCCTTAGGGGTTCCTGATAATACCATTTTTGCTCCTTTCTTAGAATGGGGATTTTTCCCTTCATGGAACATGCTTGATGCATTGTTTATCATGATTTGTTCTATCCATTTTTTTTATTATCAGTTTTGTTAATTGACTGATATAATTGCACTAACTGAATAAAGAGAATTTACTAAACTCTTAATGAAAATAAAATCCTTAAAACGTATACTTCACTCTCATTAATGACTGAACTCAGAATAGCAATTGTGATTTTAATTCATGTGATGCATAGCTCCTGACCTTCTCATATACGACGGCAAAGGACTGTCGCAGAGAGAAGCAAAAACATCCCACCTATCTTACTAAGCCCTGTTTGAGTAAAATAGAGATGATTACCCATTTTATTTAAATTGGTAATATTATATGCCACCAACCCATTGGCTTTATCAATGACAATACTGGTAATGCCATATATTACCTCATCTAATTACAAGCCTTTTTCCCAGCCCTCGTGTGAGGATAAACCAATGTGAGCAGAGTTTGACCATGTTCAGTGATGTTACAGTGCTGGACTTGATCTTTGATTAGGCACCGTGTGGAGTACCCATATGGACATAACCCACTGTGCAAGACCAGTGAATGGGGTCCTGACACAATACTAGGAACTAGGTAGGCTTACAATAAATATCATACACATTTATTTTCAGAACGAATCTGGAGAATTACAGTATGGACAAGGGATGCCAATTGCATGGGTGCAGACACAGTATGGCCACGGTTCAGAGTGTGTTTTTCACAGTTGGAGATGCACATGGTAACAAGTTGCAGTTTAGGGCAGAGGGCTGTTTAATACTCAAGGGAATTGGTGTCCTACTCAAGCCTGAATGGCCACAACTCCTGGGCTAGGATTGCACAATAGACCATATCGAAATGGCGGCCACAAAAAAAACTGTTTCCTCCTCCAGGTTAAGGGTTGCATGGTGAGATAAAAGGGGAGTCAAGATTCTACTCACTGCCTGGCACCTGTGGATGTTGGTTTTCTTCATGCCTTTATTCCCAGCTTGCACCCACCCATCCCTGCATGAGTGTCTTTTTGGTCATTCTTTTTTTTTTTCATAACACATTTTATTGATTTTAAGAACATAATGGCCGGTAGGCCATATACATTCATCATGTCACATATTAACTGATCTAACAAAACATTTAAACCCAATGTCAGATTCATTGCATTCATATAGGTAAATCCCCTGGTAGCATTGAAGACCATCGAAAGCGGCTGTGCCCAGGTCAGGCTGTCGGATTCCTTGTTTCAGGGATAAAGTCTATAATATCTGAAATCGAGGGATGGTCTGCAAGTATTAGTCCACGGTATTCAGCTCATCTTTTCCAAATTTTCGAATGCTTCTGTTTGCATCCCCTGGCTTGAAACACAGGCATTTCTAACCCCATACCAAAGTCTATACCTTTTTTCCATGCCCAGATTGCTGGGAGTTTATCTGATTTCCATAGTCTTGCAATATCCCTTTTCACTAAGGTGAGACCAACCCACAATAAGTGATGTTTGTATCTATTGGCACCAATATTATCTGTTATGTGAAGCAGGGTAAGTCTTGGAGATTTGGGAAGCACCCACCCCAAAATGTCAGACAAGCATGCTATAACACCAGACCAAAATCCCTCAAGCAGTGGACATGACCAAATTGTGTGAATCAATGTGCCTTCATCTTTCCCACATCTCAAACAACTAGATGATTCTATCAGGCTGGCCCTCCACAGTGCAGGTGGGTATGATAGGTTCTGCGCAGGATCTTGATTTGGATTAGTCTCAATCTCATAGAAAAGGCAGCTCCTGGCAGGGATTCCGGAGTCTCGACCCTGTCATCAGTATCTAGGGGGGCAATATCTATCTGCCAGGAGGTTCTTCGTTTTTTTCTAATGTAGGGTACTATTTGTGATAAGAGATTGATATATTTTAGAAATTGTGTGGTCGCCCAGATCTCGGGCAAGGAGTTTTCCCTCTAATGTGTTGAAGTCCGGGAGGGATTATGTGATGTGACAGGATGTCGGAACTGCAGGTGTTTGTGGAATTGGGTGTTTGACATAGAATATTCACGGCTGAGTTCTTGAAAAGATTGGGTGTTTGACATAGAATATTCGCGGCTGAGTTCTTGGAAAGATTTAAGATTAAGGTTGTGCATCACATCTCCGATGGTGGAGATTCCGATCAGGTCCCAGCCCGAAAGCCCCTCAGATCAGCCAAGTGAGACAGCAATCAATTGCTCCATAAGGGTGTTACCCGTGTAAGGCAGCCCCACCAACCCATCCGCCTGAGAGCTGGTCGCCATGTAAGTATTACCACTTTGGTGGTGGCTGGTAGGGCCTGGACATTCAGTCGACTGTATAAATATGATGTAAGTGTAGGATCATCAAGAAGCCATCTCTCTACAGCATAGATAGATATGTCCATACCACCAATCATTAACTACCTGCAGATGTGATGCCGCATGATAGGCCTGCATATAGGAGCAGCTATTCCGCCGTAGTATTTTGACTGGAAGCAGGTATGGATCACCACTGGGGAGGTGCCTCCACCCCATAAGAACTGTCAGAGCAGAGCATTGATTTGATGGAACCAGGATTGGGAACAGGGAAGGGGTGATTTTGTAGATGGTATAGGAACAGCGGGAGGAAAATCATTTCGCCCAGATAATGATAGAGGTAGCCCGGACCACGCTCTAAAATCTGATCGCAATTTGTCGGTTGCAATACCGATGTTGAGATCACATGATAGGGTAGGGTCTTCTGTAAGATATACACCAAGGTACTGCAGCCCAGTTGTGGTGGATGTCGGGTTTGTGGCCCAGGTGCCCTACCCAAGCGTTCCTCGTAGGAGCCATATTGCTGATTTGTTTACATTCATATATAAGCCGGACATTTCCTGAAATACTCGCATTATCTGCAGAATTCTGGGTCCTGATCTGTGAGGATCTGTTGGGAAATAAAGGATGTCATCCGCATATAGTGTGATACGATCTGAAATGTCGGGCGCCCATTCAAACCCACGGATCAATGCAGCCTTCCGGGCCGAAATCGCTAAAGGTTCAATTGCAAGTGCAAACAGGAGTGGGGAATGAGGACATCCTTCCCTTGTGCCATGTTGGATAGGAAAGGGCGCTGATATACAGTCCGCAATCCGAACCGCTGCAATCAGATCTGTATATAGGAGCCGGACAGAGGCAATGAAACACGGACCAAATTTATATCTCTTAAGTAATGCGAATAGGTATGTCCAACTGACAGAATGAAAGGCATTGTCCATATGAGCCAATAAAAGTGCAGCTGGCCTGCCAAGTTGATCCACTGCCGCAACCGCATCGTGGGTCCTTCTGATGTTATGGAGAGTGGAGCAGTCGGGCATGAAGCCCGCCTGTTCTAGGTGGACCAGGTCTGATACATATGGTAGTAGTTTATTTGCAAACATTTTGGAGATCAGCTTTGTCTCCGTATTTAGGAGAAATATAGGATGATAAGAGGCGTGCAGTTTCGGGGTCTACTGGATTTAGGGAAAACCACTATCTTGGCATGCCTCCAATCTGTTGGTGAGCAGCCAGATTCAGCTGCATCTAGAATGGTGTTAAGGAGATGAGTTGTGTTCTATAAGCTTTAAAGAATTCGCTGGGGTTGACATTAGGACCGGCTGCTCGGTTGGTGCGCAGCTCCGCGACGGCTTTTGTTAATTCTTCTAATGTTATGGGTCAGTGTAAGTTCGCTCTAGTATCATCCGGTACAGTTTTCGGGGGAATATAATTGAGGAACTTCTTGATGAGGTGTGGGCTGATGGCTTCTTGAGGTGAGTATAGTGTTTGATAAAAGGCTGCAAAACTGTGTGCCATCTCAGCATGATCTGTGAGGACATTCCCTGCAGGATTGCAGACATCTGAGGGTAGAGTAGCAGTTGTAGTCTCCTGACACAGGCGATATTTGAGTTCCCCCGATTCATCGCCCCACTGGTAGATTCTGCTTTGGGATGCTCGCCATGTGCACCACACCTCCTCCAGTAGCTCACTCTGATATTGTTGTTGATTGAAACATAATTGTCTGCGTGCCTCTTGTGCTCCGCTATCCTGACCCTTCCTCTCGAGCACTGTGAGACTGTCTTCCGGCTGCGAGAGGTTATGCGTTCGACCTTTCTGCTCAGTCGGGCAATAGCTAATATACACCTGCGGCTCGTTGGTTTCATGGCTTTCCATAAAATCTCTGTGGCTGGGGTGGGTTAAAGAATTCTATTAGCACATTATGAGTGTGTGTTCTATGATATGGGTTTCATAGATGCCAGGGGGAAAGTTGCCAATGGAAAGGGAGCAGACAGGGGCCTATTAAGAGCTGGATCACAATCAGGGAGTGGTCTGATAGTCCACGCAGCAGAATCATGGCATCTGCTAATCTCTGTATGTATTTGTGAGGAAAAGCAATTTACTCTAGTCTAGAGAGGGAATCATGTGTTGAGGAGTAGTATGTGTGCCCTGTTTCATGTGGGTGAAGTACTCTCCAAGTGTCGATCCATCCCACCGTTATAGTGAGAGATTTTAATTTGGATTTCTTATCATGATCTAAGGACTTAAGGGATCGTTTCCGATATTTAGAAGTGCGCATTATATCATTCCAGTTACCTTCCATGACCACAAGGCCCTCATGTAAAGCACCCCACAGGTCTAGTAATTTAGTAATGAAGCTATGTGTAAGAGGTTGGGGTGCATACGTACTGCCAATGACTACTTGCTCTCTTGGAGATGGTCCCATGAATGAGGATGTATCGCCCATGTGGGTCGACCCATGTGCAGGAGTATAGAAAGGGTATCCTCCAGTGAGTTAAGATTGACACCCCCCAAGATCCTCGAGTGAAGCCCGAGTGGAATTTGTATGCATAGCCAAACCTGGCTAGACAGGGAGCCCTGGTACCCATAAGATGTGTCTCCTGTAGAAGCAGAATATCTGCTTTCAGCCGTTTGGCTTGCCGGAGGACCGTACCCCTTTTGATTGTATCGCGGATGCCACACACATTCCAACTTCCAATCTGCAGCTGGCTGATCGGGCTTCACCTGTGCATGCCAACATTTACATGTATGTGTGTATCTGTGTCGCAGATATTTACAATAGCTACTCATAGGGTTGGTGAATGTATGACACTGGGTTAGTGTAACAATAAATTTAAACTGGGTAAAACTTCCCTTCCTCCACCCCCACCGAATACCTCATGACTTATGAAGCATCTGTCACGGATGGTCCATTATGCAGGCCCTGACAGGGGTTTGGCTCCATGTGCATCCAATGGATCCCCAAAGCCCTAAATGTGTCATTATACCAAGCAGCATATGGTCTAGCCCAGTGTGAAACACCTGCGCACCATTGTTTTCACATAGAAATGGGAGAATCCCCAATATATCACCAGTCTGCATCCAGAGTCATTTAGAGCGACTGGTCAGAAAGACTTGGGATGTTGCCTCCTGGTCTGGATTGGTGGTTTTGGAATGCCATGTTGAGGGAGAGCGATGTCGTCTTTTTCATTTGGATGATTTTTGATTGCATTGTTGTTCTCTGGAGGATGATTCTGAATCATGACATGGCGTTGTGTGTGGTTTGAGATATCGCAGTTCCTCTCTTCACTGAAAGGCGTCTACCGGTGTATCAACGAAGATTGTATGAGAATTGTGCACAACCCGCAGTTGAGCTGGAAATTGCAGTGCATATGTGATCTTGAGGTCACAGAGACACATCTTGGCAGTTTGGAATGATTATCGTTGCTGTTGCACGAGTTGTGTACAGTCTGGGAATATCATGATTCGATGTGAATCATAGAATAATTCAGTTTTCATCCTAGCCTGTTTGAGAATGAGGTCTCGGTTGTGATAGTTCACAATAAGTGCAATAATGGGCCTCCGGATTTTGAAGAAGAGCTCTGTGTGCACGTTCAACTATGAAGCAAGGCGAAAGTGTGTCTACCACGACCCATGAGGCAATCCAGTCCACTATAAACTTTTCGGTGTTGCTACCCACGCAATTCTCTGGGAAGCCTACGAGGCGGATATTGTTTCTCCAGGCTCGTCCTTCTGCATCTTCTACCCGTGTTGAAAGTCCTTTAGTTAGTGTCTTTGGAGTGGAGACCTTTGCTTGTAGAGTATAGACGTCATCTTCAACCCCCGAAACTCTGGCTTCAGCCTCTGTTAGATGTTCCACCGCACCTCAGAGGTCTTGTTGTAGAAGTGTCACATCCGACCCCACAGCGCCGATAAGGGCCTCCAAGGCTTATCTAGATTGGGTGATCGCAGCGAGGATTGTGGCATTGTCCGGTAGGGCCTTGGGGCTTCCCAATGCGTGCATCTGTACTGGTCTAGCGATCCACAGTGCTCTGGCATGTGGAGGAGGATGGGAGTTTATCTTTTGTCATTATGATGGTGGGGGGATTCTGCTGGCCTTCTGCAAGGCTGTTGTCACTCTTTCTGGAAGTCCAGCTGCCCTGTCCCCGGGTTCTGTATGCCAACGTTAATATGGAGGGGAGCAGTAGATGTTGGCAGGAGGGAGCGCCTCCCAGCCACAAGCCTCACCAGGTCCTAGCCCAGCCGCCTCTGCAGCTGGGAACTAACCACCCCCGTCCCGTAGCGGGTGCCGTACCCTGAGGGGATTTATAATGCGTTAGTCACTGCAAAAAGCTGGGATTTACGCCCGGTCATCTATAGACTTAGACTACCTGGTAATAGTGTCCTGCCAGGTCATTCACTTCTTGTGACTTATAAGGTACCACCGGTGCACTATCTCTCATTGGAGGGATTTATTAGCTATTTAGATAACCATTATTGTCCAGCCAAGGGTCAGCAGGTAGACTAAGAGGCTGCAGCATGAGTAAATGCGGGTGTATCTGAGCACCCGTCGTCCCTCTCTCACAAGCAAGACCAGGAGGACAAGGGGGCCACCCACGTAGTTCAGGGCCCAGGCACCACCAGCCCAACTGCCAGGGTCTCACCCGTTTTCAACCTGCAGCAGCTGGGTCCCGACAATGTGATATTTTGCCAGTGGTGTCCTCCAGTAGCTTCAATCCAATATGGGTCCGCCTCTGCCCCCCTGCAGTGGGACCAGTGGCGCGGAGACACCAGGCGCAGATCTGTCTCCGGCTGGCTTCCGCCTCACGTAAGCGCCCGGGCCCCCACGGAATCACAGCCCGCACTCACTTGGTCAAAGCTGGGAACGGGCCAATCACAGCACGGATATATTTGTCCCACTCTTGGGGTGACTGTGTTGAGCTTCGGATTCCCCTCCCACGCCGCGCTCACCGCATCTCCTGTGGGCCGCACAGCCACCCGCCGCAAGGAGCACAGGTACAATGCGGGCCTCGACGGCACAGTAAGTCAGCACTTCCACGGATCAGTGGTGTCCTCTGGTGCTTCAGAACTTCAGCATGGCCAGATGGCTGTGTAGGAGCTCTTGGTGTGTTAAAGGGGAGGATTTTGGAGGATTATTGGACATGGGCTGCCGGTGCTGGCTAGAACGTGTTCACCGTCTTGGATCGCTCGGCCACCCCCTGTTTTTAGTCATTTTTACGGGCTTTGCTTCAGTGTTCTTTCCACCTTGGGCTCCAACTATGTAATGGAGCTCCTTCCAGATAACCTTCTTAGATTCAGGACTGAGTATCGCGCCCTGGAATCTACGCTTACTTACTTCCAGGACTCATACTTGATATATATACACATATGTTATTCTCAGTTCTTGTTTTTATGTTTATATTCCAATTGGACAATGTAACACATTTACCAGAATTGAGGCTAAGCAGAATCGAGTTTCTCTCCCTGTCCTACCACATTTTTTCCTGTTTTACCAAAGTTTAATACTGCGCACTGGATTCACCTTTCCTGTGTGGTTTTATTATAAAACTGGGTGGGTGTTGAGCTGTCTGCTAGTATATTTTTTTTAAGACGGTTGTGAAAGATTGCTGTGCCGATCACAGATGCTGTAGATGGTTCCTTTACAGTTCTAAATTGGGCTATTGCACATATACAGAGAGAATTGCCTACAGCTAAGGCAGAGGAAAACATATTACTGAACAGACTCAATCAATTGCTGAGTCGACTCACTCCTCAATCCACTGCTAATACTATGGTTATTCCGTTTGGCACAGTTCAGCCACCATCACAAATGGACTAACCTTCCTATTCTACTAGCCCTATGATTTCAGTGGTTTACCTGAGCACTAAGTTTATGATGTCTCCAGAATATTTATATGGGTGGCCTTAACAGTCCTCTGTTTTACTAGTGTAAAGCCAATTGCATCTTATGAATCGCGTAGCCACTTTCAGACTGATACAACCAGGGTGTTTGTTACGTTCTTCGTCCTTCAAAGAATACTTTTTGTGTGCTACTGCAATGATTCTTTGATATAATCCTTGCCTAAATCAGTATGACACTGTAATGATGATTCAGATTCTGAGGTATGTAACATTCACTGCCTCCCAAGTGCTTTCTGACAACAAAATTCATCATACACAAAAATTCTAAATGTACAGAATGTTCCATTTCTGACTTAAGTGATGGGGGCAGTGCTATATGATGAGCTGGGTTTAGTGAGTCATGACAAACCCCTAGATTATAACACATCTCCTAGCATTAAGGGAACAAAAATATAAATCAATAATCTTTATTATCACCCCATACAATAGTCCTTCTGCCAACAAGGGGCATCCCTATATCTTTATGCAATGGTGTTTGCTCCCACATAGAAATGCAGACCTTCCTTGTTCACTTCCGCATGATCAAACATTTTGATAGAACATCTCATAAGACCCATAAGTCTCATAAGTCTGTCCATGCTCCACATTTGACCACTGACCATTGACACAGCATTACGTTTAACTTTAACAATCTGCATATCGTTAGAAAATGTTTTTCCTTGTCCATCATGAAGCAAAGGCTTTCGCCCCAAAACCGTTGGGACACATGTTCCCAGTCAACTGTGGAAAAATTGGAGCAAGTTAATTTGCCTCTAATTAAGACAAAGGGTGAAACCACATTGACCAGTTTGAGAATAGAATGATATACCGATAATATGCCTTGTATGGCTTCAAGGACTGGTCGCCCATTTTCCCCAGCCAGTTGGATACTTAATAATAATATTTCCACTAACCGATTTGCTTAAGGGCAATATAAGGCAGTTGTGTGGTGCACTATAGAAAACTTGGTTCAAAACTCTTTCATAGCATAATATAGAAAAACGTACCTCAGCACTCCAAGTGTTTAAATCTCTATTCATGACAGTAATCAGTGATCCAACCATGAGGCTGCCATCATCTTCTGCCACCATGCTGTTATGAAATGGATTGTCATGTACAAATTGTATGAATACAGTCAGATTGTGATCAAATAGATACCTACTACTGTGAATCAAGTGAAATACGAAGTCCAATGTGGATCTCTGTTACGTAACATTAAATTGAATGAAATCTTTAGAATGATTTTCTGTATTGGTGTTTGCTGTGAGGTGTCATATTTAGTACACATTGGGTGTTTTGTCTTGTATAATGCTCATGAATAAATATTTAAACACTTAGAGTGCCGAGGTACGTTTTTCTATATTAAGTTTGACACAGGGTTCTGGCTGAACTTAGGTGCAGCAACATCCAAGGTAGTGGGGTGTTATTGTTACCTTGAAAGGCACCAAAAGGTTGGTTGCTTTCCATTGACTACGCTTAATACATATATATGTTTCATGAGAATTGATGTGCGACTGTCTATACAACCACTACCTTCTGTTGTTTATTGTACTCTTTCATAGCATATTAGGTGAATTGTACCCCATTATCTGTAACCAAAATAGATGAACACCTTGTGAGGAGAAAGCATATCTTACAAATTCGATAAATACATCTATGGTGGTGTCATTTACCATTTTAGCCATGACCCAATGTGAATAATAGTCAATTAATGCAAACATGAATTTTGTATTAACTCATTTCCTATTAATGGGCCCAATAATATCTAATGCCAACTTATCTCATGCTTTCTCTGCAACAGGGACAGGAGCTAAAGGAGTATTGCGGGTTATCTTAGATTTGTTGCTAAATGCACAAATATTACAATCTTTAACTTTGGAATTGACCATAGCATCCATTTTTTTAAACCAATAATTGTTTCTAAATCTTGATTTAGTCATACTCCTGTTAATATGCCCCTCATGTGCCAAATCGATTATTTTACCTCTTTACTGTGTTTGAGTTATAATCTTGTCCCCCCTTAATACTATATCATCCATAGTATTCTACTCATCCTTTACCTCCCAGTACCCCTAGAAATCTTCATCAAGGTAACTGCCCTTTGATGGCAATCCTTGAAGAATCGTATCTTATATCTGACTTAGGATAGTATCTTTTGAGATAAACTTCTCCCATTCTTCATTGGAAATTCTGCATTAGTTACCTCCAGAATATGATATTTATTCACTTCATAGCTGTCTTTTAATCTATATCTAGTGGAGATCTTGACAGGAAATCAGAAGGTAGATTTCGTAAACCTGGGACATATTCGACTTTGAAAAAAAAAACTTCTATGACAAATATGTGGGGTACTGTTCTCTGTCGCTTTTGTTGTGAACATGTCGGTTAAGTGTTTATAATCTGAATGCACAGTAAACTGTCCACCCCACAGAACAATTGAGCGATTCGCCCAAGAGCAGGCTAATGCCTCCTTTCCATCAACAGAATAGCTCCTTTCAGATTTGGACAGTATGAGTGAATAAAAGGCCACATTTTTTTCCTTCCCATCTACCATTGGGATAAAGTTGCCCCCAATCCTAAATTACTCGCATTAGTTGCTGACATAGTCTTCCTTTTGGGGTCAAAATTCCCTAAAGATGGCACAGAGATAATAGCATTTTTTATATTTCTAAAATAATTTTGACATGCCTCCTTCCACACGTATTTCCTCCCATTCTTCATCAACTCTCTGAGATTCTATGTGATCTCTGATTTTTTTTTACATATTTAGATGTGTATTCTACTAATCCCCAAAATTATTTTAATTCATCTTTGTTAGTTTTAAATGTAAATGTAAATTGTGTGTTCCAGATAGGCCACTGAGCTTACACCAATTTGACATTTGTCCCTTTTAAAGTGGAGACCTCCATAACTTAATTTCCTTAATACATCTCTTAAAATGTCATTAGGATCTTAGATAGTTGATCCATACACTTTTATATAATCTTGGAAGCATAATGTGTTCATGCTAGAATTTCCTGCAGTAGTCTTTGGAAAACTTCTGCTGCAGTTTTTATTTTGAGGTTAGTATTTTTATTGAATAAATTCAGGTTATACATGTATTCCGGCAATCCAGTACATAAAGGATCATGAAGTACAGCATAAAAACTAAGGGCCATATGTATCATCCTGACCATTTGCGATTTCTAAATAGCGATTTTTAAGAAATTGCTATTAAGAAATCGCAAAATGGTATGTATGTAGGAAATCGCTTCTTTTTAGCGATTAATATTTTCAAGGGTGCAGGGGTGTCACAAGAACACCCTGCTGCACCCCTGAAAATTACATGTGTTGGCATATGGCACCCATACATGCCCTAAGGGCATGTATGAGCGTCATATGGCACCTTTGGATTTTAAATAAATCGCTTTTTTAAAAGAATTCGCAATTTACCACCAACTAGAAGTTGGTGGTAATTTGCGAATCCTTATGGGCATTTTTGCATTAAATTTCCGTTGATACATTGCATTTAAGGAATCGCACAATTTGTGATTCCTTAAGTGCAATCGCAAAATAAGGAATAGCAAATTTTGCGATTCCTTATTTTGCTGCCAAAATGTGTCATACATACCATTTAGCAAATTAGCATTCGCAAAGGCCAAAATTCTGCGAATTTCGGCCTTTGCGAATGCTAATTTGCTTGATACTTATGGCCCAAGGTATTGAGATTCATGTCAACATCCTAAAGGAAAAAAAAGAAAGACTGCATCATGCAGGTAGCAGGATTAAACAAGGTAATGTTAAAGGAAAGTGTAAAGGAAAGAATAAAGTAGAAAGTATATGGAAAAAGGAAAGAGAGAAGAGAAGAGAGAGAGAGAGAATAGGAGAGGAAGAAGTGTAAACTATGTAATTCCAAGAAATTAGGAAAATAATACATTATGTTATAAACAACAGCAGTATTAGTAATGGAAGAAATGCATTATACAAAGCCCACAGTCCAAATGCTAAAATAGATTATGTAATTAAGTTGTAGTATGAACATGCACGGATAAATATATAGTCAAGGGTTCCCAAAGTTCTTTCTGTTTTGCCGGCAAAGATGAAGAATGCAATTTATAACGATCCAAACAGTGGTTATGACAAATCAAGTTCCTCCCCTGTTGCATTGTAACAGTGTTCACAGATTTCCAATTAGTGGGAATTACCTGGAATGCAATAGCACTCAGTAATTTACAGAGTGGTTTATGAAGAACTGGGTTTTTAGAACCCAGCGGCGTCAGGGAAAACGCCCGATGTCTTTGAGTTCCCCTGTCTTGGCAAACAGAGACACGGGACGCTTCTTGTTGACGTCAAAGACCAAATTTATTGGTTGCAACCAGGAACAGAGATCTACGAAGCACAACACGGGTGGTTCGCCAGAGACTGCACACCTTCAATGAGCGGGGCATGGTCTTTTATGCCAAAAATCAAGCCTTAGGCAACATTTCAGGCTATCATGCAAACTGACCAATGAGCAAGTGACATTTCAAAAGTAGCGCATAATGACAATCCCATTTTCCGTTTTCCAGCCCACCAGAAATGACTAAGCACATTCCAATATCCTGTTCGGACTGGCCGGGCAAAACCCATCATAAAACCCTCAACCCAAATCAATGATTATGTCGTAAAAGAAGGAGCAGAAACAGATTGGAAGCAAGATAGAAAGGTGGGTGCAGTGTACTGTACACTTCGGCATGTCCTGCTCTTTGATCTTTATCTGACCAGCTGCTTGACAAGGAACTGGCTCAGCGAGGTCAGCCTCGGGCAAGGAAGTCAGTTCGGCCAGGTCACACAGAAGTCAACTAAGGTGTACGTGTCCCAAGGACTCGCTTGGCCGTAGTCATCGGCTTTTGTGGGGGCAACCACACAAAATGGCTGCCGCACACAAAATGGAACCCAAATGTTCAAACGAAATCCCTGAATACGTAGTGTTCTCATTGATCGATTATGACGAAAACACTTGTACACACCGCACTCATCATTTGCGGTTCGCTGATACCAAAATCGTCTATTTCCGACGATCTTTATTGAACGGGTTCGGAACACCGAACCACAGACTACGGAACTACATTTATTCCGAGGCCAGATACTGTTTAAGCACCCTATAAATGAAACATCAGTGGAAAAAAGACAGTGAACTTCAGTAATAAGTCTAATTCTTGCCCATAATTGCTACCGGAACAATGGCAGCTTAGGGCCTAGAAAGAACATATGAGGGTAGGTGCCAGGATTTGAGTTGCACTGCCAAAATACATCACTTTTAATCAGTTAAAATTTAAACAAGTGTTCTGGTGCATAGTATAGCCTATTATAGAAATAATATAACATTTGGGCAAGGTTGGCAGGAAGTGCCATAGAATAAATGTTCTCTCATATTTTGTGCCAAATTGACATGTAATTCTGATTCCCATTAAAGTTCCAGTTTAGATTTTGGCCAGTCTAGAAGAGGGGTTAACAATGTTCTGTATAGAAATGTTGCAATTATATTTGCCCTTCAAGAATGCTATGGACTGACATCTAATTTGTATTGTGCATTCACGATTCATTAGATGTTATGTTCAATCTTCAAAACAAAAATAAAAACATTTAACAAAATAAAACAATGTTCTGTATATTAGTGAAGCATCGGCGATATGAAGTAGTCATCTATGTGGGGATTTCAGAGAATTGCTCTGAATCTAAGGGGTAGAGAGGGAAGCCAGTGTAGGGGCCAAAATACATTCTAAGATCTGACATTGATAAAGATATTTGGAAGGAAGAAGAAAAAGAGAGGATAGAGTTGAAAATAGGATAAAGGAGTTATTATGCTGAATTAATTGCAAATTAGTGAATATACCCTTATTTAACCCGTTCCGTTGGCCGACGGGAGAACGCCTTCCCTGGTGCTGCGAATGACCGTTGGCCGTCGCTGCCCCGCCCACCCTTCAGAACGCCCGCACTGCGCCAAAATAACGGCAGCGGTAAACGGGTTAACCAAATCCGCCAAAATAATAGTTTGCCATTTGCAGGTATTCTTTTGTTATACCAAATAGGACTCTGAAGGAATTTGTCAGATGGGGGAAGATGAGCCAGCAATTAAGACTTGAAAAGAGTACAAGAGTGAGATATAACTGCAGGAACCCAGTATTTATGAAGTTGTGTCATGTGTACAATATGGGTGTGAGATAAGGGAGATATAAGGGCTAATTCCAGCTGAAATCATCATTTGGGTGAAGGTTTTGAGGATTAAAGGAAGCAGCTTTGACACTGTTTAATACTAAAGGTTTTATTATAGCAGGAGAAGTCAGAGAAATTAACCCCTCAAACTGATATTGGGAATTTTAATCGATTTAGAGGAGTACGAGGAGGTTTCCCGTTCCATAGGGATTTAGATACGATTCTATATGATTTTAATAGGTAACATCATGAGATAGAAATTAATAATTGGAAGAAGCATAATTTTGATAGTATCCAAGTGACCCTACTATGACAAAAATAAAGGAGACCAACCTTGGAGCAGTTTTGAACTTCTTCCAAGTAGGGCATTCATTCAGAGTATCTCTGAAATTTTTTGCGGCATAAGATACCAAAACATTTGGTCTTGCTGGTGTTCCAGGAAAGGCCCATCTCAGCAAAAGCAAAACAGAACTTATTCAAAGGCATTACATCAGATTTTTCTATATTAAGTTTGTAACCTGACACTTTTGAATATGCATTTAGTACTTCAAAGAAGTAAGGGAGCAATGTTTCCAGTTTAGAGATATAAAAAAGGATGTCATCAGAGTATGGATCTTATTTAGCTGAAAACTGGAAAAGGGAACAGTTTTTCAACCTATATAAAAAAGGTTCAAGTGTGGGAATAGAAAACATGGGAGAAAGTCGCCATCCCTGCTGAGTGTCCCTGTGTGGAGGGAAGAAGGAGGATTGAATACCGATGACCAAAACAGAAAAGCATGGGAAGAAAAAAAGTAAGGAAGTCAATTGAAGAAACCTATGGCCAAACCTTGCCAGCAAAGAGCAACACATTAGAAGTCCCAATCAACTCGATAAAATGCCTTCTCTGCATCTAGGGCCACAGCTTCCAGGAAATATTTAAGTTTAGCCTCTTTACTGAGGATTTTTAAGACGACATGCAAGGTATCCATTATATTCCTATTTTTAACAAATTTTTATTTTTAACAAATCCAGACTGTTCTACATTTACTAAATCAGGCATAAATTCAATAAGACGGAGGGCCAGCGCTTTAGCAAAAATTGTACAATCTGTATTTATGAGAGAAATGGGGCGATTATTCTTGCATTAGAGGGATCCCTGTCTTTCTTAGGAATGAGACATATCATAGCCTCCATGAAAAATCTGAATGATTTATTCAATAAGAGGAAATTAATATTAAGATTAAATCCTTTAGAGAAAAATAATTTCAAGGACTGACGGGTGGAATTCGGCTGTAAACCCATCTGGTCCTGGTATTTTGCCAATTGAAAATCGTTTAACTACAGGAAAATACTTCGTCCAATCACAGTGGGTCCTTGAGGGACGTCAGATCAATTTGTGAGGACTTGCTCTTTGAAGAATGAGAAAAGAATGAGGAGAGGGATTCCTTAGAAGGCATGGCTTCAGGGGTATATAATAATTGGTAATATTTAATAAAACTGCTGGCTATGTCCAAATTATTGAAAAGTTTAATACCAGATGAGCTAGTGATAGAGGCAATAGAGGATTTTTCTTTCCGACTTTTAAGGTACATAGCTAACATAGTACCAGTATATTTCGTCCTCCATAATATCTGGCTTTAATATTAAGAAAAGTACCACATGCCTTTTCCGTGGTAGATTTATGAAATTTTATATCTTGTTGCCACCAATGTGTCAAGGACTATTTTTATATTTTTAGAAGTAAAATATTTGTGTTTCAATCTCTTATTCTGCTAAGAATGGAAGCTGATTCATTTTCCATAGCTTTTCATTTGTTGGAAACATAGCTAATAATAAAATCTTTGGATGAGGCTTCAAAATCATCCCAAACAAATTGCAAAGAAGATTCTCCTATATCGTTAAACTTGAAATATTCATCAACAAACGCCTTATAAGAAGTAATGAAGTCCTTATTGCAAAGTGAGTGATTGTTAAACCGCCAACGGGATCTAGGTAGGGGAATACGGAGAACATCGAAATCAGTAGACATAGGGACGTGATCCAATATTAGAATTGAGCCTATCTTGGAATTAATTAAGTGTTGACACCTCTGTGCACTAAATTACTTCCATTGAGGACGCTGACAGACCTGCTTTTTAGCTCACTGAACTGCTGCCTGCGAGGGCGTTGAGAGACTCGTTCTGCCGCTTTCCAGCTTTACAACTTGTGGTACCCGCTTCGCGGGTCCCGCTGCGTATCACTCTTGTTTTTGAGCCCCGGATCTCTACACCTTGGTGAAGCGTGTGTTGGGCAGGGCTGCGAGCAAGCGGTGGCCGGACTTCTAGGACCAGAAGCCCCAGCAAGCAGCGCCTCTCGTCACCTGGCCGCTCTCCCTGTCAACCATGCCTCGCCTGCACTCCATAGGTCAACGCACTTAAGAGGAGGTCTCCCCCCACGGGAGTGCGCCGGGAGAAGCCCGGGACAAGGGCGGGACCGTCTGTGGCCATCCGGGGCCGAAGGAGGCCGGGCTGGGCCACCTCTCTGACATCCCCATTGTGGACCAGCTAAGGTACTGTGCTATATGAGGAAAACTTCGTGGTCCATTGACTTTTGTTGTTACTGAACTGTGTTCGTTCGGTCCTACCATTTACTTGTATCCTCCATCCTTCTTCCGGTTACCAGACGGGGGTCAGTCTGAAGAGGGTTTTTTCGAGCCCTCACTGAATCGCCCAGGAACACGGACTAGTAGGAGGGGTTATTGTTACAGAATAGGACTAGATCTTGCCTATATGAACTCAAGTAGGACCTTGGTGAATAAATCTGTTTTATAGGTGAACCACTTGACGTTAATACGGACCTAATATAGGCTGTTTTGAGAGGTTATTTTATATCTGGACCCCAGCACTTATTTGTAATTGTATTTGGTCCCTGAATTGATTGGAGTAAGAAACTGTTTATCGCTGTATGGTATTGTTTTTTTCCTGTTTTGTTAGTACTACGGCCTGTCCTCATTATTTTATCTACTTGAGTGCCGTCCTTGACCCCTGATAGCATCCTTACTTTATTGTAAATATGCCTAGAAAACTGGCCCCTGTAACCTCAGAACCACTTAATACCTTAGACTCCTTTTTAGTCCAAGTGGTTAAAAAAATAAATAATGAAAGAAGGGAATCCCTAGGTTTGAGCCAATCAAAAATCTTGCTCCCACCGAGCCCTGTCCCCAATGCACAAATGTCTGGCACACCACCACTTGATCCCACAACTTACATATCCGACACTAATTCTCAAGACATTGGCAACGATGATGAAAACTCTGACCTGCTAGTGGACCTGTCAACAAATGCAGTGTCTGACTCCGAGCAACAGCAAAATATCGCAGTGGAAGTTCCCTCACCCTCGTTGCCTGTTACATGGCCTGTGAGAACTTGTAGAAAATCACAAGCTAAACGCGGGGGGAAACAGTCAGGAAGGAAAAAGCTTACCTCACCACCTAGACACAAAGGGAAAAACGTGGAGCGCGAAGATGCCGACGAGCTTAGACAAATCATTGACGATGACCTATTTAATAGGATCTCGGATATGATAGATATTAAAATTAAGACCATCATCAAGCCACTTATTGGGAAGATAGACAAATTAACAGCAGAAGTAAAAAAGATGGGTGGGTCGCAAAGTAAGCTGGTTAATGATTTGGAGAATCTAGCCACTCACGTTATCAAACCAGTAGTCATAGCGGGAGAGGACACGGGCGTTGACACAGGCCCCATGGAAGGCCAATTACAGCCCACCCCAGTAGGGCAGTTACTACCACCTGTGCCCAGCCAGGATGTATCAAGAAAGTCCCCCACTTTACCACTGCTGTGCCAGCACCACTGAATTTAGGGGATGATTCATCACAATTTATCATGGAAGCCTCACCATTAGTTCTGGTATTGGCGAACGTCCCTGTTCTATCTCACGGGCAAAAAGAATCCTCTCAAGGACTAAAAGATAAAGCTCTATATTGGCTCACCAATAATATGCACATGGCATACCAGGGAGTTGACCAGCTAGCGGGGGAAATTGTCATGACAAGGAGGGTACCATGGATTGGGAATAAGCCAAAGAAGTTTAAAGGGGACTGCGTAGTTTTAAATTTTGCTAGCGCAGAAGTACTCCCAAACATTCTTGCTAACATCTTCCCACCTCAACGTAGAAGCGGTTCCATAATCCCCCTTACCCTGAAATTCTTTTATAACGAGAATCAGATTGTGACCTCTTCTAATATCTCCAGGCCTAGAAAGAACGCAAGAGTTACTCACTGGGGTGGGGAAACTAGACCCAGATTTAACAATGACCGTTTTCCCCCTATGATTAGTCTTGGGACAGGGCAACACAACTTTCCGATTGGGCCAATGGCCAGAACTCCGGGGCTAAATTGGCCCAATATAAATAGGTGGGGACCAAGCACCCCGGGATTTGATAATAGTGGCCAGGGAAACGGGTTTATGGCCAGGCCGGGAAATGAATAGTTTCTGATGCGCCCTAATACTCCACAGCCTATGTGGAATACAGCAGTGAACGGATGGGGTCAGGTGGCCACCCCTTTTGACTGGGGATTTGGAACAGGGAACAGGTATGGAGTCTTGTCCAACTTAAATGACTGTGACTGACATATAGAGGTCACTAACCTGGGAAAAGATGCTATAGATCAACAATTAGATCAGAATAGCCTACGCATTAATGGTTTAGATCCCAGTGAGCCCATCTCTCAGATAAGGCAGGAAGACCAAACTACATTTAGACATGATCATCTCCCCATGCCATATCTGTCTGAGCACTGTGAGATCCAGGGTCTCACCAGTGATAACCTACAGAGCCTATTGAAAGTGGGACCTAACGAAGCAACCCAATTATCAAGAAACACTGAAGGGGCATTGGTGCGGTACTCAGAACCTAAGACACCCATAGACTCCTGTAAGCTGATAAGTTGGAACATAGCAGGGCTAAACGGCAAGCGACAGGATAAGGCATGGTCAAGCTTTGTTTTAGGCCACCACATTATTGCCCTCCAGGAAACCTGGGACATCTCTGCCAATCTTTGGTGGGATGGGTTTAATAGTTTCACCAAAGCAGCTGTTCCCAGTCGTATGGGAAGGGCCAAGGGAGGCCTTCTAATCTTGTTCTCCTTAGACCTAAAGGGAAGCTGTAGGCAGATTAGCACCGACTCTCCCAACATTTTGATGGCAGAAAGAGTGACTAATAGCACCAGCAGGACCATTTATATAAACTTTTACAACTCAGGGAATAGTGACTATAGAGGTTGTAACATCACTGACTTAGATAGCATTTTAAATTTGGTCAGTCAGAATACCAAGTTTGACATAGAATATATTTTATTAGGTGATTTTAATATCCATCCGTGTAACTTAATCTGTAGGAGAAGTAGCAATGAAGGGGATGATGGACTAGAGGGACCTCATTTCGAACATACTACAGAGGGAGAGGAGCTGGAAGATCTTCTTGCCAACTTTGACTTGCATGAACCAGATGGTGGCACCAGATTGCCAACTTTCACTGGCATCCCTCAAGGTACAATCATAGATTACATATTCCTATCCCTAGGTATTTTAAACCGGGTTATTGCTTACCGTACGGTACAATCACATTTTAGCGACCATAATCCGGTAGAACTTGAAGTAGCGTGGGGAGGTCATATGGGACCATCCCCATCGATAGTAAGGCCTGCCCACCCCCTGAGGACTTCTGACCAAGGTAGACGTATGAAATGGGCAAAGGTGGTACCGGAAAAATTTTATGCCGAAAATTTCTTAAAGATTAAGGACAAGGTTGAGATTTGTAAGAATCCCTGTGCCCAGGGTCAAGAAATTGTAGAGGCATTTGAGGTAATATGTGGGCAGGTGTCACAGGATCTTCTAGCAAAGACAAAAAAAGGAGCCCCAGGAAATAAGCGCTGGTTTGATTCAGCATGCTCAAAAGCACATAGATCATTGGTAGCAGCCCTAAAAAATACTCCTAGGGTAAAAGTTGAGATCACCAGACTCAGGAAGATCTACAAGTTAGCCGTAAAAAAACGAAAGGACATCATCAAACAAGAAGCATGGGATAGCCTCCTTTCGGTGGCAGTCCTGAAGGATAGTAAAAATTTTTAGGAGATTATCAAACAGCCCTTTTTTTCAGACGACAATAACGAATCAATGGACTGCGTTATCTCTGATGAAAAATGGCTGTCTCATTTTAAAAACGTCTACGGGGATACTGTCGATGCGACTAAAGATGTCTCGTTTACAATCTCAGCCACCCGCCCCATCCTTTTTAACCGACATGAGGTGAAAAAAGCCATTTTGGCCACTACAAAGCATAAGGCACCTGGCCCTGACGGTGTTCCAGCCGACTTTTCCATGTATTCACCAAAATTGTGGGCTGAAGTTTTGGCAAATGTGTTCAACGCAGTCAATGGTAACTCTGCACCTGCCTCATGGGACACCTCTACCATTGTCCCTATTTTTAAAAAAGGCCAGCGGGATGATCCAGGCTGTTATAGGCCTATATCCCTTCTGGACTCATCAGTAAAAATTCTAGGTAGAGTTATTTTATCCAGGTTGAGGGAGAATGTTGAGAGCTGTGGCGGGTTGTCCGAAATCCAATATGGCTTTAGGGAAAGAAAGGGGACTATCGAACAGTGCACCAACTTACATTTGCTCATCTCCAAATACGCTGTGGCCAAGGAGGGGTCCGTGTATCTTGCATTCATGGACCTCTCCTCGGCTTTTGACCTGGTCAATAGGACAAAGCTGTGGTCCATCTTGTTGGAGATGGGTATTGATGAGGCATTGGTTACCTTTATAGCCACCCTGCATCAAGAACTCTTTTCAAGTGTACGCGTTACGAACGAGGGTAGGCGTACCCCTCTCTTTAGATCATTAAGGGGGGTGCGGCAGGGCTGCATTTTAGCCCCCTTGCTCTTCACCATCTATATCAATGGCCTGGGCGCACATCTAGGTGGGCAGGAAGCCGACGTCCCGCGTGTAGGAGCGACTAAGATCCCGGCGCTCCTATATGCGGATGACGCCGTGCTGATCGCTCGCTCGGGTGTTGGCCACTAGCGCCTTCTGAATGCCTTTGGCTCGTTTATGGAGCAACTGGATCTTAAGATAAACGTAACCAAGTCACACACAATGGTGGTGGGTCAAGAGTGTCGTAGAGAAATAAAACATTCACATGCAGGGGGGACACAGTTTCTAGGGTATCTACATTCCCCTACTTAGGCGTACTGTTCGATCAGAAAGGTTCCTGGGGTCCGCAGGTAAGAGCCAAGAGGTTGGCTGTTATTAGATCATCATCAGCACTCCTGGGCTTTGCTGGTAGGCTAGGGGCTAGGCCTATGGAAGCTATACTAAAAATCTATAATAGTAAATCTGTGGCTATTGCACTATATGGTTCCACATTGTGGGGATATGTAAATGTGGAACCAATTCAGAGAGCGGAGAATAGATTTATCAGAACCCTACTTTCTGTACCCCAGTCGACCCCAACCTATTCCATTCATAAAGAAGTGGGCCTACAGTTTCTTTCTGATAAGCTGAGTATGGCCCCCTTGATCTTTTGGCTAAAAATGTGGATGAATGAAGAACTCCCATTAAATCATAAGATTATGTCCGACGTTCTGTCCCTGGACAAATCCAACAGGATTCCTTGGCTGGCTTATTTGGCCAGGGCATTTTCAGACCTAGGCCGCCCGGAGCTTTTTACCTCCCCTGAGAATATTAGGATTCAAGACATTGACTTTGTGAAAAAGTCCTTTATGGGAAGGAAGGAAGCATGCCGCGAAGAACGCGAATTGGTAAAACCGGCAGTGAGGGATCATTGTTTACTGGTTAACTCGTTATCACTTGCACCCTATCTTGGTTTTGTCACAATCCCCTTCCATAGGTTCCTTTTAACCAAATTCAGATTTAATTTGTTACATTTTTATTTAGGCTCTTTTAATAATTGGCAGAAGCCAGAACTAGCCCTGCCCTGTAGCTGCGACCAGTTTTCAGTGCAAGATACAATGCATTTTGTCATGTTCTGTGGGTTGTACTTAGAGCCAAGGAAAAAATATTTGTTGCCTATTCTTAAAGAGGCCGGCTTCACTCAAGTGAGACCGGCTCTGCTCTTTTTACAATTACTGCCCAATCCCCACATTACTTTTTGCATTGCTAATTTTCTGGTAGCCGCTTCAAGGGTGAAAGCTGTCTGTCAAGATTAGTCTTAGAGTAAATGTTTTCTATCATCTATGTCTATGTTCAAACGCAACACTTTTTAATTGTTTGTTACATTTTTAAATTTGTTGTTTACATTTAATGTTTTCTGTGTAAATAGGAAAATTTTTGTATGAAATGTATTTTTTTTTCTCTCTTTGTATGGCTTTTAAATAAGCCGAATAAAGATATTCTGACTGACTGACTGACTGAACTAAGTGTTGAGTGAGGTTTTTGCAAAGGAAAGCAAAATCTACGTATTATGAGGGGCATAATAGAAAAAACTCTTGAAGGGAGGGGTGAGCCAGTCTCCAGGAATTTGGAAGGATGTTATATTTAATAGAGTACTTATCGGCTTTATGGGTTCTGTGAGGGAGACATTTGATAGATAAAAGGTGATCTAGAAAGGTGTCCATAATTTGGCTACAGTCTCCCCCTAATATGAAATATCCAGTAAAGTGTTGATTGGACAGTTCCGAGACAAATTTCTAAAATATAGGAACAGGGTTAGTGGGGCCATAGGCATTAAGAATCGTAAAAAAGATCCCATCAATATTAAGTGTTACCAAAACCTAACGACCTTCCTTGTCGTGTTCCTGGGAAGCAAGGTAAATACTTAAACCTTTATGACATAGAATAGCTACCCCATTTTTGTGTTGTGTGGCCAGGGAAACAAAAAGTTGGCCCACCCATTGTTTTTTAAGAGAGATCGCACTGGCGATTAATGGGATTTCTCAGACTTTTAACATTCCAGGTCGTGACTCTAAGCCACAAGTCTTCAAACTGGGGTCGGGCCCCATGGGGTGCCTTAAGTTGTCTCAGGGGGTTACACGTGTCTGGCCAAGAGAACCATCATGCTTTGTATTAGGTGTTAAAAACATGAGCAGCAGTAAGCCACTTTGAAATGGGTCATTACTAACAACGTTTGTCATTTATATCCTGACTTGGAGTATGCGTAAAAAGGGGTAACAGAGCTTAACTGCAATGTTTAAATATGTTTAGACATATTTAAACATTGGCAATTTAACAGAAAAATTGTGAAGGATTTTTTTTTTTTACATGGGGGGGGGGGGGCGCATTTTAAAGACCACTGCTCTAAGCAGTATACAGGAAGAATTCAAAGCTGAATATTAGGGGTAAATGTAGACTGGAGCATGTTGTGCACAGAAGGGTCCTGCAGAGAATAAAAGAAAAAGGAAACAGAGAGCGGAGTGAGAGAAAAGAAAAGAAAAGAAGAAAAAATATGAAGTCAACAAAGGGACGAGAAACCTTTGTGTAAAAATTACTCTTCTTAAAATGAAAATACATCCCGAGGGAGCATCTAAAGAAGATGGAACCAGACTCGGCTCTGGTGGATAAAGGCGTTGATGTGGTCCACAACAAAAATGAAGCATGACGACAATAAAATTGGAGAAAGGGGTAAGTGTGTACAGAGACTATATGATATGATATATTACACAAAATGGGAAATACAAGAGGATAAGAAACACAACAATGGACTTACCATCTAGCACGAAAGAAGGGATGCTGTGGGAACAGCACATACAATGAAAGGGAGGAACTCACTTGACAAAACACAAATGCTAAAAAATACACTGGGGCTAAAAGACAAAGGGACAGAAATTAGTTATACAGAATGCATAATTCAGACAGGAACAATAACTAAATGTGAATTATCATTATGAACATGAAGAGAAATAACAAATATGCTTTCACAGCAATCAAGTCATAGCTGCAGCATCAATTTCCATGTCTTCAAGGTCATGATGTCGAAAAAGTTATGTAAAGTGTAAGAGTTTTCTTTATAAGTAATTTAAAAGAAACATGGATGGACTAGGACATATTTGATGTTCATAGGCTTTAGTTGTTGGTGAAGATCCAGAAAACATTTTTCTTCCTGCAGCTGTTTCGTTGGAAATATCCTGGACAAAGTAAACCTTGTTACCAGACCATAGGAGTGGGCCTGCTTGTTTGGCTGCAGAGAGGATGAGCATTAAGTCTGTGGTCTGCAAGAAAAGAATAATAATTCTTCTAGGTCTCTGGTGTGAAGATGAAGCAGTTTTGGGACTGAGTCGGTGGGCTCATTGAATGTTGAGAATGCTTTGTTCAGGTAGGTGAACAATGGAAGGAATAGTGTTTTGCAAGAAGGAAGATCACCTTGAGCCCCTCAGAATTCTATGGGATTCCATAAAGTTATAAATTGTTCCTCTGGTTTCTGTTTCCCAAGTCTTCTGTGGTCTTCTAGAGCAGTTCTATTTCCTTTGTCAACCGAGAGTCCTCAGGGATTAAGTCTTCCACATCAATGATTCTTTGTTCGATAGCTGTGATTTTGTAACTGGTGAGAGGACCATTTCTCCTCAATGCATATTAAGGAAGCATTGGTTTCCACAAAAAGGGTTTCAAGGCACTGATTTCCTCCATGATATCTTCTAGGGTGAAAGGGGGGGTGTTTTAGATGGAGAGTCAGAGTCTTTCTTTGGTCTCTTCTCTGACGCGGAGGGCTTTTTAGACACAGCTCCAGCTGCTGAAGTATTGCACCCCAACCTGAGGTCTCTAGAGCCATCCATAAGAACAGAGAGGTTCCTAGGCACAAGGTCCCCCTGGTGGATTCCGGGGCGGGTAATGTGCTTTATAAAGCAGGGAAGGGATGTAGATTTATCCTTCTGCTTCAGAGTCATGCCCATAAAGGAAAAATGTAACTGTAGGGCCTTGAATAGACTCTTTTGATGAGTACAAATATGGAGGCTAATGTGTTGCTAAAATGCAGACGCCTGGATTTGCGAGTGATGAGAAAATGCTCTGAAGGGCGGAAGAAGTGCCTCGAGGACCAGTCAATATATGCACAACAAGATGAATGCCAGCCTGTGGGGAATTTGGAAGCACTGCTGTTAACTTAAGTCAGGTAATCACAGGGTATTCCCTTGAAGATTGAGACACTGCATGAAGAAGTTCAAATTAGCCTGGCACTATGACAAAAGTCACTCCTTCAAAATGTGAAGCAAGTGAGCAGCGCTGATCCCCAGCCCTCCTAGCTCGGAAAAGCACATGAGATAAAGAATATATAGTAGTAAAGATCCAATTGACAAACAGCAAAAATTGAAATTGTAAATGAAAATGGTCAACCAGAAACCTAAAGAAGCTACAGCAGATGACTAATGCCTCTATAAATGTCAGAATCAAATCATGTTTCCATTAGAGGTGAAGTTCATTAACAGAGGAAAGGCTGCACACCTTTGGATGCGCCAAACCTCCGAATAATGCCAGAGACGACCGGGAGGCTCAGAGTTCGGCAGCCATCTTGGCGGCGCACGCGGCTCGCTCTCATTTTTAAAAAAAAATCTGTGTGATATGCGCAGCACTCCAAGAAAATTCCAGGATTTATGACCGCATTATTCGAAGTTACTTTGCTCGTTAATGAGATAGTTCACATCTTTTGAGTACGTTCTGACTGCATCAATAGACTACATGTATTTTTTAGATAAGACTTAGGATAAATAGATAAATAGTTTTCAGAAAACCAGAATACCCTGACCCCCCTAGGCCTAGTGGTAGGGTTCCAGAGCGACCCCACCGGGGGCCAAAAACATTTTTGTTTTTTTTAAATTCCGCAAATTTGAATGGTGGGCAAGATCCCAGGAGGAATTTATGATATTAATATGGGGGAGGGGGCACACGCAGCCCTCCTCCCAGCGTCGCTTTGGCCCCTGAGACCCCATCGCCATGGGCCTAGCGATAAGTGAAAAGAAGGAAGGGGCATGCACGTCCCTCCCCAAGCCAATTTTGTCCCAGCCTTCAGTTCAAGTTCAAGTTCAGGAATTTGTATAGCGCACTACTCACCCAGAGGGTCTCAAGGAGATTGAGGGAGGGTGGGTACATTACTTATCGAATAGCCAGGTTTTTAGTTGCTTTCTGAAGGAGAGGTGGTTCTGTGTAAGGCGGAGGTGAGTGGGGAGAGAATTCCAGGTCTTGGCCGCTAAGTAGGAGAAGGATCTTCCACCCATGGTGGATCTATGGATGCGCGGAATAGCGGCGAGGGCTTGATTGGATGATCGTAGTTGACGGGTGGGTGTGTAGAAGGATAGTCGTGTGTTGAGGCATTCGGGTCCAAGGTCGTAGAGGGCCTTGTGAGCGTGGGTGAGGAGACGGAACGTTATTCTCTTGTTGACGGGGAGCCAGTGGAGGTCTTTCAGGTGACTGGAAATGTGAGCTTGACGGGGGATGTCCAGTATGAGTCTGGCTGAGGCGTTTTGGATGCGTTGGAGTTTTTTTTGTAGTGTGGCTGTGGTTCCGGCGTAAAGGGTATTTCCGTAATCCAGTCGGCTAGTCACCAGTGCGTGGGTGATTGTCTTTCTTGTGTCGGTGGGGATCCAATGGAAGATTTTTTTGAGCATGCGTAGTATGTTGAAGCAAGAAGATGAGACGGCATTGACTTGTCTGGTCATCGAGAGGGAGGAGTCTAGGATAAAACCCAGGTTACGTGCGTGATCTGTAGGTATGGGTGCTGCACCCAGGGCCAGTGGCCACCATGAGTCGTCCCAGGCAGAGGGGGATGATCCTAGGATAAGGACTTCCGTTTTGTCCGAGTTTAGCTTTAGACGGCTGTTCTTCATCCATACGGCTACTTCTTTCATTCCTTCGTGTAGATTGGTTTTGGCGGTGTTTGGGTCTTTGGTGAGGGAGAGGATCAGCTGAGTGTCGTCTGCGTAGGAGATGATGTTGAGGTTGTGTTGGCGCGCGATGGATGCGAGGGGACTCATGTATACGTTGAAGAGGGTGGGACTGAGTGATGATCCTTGAGGTACTCCGCAGATCACTTCGGTGGCCACTGATTTGAAAGGGGGGAGGCGGACTCTCTGTGTTCTTCCGGCGAGGAACAAGATGATCCAGTCCAGTGCTTTTCCTTGTATTCCAACATTGCTGAGGCGTTGTATGAGGGTGCTATGACAGACTGTGTCGAAGGCGGCGGAGAGGTCAAGTAGGATGAGGGCAACTATATCTCCGTTGTCCAGTAGCGTTCTGATGTCGTCTGTAGCTGCGATGAGGGCGGTTTCGGTGCTGTGTTTGGCTCTGAATCCGGACTGTGATGGGTCGAGGGAGTTGTTGGATTCAAGGAAGGCGGCGAGTTGACTATTGACGGCTTTCTCAATGACTTTGGCAGGGAATGGGAGGAGTGAGATGGGGCGGTAGTTCTTAAGTTCAGAGGGGTCTGCTGTGGGTTTCTTCAGAAGGGTGCTGAGTTCGGCATGTTTCCAGCTTTCCGGGAAGGTAGCGGAGTTGAAGGAACAGTTGATGACATCGCGGAGATGGGGTGCGATGATGGAGTCAACTTTGTTGAAGATGTAGTGGGGACATGGGTCGGTTGGTGAGCCTGAGTGGATGAGTTCATCAGGCGAATGGTGTTTTCAGTGGTGATTGGGTTCCAGGCGCAAAGGTTGTGAGAGTGCTGTTTTGGTTCGGAGGTGGGTGAAGTGGACTGGGCTTCGGACTGGTTATCAAAGCTGTTGTGTATTTCGGCGATTTTGTTGTGGAAGAAAGAGGATAGAGAGTCGTAGAGGAATTGAGAGGGAGTGATGTCGTTGGTGCCAGCGGTGGGGTTGGTAAATTCTTTGACGATGTTGAATAGTTCCTTGCTGTTGTGGGCGTTGTTGTCGAGTCGATCCTTGAATGCTGATTTCTTGCTGGATCGGATCGATTGGTGGTGTTTGCGGGTGGCGTCCTTGAAGGTGATCAAGTTGTCAGTGGTAGGGTTTTTTCTCCAGGTTTTCTCGAGAGTGCGACATAGCTTTTTGGATTTCTTAAGGTCATCGTTGAACCAGGCGCCTTTTTGCTACCTTGTTTGATTTGGTGGTTTTTTAAGGGTGCTAAATCGTCAGCGCTGTGGGTGATCCATTGTGTGAGTTTGGTGGCAGCTTGGTTTGGGTCCGATGATATGGCGGGAGGGTTTTGGTTAAGTGATGTGAAGAGTTGGTCGGTGGTGATTTTGTTCCAATTTCTTCGAGGAATAGGTTGTGGGGGGTTGTGGGTCTTGGTCTTTTTGTAGCTGAAGTGAACGCAGCTGTGGTCCGTCCAATGGAGAGTTGTGGTGTGATCGAAGGAGATGTGTTTGCTGGAGGTGAAGATAGGGTCGAGCGTGTGTCCGGCAAGGTGCGTGGGGGTGTTAACAAGTAGTTTGAGTCCGAGATTGGCCATGTTGTCCAGAAGGGTTGTGGTGTTGCTGTCGTTTTTCTTTTCCAGGTGGAAGTTGAGGTCTCCCAATAGAATGTAGTTCTCGGAGGTGAGGGCATGTGGGCTGATGAAGTCAGTGACGTCTTCGTTGAATTGTGTGCGGGTTCCAGGTGGTCTGTAGATGAGGGTGCCTCTAAGTGTGGTCCTGGGGTCGGTGTGGATTTGAAAGTGAAGGTGTTCGGCTGTAGCGAGGGTATCGTCGGAGCTGGTCGTGATGCGGATGGTGTTCTTATGGACGATGGCGATGCCTCCTCCTGTTTGGTTGATGCGATCCTTTCGGATGATCTTGTAGCCGTCCGTTATGGCTATGGCGATGTCGGGTGTTGATGAGGCGTTCATCCAGGTTTCTGTAAGGAAGGCGACGTCCGGTGAAGTGGTGTTGAGTAGGTTCCAGGGTTCAATTGAGTGTCTGTGGACTGAGCGGGTGTTCAACAAGATGCACTTAAGGTGGTTAGTGTTGGGGTTCTGTTTGGAGATTGTGGGTTTGGTGTGGGTTCTGGTGCAGTTGAACTTGCAGGAGTGGCAGGTGAAGGGTCCATGGGTGTGTCCTGGGGCCGCTTGGAAGCATAGTGGTGTGCGACCGGGGTTGAGGACTGAGAGGGTTGCGGCGTCATATGTTATGCGTGCGGAGTGGGTAATGCGGGGGCCAGGGGGTCTGGCGCTGGGCGCGGTTCAGGCGCGGACGGGCGTAGACGGGCTTACCTTTGGCGCACCTTCGGCGCGCATGGGGCGCGTCCGCTGCGCGTGAACGCTGCGCGTAAAAGCGTCTGTCATTTGTGGATAGTGGAAGGGGAGGGGCGAGGGAGGATCAGCTGGGAGGCGGGTGCGGGTTGGAGAGGACGGGCTCCGAGGCACAACAACAACAAAATGGCTGCAGAAGCGAAACCGGAACCGGTTGGGGCCAACAACAGTTATAACTTCGTGGGCAGAGGCACAATCACAATTAGTCAGCAAATAATTTATAAGCTAACAGTAAATGCGAGCGCTACGCGAGGCGGGTAATATATGCAGCAATGAGGTAATGCGAGCAATGCAGGCGCCAGTAAAATTTTATGCAAAACAAGCAGCACGATACCAAAAGCAGGCAGCAGGCAACAGTACGATACCAAATGCAGGCAGCAGGTAACAGTATAGTCGTAGTCAGTGGAGCAATGCAGGCAGTACAGCGATAGCAGCAAGGGCCAGGGGTCGTGGGGAGCGACCGCTTCTGACGGAGTAAGGACGGTCACAGCGCTTTCCAGGATGGGGCGAGCCTAGTGAGTCAGTGGGAGGGAGGATCAGCTGGGAGGCGGGTGCGGGTTCGAGAGGACGGGCTCCGAGGCACAACAACAACAAAATGGCTACAGAAGCGAAATTGGAACCGGTTGGGGCCAACAACAGTTATAACTTCGTGGGCAGAGGCACAATCACAATTAGTCAGCAAATAATTTATAAGCTAACAGTAAATGCGAACGCTACGCGAGGCGGGTAATATATGCAGCAATGAGGTAATGCGAGCAATGCAGGCGCCAGTAAAACTTAATGCAAAATGAGCAGCACGATACCAAAAGCAGGCAGCAGGCAACAGTACGATACCAAATGCAGGCAGCAGGTAACAGTATAGTCGTAGTCAGTGGAGCAATGCAGGCAGTACAGCTAAAAAACGGTGATGGATCAAGCCCTGATCTGTTGACTGGGTAGGAGTGTTCTGCTTAATTCAGATACTCTGTCCATCACCACCCCGTTTTCTGAATCGGAGGTACAGCGATAGCAGCAAGGGCCAGGGGCCGTGGGGAGGGACCGCTTCTGACGGAGTCAGGACGGTCACAGCGCTTTCCAGGATGGGGCAAGCCTAGTGAGTCAGTGGGAGGGAGGATCAGCTGGGAGGTGGGTGCGGGTTGGAGAGGATGGGCTCCGAGGCACAACAACAACAAAATGGCTACAGAAGCGAAACCGGAACCGGTTGGGGCCAACAACAGTTATAACTTCGTGGGCAGAGGCACAATCACAGTTAGTCAGCAAATAATTTATAAGCTAACAGTAAATGCGAGCGCTACGCGAGGCGGGTAATATATGCAGCAATGAGGTAATGCGAGCAATGCAGGCGCCAGTAAAATTTAATGCAAAACGAGCAGCACGATACCAAAAGCAGGCAGCAGGCAACAGTACGATACCAAATGCAGGGAGCAGGTAACAGTATAGTCGTAGTCAGTGGAGCAATGCAGGCAGTATAGCGATAGCAGCAAGGGCCAGGGGCCGTGGGGAGCGACCGCTCCCCATGGGAGCGGTCGCTCCCCACGATGGGAGGCTGCACGTCCCCCCTCCCAGAGCCATTAATGGCACTGAGGACCGCATCTCCAGAGCCAGACCCTGCTTTGTCAAGGGTGCCCACACCAGAGACATGCGGTTTCCCTGCCCACACTAGTGGGGGCAAGAAAACCTGTGTTTGCTCTCACTTGCTCGGAGAAATTTCAAAGCTCCTGCCAAGCCTGAGCAAACACAAAGTCAGCTCCCAACTGTTGGGAGCTTTAAAGATGTTCCAGCCAGCTAGGAGTAAACTTCAGATCAATGATACAGTGGGAGCCCTGCGTGGGTACCAGGACACTCACCCATTGTTGTCTGGGCCGTGAGGGGGCCCAGGCCAAAATTGGCCTCGGGAGGGGGGTCACGTGGCCTCCCTTCCCCTTTGGCAATTGGCCTTATTAACAATGGCCAGGCCACGGGGATGGGGTCCCCAGGACTGAAAGTGGCATGGGGAGGGGGCTGAATGCTACCCTCACCCATACATATAATGGTGGACCGAGGGGGATGGGCCCTGGGAGCAAAATCAGCCCAGGGCGGGGGCCACATATCCACAGCCCTAATTCACAGAAAAAAACAAAGGTTACAGGAATGTTATAGTTAGGAAATAGCTTAAAAATTGTAGACACAAAGGTTACAGGGTGTTATAGCTAGGTTCAGATTGTACACACACAACACCATAGAAATGTAGCAGTCAGAGTTTTCTCAAGTAACTATGCACTGCTAATTACCCCACATATTACATCACTCATGAAATCTTCTATGAAATCATTGATAATATCAGTGCAACATTTGCTGTTAAATTATTGAGAAAATGGTGGATGACAGGGCTGCAAGTTACAGTTACCTTAACACATGAATTACAGTTAAATGAGATAACTCTAACTATAACTGCTGAATTTCTATGGTTTTGTGTGTGAAATCTGAACCTAACTATAATGTTCCTGTAACCTTTGAATTTTCAATAAATAGATTGATAGATAGATAGATAGATAATTTCATGGAACTAATGGGTTAAGTTATTTGAATCTTACCTGATTGCAATTGGTGAGGAAAAATTTAGTTCACTCAGAAAACAGCATATTTTACTGTATGACTTATGATTTCAAGGGCAAAATATTTATGAAACAGGCACCTACATTACACAATTCCAAGTTGTGTTTGGAAGAAAGTAATCACCTCAAGAAGCTCATGTGGGAGTCTTGACTCTGTACCAAAGAAATTAGGAACTCATTTTGTACATCACGACCTTTCAGAGACTGCTTTCTGAGGCACCATGGACTGACAAAGTACAAGCTGCCATGTTTTATAACAGCCTGTGTGGCAAGCTTACGTAGGCAGTAGCCTGGACTGTAAACCATCCTAGTAATACATCAGGTATAATTAGTTTAATCCTCCAGATTGACCAACACTTCTTGGCCACTGACAAGAGACGAAAAAATGACCATTTTGTGTGCCTCAATGCGGGGAAAGGCTCACTCCCCACAGAGGCTCTCTGCTGGAGCAGAGAGAAGGAGCCACATCGCTATAAAGTGCATTGGCAGGTCCTGTGGCATGCGAAGCTGTTGGATAAGTTTGTGCACATCAGTGCAGGGAAATGTCTCTCTCCCCAACAGTGACTCTCTGCTAGAGCAGGGAGGAGAAGACACATTGTCATAAAACATGTTAGGAGGTCCCATGGTGCGGGAATCTGTTCGACTGTTTTGTTTGCACCAGCGCGGGGAAAGTTCTCCCTCACCCACAATGCCTTTCTGCTGTAGTGAGGGGGAGGAGTCACATTGCTATTAGGAACGTTGGGAGGTCCAGCAGTGTGGAAAGCTGTTGGAGTGTTTCGAGCGCACCAGCGCAAGGAAAGGACTCTCTCCCCACAGTGTCTCTCTGCTGGAGAAGGGAGGAGGAGGAGGCACAATGCTATAAAGCGTGTTGGGAGGTTCCACGGGACGAAGACCAGGCCAAGAGCATGCCTGTCTGTGCCTATCTGAGGTGGAACAAGACCAGACTAGACCACCCTTCTAACATCTTCAGACAAGGTTTGCATTATGGGTAGGTGTAAGTCGCCAATTACCATGTCCATGTCTTTGTTAAAAGACCCTCTCACTAATAAGGCTTAAATTATGATTTTTCTATCATCTGCAGTGGGGCCGTAAGAGATGTAATCTCCAACATTGAGGTAGTATTGGGCCTTTGTTCTCCCGGCTTAGCATCTGTCATGGCCAGTGGGACCCTGGAACTGGTAGGTATTGATCATGATAAGAAGGGTGGAATTCAGGGACTTTCCCAAAAGGATTTGCATGATAGAGGGAATTTTACGATGTCAAAGACAATATTTACCATGTAGATCAGGAACTTCTGGCTGTTTCACCTACTCCTGCCCCATTGTCTGGAAAATGGGTCTTCTAAAGTAAGGATCCCTAACGGTATACACCCGTTACAACGCATCTTTTACTCCGCACTACCATTACAACGCGACTTTTACAACGCATACCATTACAACGCATTGCGCTGGGGGGCGCTCTAGGATAGGGAATAAGTATAATTTACTATCCAACACCTTCCCTAGGGTCCACGGGGACTGGAGTTAGAATAGTAAATTATACTTACCACTATCCAGCACCTCAAAGCGCTATGCGTTGTAATGGTATGCGTTGTAATGGTCGCGTTGTAATAGTAGGTAGTTGTAACGGTATGCGTTGTAACATGGTACATCCATCACTAACAGCCATGTGACAGCATCACATTGTGAGCGTCTCAAAATTGTTGGTTCTTCAGTGTTAAAGCCTTTCTTGGACAAAATGGGTAATAATGCCATTAGAATGGAATCTTTAATTCAGAATACTCTTGCTTAATAATCCACCAGGCTGTCCAGGATTGAAAGTGCTTTAGATGTTTGTGGCTCATGCATCAGGAAGAGGTGTTGTAGCTCATATGACCTCAATAACAGATATTTCTGTGAATAATACTTTACTAGCCTCTGGTCACATTAGATTAGGTGGGAAAGGTTAATTGGGTTATTCCAATGGAGCAGTGAGCTCAAGGCCCTGTCTGCTTATCTAAAAAACATCTACTTTAATGTTTTCTAATCCTGGTTCTGATCTTAGTTTGCATCACCCTCCAGAGGTGATACCTTATGTTTTGGTGCTAGGAAATGTTCCCCCTTAAGAGATGGCTTGGCAGAGGACTTTTACTAGCTTAAAAATAAGGTGGTGGATTTGTTTGACACCATGTTGCTGAGTGGGAATCAAATGTCCTAATACATCATCATGACTAGACCCGTTGAGTGGATTGGTAAGGACTTCAAGGGGTTGAGAGGGCATTGTGTTGGAATAAACTTTGATCACATAGGCTGGGTGGGCATGCTGCTGAGTCAAATAGCTAATGTTCACCGACCTCTGTTACCCTCAGGTTTCTTTTATAGACCTCTGGGGAAACCTTGTCTGTCCTACACCCTATCAATGGAGAATAGCTCTCTGGTGCAACCAGGGCAGACTAGAAACTAAAACCGGCCCTGACAAAGTGCTTGGCCGGCGAGTGCCGCCGAGCTCTTTGCCAGGGCCGGTTTTCGGCCGATTTTGTCTCAGGGCCGATTTTGCAGGTATGCTGCAAAAATGGCCCTGTAACAAAAACGGCCCCCAGTGGCCCAAAACCGGCCCCCAACTGTGCGGCCCACCAGGGGATTGCCTACGGACAGTCCGGCCCTGGGTGCAACCTATCAATTAAATTATGACACCAACTTTACATCCATCCAAGAATGTAACCAAATAACCTTTTAATTTGAAAATCAGGAATAGATATCATGCATTGAGCTCAAAGGATAGTAACAATTGACAACCCACCCATGTTCTCTTAAAGATTCTTAGTCCTGACAGCAGTGGCACCTCTATAAAGCCCTATATAGCAGACTTAAACAGTGTACATATTCTGAGCTGGAATATTGCAGGTTGGTCAAGTAAGGCCTCAGATCAACTATGGGAGGAGTACACTTCTTAATTTGATCTTATTTACCTGGGCTATGGCCAATTCCTTTCTGTTGAATGGATCTATTCCGTTCCATACCCCAGTTATTCCTTGCCAAGCTGGCTGGCCTGGAGGGGCGTGGAGATTCTGATATTATTATATCTCTCTCTCTTTGTTGCAGTTGTCTATAGATATACCTAATATTCAGGCAATTACACTTTGTCTTCCAAAAAGAGAGTTGTAACAATCAGTTTTTACAATGCCAGCTTTCCACAGGGTTATTGAGAGCAATTCAAATCTTTAAAGGCTTTTATGAACAGTTATAGAGAAGATCATTCTTTCGCAACAACTTATATATTGGCAGGAGTTTTTTAATACCCACTTATGTTCTGTGGCATTGGCCTGTTGTACAGCTGAACCCTTTTTACACATGCAGCATACTACCCAATGGTGTTTTTTTAATTCTTCACTACATGATTTTAATTTTGTGTCAAGTTATGAAACGTAGGTTGGCTCTTGGGTATATTCAATCCCACTGACCTATATTGGAACTCAGCGAAGGACTTCATGGGATTGTTCTGCGCGGCACCTCCCTGGTAATCCCCGGGAGCCTTCAAGAGAGAGTGGTCTTCCTGGCGCATCAAGGGCATCAAGGGATAGCTAAAACCAAAGCCCTTCTCAGAAGTAAGGTATGGTTCCCCGACATTGACACTATGGTCGAGGAACCCATCCACACATGTCACTCGTGCAACATCACCGGAAGTGACCCGGCACCACATCTGGTCATCACCAAAGCACCATGTCCTGAGCCGTGGACTCAAGTCAGCATTGGCTTTGGATCATTCCCCGATGGGCGGAGCACCCTGGTCCTCATTGACGCCCACTCAAACTTCCCCGTGGTAGAGGTGGTGTCATTGACGGCTTTTCCCTCGGTCAACAAACTAAGGACTTGGGCAGCCAATGACAAAACTTATTGGATCTCCAATTTAGTTTTAGGCTTGGTTTGGGAACACTAGATCAGTGCCTGAATCTACATCTTATCACTAACAAATATACTGTTTATAATTTGAGATTGCTACTCAGCTTTTTGATAGGTTAAACTGAGACAAATTATTGAAAAACGTTATGGTCGTTGGGTGTGGATCCTGACATTGTGTATTTTGTCAGGCACCTGCACACTAGCAGGTCAGCAAAAGTTAGATTTACAACCTATGGCTCGTGTATGGAACCTTTCCTATTAGAAAATGTGTCCTCTAAGGATGTATCTTTTCTTTTTTTAAGCAATCTTTTTATTGAGCTTTGTTATTAAAACAAACACCATTGGAATTACCGTGCAGCACAGATAAAAATATTTAAGCAACAAAGCAACAGTTAGTCCAATCGGAAAACCTCCCTCTTAATGCAATATTCAAAACCATTTGTCCCTCAGCGCAGAGTATGTGTCCTGCCCATTAGTAAGAAATTAGTCCTCCCCCTCCCAATATATTTCCACGCTCCCCATACTGGTTGATGCTTCTTCAGACATCCCCGGTACTCATATACCATATTCTCATAATCATAACCTAGGGTTGTTTCTGCCCTCCAGGGTCCCATTGACAGTGTTCCCGTCTATCACCAGAGGCATGCAATATCTCTTACTGTGATCAATAGTAGTACCAGTTTCAACATGGTCTTCTCTGCGTGCATGTACCACTCTTCTTCCACCAGTTGGAGAGAGCTATTTGAGGGTGAGGGTCACAGTGTGCCACAAAACATCTTCCATCACAGCTCCCACTGCGTTCCAGAAGGACCCTACGCCATTTTAAGAAAGTCACCCACTGCCTTACTATAACAGAGAAAGTGGGGGCTGGAGGACCCACGGTTGCACCATAGGCACTGGGGGATCAGGAATATGCAATGCAAGTATTTGAATTGCATGAGGTAAAAGTGTGCCATCACTGCCACATCCCTTGTGTAGTGACGGTGCCACCCTGCCCGCGCTATACACTGTAGCATACAGGCATGCACCCTGAGGGTGTGCTCACCCGAAGCAATAAATAAAGGAGCGCAAGACCGCTCGGGGTCTTGGCTCGCACATAATATAACGTGTGTGTGTCCCCTGTTATTACTGCGACCAAACGTCAGAGGCCTAGCCTCAGTGCAGCTCGTGTCTAGTAAGGCCTGGACACCACATTGGTGATGAGGAGGGTCCCACCCACGCCTCTACCGTGCCTTACCTGCTCTCGCGGCCTCCCCTGGTGCTGAGGAATGCGGCGCATGGCCGGGTCACAGCCTTTGGTGCAGTGGGTGAGTTCCGGTCAGAAGAGCCCTGGCGTGTGCTGCCTCAGCGGGTGCCCACTCCGCACTGTGAAGCTGCCCAGAACCCTAATTTGAAGACCCGGTGGGAGGTGAACGGAGCTGTCGGGGGGCGTCGAGAGCTGAGTGACGAGGTGAGGCCAAGCCAGTCCTGCGCTGGGCGGACCCAGCGAGAGCGCAGCGCGATGGCAGTCCTTGATTGGTCGCCTAGATCACTATTTTGTGGGCATGAGAAAAACTGATGGCAGGGTGAAGAGATTGTTTCTTATGTGTTATGGTGAACGCGAACTATACGATTTGTTCAAGACCCTGCCTAATACAGGGGCTGATGACAACTACGATGAAGCAGTGGCGGCTTTAAACAGGCATTTCGACCCCCAATTAAACCCTGTTTTTTTACGATTCAAGACCCGCCAGGCGAGGCAAGGAGAAGCTGAGACCATAGATGTTTTCTACGCCCGCCTGAGAAAACTGGCAAGTTCCTGCACGCTGTACGACCAGAGGGAAGAAATCAGGGTGCAAGTCATACAAGGGTGTTGATCGGTGACGCCGCGCTGCCTAATACTCAGGCAACCAGGTACCACCCTGGACGAGATCCTACTGCTCACAAGGTCCCACGAGTTACCCAATGCCCGGGCATATGAAATGGAAGCAGCCCTCAACCGGCCCACAATGCATTCAGGAGCTTCTCCAGTGATAAAAGAAGAGAGGGTAGACACCGTTCAAAGAAGACCAGCTACACCAAGAGGGAATGGGAGGCCATCGCAGAAGAGCGCTTATGGTAACTGCAGCCTACATCATCCGCTGTCTGGTCAATGCTTCGCAAGGGGGTAGACCTGCTCCCAGTGTGGAAAGCTCAATCATTTCGCAAAAGTGTGTCACGGAGGGAGATCGAGAACAAACACTACGGGACAGCGTGAACCGTCAATGGCAGTTAGACAACTGACGTTAGAAGACCCATTGGAACAAGGGGACGCCACCCCGCCTGACTACGGCTTGGGTGAGGATGTCGTCTTCATAGTGTCTTTTGTAAGTTGTGAGGTTCCAAGATGTCGACCTCCGTCCATGTGTACCATCGAAGACATGGGAGGCGTCTGTAAATGTTATGGACAGTGATCAATATGAATGGCTATCCCTGTAACCTCCACTCGCACCCTCAAGAGCAAAGATATATACCTACAGTGAGATGGAGCCTTTTCCCTTATGAGGAGTCATGGAAGTTGAAGTTGCCCGTGAAGGGCACCGCCTTCAAATGCGGTTTCACGTCACTGAGGGAAAGCGTGGGACACTACTCAGCTGCCACACAGCGGAAGACCTGGAGTTGGTCTTTTTCGCCAACCAGGTGCATGACCTGCATGCCAGGGACATCCTCAGAGAATTTCCTATGCTATTCGCGGGGCTGGGGTGCCGTAAAGGAAAACTGTTCAAGGTTCACATCGATACAACAGTCAAGCCCACAGCGTTGAGGCACAGAAGGGTACCGTTTCACCTACGCCCCTAAGTGGAGGAGGAGTTATGGAAGCTGGAGCAGCTGGGCGTCATACAAAAGGTGTGGGGCCCCACCCCATGGGTTTCACCTTTGGTCGTAGGGCCCAAGCCAAAAAAGCCTTGTGCCATCCAGCTGTATGTCAACATGCGCCTTCCAAACAAAGCCATGAAGCAGGAACAACATCTCACGCCCACCATGGATGACATCATGGCAGACCTCAACAGGGCCAAATGGTTCATGAAATTCGGCCTCAACGCTGGCTATCACCAGCTGGAACTCCATCCAAACACCAGGAATATCACTATATTCTCCACTCATCTGGGTCTACGACGATACAAGAGGCTCCTCCGCCGCAGAAGTGTTTCATAACGCTATAAGGGAAACACTCACAGGACTGCAAGGAGTTATCAACTTGAGTGATGACCTCCACGTGTTATCGAAAACACTAGAGAAACACCATGTACATCTCAGGGACACCCTTCAATGACTTGCGGATAGTGGACTTACCCTCCACGGAGCCAAGTGCTCATTCTGCCAAGAGTCGTGGAGTTCTTTGGTTACATCTTCTCTCGCGATGGCCTCCTGGTTTACCCGTAGAAAGCCGCAGCCATACATGCTTCCCTGAGGACCACAGAAGTCTGCAGTTTCCAGGGTATGGCCACATACTGTGGCTGTTTAATTCCGAATCTGGCATCCCTCTCAGGACCTCTCCGTAGCCTCACGAAGTCAGGTCAGCAGTGGGCGTGGACCGCGAAGGAAGACACAGCATTCCATGCTGTGAAGGAGGCCCTCATCGACAACATGGCGTATTTTCGACCCAACAGACGCACTGAGGTGGTGGTGGATGCTAGCCCTGTGGGGCAAGGAGCCATTCTCATGCAAGAAACGGAAGTGAAGGAATGGGTCACAACTGCTTATGCTAGCAGAGCGTTAACAGGAAGAGAAATGCGGTATGCCCAGAAAAACCGTAAAGTCCTTGCCATCAAATGTGCATAACATTTTCACCTCTATCTCTACGGGCTGGAGCTTTGCGTGGTCACAGACCATAAGCCTCTCATTCCCCTCTTTGCAGGCACATCCAGATTGGCTCCCCCAAGAATCGAGAGATGGGCAGAACAACTGTAAGCCTACCATTTTGAAGTTATCTTTCGGCCCGGGGTCAACAACCCAGCTGACTTTCTGTCATGTCACCCTGCCACATCTGCTTCACCTGGACGCCTGGCCAATGAGGACAATACAGAGGAGTTTGTCCAGATAATCTCTCAGGAGGCCGGCCCAAATGCACTCATACTTGAGGACATCGGAAGATGCACTGAGGCCGCCGAAAGTCTGGCTAAGGTCAAAGCAACGTTGGTGGACCGGAGCTGGCAGCACTTTCTCGATGGAATACGTGTCCTGACAGAAGAGGAACGACTGTTCAATCAACAGCTATGGAGGGCCAGAAGCGAACTCAGCGAAGGACTTCATGGGATTGTCCTGCCCGGCACCTCCCTGATAATCTTCATGAGCCATCAGGAGAGAGTGGTGTTCCTGGCGCATCAGGGGCATCAAGGGATAGCTAAAACCAAAGTCCGTCTCAGAAGTAAGGTATGGTTCCCCGACATAGACACTCTGGTCAAGGAAGCCATCCGCACATGCCACTCGTGCAACATCACCGAAAGTGACCCGGAATCACATCTGGTCATCACCAAAGCACCATGTCCTGAGCCGTGGACTCAATTCAGCATTGACTTTGAATCGTTCCCCAATGGGCGGAGCACCTGGTCCTCATTGACGCCCACTCAAATTTTCCTGGGGTTGAGGTGGTGTCGTTGACAGCTTTTCCCCAGGTCAAAGCCACGCTCCACACGTCTTCGCGATTATGGAACTTCCAGAAGAAATCAAGTCAGATAATGGGCCACTCTTCCAAGGGAGAGAGTTCCAGGAGTACCTGACAACCCGTGCCATTTGACACAGCAAGATCATGCCACAGTGGTCACAGGTGAATGGGGAGGTTGAACGCTTCATGCAGACTCTAAACAGGGATCTCAGAATTGGCGTTGAGAAGGGCGATGATGTTGAACACTGCCTCCAGCAATTCTTGAGTGCTTACCGCCAGGCACCGTACTGTACAACACAGTATGCCCCAGTGCTTTCTGTTCCGGAAAGTGCCTCGGACAGCATTCCTGCTAACCCATCCTGGAGCCCACCTGAGCTGGATCAAGCTGCTGCACAAGTCAGAATACGAGCCACCAATGACAAGGCAAGCCAAGCGCACTGGCGCAAACGATTAACATTCAAGTTGGTGACCGGGTCATCGTGAAGGACCAGTACCCGGGACTGAAGTATCGGAACCTGTATGAGCCAGAGGTGTGGGAGGTTATCCATCTGCAAGGAACTATAGTGTCGGCCAAGCTCAGACCGGAGTGGTCACGAGGAACATATCATGCTTTAAGAAGGTGGGAGCCAGACTCACAGCGGCAGGTGAAGAGACCGGAGTAGAAGAATGGGGAGAAGAGATGCTACCACAGAGCACCTCACAGAGCAGTCTGGCAGCGGCGCCAATGCGTCCAGAAGGAGAATCACCGGCTGGTGTAGAACAGAGACTAAGAGACTTTGCGTGCTACATATCTAAAGACTGAATACTGAACATTATAATATCTTAGCATCTAAAAGATTGGAGGGATGTAGTGACGGTGCGACCCGGCCCGCACTATGGAGCACATTATGATGGCGGACGGACCGGAGTCCGTCTGCCACCATAGAGTAGGAGGGAACCTCCGCATGGGCTGCGGAGTTCCCTCTTGTGCAATTAGGATGTGACCACCACCCTGGCAGTCACATCCTCTATTTTTAACATTGCGGCGGGTGCGGCTTCAAGCTGCACCTGCAGCAATGTTAAAAATGCACGCATTGCATTTGTATGTAGAAAGTGGCAGGTACCGCGCAGTGCCTGCCGCTTTCTGCATACAAATGCCCATGTGCACCCCCACTCCCCTCCCTTCACCTAGGGGCCCTGCAACGGGCCCCCGCAGTGAAGTTACACATGCTTTTCCACGGCGGAAAAGCCGCCGCGGAAAAGCATGTTTCAGAGCCCATCCTAATCTGGCTGACAGTGTCTGAGAGACACCGTCATCATATTAGTGCTTTTCCGCCGCGGTTGTAAGCCAACCACGGCGGAAAAGCTGCGGACGGAAACCAGGACCCACCAGCCATCCTAATGTGGCGGTGGGTCTTTGGTGTGTCCGCAGAGGATTTTCCGCATCCACCACCGCCGGCCCGGAGGATGCGGAAAATCCTCCATCCTAATGAGGCCCTATATTCTGTAGCATACAGGCACACACCCTGAAAGAGGGCTTGCCTGAAGGGATAAAGAAAGGAACGCAAGACCGCTCTGGGTCTAGGCTCACACATAGTATAACGTGTGTGTGTGTCCCCTGTTATTGCTGCGACCAAACATCAGAGTGATAGCCTCAGCGCAGCGCATGTCCAGTCATGCCTGGACACCACACCTTGGATCCATCTGATCCACGCCAAGTAATTTTCCCAGTGTTCTCGCAGCCACAGGAAGGAGTCAGGTGTGTGCAGCACAAGAGATTTATACTGTAAGGATATTCGCCTCTTGGGTGGGTGGGAGTTAATGTTAGTTTCACTTCCAGCAGGTTAAAGTCTGTGAGGTCTGTGAGTGTGACGAGTTAGGGCTTGAGTGCATGGCAGAGTTGTAAATACCAAAACCATTGTGTGCATTCTTGAACAAATTCCTCTTAGAGATCTGTGGAAGGTTTGATGTCTGTACCGTGTTATATATGTCCCAATTTAGTAATGCATAGGGTGTCCCATCCACAGAACCCCTGTAGGGATGCGACATCTGCTTGGAGTGTGCCGTGGCATAGGGGAGTTTCCTGTGTCAGTCTTCCCTCCAACCCCAAATCTTACAGTTGTTTTCCCTAGTGGGGGGCCTGGACAGCCGGCCCCCATATATATAGCGTAGTGGGAATTTGCTGCTCATATGCCAGAGGTCTCCTGTGCCGTAGATCAAATCTTTCAGTAAAAGCAAGTCTGAAGCACTGTAGTAGGAGAGCAAATCAGTCATTGCCAGTCTACTGTCAAAGGTGAACTTGCAAAACTTGTTGAACAATACCTGTTGAGGTCTCACACCTAGATGAACAAGTTTAGGGCTGATTGAAAGAGTGCTATAGTCACCTTAGAGATGTAGTACAGGGAGTTTTTCATCATATATAGTGCTTTGGGAATGATCGTCATTTTGAACAGCGATAAACTGGCCCAGAATGGAGAGTGGGAGCTGTGACCACCTGGTAAGGTTCCTCCTTCTAGTCATAAGCTGGGATATTAGATTTTCGGCCTTCATCTGGAATCCCGTTGCTCTGAATTGGACCCCCAAATATTGGAATTTCGTAGTCGTAACTGTAAGCCCTGCTACTCTGGCCCATCCCTCTTTGTGCTCTGAGTGTTTGAAGGGGTACAGTGTCATTTTCACCCAATCGACCCTAATTGACTTGAAGTCAGGAGTAATGTCCAAATGTGGCCAGGGTGTCAATTACTATCAGTCCAGAGACATGAGGGTCTCCTAAATGAATCAGAAGATTGTCTGCATACAGTCCCACCCAGTTCTTGCATGTGTCAGACCATTGGAACCTTGACATGCGCAGTTTAGTCTGGAATGCCAGGCCAGGTCATCAACCACCAAGGCAGACAGGAGGGGTGATAGCAGACACCCCTGGAATGCCCCCTGCCACAAGGCAAACAGTCATGATGTGGCACCATCAATTTTGAAGGTGCACATGAACTGGGGTTGTGTTGAGCCCTTGTGTTGCGTAACCACAAACAGGTAGGCCCACAAAACACAATCAAAACCTTTTTCGGAGTGTACAAGCATCATCGCCAGGAGGTAGGTTGAGCATTTTTCAGAGGGTTGTGTAAGCAACAGATGTTGTGGCGACTTCATTCCATGGGCATAAAGCTCCTTTAATCCATGTGTATGAGGTTGGGGGCTACCTCAAAGAAGCACTGCATGAATATTTTAGCTAGTATTTTAGTTTCACGGTTGATTTTGGTCGCTCCTCTGCACAGAGTGTACTTGCGCAGAGACTGCTGTCATCATGCCCCACCAGAATTGCTGGAATATGAGTCGACAGATGTAACTCAGCCAAAAGAATTATCAATTCCAGATTCTTCTCCATTTTCTGCTAATCTCAGATGCTGTCTCAGTATCTGCTGTCTCAGTTTCGGATCCTGCCACAGAGTGGTCCTCTATCACCTGAGTTAGTGCCTGGGCAGACGTTATCCACTGAGCCCCTATCTCTGCTGACTGGCTAAAACCTTCCTTCTAAAACACTGTCCCACTTAAAGACAAAAGTATTATTGTGAATCAGTCGATGGGCGTGTGTATCTGTGAGATATCTGCAACACTAAATAAACAAAAACCACCTATCTTTTCAATGAATCTGCAGGTTCTCCAAAAACACAAAAAAGACAAAAGATGCCACAGTATAACTTTACCATGCCACAAACCCAATACTACAGCATACTTTTTGTCATGGCTTATGCAAAACTTTATTGTTGGGGGACCTGCTGGGCCATTGCCTGTATATAAGTAATGACCCAAAGCCAACAAATGTAACATTGATCTCAAAAAGTACACATTCATATTCACAAAGCCTGCAAAATTCACCATGCAATTATGCGTCAGGAGAGCACCAAATTATGCAACAGGGTTGACAAAGTTATGCAGTATGAAAGGCAAATTATGCAGCATAAGGCATCACTTTTTTTAATAGTATGACTTCATTATTTATGATTTGCAAACATGGTACTACTGTTGGGGCAAACATTTCCTAAAAACCAATTGGGGGTCCACAGGTGGTTAGCCCATGTGCAAGGGGGCCGACCCCCTGACAATTTCACTGCTTTTTCTTTTTTACATTCCCCTGGGAGGCGCAATTGCCCCACCCCCAGGTGAAAAACAAAGTTTTAAAAAACCATATATATCCCCTTAGGTGGAGACCGGTGCGTTGCCACGAGGGCCGACCCTCTAATAAAATCCCTGGTTCCTAGTGTGTTTCCTGTCTGTTGATTGCAGTACAATCGCGATTTACAACCAGGAAACTGTTTCAGGAAGGCCTCATTAGAAAGGGAAGACTTTCCCCTTTCTAATGAGGCCTCCCTGAAACCTGGGCCTTTTTAGTATTTTTTTTGTCACCGGAGCAGGAGAAAGCTCATACCTTCTTATTTTGTCGCTCCTGCGGGGGATCTGTGACGTCAGTGCGCCTCACAACGCACTGATGTCAGAGATGGGTGGGAGGGTATTTTGCAGGCTGACGCCTAAGTGATTCCGCATCTCCCTACCCTTTATTTTTTTTTAAAGGAATCATTTAAAAAGGAATCCTACAGTGCAGGCACCTTTTCAGTCCTCCCCAGTGTCGGCCATTGGCCGACAGATGCACTGGGAACGGAGTACAGGTGTCGGCCATTGGCCAACACCTACTTTAAGTGGGTTAAAAAGGCTTCATGCAGGAAGTGGGCTAAGTCTTATTTGCTCTGATTCTTTTACGGCACTCATTTGTACGTCTCTATCTTGCTTAGGACTTAAAATATTTTTACTCAGATACTTCCTGTCAGACTCTTTGCTGCCTTATGCTAATTCCCTATTCAGATTTATCATGCATTTTGCCTTTATTTTTGGCTTCTGTATTGCACATGCACTATTTAATAAACCTTCATGGTTCCTAACATTGGAATGTTGGGAACTCCTTTGAAAACAATGGAGTGTTCCAGTTTTCTAATGGCCGCTAGAAGCCCGGAGACCCACCATTCCAAAACATTACAATGTTTGTTCACAGCTGTTTCTGTGAACAAAAGGCCTCACAGAGCACGGGGAGATTTCAAACCCCTCGGGAACCATGAGGCCTTTATTTTACAAATTAGAACATTCTGCCCTCTTGGGGCAGAATGTTCTAATAGCATTAGAGCCCTCTGTAGCAGGCTCTAAAGGCCATTAAAGGCCCACTCCCTAGTTCAATGCTGGAGCTGGAGCTGGAGCTGGCCTTTAATGGCCATTAGAGCCAGCTACTGCAGGCTCTAAGGCTTTACTAGTCTTAAGGTTTAGGAAAATGGGAGATGCGGGGTGAGTCTGTATCCCCAGTATAATGATAGACTAAACAAATGTGGACGAATCCACTATGTTGGTACTATTATGGTTAGCACATGGACCCATTAGGTGTGTTTGAAAGACCCCTCACAAACCAACCTGGTTGGTGTCATGCTTCATCATTGGGGTCCCAACTGGGTGGCCGATTGCCCCCCGGTTGTGCTACAATGCCTGATTACAGCGGAGCTGGTGTGTAATGTAAATGTAATGTAAATGTAAAAATTACTTATAAAGCGCAGCATACACCGGACGGTTTCTTGGCGCTGTTCACTATATTCGGTGGGAGGCAGAGGGGGGTGAGAAAAGCCTATGAATAGGCACTGCGGAAGAGGTGGGTTTTAAGGAGAGACCTAAATTGAAGATGAGAGCAAGAGAGTCTAAGTTCCAATGGGAGAGAGTTCCAAAATGAGGGGGCCAGAAAAGAAAATCTGAGACCTCCATGTTTTTTGCGCCTGTATCTGGGTGCCTGGAGGAGTGCTTGGTCAGAGGTGTGATGTGACATGAATTATTTTTTTAAATATCTCTGAGAATACTTGCCTGTAAACTTTATTAGTGGCCTCTCAGGATACGTTAAAAAATGTGTAGAGTAACTAGTAGGAAGTTATTGTCCTTGGTTGACTATGTGAGTGGTCTACATGTTTACGCCAGCAAAAAGGTATATGGTAGGGGCTTTCTTCAGGACCAGTGAGTGAGGCTAGTGAGTGCAAAAGTTGAAAGTGCCACATGAAAAAAAGTGAAATACCTACACACGCGCTACGGTGTGTGGTCTAAGTGTCAACATACTTATGGACACTTGTAAAAACCTGTGGGGGAAGAAAAGACAAGGAAAGACATATATATATATATATATATATATATACATATATATATATATATATATATACACATAACTTTAAGCAACATAAAATGCAATCTTACATAGGTGCTATAGTCATTGTCTGGATGACTATCACAGTGATTGTACGCTTTGCCTTGATAAAGTGGGGCATGCTGCATGCCAGTAGTGACTTGCAGCCAATAATGATCGCCCCAGACTTATCGTGGCAGAGAAGCTAAAGAACTTCATGTATGGTCCAGTTGGTTACAGGGCTCGTTGTGAAGAACATGTGTGTTGTGTGACATATGGTCACACAGTTGTGTGGCGTTTTAGGTTCGGATTGAATTTTCCCGATTCATGCCCTTATAGAGGTACAATTCACATTGCCCTTATATAGGCATTAAAATCAAGCCCTTATTTAGGCATAGCCCATGCAACCCAAATACAGGCATGGCTACTTCCATCTGTTCTCCAAACGTCACAACGATTTCTTGGAAAACCAGCTTAAGCCATTAGCGAACTTCCCCTTGCTTGAATATTGATTTCTCCAATAACTCAGTTACTTTACAATGAACACCTATTCCCCAGGGGTTCATTCATGACGTTCATATGCCTGACTTTACGTCAAACCAGGTATTCCTAAACACCTTCAAGGAATAAATATACCTTCATTTGCTATAGCAAAGCAGTTTGGAGCAGATCGAAGACCTACTTGCCCGACGCAGCTGGCTACAGCAAGTGCCGAAGGAAGCCGACTCTCCAGTTGACACACTGATCAGGAAGCTGGCCTTCTCCTGCCGAGAATCCAGCTCCAGTGTTTCTGACTCTCCTTGCTGGGTTTGTTGGGAAATCGAGTCCCTAGAAAGAGATACCAGACCTCCTTCATTCTAACAAGGTTTGGAGCTGATTAGAATCTAGAGAAACCTTTGGTAGATTCTTGGCAAAACTAAACCTCTGCTAAACAATACTTACTTCTTCCCTGGTCCTAGACCTAGGTACACTGGGGTAGGCGTATTTTAGAAGCACCAGTTGAGTATTTTAGTCTGTGTAATTATGTATGTATTTTTATATGGCTTAGAAACCATGCCATGATTTTATAGTATTATTTTATAATCCTATTCTCGCTGTAGGCATTATACTTCGCAGTCTGCCTACAATTGTAGCAGTTCACTTCTCTTGCATGAGAAAGAAGACTGTTTAATAAACCCTTTTTATTGAAAATGCCCGTCTCTCTATTTCTCTGCAACTCTGTTGAAACGAAGCATGCACGATTGACTGAGTGAAATACTTATCCATTGTTTCTGCGACTCTGAGAGATATATTCTTATTCTTGGGAAACAAAGTTGCCATGTTTATGCGGTTGTCAGAAACTAATCCCTTCTTGAGAATTCGAGAAAGTTTCTAGTGACCTCTGAGTTAGCTGGCACGCACACAATTATGTTTAGTATATTCGATAGAGACCTAGTTGACCTCAGTTCTGTGTCAAATCTATAGGACATATTATTCCAATGCGCAGAGCCTATTGGGAATATAGGAACTACACTACATGGCGCCCAACATTTGGTAAGGCACTGATTTAACGCTAGATACTAAAGTAACTCAGTTGTGCTTTTCTCAGAGATCCTTTTTTCTGTAATACTCCAATAGACGTCTGGAGTGGGTAAAAAAGGGATAATATCCACCATAGCTGAGTAAGACGAAAATCCTAGGTATTAGTTTTTGGTTTGATTCAACGTTGAAGGATACAGTGTTCCAAAATATTGTGCACCTTATATTTGTTTCCTTGAAACTTGCTCTGCAAACTTTCAGTCAACAAAATGTCCCTCAATAATAATACCAAGGCTGGAGCTACAGGCGATGACGCCGTACAAGCTTGTAACATAACAGGCTTTAACAAAGCCGAAGAGGATGCTACAAGCATTCCATAACATTTAAGAAAAGCCGTCACTATGAAACTTATACGAAATGGCCTATCGGCAAGAGGTGGTAGGGTAGTTTTTGTGATAGAGGCATACGAATATCATCAGACATCGGTATTCTATTCATGGATAGTCTTCCCTGAAGCAAATCCAGTAACAAAAGTGTTTTACTTCTACAAAGAAGATGAACCACCAGAGGAATACATTCCTTTCGAGGATATAGAAATTCCACTAACTTACCAAGAGCATGCACTCTGGTTTAAAGGCGCCCTAAAACATATAAATCACAATACCAGGCTCGGTCCACTAGGTAGACCAAGAGCAACATGGCTAGCTTTAGCCAACTACAGACCTGACCCTGACATTGAAGCAATGTCAGATGATGATTTACTTAGTAATATTCAAAATGTAATTGAATCATACAGTTAAAGGTCTTTATTAAAAACACTACAACTCTTCCTAAAAAAGAATTGGGAAAATAGCAAACAAAATTCTAAAGAGAAGCGTTCTCAATCCCGAGGTAGGTCTCCTCAAAAGGAGCCCTCAGAAAGGAGGTATAACCTCAGGAATAGGGGTAATTTGAGAAAACCTGATAGATATCAAGATACTGATACACGCTCCTCTCGTACCTTTCAGACTTCATCCCAGAAATCGGAAAGAAGAGGACGGTCAGAACACAAGGAAGAAAGCGTGAAGTCCAAAGACGATCAACATGTTCAGAAAAATAAGAAAACTCAATATACCAAAAAGAAGGTAGCAGGTCTAAAGATCAGACATGCTGAGGATCTTGAGGACACAACTTCAGAAAGGGTAATGGGCTAAAACGATGTTGGACAGCGCAGCAGAAGTCACCATAGCTCGTAAGAACTTGAAGGATCATCTGGAGACAGTGGACTTGAATGAGTTCATCCAAGTTGAAACTGCAGATACCATGGTTAGTGTCCCACATAAGTTATATGAAGTAACACTCCGGATGGAGGGGACATAACAAGAAAAATAAGAGCACTCTTTTGGGAGCGGCTCTCTCAGGGTTATGACATTCTTCTAGCTGAACAAGACTGGTCATCTGAATTTGTCAGGGAGTGCTAAGACATCATTATGCCAGCCTTCTCTAATAGCATTCCAATTTATTTTAAATATACCTATGCCAGGAAATGGGTAGTAGCTCAGGCTCCTGCATTATATAAAAATCACGTAGGTTGGGATTAGAATTCTCCTCACCATAAAATCCAGTTAAAAAATCAACCAAGTACGCAACGGCAGTACCCAGTTAAGCAAGAAGCTAAAAAACAGGTCAGGTAGATATTAGATCAACTTGAATACCAAGGGGTGATTGAAACATGCACCTCGTCCATGAACAATCCTTTGGTTTCTGTCTCCAAACCAGACAATACATATGGTCTAGTTTTGGATTACAGACATTTAAACTCTTGTTGCAAAACGTTTGCAGGACAAAATGCACACAGTGCAGCACTAATGAATAACATTGTGCGTAAAACATATAAAGCCACATGAGATATTTCTAATGGTTTCTTCTGTCAAAACATTTCACCAGAAAGTAGGTACTTGACCGCTTTCTCAATTATGGGGTCACAACGTCACTTCTGTCGTCTCCCTCAGGGATTCAAGAATAGTCCTGGGTTATTTTCAGCAAGAGTAACAGAGTTACTACAAACTTATGATGATGAAGCACTATCATATGTAGATGACATCTATCTAACAGAGGATGACTTGGATAGGCACCTGAACAGGGTGAATACCATTATACTGGGCTTCGCCTCGGAAGGGTACAAATTCAATAAAAAAATCTAGAATTGCCCATTTCAACATCCTTTTTCTAGGATATGGACTTTCAAATGAAGGCAAAAACCTGGCAGGCAACTTTCTATAAAAAAAGTGTGCACTGCTCCAACCTCCAAAAACGCAAAAAAACTTACAGTCAATTCTAGGTTTCCTGAACTTCGGAAGAACATACATTCTAAATTGCACAGAAAGGGTTAAACCTCTCTACAAAATAATCAAACCTGATTTTAAAACAGTGTTTGGACATAAAAACACACAGAAATGTTGCGTTCACTCCAAACAGACATGGTAGCAACAAAACATTTGCAAACACGTGTAAAGGTACCAACTTAGTGATCCGAATCATTCCAGGACAATGCGGATTCACATACTTAACCTTTAACCCCTTGCGCGCGGCCGCGATTCTGCGCCTGTGCGGCACTTTTATTGAGTGGGCGGGTTCATGACGGCCCCCAGCCGTCATCAGCACATGCCCACTGTGATGCATGACGGCCGGGGGCTGTCATCAGCATGGAAGGGGTTAACGAAGGAGAAGAAGTACCAATAGCTTACAAATCACACTTGTACACACAAGCAGAAATGTAATTCACTTCTACAGAAAAAAATCTGACAGCCGTTCAAACTGCAGTGGCAAAAAAAAGAGCCCTCGCACAGGGTAAACGCATTATGGTTGTTACACCTGTATCTGCCTTAGAGCCTTACTTGAAAACACATGCATTTCTACAATATAAACAAGAATGTCCTCTGCCTTCTGAAATTCTGCCTCTAGAGCAGTATGAATGAATAATTTATACTGATGGATCAGCACAGCCTGCTACGGGGGGTAAACAAGCTTATAGTGCTGCGTGCACGATCGTTAAAGGTCGCTAGCGAGATGGCAAATTCAGACCAATGGACACTAAAACGCAATCTCTAGGGAGTTGTACAGCTCAGCGAGCTGAACTACAAGCATTCAAGATGGCGCTTGAAAATACTGATCGCGAATTCCCCACACTCATAGTGTGTGATTCGTATTATTGTGTTCAATCTTACAATGAATACTCGCAGAACTGGATTCAAAACAGTTACAAAGATGCAAAAGGTGGCTAAATCAAGCATAAGTTGCTTTGGGAACAAGTAGTTCAGTTACGACATGAACTACAAAACACCAACATGATACATGCACTGAGTCATCTACGTGATGGCGTTCACGTTGCAGGGAATTCATTGGCTGATGAAGCCGCGAAGGCAGCTGTGCAAACGTCTTCCGTAGCTGCAATCTCTTGTTCAAAAAGGGAAATAGATGGCGAAATAATGCTAGCTGTCAATACTACATGCAAAGGCAGCGGTTCAGCGTTACCTAATAAGTTTCCACTCGAATACTCATACATAATTGATGCAAACTCCGTTCCTTTTGCTAGAATCCCTGGAGTGGGGGGGCAGAGTGATTCCAAATAGTTAACGTAGAGTAGCTTTGATATACAAAGCACATTTGGGAGAGGGTCTGATATATCAAGGGATCTCTAAAACTATATTGAAGGTAAAAGAGACGTACTGGTGGCCAGGAATTAATGCTCATATTCATATGTTTTTCATTGACTGTATAGGCTGCAATAGAGATCATAGCACAGAACGCCGCCAGATACCTGAATATTGCATAGCCAGCCCAGTACAGACACCATTGTTAGACAGCTTTAGACTATCTACACTCAGACGTCCCTATGGACAAATTCAATTCCACAAATATTAAGACAAGGTTCATTTGGATGTGGCCTCAGCGCTCGGCTGACGCTCGAACTGTTATAAAAGACTTGCAAGTCTTTATCGGCACATACGCAGTCGGCACGCTACATACTGACCAGGGTCCTGCATTTAGCTCTTGAGCTTACAAGGATTCCATTGCCAATCTAGGCGTTGCATTGCGGTACTCTGGTCCATTCCATCCTGAGGGAAATTCGGCAGTGGAAAGAAAAAACTGGGACATAAAGAAATCTATTACAGCTAGGGTATTAGGCTTGGGTGAGGGTGGGTCAAACATCTAATAAGTGTCCAACGTAGTCTTAATAATCTGCCAAAAAGTTCTCTAGAGGGAATCACTCCATATGAAGTCCTTTTTACAACCAGAATGAAAATATCGGATCTCGATTGCAAGACTTCAGTGGTAAAACAAAAACCCTTTGATATCAAAGATCATTTGGCTGTTTTACAGGACTTAAATGAAATAAGAACAAAACAAAGTAACGTGTTCTTGAAGCCAACAACCACTGAAGAGAAACCGACCGCCCCAGCAAGGCCTGTCTGGATTCCAAAGATTGTGGATCTAGTCAAAGAAAAGATCGCGGAAAAGAAGGAATTTGGCCTACAAACAGTAGACGGCCCCAACACTCTACCAGAAGAAAGATGGAAGAGAGATCGCTCTACTGCCAATATACCATCCCTGTGGCAAGTATCAATGGCTACTTTATGGTCCTTTGTCAGGTACGCTCCATTAAGAAAGAACCATTTGTTTACCTCCATCAGGGTATATTGGTCTCCTCTGAAAGTGTCTAAAATAGGAGAAGGGAATAAGCTTTGTCCAAAGTGCGACAACGACAAGGCTGACAACATTCACATGATTTGGCAATGTCTGGGAGTTCTACTCTTTTGGCAAGAAGTTGGTAAGATACTATCCACGCTATTGAAAAGAATAATTGAGGTAAACCTACCTACTTATTGTTTTGGGGCTTTAGAAGATAATGACCTTGTGGGGAGAGCCAGAAAATTCCAAGAGCAACTTTTACTTGCTCTAATAGTATAGCACATAGGGAAATTCGTATCAAGTGGGTTTCAAAATGACCTCCGACCTGTGCTGAATGGTTAGCAACCGCAGAACGCATCAGTAACTTTGATCGGCTTAGTGGTTCATCAAACAGAATAAAAACCTGGGAGCCATTAGTTACATATATAAGGGGACTAGCACACACATAGTCGTGGCAAGTTACATATATAAGGGGACTAGCACACACATAGTCATGGCAAGATCGTGGTCCAATGATTAAGACACTCGCCTCCAGAGAGATCTTAGGTGGGTGACCCTTATATCTTTCGCAATGGAGCAGAAGGTACATCAGGAGTAAATCTGTCCTGCTGGATGCGGCATGGGGCGTTGGTACCACTTAACACCTGATCACCTACCTTGCAAGATGTCGCATATGAGGACCAAACAGAAAAAAAGAAGGAATTTGGGCCTTCTTACAGACAACCAGTCCTAGCCATCCACGGATCAAGAACAGTATTACTGAGGCCCCTTGCTGGAAAGAAGGAGAACAGGTTCGCATCAATCGACCTGGTCAAACCACATCATGTGGCCGATCATAAGCCGTAGGCCAAGTAGACTCCGGAGATGTAGCAGACGACCGAATCTGGCTACTATCCAAGAGGTTCAAACTGAGAGACTCTTCCCCTTTGAAGAATCTGCAGTACGAAATGAAGGACTAAGCAACAAAGGTATAGAACTTGTACCTCTTGAAACCCAAATAACAGTTTGTCAAGAAACGCCTGTCTACAATGAAATAGCATCTGACTATACAAATGTAACAAGTGATCAAGTAGTTCCAATGATTTCTACAAATCATGATGCAATCTCTACGATTGACAGAACTGTATCTGGCTATTTCATTAACTTTGATACATTTTCCGAGGATCCCAGCGAACCAGAAACGACGCAAGCTAAAAGAACTTTTAAAGAACAAGCAACAGAACTTTTTCATCATCTGGAAAAGACTTATCTGGTTTCACCATGGATTGAACTTTGGATTGTGTTCGGTGTGCTTTTTCTTCTACTTTGGTTGACTCTGGTGATAACTTTGGGAATGCTGATAAATGGAAGATATGTTAAAAAGGACCCAGCAAGTAAGAACATCAACTTACTACTCAAGCCACACAAATCATCTCATCGTGAACAAAGAGACTTGTCATCAGTGAACATCACAGCCGTTCCTATACCTGGTGGTATAGCTTGAGACAGAACTGATGACATTTTTGGTCCAGCAGAGCTGTTGAAGATTCCACACCAGTACAAGATTTCCTTGAATGACTTTGTTTCATCTAGTACCTTTTCTGATGATTGGGACTTTGAGACTGTTAAAAATAAGATGTAAAAATAATATATTGTTATAATCATGATGGTCATCATTTCTTGCACAAATCTGCAAATCCTAGAAATTTACTGAAATATAGCCAATAAGAACATTTCCTACGCCGCCAAAGGGTAGTTCAAAAACATTTTATGGCAAATTTCCATACTTTTCAGGTTTTATTGTTTCAAATCTAGAATCATTTTAGTTTAAAAATGATAATAAGACAGGAATGAAAAGTATGTTGATAAATACCAAGCAAATTTATTCTGCAGCCTTTCATGCTCAGCTGTCTTCGTTAGGTTTCACCTTTTGGAAAGACAACATTGAGACAAAAACTGTCTGGGGCACAAAAGACTGGCAAGTGCAGGGATTAGAAGCCTTATTTAGAGCCTGCTTTATCCCAGACCAAATTATGTTTTTGAATGACACTGTCCAACAGAGATCTTGTCTTGGGTTAGCCAAGATAAAAGATTTAAACAATCCATCCATACCTACATCTACACTTGATAGTGAGGACACTTCAGAGGGGGAGGTCGACGCACATACTATTTTGCATCACAACAGAACAGATCCAGATTGGAAAAAATGGTTAATCTGGCCCAAAGACACAAACAACTGTCAAGATAGATTCCTGAATAAAACACAGGGGTTCACATTCACAAGGCCAAGATATGTTGAGAGACAGCATCCAGGGATAGTAACAACATACAGTGTAGGGAAACTATGCCTTCGATGGCTACAGAAATGTACACTTAGGGATGTTAAACAACACTTATCTTTACTTAAAGATGGTGTTGATCTAAGGGACTTCTTGCAAGGACCTACTAAACCACGTCATAAACGTTTTAAATACGCCAGTATCTATGCATTGTATAATGAAGCATGGAAGATTACACAAGCAGAGAATGCAGAAAGAATACGAGAAATTGATCGAATTAGTTTAAAGAAATATCTCTCTGTAGTTGACAATGGGTTAACGACTCTGTCGTCCAGGATATATTCTTTGGACAGCATAGTATCCTCTGCCATAAACATAATGGACAAGGACTTGGTCATGCTGAAACATGGTCAGTCGCAATTACATTGTATAATGCTATTAGGCTGGACGTTACAAAACCTTCATTCAGGCTTTGTGCCTTGGCGTTTAATCAATACTACGTCACTGTTTTCAGAATTCAGTCTCACTGATAAACAGATCACACTGGCACAGAGGAGAGCAGACAATACTTTGCTGAGCATTGACAAAATGGAAAGATTGCCATTAACTGTCGCTGAGAAACCAGCCACAGAATGGATTATACACCGAACAATCACTCTACCTGTTACAATTTTCCATTTACAGGAATGCTTAAAACATATACCAGCAGGCATATATGAAAGATTGGGTAAAGAATACAAGACATCCTGGGAATTACCATACACACACAAATGTTGCAGTGGGAGGAAGGAAGTGTTTCTTAGTGGTAAAAATTGTGAAAACACACAAAGCGGTTCTCCCCTTTGTCAGGGTATCTTTTTACATGGAGCCTGTGATGGTTCCTCTAACAACTTATCCTGCCACCTGCAAGGTTCACCAGCTGCAGTGATTTATCCAATTTTTGGACAGCTTTCTAATGGAAGTTACCTCATGTTGAACGATCACAGCTGCTATGGCATGTTGCCAGGTTTACCCTATCTTGTTACTGTGCCAGCCAGGGTCACTTGCTGTATGCAATATTGTTTCCTAAAACCAAGACAGACCGGGAGTCGCCGTTATGGCCTTCACTAAATATCTCTTCTTTTCGAATTGATACTTTAAGCAGAATGAAATCCGTTCTTTAACATAAAACTGTGCCACTGACCTCGGCCAAAGAGACCTATGATCTGCAAGTCGCAAGGACTTCTGCAGAGATACATGCCCTCTTAACTACAAATTGCCCTATACAGTTCTCGGAAATGTTAAGTCGCATCTTAAACATGTCTGATATGAGTGGTTTTGTATATGTATTTAACACATTTTTTTCGGGACTGTTAGCACCCTTTGAAGCAGTCCTAGGAATATTTCCAAACTTCGTGCACTCTGTGTTTGGCGGATTGCCTCTCATTTTGGGACCCGCAGCAGGGATACTATTTTTGCTCCTACTGCTTCGATATGGCAAGTCAAGTCACAAGCGATACCCAGTTTACCGTGGAGACAACTCTACTGGCGATGAAGTGTTGTGAACGCATCGTCCAAATTTTGGGATTAACTTGTTTGAGAGAATTGAATACCATATGGTTTCTATCATTCAGACCAATTTGGCAAGATTGCATCTTACCTGTTTTGCACTGCTTGCTCTGCGGAGAAGAATGCGTGCTAGACATCTGTCTAACACTCCCATCAGTCATGCCAACGGATGTTGATACTTTGCTTGGACCAGTGATGGCTCATGCACTGTGTTGTCCCCAATGGCTACTGAATCTGATGACGGCATTCATTGAGTCCTCACAGACACACAATGCTGACGGTGAGGTACGAGAAGGGGCAGGCGCACAGGTACCATCTGATTCGAACATTGCTAATGCAACCAATTCTGACAGCGATGCTTCACATCTATATGCGATTGATCTTCTTAACGAGGTAATTCAACTTTCACCTACAATGATAGACGCATTTTTTACAGACTTGGAAGATTTGATGTTTTCTCCAACCAATAACACTGACTTTTGGTATTGGCACACAGTGTTCTGAGAGACTCTGAATTCGACCTTCATTTTTTCAAAACAAAGTTCTAACTTTGGAACTCTTTTTCCTATGATTAATTTTTGTTTTCCAAATTTGCATTTTACATTTTTTGGCACAAAGTAAGCTGCTTAAAGTAGAATAATTCATAGAGAACTAGATTTCTTTGAAAACTTCCATGAGACTATATTTGACCATGTCCACATTCAAACAGTTTATATAATCTGCCATGAAATGGTCTCGACTTTTTCTTCTGTATTTGAGAGCCATTTCATAAATGTATTTTAGTGATTCATTCGGATAGCATTTTCAAATGTCAAACTAAATGCTTTGAATGAAACATTGCTTTAAATGCGTACAGGAAAAATGCTCTTTTCGTGTACAACCAATACCACTGCATTTTTATGTATTTTGGGGTGGGTTTTAACACATCATGTTTAGATATGTTTAGCGTGTTTAGAACTTAGTAGAAGTAGAAGTCTTACATAAGAAAGTGGAGTGGGTGTTGTGTGGCGTTTTAGGTTCCAATTGAATTTTCCAGATTCATGCCCTTATATAGGTACAATTCCCATTGCCCTTATATAGGCATAGAAATCAAGCCCTTATTTAGGCATAGCCCATGCAACCCAAATACAGGCATGGCTACTTCTATCCGTTCACCAAACGTCACAACGATTTCTTTGAAAACCAGCTTAAGCCGTTAGGGAACTTCCCCTTGCTGTAATATTGATTTCTCCAAGAACTCAGCTACTTTACAAAGAATAACTATTCCCCAGGGGTTCATTCATGATGTTCATATGCCTGACTTTACGTCAAACCAGGCATTCCTAAACACCTTCAAGGAATAAATATATTTTCACTTGCTATAGCAAAGCACGGTGGTTCGGAGCAGAACGACGACCTACTTGCCTGACGCAGCTCGCTACAGCAAGTGCCGAAGGAAGCTTACTCTCCAGTTGACGCACTGATCAGGAAGCTGCCCTTCTCCTGCCGAGAATCCAGCTCCAGTGTTTCTGACTCCCCTTGCGTGGTGTTGGGAAATTGAGTCACGAGAAAGAGATACCAGACCTCCTTCATTCCTAACAAGCTATGGATCTGATTAGAACCTAGAGAAACCTTTGGTAGATTCTTGGCAAAACTAAACCTATGCTAAATAATACTTACTTCTTCCCTTGTACTAGACCTAGGTTAGGTACACTGGGGTAGGCGTAGTTTAGAAGCACCAGTTGAGTATTTTATTCTGTGTATTTATGTATGTATTTTTATATGGCTTATAAACCATATCATGCTTTCATAGTATTATTTTATAATACTATTCTCGCTGTACGCATTATACTTTGCAGTCTGCCTAATGATTGTAGCAGTTCACTTCTCTTGCATGAGAAAGAAGACTGTTTAATAAACCCTTTTTTTTTAAATGCCCGTCTCTCTATTTTTCTGCAACTCTGTTGAAACGAAGCATGCACGATTGACTGAGCAAAATACTTATCTATTGTTTCCGTGACTCTGAGAGACATATTCTTATTCTTGGGAAACAAAGTTTTCATGTTAATGTGGTTGTCAGAAACTAATCCCTTCTTGTGAATTCAAGAACGTTTCTAGTGACCTCTGAGTTAGCTGGCACACACACAATTAAGTTTAGTATATTTGATAGAGACCTAGTTGACCTCAGTCCTATGTCAAATCTATAGGATATATTATATCAATGTGTAGAGCCTATTAGGAATATAGGAACTACACTATAACACTGCAGGCTATAACAAGCTATTAGAGGCCACCGAGGAAGGTGGTCATGTGGCTTGCTGTGTGGATATTAACCACACATGTGGTTGTGCCATACGTTATCTGGAAACAGCAAAAGCCACACGTGAATGTAACACAAGTGGTCATGCGACGCGATACGCAGTTAAAAAATAATAAAAAACACTGGTTATGGTTTGCCTAGCGACGCATTTGTTGGAAAGCATATTTACACTATGTTAAGGTTTAGGGCAGCTGATCGAGTCTTGGGAGGGATCTCATCTCTAGAGAGAAGGGGGTTAAAGGCACGGTGAGCACTGGAGTCCATGTGTGCTCTTGTGTCCTGAATTGGGGGTGAAAGCACAACCTTATTTAGTCTCAGCGAGTAGCCCGTCTTTGAACCTGCTCTGGATTTGAGGGGCGGCTCTATTTACAGAAGTACGGCACATCAATGGGGAGGGTTTTTGCCCCAGCGTGGCCGGTCTTTATGTATACTACTTCGAGACCAGACACCTACTCGATAACAACCAGCCACGATTTCCCCAAATCAGATTTTACAAACGCTACATTGATGATATCCCACTGATCTGGGAAGGAAACAACGAATCCCTCATGGTATTCTTTGAATGGCTAAACTCATAGTTTTGACAGACATAAGACCACATTTCTAGATCTGGACATAGAAGCAGAAGGAGGGGGTCTGAAGAGCAAAACTCATTTCAAAACCACTGCCCACAACTCCCTACTCTACTTCACCAGCTGCCATCCTAGATCCCTGTGGGAGAACCTCCCCTATGGTCAGTAACTTTGGCTCTGCAGAAATTGCAGTGACATAGGGGACTACAAATCTCAAGCCAAAGATCTGAGTGACAAATTGCAGCAGCGGGGCTATCCCAAAAGGATCACAGAAAACCAGAATCGTGAGGGATTGAATGAGACACTAGTATGGGAAACCACACCCGCACCACTTACATGTGTAACCACATTCAATGCTGTCTCTCATAATGTCTCACACATCAGCCGAAAAAATTGGAAAATACTAAAGACAGGTAACCTTAATTGGGAACCCTGCTCCTCTCTAACAAAAGTCACCACCCCTTTTTGTACCGCTTTTGGCCACCATAAGTGTGGCAGGGTATGCTCAGACGTGAGTCCCTTGCTCACTTTGCCACTGGATTCAAGCAAGCCGGGCTGAAGACGTCTGGAATGCCAGAAACCGGTCCCCGGAAGCTTGTTTCCGGTCCAGGGAAGACATGGCTTGGCAGTTCGGGCTGGACTGTTCCCATGAGGCACACGGTCAGAATGATTTGCATATAGCCATGTCTGAACTGGGGTGGCAGAGTGGGCTAAAGAACGGTGATGGATTAAGCCCAGATCTTTTGACTGGGTGTGAGTGTTTGATTGATTCAGATGATCCGTCCATCACCACCCCCTTTTGTACCCCTCTCTAACAAAAGAGCAAGATCCATTGAAAAAGACGCCATCGTCACCACACGACCAACACCACAGCAGAAGCCAACCAACACAGTCCTGAATGCCTGGGGGCTCCAAGGCGTGGTGAGCCACTTTCCCTGTGGCAACTGCAGCATGTGCCACATTACTGGAATCACTAAGAGCCTCAGTCTGGAACTTGGTAAGACATGGCAATTGAGACAACACATAAACTGCAATACTGAACAACATGATTTACTGCATCGTATGTTCTTGCAACCTCACCTATATTGGCATGACCAACCGCAAGATCAAGACAAGAATCTGCGAACAAAGCAGCACAATAAGCTATAAGAAAAACACTACCCGCATGACGAACCACTTCCTTGAAGTAGGCCACACAACTAATGACATGCGCTGGGTCATCATTGAAGCATTAGACCCTAACCTACCAAATATACAGAGCCATCTGCTGGAAAAGGAACAAAGATGGATCTATCGCCTGACAAGTCATAAAACAGGCCTCAACGATAACATCCCTTGGAACAGCCTCAGGACACCCTCAAACCACCCTTATCTGCCATACCCAACAAGGATGACCAGCTTCTCGCCAATTGCACAACCCCCACATGCACTATCCATCCAGCGCAAACTATTACTTAAATCCAGCAGAGACCCTCGCCCCTGTTGGGCCTCAACCACGAGCAATGACCAGGCCCCATTCACTACCGCACACTTCACACATGCTTTCTTGTCATTCACAACGGATTTTCCACCCTCATCTTGGCATTAAACACAATAACATCCGCTGCTTACACACTTAATGTCCCTCAAACGTGCTCTTCGGCACACTAGGTCATACCCATTGCACATATGTACGTTCAATGTCTGCTCAGATGCCAAATACGGCCCTTTATACTACACGTACAGGGCCTTTTCCTGCCCAGTTGCCCATCCTTATACTGAGACCGATGTGTACGAATACCAATGCACGAAGAACACAGTACTTTGTGTTATTACATCCCTTAGACCAGGGGTCTCCAAACCGGTCCTGGAGGGCCGGATCCTTGGCAGATTTTTAAAATTACTACATGTATCTCAATAGGGATATCCAAAAATTCTGGCATGGATCCGGCCCTCCAGGACCGGTTTGGAGACCCCTGCCTTAGACTATTCCAACATGTCCGCCTCCTTCTCCCACTTCCTAAACGTCCAACTGCGCATGCACACACACATGCGCAGTGACTGCCTGCCTTCTCAAAATTCCTGATGCGCAATGTCCCTACGCCATGTTACGAGCATACCGGCACGTTTTAGACAGCGCTCAGCGGCATAAAAGCACTGGTTCCCCGGTGCTTTACACCAGCCTAGACTACGGGAGACCAGAGCAGGTTCAAAGATGGGCTACTCGCCGAGACCAAGTAAGGTTGCGCTTTCACCCCACATCAGGACACAAGAGCACAAATGGACTCCTGTTCTCACCATGCCTTTAACCCCGTTCTCTCTAGATTGGGACATGGGATGAGACCCCTCCCCAGCCTCGATCAGCTGCCCTAAACCTTAACATAGTGAAAATATGCTTTTCAACAAATGCGTCACTAGGCAAACCATACCCAGTGTTTTTTATTATTTTTTAACTGCGCATCGCGCCGCATGACCGCTTGTGTTACATTCATATGTGGCTTTTGCTGATTTCAGATAACGCATGGCACACCCACATGTGTGGTTAATACCCAGACAGCGCGCCACATGACCACCTTCCTTGGTAGCCTCAGCCGGCTCTTTATAGCGTGCAGTGTGACCATATGTCACATACCTCGTATGTTCTACACAATGAGCCCTGTAACCAACTGGACCTCACATGAAGTTCTTTAGTTTCTTTGCTTCAATAAGCCAGGGGCAATCATCATAGACTGCAAGTCACTACTCGCATGCAGCATGCTCCACATTATCAAGGCAAAGAGTACAATCACTGTGGTAGTCATCCAGACAATGACTATAGCACTCACGTAAGATTGCATTTTATGTTGCTTAAAGTAATGTGTTTATATATGTCTTGTCTTGTCTTTTCTTCCTCCACAGGTTTTTACAAATGTCCGTAAGTACATTGACACTTAGACCACACACTTTAGCATGTGTGTATGTATTTCACTTTTTTTTCACATGGCACTTTCCACTTTTGCACTCACTAGCCTCACTAACCGGTCCTGAAGAAAGCCCCTGCCATATACCTTTCCGCGGGCTGAAACAGGTAGACCACTCACATAGTCAACTAAGGTCAATAATTTCCTACTAGTTGCACCACACATTTTTTAACCATATCCTGAGCTGACACTAATGAAGTTTACAGGCAAGGATTCACAGAGATATTTTGAGGAATAATTCACGTCACATCACACATTCACACCACACCAGCTCCGCTGTAATCAGGCGTTGTAGCACAACCGTGGGGCATTTGGCTACTCTGTTGGGACCCCAATGATGAAGCATGACACCAACCAGGGGTCTTTTAAACAGACCTAATGGGTCCATGTACTAACCATAATAGTGATTGTACCATACTGACATAGTGGGTTCGTTCACATTTGTTTAGTCTATACTAGTCTTAAGCCTTCTTGAAATTTGGTGCTTAGTTTATAGACTATTGTGATTTATTTGCTGTAAATCTAACCTCTTAAAAAAACATTGTCTCATTTGTTCTTGAAGATAACACCTTACCTGATTCTGCATGGGAGGTTCATCTTTGATTATCTGATAAGATTAAATCAACAAAAGCAAGAAGCAGGGTTCTGCATGCACCTAAGGAAATCAACACAAAGTACTACAGTGTTCAAAGTACTACACAGGCTCTCAATGGCACGGGAGAAGAAAATTCAAACTATTTTGTTTGGTTTTCAAAATGTATGGTGGTTTCAGTCCAAATTACTCACAGAAGATGGCACAGCGCAAACACTCAGGCCCTGCTTGGGTTCATGCAAAGCAAACCTCATTTTACGAGCCAGATTAAATGAGAAGTACTTTGGAAGTAGAGTGGTAGGCTGACCTGTCGCCTTAGTGTACAACAGAATGAAACAAACATAGAGCTGTTCAAAAGAAACCTGAAGACAAGTATTTTTAAAGAATCATTCACCTTTCTACTTTGCACCACCAGTATCTTCTCCACCCACCTTTGGGAGACAAAGTCCCTCTAAATGCATACCATCCCCCTTTCCAAGCCTGTCACTGTTCAAGTTCCAAAATTTGTATAGCGCACTACTCACCCAGAGGGTCTCAAGGCGCTTGAGGGAGGGAGGTGATTTACTTATCGAATATCCAGGTTTTTAGTTGCTTTCTGAAAGAGAGGTGGTTCTGAGTGAGGCGGAGGTGGCTAGAGTCCCACCACATGTTGGGGGACTCCCAGACGGGCTTTCGCCCTGGCCAGGGAACAGACACAGCCTTATTGGCAGTGGTGGAGGAAACAAGGAGCATTCTTGATTCAGGGGGGTCAGTGGCAGTGATCCTCTTGGTCTTGAGTGCTGCCTTTGACACCGTAAGCCATCAGGTGCTCCTCCAACGTCTGTCAGGGGTGGGTGTGACAGGGATGGCCTTAAAATGGCTTGAATCCTTCCTCTCCAATCGTTTCTATCAGGTCTGGGAAGGGGCAGAGCAGTCGACCTTGTTCCCTCTTCAATGTGGAGTCCCTCAGGGCTCATCTTTGAGCCCTACCTTATTTAATATTCACATGACTCCCCTTGAAAGAGTGGTCTCCTCCTCAGGAGTGAGGATTATCAGCTATGCTGATGATACTCAGCTCGTGGTAGGCCTCACCCAGCTGGTGGAACAACCCGAAGTCCTTCATGACTGCCTCGCTAATGTCCATCGTTGGATGTCCCATTCTGCCCTAAAACTCAATGGTGGAAAAACCCGAGCTGATGCTGATGGGCAAATACAGTCCCACACTCATTGCTAGCTGCTGGCCCCGGTCCCTGGGTGACCCACCATCTCCCAAGAAGGAAATTAAGACCCTGGGAGTTTGGCTGGAGGAAGATCTGTCCTTTAGGACCCACGCCAGGGACCGCGGGGTGTGTTTTGGTCTGTTGCGGTCAGCCCGCAAGGTTCTACCACTGCTCCCTAACTCGTCTAGGAAGCTCTTGATCCGTGGTCTAATCTTGTCAAGGCTTGACTACGGGAATGCACTGTTTCTCGGCGCTCCCGAAGCGACGTTTAAAACCCTTCAACAGGTGCAGAATGCAGCCGCCAGAGTGCTGATGGAGGTTCCGAGAAGACACTCAGCCGCCCCGGCTCTGAAAACGCTTCACTGGCTCCCTGTCAAGGAGCGAGTGACATTCAAAGTGTTATGCACAGCCCATAAGATCCTGCATGGCAAGGGTCCCTCTATCCTGTCCACTATGGCACGCCCCAATAAGCCCACACGCCCATTGCGTTCGGACCAAAGACATCTTCTACAGTCAGCCAGAGTAAAAAGAGCTCGCTCTGGGGGCCGTGGCTTCTCAGTGCAAGTGGCGGCACTGTGGAACTCCTTGCCTTTCAAGATTCGCGCAGAGCCCAACATCTTGCACTTTAGGAAACTCTTGAAGACCCATCTGTTTCCGGTGTAGCTACTGAGTTGAGCGTTTCTTCCTGTGTCTACAGCGCCGGGATGCCCCCGGGTTACTGAGCGCTGTATACATTTTATATAATAATATTAATAATAGTAAGGAGAGAATTCCAGGTTTTGGCCGCTAAGTAGGAGAAGAATCTTCCTCCCATGGTGGATCTGTGGATGCGCGGAATTGCGGTGAGGGCTTGATTGGACGATCGTAGTTGGGGGGAGGGGGTGTAGAAGGATAGACGCGTGTTGAGGCATTCGGGTCCTAGGTCGTAGAGGGCTTTGTGAGTGTGGGTGAGGAGACGGAACGGTATTTTCTTGTTGACAGGGAGCCAATGGAGGTCTTTCAGGTGGCCAGAAATGTGAGCATACCGAGGGTTGTCAAATATGAGTCTGGCTGAGGCGTTTTGGATGCGTTGGAGTTTTTTCTGTACATTGGCTGTGGTTCCGGCATAAAGGGTGTTGCCGAAATCCAATCGGCTTGTGATCAGTGCGTGAGTGACCGTCTTTCTTGTTTCGGTGGGGATCCAACAGAAGATTTTTTTGAGCATACGTAGGATGTTGAAGCAAGATGATGAGACGGCTTTGACTTGTCTGGTCATCGAGAGGGAGGAGTCCAGGATGAAGCCCAGGTTACGTGCGTGGTCTGTAGGTATGGGTGTGGTTCCGAGGGCCGGAGGCCACCATGAGTCATCCCAGGCAGAGGGGGATGGCCCTAAGATGAGGACTTCTGTTTTGCCCGAGTTTAGTTTTAAACGGCTGTTCTTCATCCACTCGGCTACTTCTTTCATTCCTTCGTGTAAGTTGGTTTTGGCTGTGTTTGGGTCTTTGGCAAGGGAGAGGATCAGCTGGGTGTCATCTGCGTAGGAGATGATGTTGAGGTTGTGTTGGCGTGCGATGGAAGCGAGGGGACTCATGTATACGTTGAAGAGGGTGGGACTGAGTGATGATCCTTGTGGTACGCCGCAGATGACTTCGCTGGCCTCTGATTTGAAAGGGGGGAGGCGGACTCTCTGTGTTCTTCCGGTGAGGAACGATATGATCCAGTCCAATGCCTTTCCTTGTACTCTGATGTTGCTGAGGCGTTGTATGAGGGTGCTATGACAGACTGTGTCGAAGGCTGCGGAGACGTCAAGTAAGATGAGAGCAACTGTTTCTCCGTTGTCCAGTAGTGTTCGGATGTCATCTGTTGCTGCGATGAGGGCGGTTTCGGTGCTGTGCTTGGCTCGGAAGCCGGATTGAGAGGAGTCGAGGGATTTGTTGGATTCAAGGAAGGCGGCGTGCTGACTGCTGACGGCTTTCTTGATGACTTTGGCGGGGAATGGGAGGAGCGATATGGGGTGGTAGTTCTTAAGTTCGGTTGGGTCAGCCGTGGGTTTCTTCAAAAGGGCGCTGAGTTCGGCATGTTTCCAGTTTTCCGGGAAGGTGGCGGAGTTGAGGGAGCAGTTGATGACGTCTCGGAGATGGGGTGCGATGATGGAGTCAGCTTTGTTGAAGATGTGGTGGGGACATGGGTCGGTTGGCGATCCTGAGTGGATGGAAGTCATCAGGCAGATGGTGTCTTCAGTGCTGATTGGGTTCCAGGCGCAAAGGTTGTTAGAGGGGGGTTTAGGTTCGGAGGTGGGTGGAGTGGGCTGGTCTTCGGACTGGTTTTGGAAGCTGTTATGTATTTCGGCGATTTTGTTGTGGAAGAATGATGATAGAGAGTCGCAGAGGTCTTGGGAGGTGGTGATGTCGTTAGTGCCTGAGGAGAGGTTAGTGAATTCTATATCTGCTAACACACTTTGAAAGCTCTTGTAAGATGGATCTAATAAACATTTTTCTTCTGGTACAGCTAAATGGCTTCAGGCACTAGCCATTGTTATGCAAACCAATTAAATACATGTAACAGTTGCATTGATCATTTCGTGTGAATCCTTTCTTAAGTCTATTGGGGTATGTACTCATCCAGCTTACTGTGCCTGCCCTGTACACGTGTCCAATTAAAGATTTCGGTAGCAGGCTTCTAAATTTCTCTCAAGCAGAAGGTAATCAGGGTAAAGAAGAGTTCACGTACTTTTTAATATCTGTACCTGGTTTAAAAGGGCGTTTCTATGCAAGCTGTTGCAGAATGCTTCCACCAAGTGGAATGCTCTTGAATAAGGTCCTGCAAACGATTGCATTGTTAGTGGTGAATGAACTCCAGGGTTCCCTAGACAGTGTTCGCATCAGCCATGGCCCAGATACCTGGTTGCTCATCTTTTCTTTTCGTCCCTTCCTGGCCAATATTCCCTTGGCAGGTTTAATCCTCCTGCTGAGCCAGGGTTTCATCATACCATAAACCCGCCCTCGGAAGCACAGCCCTTTTCTGGGAATCAGTCGTGCACAGTGCAGAGAGTGTATAATTGTGCTGACGCTAGCAGGGAGTTGCCCCTGGCTTCAGTCCAAGCAGAAGGTAGGCACAGAAGTAATGTGCAGCGCCACACCCATACAGGATTATTTCCTCTGTTGAAAAGCATCTGTGCGTTAGCAGTTTTATTGTCAAACTGTGTGACAGAGTCAGGAAATGTTCTCCTTTTAAATATGTGATTAAAAGTGTCTCAGTTGCTGTCAAGACAGAGGCATAATGAAGAATCCTGCAGCGCCTGTGGCTCGAGGGGGCAGAAATCATCGGGGCCTACCTAACCCTTCAGCAGGCCCTCATTCAGCCCAAACCCGGTGAATGTCTGTGAGAAATGGGAGACTCGGGGGCTCCTCCTCGCAGTTTGCATGGGGTCCATCAGTTTGCATTAGCCACTCTGAGAAGACTGTGGCCTAACAATAACACTTTGGATAGGGGAGGTGTTCAATTTAGGTTCAAGTGCATTTATCTTGTTTTCAAATGTCTGCACTTTTTGTCCACTCCCAGGGCTGGACTGGGAACGCAAACCGGCCCTGGCAATTAAGTCTAACCGGCCACCAGGGTGGGGGGGTGTTGGGGACAGGGTGGGTGCTGGTGGGAAACACTGCTGCTGCTGCTTTTGGAACAGGGGGCTGATAATGCAGCACTGCTGCAAAACAGGCCCTTGTACCAAAAACGATCCCCACCGGTCTAAACCGCCCCCCCCCCCCCACCCTTTCGGCCCTCCGGGAAAATGCCCGGTGCCCGCTACGGCCAGTCCGACCCTGGCCACTCCTTACCTATACTCCCAGGTTTCTCTGTACATTCATTCTGAATCGCTCTACTTGGCTGCCTGTATCTTTCACCTGTATCGGCCTCTACGCGATTCATCTGGCTTTCACTCGTTTGCCCTTCAAGTTTTGAAGCCATGAATAGAGCAAAGAAGGTCACTTTAGATGTACATCAACCCTGCCTACGATAAAAAAAATTTAAAAGCACTCTTCCTTGAGCTATATAACAATCCCTCATCAAGGGCCCGATGTAGGTAATCCCAGATTACCGATTCTTAAATACCGAATCATACCGATTCGGTATTTAAGAACTGGCAATCGGGATGTAGGTAATTTTACTGAATTAATTACCGAATCGGTATAATTCGGTAATAAATGAATCGGTATTTACCGATTCTGTAATTGCCATTGATTCCTATGGGTCTTGAGGCCCATAGGAATCAATGTCAATTACCGAATCGGTAAATACCGATTCGGTAAAATTACTGAATTTGCAAGGGGGACAGGGTGTCACTTTGACACCCTGTTGCACCCCTGATTCTGGCTTGTGTGCCACATGGCACAGGTGTACATGCACAGATGTGCATGTACACAGGAATTCGTTACTTTACCATGACAGTGCCGGTGGCACTGTTTTCAGTGCCACCTACATTTCAAATTTGAGATTCGGTAAATTTACCGATTCGGTAATTTACAGAATCGGTAAATTTACCGATTCGGTAATTTACAGAATCAGTACATTTACAGATTCTGTAAATATACCGAATCGGTAAATTTAAGGCCCCTACATCTCAATCACCAAATTCCGGTCGGTAACGGCCGAAATCGGCCGTTACCGACCGGTATATGGTGACCTACATCTGGCCCCAAGTGATTATAAATTGTTTTATTATTCGCTTAAATCTAATGTTCAGTTTTTGCTTTGTCTTATTCAGGGCTTTGGATAAAAACGCCATCAATTATACAATAAATGCAAAATTACTTGTTTCCCGGTTTTTCTTTCAAAATATTTGATAGGTTCAGTACATCCCATAGTCACAGTAGATGTTTGCTTCCCCACAGAACCAGTTGTCTCCAGGTGCACTGTACTATCCTTTATTAATTGTTGTACTCCTTTTATGCTTTCAATGACGCTGAGACTGAACTTTCCCGCTTATATAAAATTATTTAAGACGCTGCAAATGAATAGGTATGCAAAAGGGGCATAGAGCCAAGCCAAGAAGAGAGCTAGCAGGTGTGGATCCATTGATTGTTCGGGCATGGATGTGTGACTGGGCCTTAGGCACACTCTCACTCACTGTAGACCTCTCTTCTAAGAAGTGATGCGCCTGAACACAGAGATGTGAACATATGCCTGGCACGCGATATTGCTGGTAACCCAGGGGCATATTTACTGGAATTGTGGCGCAGGGCAACACAGCAAGTCACCTTGCTGCGCTGCCCTGCATCACAGAGAAAGGGCAGAAATGCACCTTTTTTTTATCAAATACGGTACATTCCTGTCTTTTCCACCTGCACTGGCACTTTTTCAGCAGCCTAACGCCAACGAAGGCACCCTTGCAAGGGGGGCTGTGTTAAAGGCAGGATTGTTTTTGTGCAGGAAGGGCCACTTCCTTCACAAAAACAATCCAAAGATATGTTGCAGAATGCAGCACACATAGAAAGAGGCAGAAAACAGGAGAAAGAAACATGTTTCTCCTCGATTCCCCTCACCTGGGAGGCATAAGATTTTGACACATTCCCAGGTTTACAAGGTCTTGTAAATCTGTCAATGCCTCAAAAACCATGGGAGTTGCGTGAGCCCACACACAGCAGTCCCAATGGAACCCCTCCCTTGCGCAGAGTAAGGCAATGCAGCCATTTGCGCTGCGTTGCATTACGCCATATTTGTGAAGCCATTCAAAGCCCCACAAAGTGGCTTTGCATGGATTTATAAATATGACTGAGAGGTTTGCGTCAGGCATGTACCATGTTGTGTGGTGCAAGCATGACGCAAAGCCCTAATGAATATGCCCCCCAGTGTTCACTTTGCTTACACCAGATCCCATCAAAGTGCACTGATCCAGATTAGAAGCTGATTTTTCTTTGCAGGACACCAAACTAAACATGAGAATGAAAATTCATTTAAAATGGAATGTGCACCTTGCACACATTACAGAAAATGACAGAGATTGTGAGAAAAATATAGTGTAAGCACCGTAAAAGAGTGCTAGATATTTGGAAATATTATATTTGGTGTGTCTATCTTGTCCAGCAGTTGATTTTATATAAAGATTTTAAAACATATTGAAGAAAAATCACAAAGCAATATCCCAATTAATAAGATATTAATGTGCAATAGTGAGCTTCATATACTATTGAATTAATTGGTATGCAGAACATGAGAACATGAATGTATAATGCTTGAGAATCCCTTTTCTTTTACTCTCATTGTAATGCACCATTGATATTAAATAGCTGGAGCAAAATGCATATGCTGTTAAGTAGATACCTGAAACTCTCTATGCTGATTCTTTATATGGGTAGAGCCTGAGATTTCCTAAAACACAAAATCCCTCATAAATATGACCCCAGTGTTAGCTTTGCTTTCTCCAGATCCCATCACAGGGCACCTAAGGTCACGGAAGAGGTCATTGTGGAATAAAGAGGAAAGCGTGGAGTAGAAAGACTGAAGCTAGAAGTAGACAGTTTATCCAGGAGCTGAAACATTGACAATGTTAGGGGCGTCAGGGACAGGAGCTGTTGTACATCAAACAATGGGCAGCAGACTAGTCAGGTAGGAGCACTTAATATTTATTTGAAACACTGCAGAACAGGGTCTGTGACCACACCTGTGTTGCTCTTTTCTTCAACTGCCCTCCTCTTTGTCCTGCCTCTTGTGTTCCCCCGGGCTCCAGCCCATAATCATAAAATCCCAAAGTTTGTTCCCTGACCCGGGACTGTATTGCGCATGACTGCGCCGGTGCTAGTTGTTGCTGTGCGCCAGAGTGTGTTTGTGTTTATGTGTGTTTGTGCGCTAATACAATATGCACACAGACGCAAACGCACATAAACACAGAGCTCAAAGTCTGCGCCAACATCACAGCGCATTACAAACTGTTCCTCTATAATGCCATGGGGCGCATACTCTAGTGCAGAGCGACAACTAGCGCCGGCACAGTCATGTGTAATACAGCCCCTGGTGGTGATGTTCTCTGTTCAGATCCAGCAGGGTTAGTGTTCATTTATTGACTCCATTCCAGCTGTTACCTTGGTTTTGCCCTTACACCTCTGGAACTGCTCTTGCTGTGATCAGTGATAAAGAAGTCAAACACAGTAGCACAATGTATACAGGAACCTGAGAACCCTCATTTCTGCCTTCAATTTCCATTCCTTGCCCTCCTGTTTGTTCTTCAGGGGCACACAGGAGGATAGTGAGGTGCTAAAGATGGCTGAAGGAGTCAACCGTGTTATGGCATCCGAGGTTAGAGTGTGTGATGTCACTTCCTTGCCATTTTGGTGATTCTACTTTCATGCAACTATGCATGTCATTGCTCGTGTTAATGTTGGTATACTTAACTTGTTCCCTTAATAATTACATGTTTCCTTAACAACAATTTTATGACATTTAGGTTTAAACTAATATAAAATATATTGGATCGCTGGAAATGTATTGGCAGCAGCTCCTAATAGTAATCTAAAGTTTCCGGAGACTCTTTGGTCTTCATAACCACTCGTTAAAAGATTAGTCTAGATTAATGCAGAGTCTGATAACAATGAGTACATTGTGAATAGAAAGGCGTGGTCAGATTCATTTCCAGAGAGAACCTGCTTGACTTTATATGACTTTAAGCTCCATCTTGTTCAATCAAGCAAAGGGACATCCTTGCTACGGACAAAAAGCATCCTTTTTTTGGAGACCAATAAATAATTATAGAACAGGCGCACGTTTTTGCTGTTATGGAGGTATGTGTTTTATGTGGTTTCTCATTTGACCTCTCCCACCAGGCTTCACAAACCTAAGGCTCTATTAAGATGGTGCGAAGGGTGTAGCCTGGGGCAGCGTGCTGTATCACAACAAATGTGCTGCCCTCCAGTGCATGGTTAGAAGACGCTTGGCCAACAGGAGGGCCAAGCCTCTACTAACTATACCCATACCTTGTGAGTTTTTTGTCTGTTGAAAATACCTAAGGCAATAGCCTCCCATGAATTTACTGTGGTGAGTTATGAGTCTGTGGTTAATGAAGGATGTACTGTGTGCCAAAAGCTTGCTGTGCTGGGGCAGGACCAGAGCATATGTCAAAGGTCAGCAACCTGGGCGAGACATATGGGACAAGTGAAAGTAGTTTTAGTAGGTTAAGCCGTATGAAGGATCATATATTGGATGTTTTTAAAATGAGTGTTCCTCAAAATAGTCTTAGGGAACTCCAGGGCTCTAGAACACTCAGTGTTGTGAAGAGGTCTTGTTAAGTCCTCCTCTCAGAGGCATCAAAGGTGAACCAGAGGGATGCCTGCATGTTCCATAATAGCCTTGTTTAGCCATGTGATGAGGTGTCGACCTCTCACATGAGGTATAGAGTATGTATCACTGTGTGGGTAGGTGGTTCTTCATCCAGTGCTCCCCATAATGATCGGAGTGCCACCAGCAATTGCACGTATGTTGGTAACTGTCCCGGGGGAATTTTATTATCCTGACGAATTTGCTCGAATGTAAGGATCTGGGCATCTTGGAGGAGGTCTCCCACTGTTTCTAAGGAATGTGTGTGCCATTCCGACAGCTGCTCAGTTGTAAGCGGACCTACTGGTCCCGGTACGAATTGGAGGAGAGTATAGGGTGATTTTGCTTGTAAGCTGGAAATCCCTAGTTAGACATTTTCAGTGTATCCACCCGTGTAAGGCCCTGGAGCGATGTATCCTAATAGTGGGGTGTAAGAGCTGGCGTACTATATAGGAGGAGAAAGGATTGTCTCCCATGCTTGTTTAATAGAGGTTTGTTCCTACCAGCCATCAGGATACCCCTTGGAACTGTGTCACTAGGTAGAATGTTTCGAAGGATGGTGCTCCAAGCCCCAAGTATCCTTGACCCATTGGCAGTTGAGGTTTTTGAACAACCACACGTAGGCTCCCACTGTGCTACAGCAGGTCCACCAACAATTGATCCAATCATGGAAAAAGCAACGTTGGGGTAACACCGGAACATTTACTAAATAATATATGAGGCAGGGAGGACAATCACTTTAGAAACTACTATCCTGCTTGTGAGTGTGAGGGGGAGCCTCTGCTGGAAGATGATTTGGGATCTAAGGGCTATGTAGGCATGTTTCAGGTTACCTTCAAACGGGTCTTTTTGGGTGTGATATAGACAAACCACTAGCTGTTCTCCAGGTGAGCGGAATATCACCCATTTAGATTACATGAGGGGGTTCAACGCTGCAAAATGGAAAGGAGCATTTCCCCCCCAATTCTCCCAGAGGTCAGCTGCTTCCTCAAAGTCCCGAAAAGTAGTCGATATTAAGGATATGTCTGCTGAAGCATCTTGGATATATAATAACAAGTCACACGCATAAAGCGACACAGCGTGTGGGGTTCCATATAGGGGGTTCCCCAATGCTGACCCTCCATGCGAAGGCAATGAGGCAGCAGCTCCATGGCAATTGTGAATAGGATAGGGAGGAGGGGGCAGCCCTGATGTGTGCCACTGTCTATTGGAAAAGGGGGTGAAATAAAGTGACCAATGCGCACCCTAAAGGCTGAGTTTGTGTACAACAGCTTTGTGTAGGTCTGCAGACTTTAGCCCACACCTGCTGCCCATAGAACCTCAAAGAGTTACTCTCAAGACAAAGAGTCAAAGGTCTTCTCAAGGTCCAATATGAGGCATGCTGCCTGCAGGTATCGCAGTGATGCCTGATCCATCACATTGAAGAGTTGTCTAATATTATTAGACATGTTACGTCCTGGTACAGCTCGACCAGAATGTTGAGAGAACACTCCTCTGATCCTTACATAATGTGCATGGTGGAGGTTGAGGACATAAATTTTGACATATCATGTCAAATCCTGATGTAGTGTCAAATCCTACCAGATTTATGTCTCTGGGCTTTATATATAATACTGGGTATGTACTTGAAAGGAAGGAAAAAGAATGGCAAGACAATTCAGACTGTGCTTTGCCGCATAATCCTCTGAGCATCCACATTACCTTCTCAAGAAGCCTGTAACTGCTTGCCATCGCTACCATTCGGAGTCAAGTATTGGAAGCTTTGTACTGGCCCAGTTTGCAGAGTCTTAATATAAAATATTAAATTATTAAGGAGTCATGGTGCATGGTACTTAAAAGAAGGATATGTAGATAATTACTGTTAACATGTCCTTACAGTGACTAGCACTGAAAAGCTATTTTTTTCACTTTGGCAGGCATATGCAGAAATCCAGAGTACAGATGAAAATCCTAATACTGTATTGCTGAAAAGGGACTAGCTAGAAAAATAATTAAACAACTATTCTTAATAGTTATTGAAATTCCTAGTCAATGGAGGAGTCAAGCTTTTAATAAATATTAAGGAAAAGTAATGTTTATATAGTTACCTTTTCCATGCCTGATGCTCCTGTCAGATAATTTCTATAGTCTCTCAAACTTCTCTCTGCCAGGGATTACCATTTGAATAGGTGTGACATGCCTCCCAGGAGCAAACAAAGCTTAGCTTGAATGGGCTCAGCTTACTCCTCTAATCCTCACATATATGAAGGGTCGGGGCACTGACCATCTTTTTGACATCACAACATCAAATCCTACTTGAGTGTCAAATTCTACTTTACAGATTAGCTGAGTTTCCATATAACACTGGGGCACACATGAAAAGAAGGGAAACAGGTTGCTAAGACAATTTTTGTGAATCCACTGTCTGGTCACTTAAAATCCAACTTTTGTTCTACCAGACTTCTGTCTCTCGATTTACTGTGGGTATAGTGGCTACCTCAAACTAGATCTTAGTGTTAGATGTGGGAGGACACTAGGATTGTCATAGTACACTCCCAACAGACTCCCCCAGTGTCCAAGTTTAGTGTGCCCGAAGACTTTTGCACCTTCAAGTGCCCAACGTGAATAGGGTTGGCCCCTGTAACTTTTACGTCATTTTTTCGGGTGTTCCCTGCGCAGCAATCAATCCTAACTAATAGAGCATGCCAGGCATAAATATGACATCTTTAGGCACCCATTTCAGAACACTCTTGGACTTTGGGGAAAACAGAAGCGGTTTGACTTTTTGTGACCTGAGAGGAGCACTGAAGGACCTAGATCTTTTCCCTCTTCTACCCATGGCAAATAAGTAGACTCCAAGGGTCATAATCGGGTATCGTGTTCAAGCTACAGGAATGTAACAAGCTACAAGAGGCTTTTTTATGCACCTTTCTAGCTGGTAGGGTGGCAACTGGACCTGGACTGGAATCTACTGTTGGCCTCTGCCTCACAACCTGTGAGTCTAACTGCCTTCTATGAGGACCTAAGCGGCTTCAGAAGTGTAGTCCTGTGTGGACTGGGATTTAAAGGACTGTCAGAAGATAAAAACTAGGTCCCTGTCTACCCTGATCTTTGGCTATCATTTGCATTTTATGATTCTTGGCACTATCCCTACATACTTTTTTTTAAAGTTGTCTCTCTGGTTCCCTTTACTCAATTTTTGCCATTTTGGTGAAATGTTCTTTATTACATTTTACTCTATTTTTTTTATTTTTTTTTGGTATTTTTATTGTGTTGTATTTCAGAATTATTACTGGATTGGTACTGCATAAATACTTTACAAATTGCCCTAAGCTAAGCCTGTTTGCTCTGTGGCATATCTACAACGGGTTGAACTCACGTTAATTTAGGTACATTAAGGGTTTACCTTGACAAGGTTTGTTGTTATTCCTTGAGGGAGGTTTTTACCCACCCCAAATAATAATCACATTTCTTACAATTCCCATAACTGCCCATTCCATATTCAGACGACCCTTCCATGCCACTGTGTAACCCTATTGATCATGTGATTTGCACTCTCCATCCCATTAAATTAGGGATTGTAAACAACAGTCCTACAGTGTCTTGCCTCACCCTGCTTCAAGAATGCTTTCATTTCTCTGGGCATTAGCTGGGTGCGGTTATCCATTACTGGACAACCAGGTACACCTTCACTTGCAAAAATCTTCCTTAACATCGTGATGGTGCTTGCCATGCTTATTTTGCAGACAAATCGAAACTTTCAACCATCTGGTATGCACATCCAACACCCCTATTAAAAACCTGTGACTGCATGGTAAGCCTATCATGGGTTCTGTTACCTTTAAAGACATATTTGCCCCAAGTTCTACTGGGTCTTGTATATGCAGAATTTTTCGTTCCTCAACTTTTAGCCTTTTCCTACCTTCCTTGCATACTTTGCACTCCAATCATTAAACAACTTCCTTCTACATCTTTGACCATGAATGATTTTTTTTTAATTGCTTAACACATAATTTATCTCAAGTGACCCTCATGTACTAACTCACACAGCAACTTAAGCGCTGGTGGAGCCCTGTACGACAATGTTTGTTGGTGCTCCCCAATTAATCCCTCCACCACGGATTCCCTCACTACCAGCCTTTAACAGTGCCCCTCAAGTCTCTATAATCTCGCTCAGATGCATTTAATTTGATTTGCAGCACCTCTGAAACCAGTGTAGGGTGACAGAGCACTTTATATCACACACAATACACAGAAACAATCAATCATACGTTTGTAAATCACTGTACAGGAAATGTTACATAAGACAAAGGACTACAAGGTGTAGGAGTCACATGACAACCATACTAGTGGGCAGTATAATTTAACAGTGATTGGTCTAGAGACACACAAACTCTGAAATTAGAACGTAATACCATGGTTGGGGCTTCGCTTCAATAACAAGAATTGATTTCTATCCAAAGGAACCCTTTTTGCAACATTAATAATCAAAGACTGGGGAAATACATAACGCTCTAATTTATATCTCACAGTTTGCATGCAGCTCTTAGATGACAGTTAATAGCTCACTGTTCTATGTTAGGAATGTTACTTATAAACTGCAAGTAACAAAAGAATCTCACTGATAAAAGCAGTAACCTGCTGACCTATTTAAATTATGTGCACTTTGTGATCTGCATGGTACATGTTCTTTGCAGCAGGCACATTAACCCTCTGTGCTACCTTTCCAGGAGCAAAAACTTCCAGTTGACAAAACTCCATCTTTCTCTAGGAAGAACATTAATCATAACATTTTTATTGTTGCTGAAAATTTCTGGAGGCCAGTGAGGAGGCAGCAAGCTTTTTTAGAAACATAATATACTTGCAAACAAGATGTCCCCTAAACCGAAGTCAGAGCCCAGTGCGATCGCACCAGTCGCACCGCCCTACAGCCACCCTGCTCGAGTGTCCTGTGACCTCAGGGACAGAGTCACTGCCGCTCTAGGGTGTGCTGCTTCATAGGCCTGCCCACAAGACTGGAGCTGACCTTCAGCATGGATTGTGGTGGACAGGCCTTCAAAGTTAACCCACACTTTCCTCCAATAAGGTCAACCTACTGGTGCTAAAACACCAGGGCTTCAAAGGTTTTTTGGGGCCTTCTAAGGTCTAGCACAGGAATGTGCTCCCTCAGGAGAGTGGTCTAGAGGGCTGGTCATGATGGCTAAACCTGGTTCCCCAGTTCCAAGTTCGGCAGCTTTGACCATAATGCGATACCCTTTCCCCCACTGAACACCATACTGCCCCACTGAGAGAAACTCGCACTGTCTTCAACTCCAACTCAATTGTGCCCCGCTATAAACACCTGGATGCGACTCAATTTAATTATGGACTAGACAAGAGCAATATGCTGCCTGAAAGAAGAAAAAAAATAACAACATCCCGGAAAAAGCAAACACTCAAGGAATGCAAGATCAGGTAAAGCATGTGAAATGTAGGAAGGTACCACATGGTTACATTAACGTTTTTACACTCATTATTCAGAAATCAATGAGTGATTTTGCCTGAAAAAGTTAAGGACATGACTACAGAGCCCAGAAGGGACCTGTTTCATAGTCTATTGCTTATATCCTTCAAAACGGAAGCAGTTTGGTTTAAAAAGACAACATCCATGAAAACAGAGCTGCTGTACACAATTTGTTTTCCAATCCACCCATCAATCATGTATTGCACAGTACCTCCAGTAATGGTGCACTTCCCCACCCGGGGAAAACAAAGTTATTCAAAAAAAGACAAGAAAACAAGAGTAGCACTTAACTGGCAAAGTCTGTAAAGTGGCACTAATGTGTTTGGGTGCGAGTAAAATCAATTTGGTCACTTTGCAACCACTCTTTTTTGCTTTGTTTAGTTATTTTTCACATTTTGATCATTTTATTTCTTCTCCGTACCGAGGCTGCACTTTGGACAGAAAAATGTCTGAAAAAGACAACATTTTCAGCCTAAGTATTTTTCTTTTTCGGATCCGTTTCACGGAGGAACAAATAAACGAAAGGATGGGAAAGAGGGAGTAATAACTGTTTCTTGAAGTCATGGTTTTCAGTAAGTGAGGAGGAGCAAGACAGAAAGAGACGGAAAAAGAGTAAGAAAGAGGGGAAGGAGAGGCAGCTGACAGCCGCAGAGCAGGGGAAGTGGACACTGTCCTTGTCATCTATAGACAAGAAAGAAAAGACAGAGGGGCATACTACCAAGGGAAGTAGCGTAGTGAGGTGTTAGCCTTCCTGGCTTAACGCCGCACTCCACCACTTCAGAAAGGCAGGACTGCAACATATTTACAAGAATATGGTGCAACCCTGCGTTTCGCTCTGCGCTAGGCGTTAAACTTAGCAGCCCAGCGTCAACGCAGGCACCCTTGCACCATAATGGTGCAAGGGTGTCTGAGTTGAGGGAAATATTGTTTATGTGCAGGAAGGTCCCCTTCCTGCACATAAATAATCCTAAAATGCTGTTTTGTAACTTCTACGTGTGCTGCTTACTGCAGCACACATAGAAGTTGCAAAACTTAATTTTTTTTAAATGATTGTTTATGTGCAGGAAGGGGGACCTTCCTGTGCATAAACATTCATTGGTGTTTTGCTGTTTCCATGTGGGGTGCACAACGCAGCACACATAGAAACAGCAAAAACTAGGAGAAATGAAACATTTCTCCTCATTGCGCCAGGGTAAAACCAGGTTTCCCCTGGTTGTAATGTTGCTTGTAAATAGGGAGCAGAGTCAAAATCAATATGTGTTGCGGTGGAACACCCACAGCAACAACCATTGCCCTCCCCTTTCACGCTAAGCATAGTGTGAAAGGGGGCCTTATTTACAAGTGAGGTAAGTGACTTAACGCTGCCTTGTAAATATAGAGAAGCCCCTATTGTGGCAACAGGGGCTTGTCAATATGCCCCAGAGTCCTTTTCCTTCTCTGCCCGCACCGTCTGTCCCTGAATGGACTGGAACGCAGAGCCTTATCTATAGGGCTTGGCTATTTCTGCCGTCCTGGGACGTGTGTTTAAAATTTTAAAAGTAGCGGAACCGAATCTGTTAAATTAAAGAAGTTGGGGCCCAGCGTGCCATGCCGATCCTGCCCACTTCAACCTGGACATGCTATGCATCTAGACAACCTGATCTCCCATGCTATGTCTGGAAAAACTTCTCTCCCTTATTGTTTGAGTCAAATACTACTTAGCCAGCAGTGGTATTTCCTGCCCATCAGGAAGGTCACAATACATCTTCCTAAACCCTCACAGTGTAAATACCACCTTCTATTTGTTTACCACCCAAAACCACTAGTCCACATAAGCAATTACTTTGTGCTGGGGTACTCACACACAAAACGTTTCACAACCATACCATCCATCTTAGGTGTGCATTGAACCTGACTAAATTATGTAACCTACAATTTTAAATTATTGCTCTATTCACACCCTATGATGTTCTTAAGCAAATCACACTGACAGATTTTGGGGTCTAGTCCGTGCAGTAAATAAAAGCATGCAACTTAACAGAGAACATATATATTGTAGCTGCTCGGCCATTAGGCGCTGCACCTCCATGAACATATGTATCATTATATTTTCTGTGTATGGGATAGTCTGTTCCATGGACACCTCTGTGAATAAATCTGGGGTATTTAAGGATTGTGCCTGCTTTCCTCTGGTGCCTTTGGGATGCTCCCAGAGTGGGTAGTTCTGATCCAAGGACTTCATGTGTACTGCAGTCTGTAAGTTTCTGAAACGTAGCGTAAGAACATGACAATTAAAGTTGCCCTCTCACCAACGCTGCATACAGGGCCCCCAAGAGGAATAACATCATTTAGTGGCCATTACTTTCGTGGGCATGATCCTGCGTGTGTGTGTGTTGGAATGAAGAGATGTTTCCATGAAATGTTGGTACTCTAATTAATTATACATAGCGCCCCGGTTTTATGGTATTTATGTTTTTTAACATTTCGGCGTGCATTTATCCACTTATTTATTTTATTGGTATTTGTCCATATTTATTTTATGTTTTGAGAGTAAATGGAGTTGTAAACTGGTATATTTCTACATTTATTTAGCTGATAAACATGTTTTCATACTTTGATGCCTGTCGCATTTCAGCAAATTAAGCAGCCAAATACAGCAAAACACTACACCCATATTTAAATATTAGCATTATATATCAACAAATGTTAACATATGCCTGTATTCAACTGATCACATCCTGGTTTTAATTCCCCATTGTGTCTATCTGCTTAGCAGTTGGTCTGGAATTCTGAAGGAACAGGAGTGTCACTCACATAAAACCCAATTTTTTGTATTTTTCCGACAGGAAAAATATTGTTTTCTGACTGTATTTATCTGTAAAAATCTGTAAATTCGGAGAACAGGAAGCCCTAATTATACAGTTCCATTTGCTACCAAGAGGACGGTGTGAGACGGACGAATAAATGTGTTTTTGCAAACTCTCCTAATGATATGAATTGAGGACAAAGCCCTTGCAGCTTGTTTTCATGGGAAGTCGAGGGTGTTCCTGGGTGTGTTGGAGTCCTGTTGACATAACAACACGCCTTGCCGCTCCCTTCATTCTATTCCCTCTTGTTTTGCTTGCACTACAATGATAAAACTACTGCTCATAAAGCTGATGAACAGATGTTAGCCGAATGGCACAATGACACGCTGTAGCCCCGCAATAGTAAATTACACTTTCATCGGGAATCTGACAGACGCATGTTTTATTTTTCACGGGCAGATTTCGCCTCAATCTGGCTGCGTCAGCACACTTTCCAGTTTGAGGCAGAGAGAGTCTCACAGCAAGCCGCGAGTCTGAACTACGCCTTTTCTAAAGATTTTAGTGTTCATTGTACTAGCATTTAATTTCTACAGCGTTTCACTGATACCGTTTCGATTATAATTGCACTTATTTTTTTCTACTTTAAAGTGCTTTTCTGACGGCTTATGTGGAGTTCCTAAGTATCAATGATGTATCCAGACACTGGTTTTTCGCTGCATGTGTATGCATGACCCAGTGACGAGATTTACACATAATTACTCACGCCTACGGTGTCACCTACTTTAGACACTGAACTCTGCCTTTCCCTGCCCTGCCCTGTTTCGTTGTGGCCTATCTGAAACACTGACTCTCCTCAATTTTATTCCTCCCACAGCCACCTCCGCCTTCAATCAGGTGAGTCATTATAAGTCATTGCAGGGCCCTGATTTTACACACATTGTATGTCTCTGTCACCAAACAATAACCTCACACAGTCTCAATCGGTTTCACAAAGAAGAATCTCTGAGGGTTCCGAGCACGTGCTGCCACACCAGTAGAATCTAGAATTTAAGGGTTGAATTTTAGCAGGAATCAACTTTTCATCGTGTTGCAAATTACTCCCTATGCCCACAACATGTGCCCCGAGAACCTGTGCCCTTAGAAAGTGGCACTAACATATTTGTACAGCAAAAATCAATTCAGTTTGATTGTAGGAAAAATCGAATTGATTCCCACTGCTTATAGATTAAGGAATGAATAAAAACCGAACTCTTTTTGTCAAAAGATTACGAAAAAATGAAAAAAGAAAAGCAAATCCAACTCTCCAGTTAAGTAGTATGACCAATGACAGATTTGCAGATTTTCGATTCCAATTTGCAATTCATCAAAAAATGGAGATATTGTATCTTTTTGTTAGTCTTAGTTGTATATTATTTGTTATTATGCCTTTGTTTTAGGTCACATAAATGCAGTAAACTGATATAACACACAGTACAATTTTACAGTTTTAATGTGGATTTAGGAATAATACACTTCTGATTTTGACTGACAGTAAAACAAATCTATTACCTATCATAAAAAGTAGCCTGTGGAGATGACTTTGGCGGCTGCAATAGTGGAATGAAACAAAACAACATGGGTGGCTGTTACATGTGACAAGGGGTTCAATAGATTCCCAGCACCCTTGCTAATGGCAATCTGCTGGCACCGAAAATTCATTCAGACCACCACACAGGCATCTTTCCTAAATGGTGTAAGGGCAGTGTTCAAGGCAATCAAATATAATTTAAATTGGGCAAGTGTAGCATAAATTTGCATGTATTTCTTTTTCCATTGTGACTCATTCCCGTATGTCTGATGGTAAGAAAGGCATAAATACCCTTGTAGGTACATGTTAAGAACATCTGTATATTTTGCAAAGATTCAGACAGCAAGAAAGTAATTTCTCACTATATGCATCACTGAGTCCGAAATGGGAGACCTTTACAAAATAGCCAATAAGATATCCAAGTCACAAGCCTTAAAAAAACATGTTGAACCCAAATCCACTGAAAGGATCTTCTAGTATGTCTCCTGTTCAAATTAACTCAAATTTTAACCACCTCTTCCAACACCAAGAACCTTAACTTTACCCTTCCAACACCCTGTCTTCCCAAAACCACCATTCACATGTTCGTCCTTTCTCATGAAGAAAATGTTGAAACTAACCATCAAAATAAACTCATGCACCCTACCTCTGGAGCATGAAGCTTTTTTTCCGTCACTCAAAGCAACTGTTATGAACATGATAAAAACCCTTTCCCATTCTTAGGTACCCTGAACATATCATTCTTAATGCTGCTTCTGAAGAAATTATCGGCAGGCTCAAAGATCCAGGGTTGCTTCTGGGTGATCACCAACCAACTCTCCTTCAGCAAAATAATGAAATGGATGTTAAGGGTACCTTCAAGAATAAGTGAAACTGCTCGCCACCGTGTCTACGAACTGGGAGACAGGGCAGGTAAACTGCTGGCATGGCTGGAAAAACGCGACCAGGGTTCCCGAGGGATCCCAGAATTAACCATACCAGACCAATCCCCTATCACAGACCCAGGTGAAATAGCAGAGGCTTTCGCCGCCCACTTTGAGAAAATCTACACGGCCAAAGCACTATATAGCGCCGAAGAGTCTAGACTGCTCCTTGACGAGATGAGACTTCCCACTCTCTCCGACTCTGAAGTGCAGGAATTGGAGGCAGACCTCACCGCAGAAGAGGTTGGAAATGCCTTGTTTGCCGTTCAATCAGGTAAAGCTATAGGCCCCAACGGTGTCCCTATTGAGTTCCTGAAAGGCATGGCAGGCGAGATTCTCCCGCACCTTAAGCCGATGTTTGAGGAGAGCCGAGAGGTTGGATGCCTGCCACTTGACCAACGGTTGGTGTCAATAGTGGTCATTCGTAAACCTAATAAACCAACTAACGATTGCGGCTCCTACCGACCAATCTCCCTCATTAACTCTGAGGCGAAGGTCCTGGCGAAGCTCATCGCTACCAAGCTCATGGCAGTCCTCCCCGCCTTGATCCATGAAGATCAATCTAGTTTCCTGCCAGGCCGCAATACAGCGCTCAACCTTCGACGGGTTCATAACGTAATGAGTAGAATGCCACACCTTCAGGAAGACGCAGCCATCCTCTTCCTAGACGCTACACTTGCCTTTGATTCTATAGAATGGTCATACCTTTTCGCGGTCCTACGTCGCTATGGCTTTGGTCCCAAATTCATCCAGTGGATTCGACTGCTCTACACTGATCTCTGGGGTCAAGTCTATGTTAATGGACATACTTCCAGGCGATTTCCCCTACACAGAGGTACGAGGCAGGGGTGCCCTCTATCCCCTTTGTTGTTCGCACTCACTCTCGAACCTTTGGCCCACTGGGTCAGGACTGACAACTCCATCCGCGGCCTCCAATGGAATGACGGCACGATTGTCAAGATCTCGCTCTAAGCGGACAACATCCTCGTATACGTCTCCTCCCCCAAATCCTCTATCAATAGTTTATTACACGTCATCACCAACTTTGGCAAGTACTCAGGTTTTTCCATTAATTGGTCCAAATCGATAATATACATACTACACGGCCCACCTCCTCCCCTCCCACGAGGCTACTCAATTGAACGGGCCCAGGAGGGATTCAAATACCTCGGAATTTTTGTCACTCCAGACCCAAAAATATTCTACGATCGCAACCACTGCAAAGACTTCATGATGGCATTTCTCATTGGAGATCACTCCCTCTCTCTCTCCCCGGCAGAGCAGCTCTCTTTAAAATGTTAGCACTCCCTCGATTCTTATATGCCTTACAGAACTGTCCATTTCCCATAGCCGATTATTACTTTAACACGCTCGAAGGAGACCTCCGACTCCTCACATGGGACGGCGACTCTCCCCGTATTGCTCTCCTTTCACTCACACAGGGGTGGTATGACGGAGGTATTGCCTTGCCGAACATCCGACTTTACTATTGGGCTACCCAACTGACCGCCACTAACACATGGATCTATGGTTCACCCACGAACCCGGCTTTTCACCTAGAAAGGTACCAGACGGGCCGCGGGGGCTATCTAGAGGCCTTATATGGTAAACACTCTTGAGCCCGATATATAGGCCCAATGTCCCACACAATCACAATCTGGCACCGTGCTAACAAACGACTTGGGTGGGCCAACACTCTTATGCTATCCACCTCACTATGGACCTCACATAAACTGGGCTCTCTCTGCCACTATCAGGGCTTTGACAGATGGGACACAATTGGCATCTCCACTTTAGGTGACATGCTTCACAAGGGCAAACTGCTGACGTTCGAGGAACTCCAGAAGGCACATGACTTGGCCCAATCTGAGGCTTTCCGCTATCTCCAAATCAAACACGCCATACTTGCCAACGTCCCTGATCTTTCTTCTCTTCCACAATCCTCGCCCCTCGAGGATAGACTCTTGTCGGAACCCCTCCAGGCCAAAGCAATATCGTACACCTACCGCAAATTATGTAATAACATGTCCAATGCCTTCCAATTTTTACGAGACAAATGGCAAAGCGATATCGGAGACTTAGACGAGACAGAATGGCAGGCGGCGCTGATGTCCCAACGCGAATCAGCTATTAATCAAAGATTTTGACTCATGCAGTTAAAGATACTACACAGAACATACATGTCCGCTCCTCTACTAGCCAAGATTGGTAGAGGCACATCTGACCTCTGTCTCCGTAACTGCGGTCTGATTGGTACCTTCTACCACATTCTCTGGGAATGCCCGGTGATTCAAGACCTATGGGAGCGAGCTGTTCGCAAAATGACCGATGCTCTAGGGAAGCTCGTCCCTTTGACTACCAAGTGCGAACTCCTCAATATATGGGACCCCACAGATCTAACTGCACTGGAGCAACAGTGGGCAGCTCTGGGCTTCCTCTTACTGAAAAGGGAAATAGCAATACAATGGGGCTCACCAGCTAAAACGCTTTCGATCAGATGGGTTGCTGCTATGGATGTGTGTATGTTGTCTGAAAAAACGGTCTATAAGATCAGGGGATGCCCTGGTGTCTGGGATAAAAAATGGGGGCAATGGAACGTTTATAGAGGTGAACTGTGTACTTCCCCCTCTACTGAAATGACATTGGCTAGATCTGGTTCCCCTCGAAATCGTGCTGGCGATACATTGCTGTAACATACGTATTCTATGTCAAATATGTATTTTGTGACTAACTACTTGATACTACCTCTGCTTTTGTTCAATAAAATATTTAAAAAATAAAAAGAAGAAGTGAAACTATACAACATCCGGCAGTGGCTATGAAAGAGAAGAGCCCTTGTCTTCCTGGATGATGACAAGAAGTCTGCTCTAATACGCTTTGGCCTCTCAGCAACCTACAACACGGTGGACAGCAACATGTAGCTGGAGATGATGAAAGATTCCAGAAATGGTTTGGAATCAATGTGATTGGTTCTACTCAGATGAAGGTAGCATGTTAAGATTAGGCTATTGACGTTGTCTGCACACAATGTGGCATGCAGGGTGCGGCAAGAGTTATACCAATATAGCCATGTTGTTCAATATCAATGTTCATGCTCTGCTGTGGCTTTTAAAGATGTGATAGATGTTCCTTCAAATGTATCTCAACAGCATCTAAGTGCTGTTTGAGTGGAAAATAGGTGAGCGAATGAGGCCAGCATCACAATATATCTGCACCACATATTTCTCTGGATGAAAGAGAGCTTCCTGTGCATGACTGGAGCAGTGACCAAGATCGTGGTTCTGCTGGTAGCAGAGACTGATTAATATCCTTAGCCTGGTCCACAATTCCAGTAATGCAACTACCCTCCTCGTTGAAAGTTATTCAACAGTAAGATATCTTTCAAAGCATCAACCTGCAGCTCTCCCTTTCCAGAAACATCTAACACTCCTCCAGGAGCAGCAGAGGGCCCGGTAATCGCGTAATTAGCCTTACAAAATCACATAGACTTATCTCCCAAATAAACTCCTCAACAGTCTACAGATGCTACAAACTGGTGCCCAGACTTTATTTGAATCTACAAAAACCAAGACCACATACAACTATCCCTAGATCCAATAGTACCCAGTTAATATGAAAAGTGAGTTCAAAGTTTTCTGTCTATAGGAACAAAGGGTAAGATGCTTTTAAAAAAAATGAGCACCCGCACTTTCGGTTGAACAGGAATCGGCACTATGCAGCTGCACTCCTGCCCCCTAAAGTCTTCCAGTTACTGAAACACAGATGCAGTTGGTTGGGAGTCAAAGGCAATATCATATGGAATGCTCTGAGTCTGAGTCTGGGAGCAGATTCAAATTGCATGCACCTTAAGACCTGCTTAAAAATGAACTGTTCATGCTCACCTTTAACACAAACTTGTGTGAGTTGGGACTCAAAACTGAAGAACATCAGAGCCAGGCCCTAGGTGTTGTGGTCAATTGCAGGCCTAGTCCTATATATATATGTAGGATTTCAGGTGTGTTGTGGCCAAAAGAAAATAAGTGGACTTACATCACTAGTCTGGAAATTGTGTGTAAAAGTGGGAACCAACCCCTCACATTTCGTTCCAGTTCCAGGATGAGAATCCTAGCTACTGAGTCCAGCTGGAGGAATGGCCCAGGAGAAGCAGACATATGTTGTGTCCCCAGAGATAACTCAAGGATGCCCGAGGATCTCTTGACCTCTCTTCCTACCCGAAATAACCAATTTGAACCTGCGACTTACCACTGTGCCTGCTTCAGCAACTTCCAGAGAGATTAGAGAACCTGTTTTGACCATGCCCTTGCTATACACAGAGGAAAGTGATCCTGCATAAGAGGAAGGAAACCCCCACTACAAATGGCAGATCTCCTAGATGGCTCAGCCTTTTCAAATCCCAAATGGTGTTCAACATGGCAGTATGTTGGCACCTACACTTTTGAACGTTTCCGTTAATGATTTGGACCAACACATACATTGCTTTAATGCTGATTGTCCCATTGTTGATAGTTGTCTGTCGGTTCCATGTTTATGTGTATGGAGATGATGCAGAGTTTGCGATGCAAACTAAGATCTGTTTACATTTGCAATCTTGGCATATTTAGAATCTCACTTAAAAAAAAAAATTGGGGGGAGGAGCCAAGATGGCGACCGGGATGGACGTGTAAGCTACAGGCTCCGCGAGCCGTCCGATCCTGCACCGAAATCCTGCCACTAATCCTGATTGTACCGTGTCTAAATGCAGACACGCGATTGCTGATGCCACCGGTGCTCTTTTGGGACCTCTGCCGATCGCCTACGCGGTGAACTCGCACTGTTTGCTGACCCCTGAAGCCGACCCGGGACCTGGAGCCGATCGCCGCTCTGGAAGCGGCTGGGCGCCATCAGCCGGACACGCTCACGGGACACTGGCTGGGACGAGAGCGCTCCTGATCGCGGAGACGGGCCACATCGCCCCTTTCGAAGTGGTAAGGCTCCTGGCTGGATCGCCCTGCTAATAAGAGAACTGGGAACCCGACCCACATTGACTTCCCCCCGATGAGCCTGGGGACTGCACGGAGTCCATCTTGGGGTGCCTGCCCTACCACAGCTCGTCCGCATCGCTGGTTGGATGGACAGCGTTCGTTCTGCCCCGGCCTGGACCTGTGTGCTGCCGGTTTGTCTGTGGCTCCCACTCATCTAACTTTCGCCTGTGTAGTCGCCCCCCTGTCTTTACTGCGAGCCTGCTGCGGGGGTGACCATGGCGTCCCCTCCCATGTAGAGGGAAGATGGCGGTCTCTTCGTCCTCAACGGGCAGGATCCTGCCTATGCCTGAACTGGCGATTAACGGGGGGAGCGCCCATTCAGTATGAGTCAGCCAGCGTTACGGAAAGAACCGACCTGGGGCGACATCCTGGCTGCCTTGCTTGACTTGCGGGCGACATGGCGGCGACAAACCTATATACTGGAACAGCAGATAGTGGGAGCTACAGAATGTCTGACACAACTGCGTTCGACTGGCCCCTTATTGCCGCTGACTAACCCTGTTCAGGAGATAATGTTATACTGCGAGACTGTGAAGAAGCGATCAGACCTCGGAGATACAGCTGACTGTTTCACTTCTGATGAGGCTACTGTTGCGAAGCCGCCCTCCGATTCACTGCCTGATACTGTTGCCACCGTCTTGACACTGTTGCACCCCCCAGAGACTCTCCGGGCGATGACCCCCCTCCCTGCCTTTATTGTGACTCTTTCTCCGCGCTTGCAGTGTGTGAGTCGTCTTGCGAAGGGGGGGGCGCCCCCTCATTTGTGCACTGCTAGTGATGTCGACTGGGGGTGCTCATATCTTCCTCCTCTTCGCCTTCCTTGCTGGAGGAGGCCATTTTGTTCCTTTGTCTGGCCGGAGAGGAGTGTACAGCGGTGGACATGTTTGGAGGTATTTCGGCGCTCTGGCCAGGGCTGAGGATGTTCACACGCTGCCTTGCCGATTGACTGGTGACGACCTGGCCTGTAATGTTATTTGTTGTGATTTGCGCGCTGGGGGGGGGTGTTCTCCGTCTTTCACGACCGCAGTCATAAAATCCTATTGTTTGTCTTCGTAGTCACGATCTTGGTCCTGGGCGGAACGGGGGTCTGGAGGTAGACTACTTGTTTATAACTGCTGCGAGGTCTTCCACTTTTGAAGCTCCGTTTGGGGTAGAAACCATTGAATTGCTCGTGAGCCTGTAAAGCTTGATAATTGTTGGCTCCTCCCCATCTTCTTCATTTTTGGGGAGTCATAGATTAGTTTGCACACTCGTCTTCCTCCCTATATGTCAAGTGTGACGCTTTTTCTTTTTCTGCCTTTCTTCCGACCTTCGGACTTTACTTTCTCTTTCCTTTTTCTCTCCCCTTTTCTCTTTCTTGCTAAATTTCGGGTTTATGGGGCGACAGACACTCTGCTGGGGGGGGGGGCAGGCCATAGCCTCTGCATGTGTGTAGGGTGGGGGGTTATATTTAGTTTTTGTTAGTTTCTATGGTGCCTATTTATGATCTCCTTTATAATTTTCTCTTTCTTTCTGTTCTGGGTCTGTGATGGGGGTTAGTAAGGAGTGGGTGGCGCTGTGGGTGGTACGCAAATGCGGACTGATGCTCCTGTTGTTTAGCACTGTACTGCCATATTGCTGGGTGTTCATCACTACTGCTGTACTTATTGCTGCCTGCTTATGTTGTGAAGCTGATTGTATGGACTCAGTTCTCCTTGATTCTATTTTTACCGATTTATGTTTAGGTCAAAACTTTTAAAATTTAACCTTCACTGCTCCTTCTCCTTGGCGACATGATTCAACTTAGTGTAACTGCTATTACTTGTTGCTATATTGCCTGATACCGCTGGGGAACTGGATTGCTTGCATCTGTGCTTAAATGTATCGTGGCCGGCCTGACGGTTGTAGGCCCGTATTTGTTCCCTTTTTCATGCACAATAAAGGTTTTCAAAAATTTAAAAAAAAAAAAAAAAATTGGAACCTAAGTTGCTCAATGTAATGTTTATGCAAGAAATTGTGTTACTGGTTGGCGAGTGGGGGTGAAGACATACCCAAGCAGCAACAAAATCCTTGTCAAGATGACGTCACCAGCAAACCCCAAATGAACCTGTGCTTAACCCCGCGGTAGCTTGGCACAAAAGCAGTCAGGCTTAACTTAGAGGCAAAGTGTGAAGTATTTATGCAGCACTTTAAACAGTAATAAAGTGAAACACAACACAAGAAAAATTCCACACCAATAAAATAAATAATTTAAGACCAAAATGACAAAAATCCAATCGGTAGAACCAGAGATATGCTACTTTAAAGAGTAAAGTGAAGGCAGTGCCAAAAGGCATAAAGCGCCACTCGCTGCTATCTGGTCCTGTGAGACCAAATGAAAGTCCCAAGTTCAGGTCAACCACGATGGAGTGCAAGATGGATACAGGGACCAGAGTAGTCCTAATGAAAGAGTAACCCTCACAGTTCAACGCAAAGAGTTCAGTTTGAGGTGAAAGAGGCTGCGAGAATTAGTGAGAGAGTTGCGAATGGCCATTGAAGTAGTGTGAAGAGCAGGTCGGGTGTCGTGAGCTATTGTTGCTATACTGCGAAGATCCTGTTGGGCATCGCAGGCAGTTGTGGCTGGAGCTTTGGGGTGGTGGCCCCTGTGAATTGTCGATGCTGAAGTGCAAAGTGACACTCTCATGCTGGTGGATGTAATTGGCAGTCACTGTATGACAAAGAGTCTGGTTCGCTAGAACTTCACATTGACGGGCAGCATGGGCGGCATGATCTTGGAACCAACAAGCCAGTTTGCAATTTTGAGGAGTACAAAAACTTCAGAGGAGCTCAACTGAGGCCACACTGAGAGTCCAGGACTTAAGGGGCACTACTTGGGGGTGAGGAACTTGCTCCAGTGAAGGCCAGCAGGGATCAAGAATATCCATTTGAAGGTCCAGGCAGCAGGTCAGCTGGACATTTGCAGGTAGCCCCTGAAGTTTGTTATGTCCCTGTAGCTCAGAACAGGAGGTCAGCCGACATACTCCTGGAGTCACTTCAGCCTGGGATGAAGGGTGCAGGTCCAGGCTTCCTTCTCAGTAAGCAGGGCAGCAGGCAGCAGAGTAGCAGATTAGCAGGACAGTAGAGCGGCAGTCCTCCTGGCAGCAAATCAGCACAGCAGTCCTTCTTCTGTATCATCCACAGGCCCAGGAGTGTACTGAGGAGTTGGGGTCTGAGGACCAATATTTATACCTGGTGCCCACTTTGAAGTAGGAGACGATTCTAGAGGCTGCCACCCCCAGATGTGCTTGGAATTTCCTGTCTCCCTGGCCTGGCCCCACATTGCCTGGGGTCACTATAGACTAGTGTCAAACCCTTTGTGAAAGTACTCAGACAAGGGTCTGTGTGATGAGCAAGTGTGGTAGGTGACAGCTCCTCTCCCTCTTTAACAAAGAGTGGCCCATCCTGCCAACACCTAGCTTATTTTTGTCTCACCATCTGGGAGCAATACACAAAGACCAACTGCACCTAGTCATGTGACCCAAGATTCAGGGAGCAGACACCAAATAATTAGCGCAAGAAAATGGCAACTTTCTAAAAGTGTCATTCTGAGAATTGTGGCTACAAATCTGACTTTACCATTAAAGAGGCTTTTAATTATCATTCTTTAGACACAAAACTCGAGCTGTCAACCTGCACCCAATTGAAAGTTTGCACTTATTAAATGTAATAAGGTTGCTTAATGTTATCCTATGAGAGAGGTAGGCCTTGCAGTAGTGAAAAACGAATTTAGGAGTTTTTCACTACCAGGATATGCAAAACCTTAAAGTAAAATCCCATGTTTTAAATACACTGCACACTGCCCTCCTGGCTGTGTATGGCCTATCTGAAGATTGAGGTATCAAAACAGGAAAAAGAACCTGCCCTGTAGTTTAAACAGTCGGCCTACAATAGGTCCGAAAAATTACATATCACTCTGAACCCTATAAGGATATCTCATAAATACATCACAACATATATTTTATCAAAACTGTTTATTATAAATTATTACGGTTCATTTTTTTCATTTTCATTTAGTATTTCATAGGTACAGACAAGCATATTTAAAGATAACAAATATAAATATACAATAAAAAATTAATGGGAGGGTTATTTTCTAAACACAGCCCATATTCCCACAATTCATATCACCAACACACAAACACAGTCATTCACACTTCGCTTCGCACAGTTGCCACAGATGTATACGATGGATGTGGGACAGATGGCATAGAGTCCCAAAAGATTTAGTGGGTTCCAAGGGTGGAACAAACGCCGACGCGCGTTTCGGTGTATAGCCCGGGACGGGTTACACCTTCATCAGGGCGGAGGTGAAGTGGAGGGAAACGAGGGCCACAGATGAAAGATGTTCTCTGTAAGGATGATATATTTAAAATAACATTTGTTTAGAGAATATCCGAAGAGGGGTTCAGAGTTACAAAATTTCGAACAGTTGCATTTCAAGAATGGATACAAAAAAATAATAACAATGACATCCAGGGGTTCCAATGATCGGTATGGCCAAAACACACATTACATTAGGACTACAATAGCATAACATTTACATAAAAAACTCGCACATTCAAGATAAGGAAGGTGACCAATTTTAGCGAGGATTGTACCTTAATAAAGAAGGGAAAGGCAGGGCGAGCTGTAATCCCCTGCTCGCTAGGAGGTCCGATTCAAAGGAGGGTTTGGCTAGAGAGTATAGGATAGATACCTAAAGGTTGGAGATGGAGTCCCATTTTGATTCTTACAACCTATAAACATACTCATACCATAACAAGCCTGAAAGGCTTCAGGAAGTTGAAGGTCCACGAGGTGAGTTCAGGTTCAGGGTCCAAATTTTAGGATGTAGATGGATAGTGCTACAAACAAATGGACAACTGATCAGTTTAAACAGTGGGGCGGACAGAATGGAAAAATCAATATGTCCACTAAGGTCTTTTCGAGGGTTATATAGGTAGGAAGGGGCACATCATCCAACAAGGGGCATCATGAGAATGGCTAACAAAGAGAGTAGCCCGGCTAGTAGAAGTGTCTAGCGGGGGTAGTTTAAATGGCGCTATTTTTCCGCTAATGGGTCGACGGATTAGAAAGAAAATAGGGCAATTCAAGGTATGTTTCAGAACTCACCAATTTAGTGAGCAGTACTGGGCTCTGCGTAGGCTTTCTTTTATGGTCGAAGTCAAAGGGGTCGAAAGAGGAGATGCAGGGGTAGGTGGAGGCGACGGGAAGGATGCCCGTTCCCCCCAGAGGCTCCCAGCGGGGAGCGGTAAGTGCGGGAGTCTCGTCTCCTAAACAAACAGAAAAATAGTAATATTTATAATATATCACTATCTGAAGATTGACATATCTATTAACAAGAAAGGTTTGGGCCTGGCAAGCTTATAACTGCACACAGGATGCAATGGCAGGCTTGAGTCATGTTTAAAGGACTACTTAAGTTGGTGGCGCAATCAGTGCTTTTGACCCACTAGTAGCATATAATTTACATGCCCTGGATACATGTGGTACCACTTTACTAGGGACTTACAAGTAAATTAAATATGCCAATTGGGTATAAGACAATTGTGCCATTTTTAGAGGAGAGAGTGCACACACTTTAACACTGGTTAGCAGTGGTAAAGTGCACAGAGTACCAAGGCCAGCGAAAACAAGGAGAGAAAAATAAAAGGGTGAAGGCAAAAAGTTTGTGGTAAGACCCACATAAGGCTGACAACTCTAACAGTTCACAATCTTTATTTGCCATTACTTCTGAATAATAATACCTTGCAGAAACCTTTTTTTTAAAAGGATTATTCTGGTGGGCGGTTGGCTGCCACAGGCCTAGGAGAGCTGAAATTGATAAAAGTCAACTACTTTACCTAACATGGCTAATGTTCTTTCTGCATTTCACTAGAACATGGATACAGGGCCAGTGTAAAATTCAGTTGGAGTAAATATTGAATACTGCAGTGGTGTGTAGTGCAGTAGGTTTCACAGATGTTGCTCCTCCTCCCTAAAGCATGAGGGATTTTTTATCTTCTACTTTTTGTTTAAATATTTTGACAATTGTATTCAGTTTGTGGAGTCCAACTTCTCTAATTTCTTCCACCTCAAATTTAAGTCATTGCTTGCTTTGGGGGGGATTACTAACCAAGGAACAGCCCCAGTGAGTCACTGAAATGAATCTCGATGTGGAAGCGTTTCAGGTAGTAGCACTACTAATAGAGCAATCAAATGTCCATTTGCAGCAGAGAACAGAAGTAGATGTAAATGGGTAGACAAAGAGACAAGAAAATAATTTCACTAGATTGACCTCCCTGCAATTTGTTCATATAAAATGCAACTGTTTAAAGGTGGACACTGTTATACACAAAACATTTTCTGAACATACCGTGAAAAGTCTTTCTTCCAAAAACAGGATGTGCATATGGGGATAAATTTGCATTTGGTTAAAAGGCACTGGGTTTGCACTTTACATTACTGTAAAAAAACATGGGGTGTCTATGCATTGTACAGTAGCCTATAACATATTGTAATATAATACATGAGAGACTCCAATCCCTATATTAAAGCCTGTCTCAAGTTTGTTTATTACAGTGACCTGTAACAAAGTAATACCGTAGCTGCTCAATAAACAACTGCACAAATTAAGTTACATAAATCAAGTGTATGGGAGGCTATTTTGTGTAAAATAAATTGAACAAGGCTTCTAAATAAAGTAAGGTATTTAGTACTCATAGGGTGGTAAGAATAATACGATTTTAAACATGTGAAGGAAGCTAGCTAGTAGTTGACTCAAATGAGCAGATGCTTTAATACATTCCAAATCACATATTAATAGAGGGAAACAAATGTTCATTGTCATAGTCATTTAATTTATAATAAATGAGCCAACATGCCTTAAGTGGCAACCTGAATACAAAATAACATTAGGCAAAGAAAAATATTATCTATTCTGACAGGGCTAACTAGGATTCTGACAGTACAAATCTTCACCTACAGTTTGTCAGAGGAAATAACCAACATGAAAATGCTTGCCTACTGTTCTATCATATATATTTAAATCTATTTCTTATAATTATCTGTGTACCTTTTTAAAGCAAATTGCTGTATACGTAGTGTACATCATTTATGATCTGTATTATATGCCTGTCACTATTGCACTAAGGACTATTTAATGAAAGTAATACAAATTATTTAAACTATACTACTATGCTAATCTGTGAGACTCCATGTAGCAAAATACCTATCTGTAGGCTTTAGTACGTAGTAATAAAAATCCACCATTGAATGAGCGGTTTGACTTTAACATATGATTTTCACAATCAATATTTCAGGCCGGCTGCCTTTATTACTTTTTTTTATTACAAATAATTAAGCCTATACCCTTTATCAATGATCTGTCACCATATACAACTCAGACCTACTGTGTTGGCTCATAAGCTTTTCCACAATGCAACCATCAGACATACCTTAATGAAATGACAAATATTTACAAAATATAGTTGTCAAAACAATAGAAAACCACTACTAATAGAGCCAAGCACGGATTACCATCAAGCAAATTGTATATCCCTTGGTTTATTCAGGTCGGTCACCAGTGCCAAAACCAATGCCTACTACAGTAATCTGCGAGTTTCCATTTAACAAATGCCTGCCTTAAGGTTTCAGCTCTGTGTCATAACAATCCACCCTTAAAAGCTGTTTGCCTCTAACACTTATTTTTCACAATAAGTAAGAAAGTCCTACTTGCTTTGTCATAACTTTTGATTATAAACATATCACACCTAAGGAATTCAACGTAACTTTTCACAGTGAACTGATAAGGCCTACAATCTTTAGCATGGGTTGAGACTATGTAGAACTGGGACCTAAATAAGTGCACAGAAGCGGATGTATGACGTTACAACGCATGCTTTTACCACGCATGCCTTTACAACGTGGTTTTTACAACGAAAACCTTTACAACGCATAGCGCTTTGGGGTGCTGGATAGTGAATAATTTAATTTACTATTCCAACTCCAGTCCCCGTGGACACTAGGGAAGGTGTTGGATAGTAAATTAAACTTATTCCCTATCCTAGAGCGCCCCCCAACGCAATGCGTTGTAATGGTTTGCGTTGTAATGGTTGCGTCGTAATGGTAGTGTGTTGTAAAAGTTTTGTTGTAAAGGTTGTTCACACACAGAAGCTGGCCACCAGCATGCATACATTTATAGATTTAGAAATATGTATAAAATTACAACTGGCAAAACAATATACAGCCCCTCTCAATAGGACCTTACAAGGATCATCACAGTGAACTTCTGTTCCAGGCTTTGGCATAGTGGATGACCAACAACATAAACATGCCTACGAAGGTAATTTGCTAGATTACATGTTGTCAAAGACATTCCTACAGCCTGCCGCATAACGTGACAACAATCTCCTGTTAGAGGCCTACTGGCTTTACCATATGCTTTTCACGATAAATAAGCTGGACCTACTGCCTTCGTAATAATATTTATGGCACTGAGCATAACATTTCCCTGCACAGCAACCAAGCCCATAGCTGTTATTATTGGCCTGTCCCCATAATCAAGTCAGACCTACTGTACTGAGCATAGGCATTCCCACAAGGCAACTAACATAACTATCAGGCATACAGCCATGAAATTGTAAATGTATACAAAATTATGATGGAAAAAGCAAACTAGTATCTTTCCTAACAGGGTTTAACAAAGATTCTCAAACTGCAAATCCATACACATGGCTTGTCAGAGGGGGTAACCAGCACAATAAACCTTGCCTATTTAGGTAATCTATGAAGTTCCATCTAACACAAAACTATCTATGGGATTTAATTCAGAGTACTAACAATCCACCCTTAAATGCCTATTGTCTTTAACCCACACTTTTCACAATCAAAAAGGTTAGGCCTAATGCCTTTATCACGGCCGGACTGGGAACTGAAAGCAGCCCAGGCAAATTTAGCCAGACCAGCCCCCGTCCGGCACGTAGCAAGAGAGCGCAGCAAGCCCAAACACTACTAGGGTGGTTTGGGGGTTTCTCCCTCACAAAAAGTTTAGGAAAAAAAACAGACCAAAATGGTGAATTTTACAGCACATTTTTCTTTACATATTCAATTGTATCAACTTTTAAAGCACAATAAATAGTAAATGATGACCTTGAAGAGCACTAGGTTGCCCACCCAGTCATATGTACCCATAGACATTCTTGCAGAAAGCACCAAAAATAGACACGAGTAGTGAATCAGAGTGCCACACTGATACATTAATTGAAGGATTTGGTGAAATCTATTTATTAACCTCTGTCCAACATAACCATGGAATCATTATATTGAACCGTAAACATATTCTCGCCACAGCACACTGTATTTAATGATGCGTTTTTATATAGCGCGTACTTTACCCGAAGGTGTCAGAGCGCTTTACAACAAAACCTGATACATTTCATAAGGACTTCAGAGTACATGAGTATGTCTTTTGTATATTGGATTACAGTATTTTATCGAAAATGTAAAAATATCTCATGTCTAATTGACGCTAAACGTGATTATTTGTGCACCTTTGTGTATTTTTTGGCTCTTTAACTTTAGACTCCGACCACTTCATCCTCATAGCGCTACGAGTCCTGATTCTAATGCCAGAGTGCGTCTTTGCACAATGCAGGCGAGAGGGGGGGAGGTCCTTGGAATCAAACGGCATAAACTCACCCGACCATCTAATCACCCCCACGCCCAAAAAGTTCGGTCATATATTTGCTGTGCACACAGATGTGCAGTTGTACACACAGCTTATATTCCACTGCAGCTACAGTTGTGAAGCAGGGACTGAGACAACAGCAGTTTTGGCACAGGGCGGAAGCTCTCAAGAGCGCAATGTGTTGACGCATGTCCACCATCTTGAGACGTGGCGCCTGCCATTGGCAGATGGCGTTGGAGTAAAAATTTGCCTGCTTCTGATCATGAAAAGCGGTCTTTGCTTCGTAAATAGTGGTGGTGTCAAAGGAAATATGGAATTTTAGCCAGGAATTGGAATAGATGTGACATTCGCTGCCTACTGCTGTCAGAGCGCAGCAGCTGTATTACATCTACACCCTGGCAGTGGGGAGCAGCTGGTACTCTGGTAGGACAGACTCAGCATCACAATGCAGTGATGCTACCACGGCCTCGGATTCGGAGCAGGTCTGTAGAAACGGTGAACAGGCAATAAACCGGCAGCCATGCAGACTGTGGTGACAGACAGTTTTTGCAAAGGATGCAGTAGGCGAGGTAGTGGATTGGATAGTGAATGAGGTAGGCTCAGAGCTCAGGCGCGTGAGCTACATACAGGCAAGAAAAGCACAGTGTTGCCTGCAGGCTCATGCAGATCTGTATAGGCCGCGCATAGGCGTGGTAGGCTGATGACACCGACAGACTTACAGCAGAGCCAGAATGGAAACAGTAAGTCAAGACAGGTGTAGAGTTGATATCAGCATGGAAGCAGAAGGCAAGACTGAAGTGCAGGCAGGGAGTGTTATTTCTCACTGGCAGGCAAGGACCATCTTCAGATAGTAAGGGGACAATAGAGGCACTATGTTTTTACATACAGGCAGTCACACAGCAGGTTTGGATAAGGCAAGCAGTCAATGAGGTGTTGCATTTCGAGAGTCCAGGATCAGGGAGTAAACGCAAGGTGCACAAAGCTGGCAAGAATAGGCAAGGTGCAGGTAATGCAGGTGGAGTGAATTTACATGCGCAGGCAGCTAGACGGTGCAGGCAGTTAGAGTGCAGGTGTAGTAGTGCTGCATACAGTATAGATGAACAGTGTACAGAGAGAGCGAGCAAACTGCTACTGCCTGCAGAGGCAGAGATGCTCCGGATAGGCGGGGTCCAGGTGGGGCACACATAGTGTTCGGGTGCATGCAGAAAGGCATAGTGAACCCATATATAAGAAGGAGCAGAGAGTGCTCGCATAGTGTTGCATATACATGGGGCCCAGTGAAGCTCTGTATAGACAAGATACAGGCAGTTCAGGCACATGGATGTTATATGTTGGCGTGCATGGGTCAATGAGGCTGCACGATAATCTGTCATTGATATTCTAGCAGAATACATTTGAGTGTCAAGGTCACTTAGACATTATTTGTGCTTCTTTGCATGAAGATTATTTAAGTAAACTGGGTGGTAGAGAAGAGACCTTTGTTTGCAACAATGTATGGGATTATAAGAATAATATACTGCAGACTGCTGACTGGTGCTTACTCTGTGGAGATAGTTCCTGCATGTAAAAATTATGCAATGTTGCTTTATCAAAAGCATGTTTTTAAATAGACTGGGAGGATGCAGTGCAGGGACACGGTTACTACCTGCAGGGAGGCACATGGCATGTCGGGATAGGCTGGTCACAGGAGAGCATGTGAAGTGGTGGTGTGAGCAGGAACTGTGCGAGAATCTTTACCTCCCCAGGCAAAATTCTGTTTTGACCCTGGGGCACTCCCCATGCAAAGAAAAAGGACATTTTACTGTCTCTTGCTGGGCAAAATAGGCCTCACACACACAAAACAGATGCATTGCCTTTCCAAGTAATAAGGCACGGAGCGAGCGTCTCATGTTCAGCCACATTGAGGCAGTGTAGGAGCACTATAAACCTACCTTCCAAAAGCAGATTCTCACCCCCAGGAGGGAGTTTCTGGGATCAAAACAGGGAGAACTGTGTGATGCCATTGATGCAGTTATTCTAGGAGGAAAAAGTTAACAAAAGGGAGAACGCCAGCATTTTTAACAGCAGGCAGTGTTAACAGGCGTCCCGCCGTTGTGCTGTGTGCACCAAATCTAAAATTTTAATCATGATGATTGTCACTGTCTCTGACGGTGACAATCATCATGATTATCATTTTTGATATATTGCCTGCAGCCGCCCGCGATGGTACCAGGAGCAATTCAAGCCACCTGACCTCCTTCCGCCCTGCTCACAAAAATCGACTGCAGAGATTAGAACCGGGCCGGTCCTATACCTTTTGCTTTGTTTTCATCATGGGCCTGCCCCCCTCCCCCCCCCCCCCCCCCCGCCCAGTACCTACTGCCCATGATGATTTGATTGATTGCAGCATGCCGGACAAACTCACCCATGCAGTCGGCAGCCAGGGGAGCTATAAATAATTAAATTATGGCCCTGTTAACGGTCACAATGCCTCTCTCTGTCTCAGTCGGACGTCTGGGATCGTGGATGCCTCAGCCTCACCAGGCAGTCACGCGCACTTTAAATTGCACGAGCCCCCAATGCGCATGCGGCATGACTCACCAGCCCTACCCTAAGGGTGAACTAAAGAGTGGCACGCAGAGGTGGCGGCCCTGGGAGGGGACATCTGCGCACTGCGCACCGGCACTGAATATTAAATTCAAGCCCCAGCACCACTGCAGTTTGTGCTTTTTACCTGCACCTCGTAGCGGAGACACGGAGTAACACAGACTGTGTGACCTCTGCTCCGCTGCTGTTCCAAAACCGCCCCCTGTAAAAAAAAAAAAAAAAACAGCCCCCACCCCATCGAGCCTACCAGGCGACTGCCCTGTGCCCAGAAGATCCAGTCTGGCCCTGGCCTTTATCGTAATTTTTCATAATAAACAATGAGGCGCATAGCCTTTATCATTGGTTTGTCACCACAACCAACTCAACTCGACTGTACTGAGCGTAAACTTCATAAGGCAATAATCTAGCACACAGTCATAAAGATACAAATTAATACTAAATTACAGTTGGCAAAGCATAATACTATCTCTCCTAAGAGAGCTTGATACATAATATTGTAGTTCTAACGCCACATTTTGTCCTGGTACATCACCATATTCAAAAAGAGAGAGGAACCCTTGGTAATCCAAAGGACTGGGGTTCAAACAAGACATTTTTACAAGAAAGTTTTACAAAGACGTCCTCGGGAAATGTTTTATATCCACACCTTAACTCACACTCATGATCAAAGTCACATGCATTTAAGTCCAATCATTCTGACCACTTCCAAACCCTGAGTCTGCTAAGTATTAGCACAAAAAACCTATAGTTAGTGGAATGATGGGTGAAATGTATTAAAACAATATGTTTTTCAAAACATCACACAATAAAAACAATTGTATCAAGAAAATCACAATAGAGCAATTACAATGCATTCAATATTAAAACCAATTAATCCTAATGAAATGCAAGAATGTTGCACAAGAGTTTAAAAACAGACAGTAACCTTTGTCAACAATTGTCACAATCAAAAAATAGGATTTAACCACATAAACCCTGATGTCTTACAAGTCATACACATCTAAGGTAATGTTCATACACATGGATTTGTGGCTACAGTAGGAGCCTTGACGCGTTTCGAAGGTATATTCACATAACACCTTCTTTTTCTAGACAGGGGTATTGTTACTCCCGTTCTTTTCAAATTTGAAGCGATGATAAACAAGTCTGCCCAGTATAGTCTCAAAAGCACTTCCTATGAAGTAGTCCCGATTAATCACTTTCTTATTTTATAAAATCTGTACAAAAATCGGGCATCTGGTTCATAGCGGCGGATTAGCCTTAATTTAGGGATCATAGCAACCTCGTCAGCCCTGGTTTTGACTTATGTTAAAACCAATGTCTATCAGCCCATTGGGTGAACTTTCTCTTTTCCTTGTGGGCAATATTAAAAAAGAACGTTTTCTTCAAACTATTCCTCTAAAAGGTACTCCTTTAAATTCCTTTTTGGAGTGGAATTTTTTCAATATATCGAGCTCTTTCTAATGCAAGATGAAGACCGGCGGCATGTCAATTCGTCCGTCCCGGTGCCGTATTCAAGTTTCAAGGACGTCTTTGTACAAATTTCTGGTACATCACCAACACCAAATTCTTACTATCGTAATCTGTGAAAATTCCTTTTACCAAAGTAGCTGCCTACAGGCTTTAGCACAGTGTAATAACAATCCAACCTCAAACCTATGAAAACTGGCATGCCCTACCCAATGAACTGATGATGCCTCTGCCCTTTAACATTGGCTTTACACTTTACCCAACCCTAGCCTATTAAAGTGCACATAAACTGACAACCATCATGCATACAGTTATGAAATTACGAATGTTTGGAAAAGTACATCTTCCAGAACAATATACAACCCCTGTCAACAGGGCCTAATACGTTTCATCACAGTCAAACCCCAAAGATTTTTAAGAGTGCGTTGCCAACATCAAACCCCTGCCTGCTGCGATTGTCTGGGAATTTCATGCCTCGGAAAACCTATCTCTGGGTTTTCATATAGAGTAATAACAATTTACACCTAAATACCTATTGACTTTTACAAATGCTTTTCACAATAAATATGTCTGGTACAGGACCTTCATCATAACATTTCATAATAAAAAGATCAGGTCTCTAGCAATGATCATTGGCCTACCACCATTAATAAACTCAGTCCTACTGAATCAAGTATATACTTTGCCACAACCCAAAATGTGAAAGATATGCAGCAATGTGGACCAATCAAATCCTGTACTCGGGGTGATAAACATGTGAATGGAGCCGAAGAACCTCTCTCAGTAGGACTCAGAAAGCTCTTTTTTGTAGATCACATAAGGTGAGATGACAGTTGTACTGTAAAGCCACACCTAAAAATAAATATAGATCAACGACTGCCCTACTGACCTGTGCTACTGCCAAAGAAAATCACCACAAATTATGTAGTAATCTCATAATATCAAGTAAAATTAAAATGTCGTTTTTAGGCCCCTTTAGTTCAAGCTCAGGCAGCTGAATAAAAAGCAAAATTATCAAAGCTGTGTTGAGGACAAGCACTTTTCTGTGCAATCACTCAACGTCTGCCTGATCCAAACATGGCTTCCAACATATGGGTGGAAACAAAGTCCCTCTCAGGGTGATTCTTGCATAATTGGGTGCTGTCAAACCAGACCAGAAAAATACAGCATCAATGTATGTCGTAGAGACCGGTGTATTGCTTAATGCTCTTAAAGGCGTGAGGCCCAACATACTAGGGGGCATAGTTATGGAGGAATGGCCTCCTATTTGTGAGGTAGATGCACATGCAGTGCGACATCCACAACCAACCTAAAAAAAACACAATAGCATGTACAAAAGAAAACTAAATAAAGACTGGCTTCTGCTTGCACTCAGTAGAGCTCTATGTATATCTGCATGTATTGTATTGTGAACATCTTCTGTTATGTAATGTTTATGGAATAGTACAATGAACATTCTGTACAAGTATTCCTTTTTACAGTGGATGCATGTTCTGAGAATGTTTAACTTTGAAATAAGACAGATGTTCCAGTCATTGTTAGAGTGTTGGAATACCTTTGGTTGACGTCCTCTACAACCGTGTAGGAACAGTAATAAAGCTTACCTCAAAAATACGCCTTGCCTCTAGCGTATTACTTCACATTCGAAACGCTGTGTTTTGGCTAGTGGCTACAGATTTATCGTCTATGCTGCTAACATGTCAATAAAGCAATACCTACAAATAGAAGTAACGCTTTCTGACCAGTCTTACTTCTCAGGTCTTTGCACACCCTGGTGTAAATGAATCCACCTGGCTTGTAATTGCTCAGTTGTTGCATTCATTAAATTTCATACGTGAAGATAATTCCTCTCCCTACACATAGGTCTTCAAAAAATATATAACAATCAAGAAAACATTGGATATATGTTAGATGACCCAGTGCAACAAAATGTGTGTCAGCTGAAAATGAGCCTTTATTGCATCTGCAATGCCTTAAAGATACACTAATAATGTTATGTTTTGTAACTCATTTAAATGCTTAAGTTTGTATTTAGAGGTATCATATTTGTATATCCAATTACGGATTTCCCAATAGAAAAAGTCCTAGAAACCCTTTTTATACCTGATAGAAGGCCCAGACTATTCACTGGCTTTTGCTGAAACTAAGGGAAGCATTTTATCACTCAGTTTTGCAATTTGACGACCTTTCTTTTTGAGAACATGTACCAGTTAACCTACAGGGTGGCCTTACCTTGCAGAGTGATGATCTTAATCCCTGCAAGGACCACTTACCAGTTGAAGAAAAGGAGTGTTAGCTTTGGAGATAATATAATAGGCATCTTACAGAAACATGATCTTCCAGCAGCCAGCAGGGCTGGAGGAACAGGCTTGGTGGCTCCTAAAGGGGTCATCCAGTGTAGAAGAGAAAACTGTTCTCTTTACCCAGCCCACATTGCTAACAATCACCAACAACAGACATTCTAGAATTCAAAACTCAGTTTTGCGCCCTCTGAATCAGTCTTCCATAAACTTCTGAAGACGTACTTGTTTGATAATTAGGCCACTGCGTCGGACCTTGATTCAATCCCCTAGTTATGCCTTAAAGCCGCTAGCTATGCCTTTGAGCTTCTAAGTTAAGAGTATTAATTTCATGTATATATTAATTGAGACGACTAGTGTCGTCCATTTATGATGTGCTACGGTTTTAGGTTGTGGTTGTCCACAACCCTCTTTTGAATTAAAACCGCTAGCGACATGATGCCACCCTTTACAAATCCATATTGTATTGTATTGCTTTTATTGATGATGCCACCTGAGGATTTTGATGTAATGTGGACTATTTACCGGGTAGCCCCTTAGATTTCAAAGAAGGACGCCGAGGGACTTCTCGTCCTGAATGTAGATGGTTTCAAAGTGAATGGATGAATGAGTGAAGCAATAATTTTATTGCATAATTACTTCAAATCATTGCAAATTGCACCTCAATAGCATAAAATGACAGTTTGATCAACGGGCCTCACTCCTTTTGTGAACAGTAACTTTTTGCAAAAATACATGACTTAAAATTACAATTAAAAACCTGCCCAGGCACCTCTTGTAAATGATGACTATGTGCAAAAAAACGACATGTTACGTACCAAGGCTCCCCTTATCCCAGCTTCTGAGTGAAGAGTCGAATGTTCAAACCCCACCATGCCGATGGCATTCCTGACTTGTGTTGTGAGACATAGAAGCGGTTTCAGGGTGCCTCAATGCTGGTTTACATTGTTCAGCCCATGCATTTTGATTATGGGGCACCTTGGAGTTTTTTTCCTGCATGCTATTACCAGTTGTGTTCTGCGCCCTCTATTCCTTTCACTGGCCAGGCTTGGCCGAACATGTCCCATGTGTCATGGTCTAGGTTTAATCAGTTTCGTCTGCACAGTTTTCATCTGGTTTTGTTTCATTTTGATTCCTTCGAGCAATACTCATGAATTTGCCAAATTTAACCTGATCCGATTGCACTGTGCAGGACAAGAGCAAAGTAACTGTGTCTGCGCATGTTCTGACCCCATACCGTATCAACATTGGTTTTAGCAACTTTCAGTGTTTTTGGAGTAAGGCGGGACAGCAACATATTAGATGTTCTATAGATTCTGATCTATATTTACACATCCTGCATCTGACGATCTTCAATAAGGATTTCCAGCCAGGGTTCAATTCCTTTATTGGCAACAACACTATATGCGCCCATTGGCTCTCTTTCAGGCATTTGTTTCCCAAGCAAGGCGCTATTCAGATATGGCTGAATGTTATTTGTCTCCTGTGATTTCATTAGGCTCGGCAACACTGCGATATCCTTGAATCTGGCTATGCCGCCCTTTCTTGATAACTAGAGGATTTGGTAGTTTAACGGCTTCTTGATTGCTGCATAGTTTACTTCCTCTTGGGGCCAAATCACTGTAGATAGATCCAACTCTGCCACAGCATCAAGATAATACTCCTGCCATGAGTTCTATCCCCCTTCAAATATTGCTTTCAGCCCCTCCTTTAAGGATCCTTTCTGGGCTATTAGTGTCTTGAAACAGCATTTTACCAGGCTGCCCTTACATACGTATTTTTGTTGCACTAGGCCAAACCCAAGCTGGATAAGGCTGTTATGTGTATATTTAGGGAGTCCAAAAAGTCTTTTGTAGCACTATCACTGAGCTTTTTCCATTATCTTTTCCATCTTTCCTGGGAATGCTTGTGATGCATACCCAGCTACTGCAATCCATTTAGATTTTGTCACTTTCCTTATCTGTAAAGTGGTTGGGCTGTGTAGTTCTCCCAGTAGTTTGCACAATGCGTAGATAGTAGCTTGTATTTTGGCTTTTGGCTTTGACTGGTTATCATTTATCCACACTCCCGGGTAGTGTTATGCTCTTTCTGTCAATATATTCTTACTGCCCAACCTCCACTTTAAGAGAAATGTTTTTGGGTGATGTCCAAACACCACGACTTTGGTTTTACTAGGGTTTGCAGTGAGTTCACTTGCCTCATTAAAGACGTTCAGTGCATACAAACTTCTTTGCAACCCAACTCTGGTGTGATCAAAAATCACCAGATTGTCGGCATACTGGAGCACATGTAGTGGTTGCTTTCCAATTTTCGGGGTTAGCAAGGTTGCGCCTTGTAGGGCTTTCCCCTGATCGGCTATGTACAAATTGAAAAGAGTTGAGGCTAGGATGCAGCCCTGTTTTAGGCGTGAGTCTGTGGACAGTTTGTGTGTAGTCGTGTCCCCTGCCAGTTGAATCCTTACCCAGGTGTTACTATACAATTACATGATTGCCTTCAGGTGTTACCTGGAATCTTCCAGCTGTTCAGTTTGTTCCATAGCTTGCTTCAATTTACTCCATTGAAGGCTACTGAATAGTTATGAAAAGCATGCAAGAACTGGCAGATTGCTTCTGGAATTTGCCTGCTGGTCCAGAAAAGATAGTGCCACTATGTTGTCTAAAGTCAAGCGGCCTTTTCAGAATCCTGTTTGGCAGAAAGGTAAGATTCCAATTGTCCTTGATCCAGGCAGTTAGCTCCTGTAACAAGGTGCTGGCATATGTTTTGCCTTCGATATCCAACAACTCGACAAACCTGTAGTTTTTTGAGTCTTTTTCTTTGGCCTTCTTATAAATTGGTTGTAGTATGGAGTATCTGGTCCTCTTTAGTAAGTTGAACTCCTTTACTCCTCGTGTGTGACTTATGAGATCTATTTCTTTTTGATGTTCCCATTGGAGATTGAACTCTGTAATGAGCATTGTGTGATCACTTGCTTCATGTTGGAACGTCCCGAAGCCTAAGATCCGGTGCCTCATGATTTTCCTAATGAAGTTGTAGTCAATTCTTCTTTGATTGTTGAAGATGAGAAAATTTGATTCCTTGGTACTCAGTTGCTCGTTCCAGGCCTGAGCTGAAATTAGTTCAGAAGTACTTCGGAAGTTATTGAATGCTCTTTCTGCGGGGGTTCCATTTTCATTATCCAGGCTCAGATGGTGAAGGTTAAAGTCCCCTGTGTGATCATGTCCATGGGGCGTGTTCGCAAAGCACTTCCACTAAAATGGCAATGATCTGATTTGCTGTCTCCATCTTCGAGGTACCATTGCTATTGAGATATACGTTTATGATTAAAAGTTCATCTTTGGACTTGCCATCAAATAGCCCATTTATCACAATACACTGTGGCTTATTCCGAGGTTTCCTAACCTCATTAAAGGAAACTTCTATTGTGTGTTTTACATATCGTGCTAGGTCGCCCAAGGGACTGCCATGAAAGTGTAGTTTTCTAGATGGCATGTGTATGCTTGAAAAGCCTTGTAAGTGTACTTCCGGAGTTGCCCAAGTTTCCTGTATACAGAGAATGTCACCTTCCTGTATCTTTTCCATTGCTGATTTGCTGTTTAATGTGCTTGTGATTCCTGCCACGTTCAATGTTATGAGCTTGAGGCTAGGTTCTTTTGTTCTCTGTAGGGGCCTTCATCATTGCTTCTAAGTGTGATTGTGGATTTTGCTCTATTTTGTGTCTTTAGGCTAGGAGTAGTTATTGTGTCTGCCCTGCATTGTAGTGGCTTTACCGGTCTGTGTCCTGTGCCAACCTTTGTCTGCTATGTTACCGTAAGTTACTTTTCTCTCACTTTGGCCCTCATTTTCACTGTATTCTATGGTGAAATTGTGGAAGCTGGGAGAGATTTCTAAGTGATGGATCCCTTGTACAAGCTGTGTGTGGTTGCGCAGTTTCTTTGTTGCTCGAGCATCCGCCCTCTTGGATATCGAGCGCGTGCGGGTATCTTTCATTGCCAGGCTCCTGGACCACAATGCCCCATTTTTCAAAACTGTTCTTTTCCCGCAGGACGAAAGGAGCGTGGGCAGTTGTCTTCCATATTGTTATTGTGTTTTCTGTGTGGCTCCACTGCTTATTCTCCTCATAATGGATACTGAGGAGGTCTTTATGTGCCAGCGAGGGAATGTGCTGAAACAATTTCAAGATATTTCCCCTGTTGAGAATGTCTTTCCTTCCTTGTGATGTAAAGTGAGGTCAAAACATCACTTTCTGTAATGCCACTGTGTAGCCCCGGGATCATCTTCATTATTTGTAAAGAGTTTATTAGCCCTATTTTCCGTCCGGATGTCATTCATTCGGTCACTTGGCAGTCTGTGGCTTGGCCAGTTACTACTTTTCTCCACTAGCCCAGCGGTTTTTCTTCTTGGTTCATTTAGCTCCTCCTGCATGTGGAAAATGACAATGTTAATGCACATAAGCGGCGTTCATTTGCTTTCATCATACCCTCACTGTAAGCAGAATGAATACCGTGAAGCGTTGACCGCATCATCTCGCCAGCATAGACCCATGCACGCACACACACAAACAGCCATTTTAGACACCATGGCCTCTCTGCCCATTTGTTAAACTCCCGGCCCCCGCTCTCTCCTGCACGGGTCATAAGACCTCTCCTTCTGTGCGACTCTGCCCCTGGGAATCACACCCCGCGCCTGACCAACACCTCCCTTCCTTTCATGAATACCCCTCCTTTGATGACCCCTTCCACTGAGCCCGACTGTCTGCACGGACCGCTGGTCATCCCTTAGCCTGAGGATACAGTTCATTGCCCGCTACTGTATGCACTCGCCCCTCTTCAAAGGAGCTACTATTGATCATGACCTCCCCACCCCCTGAGATCCGATCAGGCGCACACATTCCAAAGGAATCAGCGGAACACTCTGCTGCATTGTAGCCCCCTCCTATTGTATGGGGGGTGAGGACCTCTACTGTAGCCACGTGTTGGAATAAACCGGAACAGGGGGGGTACCGGGGATGTCTTTTCCTTGCTTCACAATGTCTTTATTGTAATAAGGAATGTTTATGCATCATAAACTTGTGTATAAAAGACGCAGTCTCAGAGAACTTGTTAGAGCACCTCCCGAAAGACACTGTGTTTCGTGTCCGAAATGACAGGCTCTCCTCATGAGAAATAAAACTCTGTTGTTGTGTCCCTGTTTCCAGCGCCCGTCTCTTTGTTTGGTAACTATTCAAGATGGGAACTAAGAGGCGCCTTGCGCCAGCAGCCTGGGCATCGGTAGTATTTTGGGCTGATTTTCCTCAATTGGCGTCCCAACGCGGGGCCCATCAGCGACATAAGGTCCGGTAAGAGAGGTCCAGACGATGGGGTGAACGTCGAAACGATTGGAGTATACCTGCCTTGAGAGGGCCCTCGCCCGGCTGCCGATTGAATGAACTTCACCGATTCTGAACGGACCTCTCTCAAGTGACCTACTGTCCTGACTGGAATCCCACAGGAATGCTGCGGTAAAAACATGGAATAAGAGAACGATCGGGCGCTGGAAAGGGAAGGCGAAGAACTGCCCACACGGTCCGGTCCGGGTAAGGTTAAGTAGGACGTCTTTACGTCTGATTGGTAGGATGGCTTTACCCATCTGATTGATTGATTGATTGTTTTGTATTGGAATCGGTATTTAAATACTGATAGTGTTCATTGATTGGTTCATTTAGCGTTGGTTGCTACTTGAAGTATTGGTTCTCTTTGAGTCATTCTCTGTTTGCAAACAGCGACGAATAGGAACGTTCCTCTCTCTTTGCAAATAGTGAAGGATTGGTAATGCAGACTTTTGTCCCCGTTGTAATCCGTCATGCCTATCTTTCTCCCCACTGATTGTTTGTTATCGATTTTATCGATTATTGTTCTTTTGAGATATTCCCTGTCTACAAATAGAGAGGAATAGGAATATTCTGTCTCCCTTTGCAGATAGCGAAGGATAGGTAATGCAGACTTTTGTCCCCGTTGTAATCCGTCATGCCTGTTTTTCTCCCCACTGATTGATTGATTGTCTGGACATTTACTGTTCAAAGAATAGTTCGTTTGAGGTATTCTCTGTTTGCAAATAATGTAGAATAGAAATATTCTGTCTAGTCTTTGCAAGTAGTGAAGGGTAGGTAATGCGGACCTTTGTCCCCCGTTGTAACCTGTCATGCCTATCTACTCCCCACTGATTGATTAACTAGTTCCACCCGGACCATTTATTAGAGGTGGATCGTCTGGTTTAACCGGAGGACACCCACCCTAGTAAAAAGGACATATGTAAAATATGAAGTAAACACCATATCCTGTTAACAGAAACTTTAGCATGAAACACACTAGGAAAAGAAGGAAAAAGAAGTCGAGCGAAAATCAGTAGGCCACTGATGAGCTTTCGACTTCGCTAAAAATAAGAAACGTTAGAAATAACCCGCAATAAGAAACATAAAAATGGCGAGGGAAGCCAAGCCTGACACCAAGGCAGACACGAGGTAGTTAGGCTTCGCCGCCCCTCACTGCTCCAAACATGTCTGTCCCACCGCCCGCCACGCCCAATAACGGTAAAATGAAATAGATACAAATCAGCAGATACCTACCCCCCATTCCGGAAGCTCCCGAAGTGCAACAGGTCCACGGTCACGCCCATCCGGAAGACGAGGCCCCGACGCGCGCAGAGCAGGGCCCGGCTGGCCGCCATCGGACGGAGAGGCCGGGGGGCGGATGGCCCGAAAATGTACTGGACTTCCCTTCTTCTGCCGCCCTGCAGGCCACGGGGGGGGGCGGTGTCTTGCCTCTGCCTCCGACCCCCCCCCTCTCTATCGCCTGGTCCGGCCATCATCAAATACCGGAGCCGAGGCCGACGGGGTCCCTTGCCGACAGCACTTCTTTCCATAATAATGGCTGCGACAACACAACCTTTTTTCAATAATGGCTTCGACAACACTTCTCCTTTTTCCTCTATAATGGCTGCGGCAACTCTTCTTTCTTCAATGACGGCTGCAACAATGGAGGGGGGGGATGTCTTGCACATGCCACCGACCCCCCCTCCCCTCGTATCGCCTGGACCGGCCGTTATGAAAAGTCTCCTGAAACAACGCCCTGCAGGCCACAGGGGGGAGGGATGTCTTGCCTCTGCCTCCGACCCCCCCCCCCCCCCCCCTCTCTATCGCCTGGTCTGGCCGTTGTGAATATTCGGAGCCGAGAAACAACGTGGGGTCGCTGGGAGGAGGAGGCGGCGCGAACGAGCCTCCCCCACCTCCCCAGGTGGAGGCTTCCAGCGACACCCCAACGCTCCATTTAAAGGGTCCCTATCGAAAAGCGGCGCTTTTGCCCAGGACCGGCGCACGTCCTGTGCCCTTTTCCTCGACCTTGAAGATTCTAGAAGAGCTGGGGGGCCCCGACCCCTCCACGCGGGCGCCCCCGTCCCCCGATGGGAACCACGAGACGTCGGCGCACTCATGCCGGCACCAGCCTCAGTTTTGAAATGACCGAAATCCTGCAAGACTACCAACGTGATCAGTTCCGGTGGGACACCAGTATGACCCGGTAGGAAAGATTGTTGCCTCCCTCCCCACTTTTTGACTAATGGTTCATATCGCCAGTCCCCTCTGTTACCCTTCAACATAAGACTTTTGAACTGCCGAAAGAGGTCCAGGTCCAACCACGAGTTGGTGGAGACATTTTTTGACTATACCGGGACCTGCCTGACCTCACCCAAAATGGTGCCGGTACAAATGGAACTTTCAACTCCTTGTTGTACCCCGATTGCTCAGCCTTGATGTTATGAGATATGTATGTCGTTTTTGGACAATGAATAGATATAAGATGGGTACTGATTATGTAGTTAGACAATGAATTGATATAAGATGGGTACTGATTATGTGTTAGGACAATGAATTGATATGAGATGGGTACTGATTGAACATTCGGACAATGAATTGATGTTAAGTTTTGATACACCATGGTTATTGAAAGTTTGAATTTCAACACTTATGATATTTGCTCACAAATGAAGTTTCAATATGATTTTATTGCACTTGTCGCACTTTCTATTATGAAATCAATGACCGCCGACTCCGTTCCCCTCATGCACAGTTCCAGTCTGCTCCGTGGCCGGCCCACGGGGTTGTAGGCCCGTATTTGTGCACCAACATTTTTAATTAAAGGTTTTTGAAGAAGTAAGCATAATTGTATTACTTGGATTGATAAGCTTCGAATGTATGGCTACTGTCCCCGATATAAGTGAAATATAGGTGAAATGAAGCAGCTCGATTAAGGTTGAAGGTTAAAAAGCGTAGTGCGCAGAAGCATTGCAAATATGAATGGTCCAGGTTTTGATATATGTGTTTTTTTCATCTTTATGCGACATAAAGCGATCGATGTAAGATCCCGGTACTAACAGCCCGATTCATGACCCTAAATTGCGCTCGCAAGGGGCCGGATTCTGAGAATCCGGCCCTTTGCGAGAGCGATTTTTGCATTTGGGATTCAGCATCCCAAATGTAAAAATCGCTAATTGCGATCTCGCAATTTTGCGAGGAATGACATTTAAGGAATCTCTATTTGAGATTCCTTAAATGCTATTCAACATCCTATTTAAATTTGCGAAATCGCAATTTCTAGGCGCAATTTACCGCGAGGTCAGACCTTTTAGCTATTAGCAATTAGCAATTAGCAATTAGCTAATCGCAAATAAGGAATTGTAAGGAATCACATTTTTTTTGCATATTCCTACATGATTACCGTTTTGCGAGTCCTTAATAGCGATTCGCTATGAATCGCTATTAGGGCCTCGCAAAACGGGAGCATGATGAATCAGGCGGTTAGCCTCTACCTTATATGCCACAGGCAACAGGAAAGATGTTTTAGATGCCCCTAAGCCACCCCGAAGGAATGCCCCCCTAGTACGAACGGAAACGATTCTGTGCCACTGTAGACCTTCCCTCTTCCTCGGAGGAAAGCACGAGTTCACCCCGCTCTACACCGACTGCCCTTTTTGCTTTGACCCTCCCTTACACATGATCTGAAATGCCACGCTCGAGTGGTCCATGCAAATACGCAGACCATCAATAATTATCTCTTCCGCACTACTGGTCCCTCTGGGCTTAAACGCCGAGATGGTAGAGACTGCATCCCGTGGAGATAGGTCGAGTATGAGGTAAGTAAAAACATTTTCGGGTTTATGCGCGCTGATGTGTTTTAGATCGCTGCCCCCACCCCCTTCTTTTGCCCTTCTTTCTGCAGGTCATGTCGGAACGTCGACTAAAGTATGGAAAAGATCTAAGCAACACACCATGGTCCCCCGCGGAAGTCAGGCTAGCACTGTGAAAAATCACGATTGTCTATGAGGACAGCCCCTGAGAATGTAACGATTTTGGGTGATGTGAATACACGTGTGCATGCCCTGATGTGTATAGCTTGACTGAATACACGTTGCACCCATTTGGATGGATGAGAGGAATATCTTGTGTATGACTTAAGTGATGACCGAACGACCGATGGAGTGGGGAAAAAGGGAACTGGACATGGTACCTATACGCGACGGGCAAACAAAGATATAGCACTCCCTCACTTACAAATGACTGTCTCTCTCTCTGAACCCAGCAACTGGGAGGGTGGTCCGAAGTAGAAACTTGACGGGGTATTACAGTATGGCAAAATATGACTTCACTTGACACCCCAAATAATGCAACCAAGAAGGAGGCGCACCAATGAGTAAATTCATGCCTTTAACTAAATAGGGAAAGGTTAAGGGCTATTTCAGGGTGAGGTTTACCTAAGTACCACCCGTCTGGAAGACTAGAAATGTTGTCGATGTTTAAAATGTACCACCTCCTTCTTGCACCCTCCTAGGCATATAGCTAAGCTGTCCCGTTGCTCTCCCGATTGATGCCCTCCGTTGCCTCAGCCTGGAAAATCAGTCGCCAGAAAAGAAAAAGAAAAATGATTAAGGGATTCCACCGTGAGCATTAGCCCGACCAGGTTAACTCCCGACCAATTGGCAGAGGTGTAAGTATTAGCAACCGAGAGCACTCGCAAAGACAGCCAACGATAGGAAAGAAACAAAAAAAAAAAGGGTAAAGAGCTCAGCCCCAGATGAATTAAGTAGGATACTAAGGATTGCGCAGCATGCAGGAAGAGATCTTCATGGCCAGAAACTGTTCCATGTTTTGTCTTGGGTCTTTGTATATAATGCTTGTACTGTTCTATGTTTTGTCTTGGGTCCTTGTATGTAATGTATGTACTGTCACCTCCGCCTGAATTTGTGTGTACGTAATGTATGGATCTATGTCGTCCCCCTGCCTGTGTTTCTACATTGCTTGACCCCTGCTGTTTTGTGTTGTGTGTGCACTAAATGGCCTATTCTCGTACACGTCTCTCTCTCTCTCTCTGTCGTGCGTGTACCGAATGGTTCGTTTAGAATGCGGACGACTCTCACTCTCTATGAGAGCCCCCCTGCTCCCTCTTCCTTTGTGCAGTAACATTGTGCCCCGCCGGCACAAGTCTAATTGGGTCCTTTTTGAACACAAAGGTGTTCGACAAATTTGACAGGAACTAAAACGATTGTAACCGCCATATTACTACCTCTCCTTTCTGCAAAATGAAGGAACTTGAATTGGCTAAGAAGGAAAGGACAGGTAAGACGACTGATGTCCCCTAATCTGGCCTTTTATAGGGGGACTATACGTCAATGGCCTTCTGTTTTCAGTCCTTAGAAAAACAATCCCCGATGCCCAGATTATCCCACCCCTCTGCGCCCAAGTGCGGATGTCCAAAGCGTCCTCGCCTCTCCCGATTGACCCCAGCTCCATAACTGTTGCCCCCGAACTATAACTGATGACCCTGATTAACCGTTGCTCTCCGGGAAAAGAATGTTTAGCCTCTGTCCCTCTCTCATGAGGCTAGATGTTAGTAACAACCCCCGTTCGCAAGAATTAGCCGATTCTGGAGGAAAAATGTAAGATTGTTAGGACTCGGGTCAGCAAACGAGTCTCTATTGAAGGTTCCAATTTCGAGTTTGATGAAATACGCAGTTGACAGGAGCCGGGCTTCTCTCCATATACGTCATGAATGAACGCCAAATAGACTTAGTACAAACTCAGTAGAAATGCCTGCATACATACTCCATGGTAATAACTCCTGACTGTGACCGATGAACGTACCCCAAACTGCGTAGGATTGAAGGCGGAATTGAATTGTATAAATGTCTTCTCCTGCCAGTTCTCTAAAAACTTGTTTTGTACCCATTCAAGGATACACAATCACTGAAGGAGAGGGGCCGGACGTGACGCTCAGCCTGGCCACAGATCATGAAGCAAGTGTGACCTGGACCAAAGGTGGAGCCGCAGAGCAACGAGACGCGGGACGAGGCACCACTTTCAAACACGGAAGATGAAAGAATGAAGGGCTGCCCTGAAGCCCCTGTTTGCTGACCAACCTGTGCCAGAAGTCCCCTGCCCCTCTGAGCCCGATCAATGGGCCTGCCTGCTCGTTATCATTTGCTCCCTGGGTCCGCTTCAGAAGAATCTGACTCCACTCCGCCCTCTCTTCCCTCGATTACTCAACGACACCCCCATTCTAACCCCTGGATTTTGACTCAGAAAAAGGAACGACATTTAGGAAGAATAGGGTTTTGCCACGGAAGGAAAAGGAAATGCAGGTGCCGAGCGTGAGGCACCCCTAAAAAGATTAGTTAGAGAACAGGACTGTGATCTAACAGCAGAGGACAGATCGCACCCTGCAACGTGTAAGGTTGGATCCGAGCTGGACTCATAGCTCCACCGCCGGTGCTCAACAGCGCCAACGAAAGAAGACGGACTAGAGCCTACCAGTGATGGCTCGCTGCTAAAAAGACACTGTGACGAAGATATCATCCCCCTTTCCCTTGACTGATTGCTTGTACTGAACTGAATTCCTCCCTCAACCACTTTGTATTGTTTTCAAAATGTTTATCGGTCACTTTAATGTTTATCGGTCACTTTTACTGTACATTGATACCGCCGAAGAGAAAGTCAGAACGTCTATAGTATGTAGTATGCTGATCCCTAGATGAATAACCCACCAAATGTAAAAAATGAACTAACTTATGTTAAAAAGCGGCGACTGTGGAAAATGACAATGTTAATGCACATAAGCGGCGTTCATTTGCTTTCATCATACCCTCACTGTAAGCAGAATGAATACCGTGAAGCGTTGACCGCATCATCTCGCCAGCATAGACCCATGCACGCACACACACAAACAGCCATTTTAGACACCATGGCCTCTCTGCCCATTTGTTAAATTCCCGGCCCCCGCTCTCTCCTGCACGGGTCATAAGACCTCTCCTTCTGTGCGACTCTGCCCCTGGGAATCACACCCCGCGCCTGACCAACACCTCCCTTCCTTTCATGAATACCCCTCCTTTGATGACCCCTTCCACTGAGCCCGACTGTCTGCACGGACCGCTGGTCATCCCTTAGCCTGAGGATACAGTTTATTGCCCGCTACTGTATGCACTCGCCCCTCTTCAAAGGAGCTACTATTGATCATGACCTCCCCACCCCCTGAGATCCGATAAGGCGCACACATTCCAAAGGAATCAGCGGAACACTCTGCTGCATTGTAGCCCCCTCCTATTGTATGGGGGGTGAGGACCTCTACTGTAGCCACGTGTTGGAATAAACCGGAACAAGGGGGGTACCGGGGATGTCTTTTCCTTGCTTCACAATGTCTTTATTGTAATAAGGAATGTTTATGCATCATAAACTTGTGTATAAAAGACGCAGTCTCAGAGAACTTGTTAGAGCACCTCCCGAAAGACACTGTGTTTCGTGTCCGAAATGACAGGCTCTCCTCATGAGAAATAAAACTCTGTTGTTGTGTCCCTGTTTCCAGCGCCCGTCTCTTTGTTTGGTAACTATTCAAGATGAGAACTAAGAGGCGCCTTGCGCCAGCAGCCTGGGCATCGGTAGTATTTTGGGCTGATTTTCCTCATGCATCGCCTGACAGCTACATCTGTACCCAAAGTGCTTACTTGTCTCGTGTGACCCTCAAGGGGGCCCTCTTTTGCTTTTCAAAAATCTGGAAGAATTTTGTACTGGGGGATCTTCTTTCATGGCTGTTTTTTCTTCAGTCACATGATGCTGCTCCCAGCTCCTTTGTGCTTGGGTTTGCCTCAGTTTTGTTTGCCTTTTCTTTAGCCATTTTTTCTCTCATCTTGACAAAGGTTTATTGTCCTTATTTGTGTAGCTTGTGTTGTTAGTGCTCTCGGTCTTGTGGCCCTCTAAGGTCATACCCGGCTTCCGGGGCTGGTTGTTTTTATTGGTGGTATTGGGACTACTAGTTCTATTTGCCCCAACTATATTTTTCTTGCAGTAGCTCTGATGGATGGTGGCTGTTGCTTGGACCTCAGCTAGGCTTGCTTCTTTCCTCGAGCTTCTTGGTCTCTTATGAATTTCATGTGCCTTGTGTTTTGCGACCATTACCTCTATTCAGTGTTTGCTTCCAAATTTATTTTGAGTCCATTGTTTAAATTTAGGTTTTTTAGATCTATGATCAAGGTTGTAAAAACGTCCAGCAGAGTTGAAACCTTCTCCACAATGGCTTTACAGTGGCAGTCCTTTATGTTGTTTTTCCAGGTTTTCTAGCTGTGTGGTTATGTTTGCAATGGCCAAAGCTATAGTTTACATGGTGTCCAATTGGGACTTTAGGGTGTTGGTTGTGTTTGTTTGAAAAGTAGTAGTCACATTTGCAGAGTGGTGGAGAAAGGGGGTGGGCCTCTGACCAGCTCTCAGGAATTCTCCTGTTTAGGACGTACAAGCGGTACCAGGAGGGCTTCTTGGCCCCCAAGGTCCCTCGGGAGTAAAGGAGACTTCACCCCCAACCAGTAGTGCACCAGGAGCTGCATTTATTTGCAGAGTGGTGGAGAAAGGAAGAGTGGACTCCATACACCTCTTAGCCATCCCACTGTGTGGGACTTACTGGTGGTAACAGGAGAGGTAGTTGGCCCTAAGGATGTCCTTGTGGGCCAACTACCCCTTCTGTTACCTCCAGTAAGTCTCACACAGCAGGATTGCTGAGAATTTGTCAGAGGCCACCCGACTACCGGCGCACTACTAGTTAAGGATGAAGTCCCCTTGGCTCCAGTAGTATGCCTCCTGGCACACTACAGCTTCGGCAATGAAGTCCACTTTAGGCCTGAGACCCTCAGGAGGCATGGGGACCTCATCCCCCCACCAGCAGTGCACCGAGAGGCGCGTTTACAGAATGGTGGAGAAGGGGGAAATGACCTCCGATCACCTCTCAGCAATCCCTCTGTGTGGGGCATACTGGAGGTAACAGGAGGCCCTCAGCAGCCAAGTGGACTTCAGCCCTAACCAGGAGTGCACCAGGAGGAGCATTTGCAGAAAAGTGGAAAAAAGGGGCGGGTCCCCCCGCGAGTTTGCTGGCTTTTTCTTTTTCTTTTTCAGGAATGGGACTACGTGGTCCCACTTCCTGGGCCATTTTTGGCCCTGGGGACCCCATTCCCCAAGGCCTGATCCTTTTTTGAATTTTTGAAATAAAAAAAATGGGAGGGGGCGGCGTGAGCCCCCTCTCAGGCCGATTTCGGCCCCGGGGAAACGGCATCCCCCAGGGCCCGGCCCTTATTTTATTTTTTTAATACTTGCATGGGAGAGGGACAGAGCACCCCCCTCCCCATCTATTTTCAGCTCTGGGGACCCGATCCCCCAGGGCATGCTCATTTTTAAAAATGATTTTCCAGAAAGAAAAGGGAGGGGGCCACACGACCTCCGTCCCATGGCTGGTTTTGGCCCCTGGGACCCTATTCCCCGGGGCCAGTACTTTATATTTTTTTTAAAGGAGAGGGGGGCTTCGTAGCCCCCTCTCCAGGCCTATTTCAGCTCCGGGGACCCCATCCTCCGGGGCCAGGCCTTCATAATTTGTTTTTTTCTCAATGGGGAGGTGGGTGTCAAAAGATACTAGATGTCGATTTTCACAGGAGCGGAAGGATGGTCCTCAGTCCACTCCACCACTATGTGTGACCAAATTTCTATAAGTCACACAGACCAGAGAGAGACAGCCTCATCTACACATGGTTCTTCACTACAAGGATCTCCTCCAAATAGGAATTTGGTACTTGCTTCCACCTGTAAGAGTTACAACATCATTTCTATGTTCTAGTGATTACTATACTATTATTTCTCTAGTCCTCTTGCTACAAAACTATAAATACGTGTATGAATGTTGTCCGATTATTTACTTGTTTTCTTATTGAGGGTAAGCTTCTTTCTTGTGTCTTTAAAATATCTTGTTAGTATGTAGATAATATTCTTTTTAGAGTTTCTGTGTAGTTAATGAATTAATCCCAGTCACTTCTTTACTTGACTTGTTCTTTTCCTCTAATATATGGATGCTATATATTTATGAATGTAGTGTGTGCCAATTCCTTAGCAGGATTCTTTTAAGATGTCCAGCATTTTCAGAGTATGTAGTAATCATCCTAAACTTCCCATTAACTTTCATAGGATCAGTATTCTCTTTGGAAGTTTTTTCAACAAGTCTGAATTAGCTCTTTTCAGTGCTTGAGTCAGGACCAAGTTGTTATATCCGCTCGAGCTAAACCGTCTCATGCTAGCTTCCGCAGCCAATTGAAACACTGATTCGTTTGAACTATTTCTTTACAGCTGTTAAGAATCCTGTGAAAGAATTGGCACACACTATTGTCCAATATAGTCATAGGGAGTGATTTAGCCCCCAACCCCCTAGTGACTTTTAGAAAAGCTATGTCCCTCAGAAATTACCTGTTTCACATTCACAGCCATAAGACCAAGCAAGTTGTCAAATCTAGATTGACAACGTTGAATGGGGTTTTCCCTTGTGGGAAATGCAAGGCCTGCAGCAAAAGCAAAAGATTTCTATCCTATGGTGTTACAGGTTTTAGCAAACCAAAAACCATTAAGAAATTTCTAACCTGTAAACAGTATACTGCTTATACTGCCTGTGTGGCCTAAAATATATCGGTAGTATGATTCACCTAACTAAGGTGCGAATATTAGAACACATGAGGGCTATAACTAATGGGGATGCGACATATCCTGTCGCAAGACACTTCAACAGAGTACACCAACGCAATAGGGATGTTCTTACTTTCTATTGTATTGATCATATCCCAGTAAACCCTAGGTGAGGAGACAGAATTTTACGCCTCCGACATCTACAATCTCGCCACAATATGGATTTACAGAATAAAACACCCTTGTGTTTGAACAGTAGTGAGGAACTGACAGTCCATTTAGGAGATTGATCCTAGAAAGTCTGCAGGTAGTCAGATAAATGTAGATCATTCTATTGCGCACTTTGATTCTGTATCTACATGGCTTGCAACTCATAAATTGGGTCCTTTTGTTGACCCTGCTGTTTCTACTATTCTTTCTACCACTTCTAGATAATTCTCTCTTTTACCTATATATTTTTCTTCTATTCTTTTCTTATCTCCTTCTCTTCTTTCGTTCTTATCTCTTTCTACTCCCTGTCAATGTAGTTAGAAATGATTGAATTTGAGATAATACACATGTTCAGAATTCCGCAGCGATTGGCCACCTGAGGGAGGAAATTAAGGATGCCAAAATCTGTAATGTAAGTAGATCTAGTTTGGCAATTGCCCATATAGGGCATGATGAGGTTATGAGATACTCACCATGTGTGATGAAGTATTGTTTGATAACACTTTTCATGCAAGGCATGTTGACGTTACCCATACAGGGTGAGATATTGAATGATTTCATGATATATCAAGTAAATAATGTGAATGTCAAAATATGTCCACGTACTCATGTGAAATATAAGAACATGTGAAATTCATGTAACGTATTAATGTGGTAAACTGCATGAAAAAAAAAATCTGTTAATGTGATGCGATACTATCTGTATCTCAGAATAAGTAAGGGCACTTGTGAACTGTATTTGTACAGTGTTAAAATGGCAGCATTATTTCTCTTCACATATGTGCTGGCAATTCTGGTCCTTTGTTTGTGTTGCCTACTTGAGATTGTAGCGTGTATTTAAAAAAAATGGTGGCCAAAGTGCGTCCGACAAACATTGATAAAGGTGTCTGCCGAAACGCGTCTGTTTGGCCAGAGTCCATGTAAATAAACTACGGAAAACTCACCCCAAGAGTGCTGTGTTTCACTGTTGGGTACGATTACCCTGGGAACATGGGAGCTGGAATATGCATTTGGGGGCACCCCCGTAACTAGAGCACCCACCCGTGAGTGCACCGTTCTGGTGACCTTGAAGCTGTAATAGATATATATATATACAGAAGTCTTTGTTGAACACAACAAACTAGAGACCAGATTGCACCGCAAATCCACCGCCGGGAACTCTACCTTACACGCCAGAAGTTCACATATCAAACACCTAGTGAACAGCATCCCATATGGGGAGATGCTAAGGCTTAAGAGGATCCATAGTAGGGAGAGTGACCTGAAAGACGCCCAAAGAGAGAGCAAAAACAGATTTTTACAGAGAGGGTATTCCAATAAAATCATAGATGCAGCTATACAAAAAACTGCACAAAGAGACAGATCCGAACTGTTGTCAGGACACACCAAGTTACCGCTTGAAGGGGAAGCCATAGTCACCAGGCCACCTGAATTCAGTATAATTATGCAGTACAGCGCACAATTTAAACAAATCCAATCTATCATCAGCAAGAATTGGCCACTAGTCCTAAGTGACCCAGTGACAGGGAGTGATCTCCCAAAAAGACCTTCTATTACTTACAGCAGGGGGCAGTCTATGAGGGACGAGCTAGTAAAAACCAGCCCAGAAGTCTTAGAGTCAACAGTATGGTATCAAACACATACAGGCTTTTTTAATTGTAAGGTATGCAAGGCTTGCCAACAAGCAGTCAACAAATCCTGTTACCTCTCGCCATTTGACAGGAGGGAACACAAAATAGACAAGGTGTTAACATGTAAAACCGAATACGCCGTCTATGTCTTGATATGTCCTTGTGAACTGCTCTATGTCGGGAGTACCAAACATCCCGTACATAAAAGAATCCTTCAACATCTAAGAGCAATTGACAATCAAGACAATACCCATCCTGTCGCGAGACATTTTAAAGCCAAGCATGACTCTAAGAGCAACAAACTCAGGTACTATGCAATAGACTGCGTACCAGCAAGTAGACGAGGTGGCAACCGAGAGGCCAAACTTCGCCGCCTTGAGACTCATTATATACTTGCGCTTAATACTAAGCATCCTTCAGGTCTTAACATTACCGAAGATCTTTACACATGTTTATATGGGTAACCCTGAGGCACTAATGGCATAGGATTTACTTCATTTGCACTATCAATTAGCATATTTTATGGATTTTAGATACATATTTATTCTGATGAAGATTTTCTTAATCTGTTTTGTAATGCCATCTTTTAGCAATGAAATTTACTGTGATGGTCATTTTAGATATACTTAAATTATAAATCAATTTTAGCCTTTATATACCATTTAAGGTTTTTATGGGTGTAATAATTAATTGATTTGCTTGTGTATATTTTGCTGTTGATTGTTGACAATGTACAGTTTGAAATCCATTTATAGATATGAATTTCTAGATCCATATATGATATGCGTTGTTTTGCACATAAATTGTGGCCAGTCTTTTACCACTATGGTATTTCAATGGCACTACATCCTTTCCCAATAGAAGTGGCTCTTTCGGCGATTAACTCTTATGCCCGTTTGCACTTTATCTCCATCCCTTTGGGACCTGTAATTATTGGACATTTCAAGCGTATGGGGCTCCATACTGATCCACCCAAAAATACACCCAGGGATTTAAGGAAAACATGCTGCTATATTCTAAGTCTATTGATTTAGTACAAACATCAGGATTCAAGCCGCACTGAGATTTAACAATAATGAATTTATTTATTTTATTCACGTTTATTTACTTTTTCTCACCTTCACGAAAATCAGGCATTGTATGTTTTTATACTAGTACACAGGTTTGCATTTATCTTTAGTGGCCAACCTTACATACATAGCATCTTTGGTATTCAAAATGAACTGATAAAAGAAAAAGATTTTGTAATTCACAAACCAGGATTTCTTCTATGTTTATGTAACCTGTAGGCCAATACCTGTAATGTCAGCAATGTATTTAAACCAATGCCAAAAACTTACGTGTGTCATGTGATCAAGCGCTCTGTGTAGCGCGAAACGCGTCATGATGGCTGGGAGCACTAACACCGAATAAACCACCTTACACAAAACTTGGGTCCGTGTCCGTGTTTTCAGGACGAGCTGAGCCTGCCTTGCAGCCGGATTATCCTTGGAATATATATATGTATATATATATATCTGTCTGTGTACTCGATACCACAACGACTGAAATAAAAGAAACACTGGGGTAGTTTGTCACCTGTGAATCTATATTATTATCACCGTGTAATTTATGGAAGAACTGTCACATACTTTATTCTACAAGATACAATGAAGCTTCAGGTTGAGCAGCGGGCTGTAGTATGGCTCATATGGATATGCGTATTTTACGCTACAAATACGCAGGGCTGCTGGGAATTGTGGTCTTTCAGTGTATTCCATGCTGTAATCGCTGAAAATGAGAGCAAACGAGAGAAAACACTGGAATAATTACCAAACTTGAATCTTTGTCTATTGTGGCAATTTTCATTGTAGAAACGAGTATCGAGTACACAGACAGACTACAATCCCCAGCAGCCCTGCGTAATCACTCGCGGTCATGTGATCCACACCGCAGCTCGCTAAATGTTTAAATGTCCGCTTCCTGTCCGTCCAGGTACCTCCCACATGACAGCCTAGACGGATGTCAGGAGTACCGACGGACAGGTAAGCGCACTAAGATGAGACGGGACAAACTTTATGGCTCAAGCGCACTTTGGGCGGGGATAAAACTCTATGTTAAATTGTTTGTACGTAGTGGCAGGACTTCGCGTGTATCTATACGATATCCATAACTCCTCCTAATCAGGCATCACTCCGTTTGGACGCTAAACACACAAACGGTCTAGGTTCCAGTTTTAGTTTTGCATAAACCTTTCTCACGGCCAACTTACTCAGAGCATGTACTTTAAAATATCAGCATAACGAAGGTAAATGTAACGTCAAAACATTCTATGCTGGTATTCTACACGACAATATAGCCGATAAATGCAACCTTCTTTATTTTTGAAGCCGTGCAAGTCAGGCGTCTATGATTGTTGCAGAATGTAATGGCCTGAATTTATTTTTTATTTTTTATTTTTTAATAAACGAATGACCCTTCTATGACAGGGCGTGTCTAGCTAAATCTTTTTAGCTCGTCCTCTTTCTATAGTGTTTCTTCTCTTTTCTTTTCAATAGAGCGGTGCTCCATTTCTACCTGAGCTGTAGCCGGGTGAGGTGGAGAGCTTATTCCCCATACAGTGGGTGAGTGGATACAGTGTTATCCCTTTTCTTATCAATATATTGATTTGATTGACTAAAGTTGATTATTAAGCAACCACTGACCAATACTAATTGGCATTATGAACCCCTCACGAGATATTCGTCTTTCTTCACAAGCTATCGTCATTAGCTGTGTATTTCTTTCTTTGTTCGTCCAACATGATTCCTCGACCATCTGGATCATCTTTACGGCGTTTTCAGGTGATATGATTTTAAATCACTTTATTATACATACCAGCAGTAGCACTCTTTGTTAAGGTCCTGAAGAAGCAGAAAGGGATCCCTTGACCCTATTATACTGCAGAAACATGTCGACCTCGATTACATCTAAGTAGTTATTTGTTACACTACTTTGCACTGTTTTTAACTTTGGGTGTGGGTAGGATCCTATTAAAATTCATTTTCCATTCCTGCAACCCAATATTAATTCATTCACTTATTTGTTGCACATAGCACTTTCTATAATTTCATTGCACTGCTAGTCAGTTTACCCCCTGATACCACTTCTCTCTTAACACATCCCTGTATCCTTCAAGAAGATTAGGCTACAATCTACCTAATCCATAGTGGACATGTTTCCACTTCCTTCGGGTGAAGGATCCCAAATGATGTAGGGTGGTACAGGATGGGTATCTGATGGGAACACAATTTTTCACCACGAATACCTTGGATTCCTGGATTGTACCCTGATATGTATACACAGTTTTAGATACCTTTAGACCTAAATACTTATCCAGCCATATAAAATTCGACATTTGCTGTAAAAAATCTGTAGTGTCTCTCATGAATGACGGCAAGATACGAACGTGAGATTGAAGAAATGAGTCAATATATATTGTCACATATTCCATTAGGCTTTGTTTGGCCGATATTATTGGTCTTCCTGGTGGACACAACGGGTTCTTGTGCACTTTTGGTATCCAATACATTATGGGTAACGTGGGGTAGTCATTTTTTAGAAATTTGAATTCGTCCTGATTAATCAAGGCCATACTCTTCCAGGCTAGCAGTTTTGAGTAGAGTTGGTTCTGAACAGTTTTGGTAATTTGTCCGTTACTTATTTTATAGCAGTCCCGATCTGATAGTTGTCGCATTGCCTCCTCCTGATATTGTTTGAGAGGCTATATGACAAAATTTTCTCCCTTATCACAATTGCGCACCACAATGAAGTCATTTTTGCGTTTTTAGAATGTGAGAGGCAAGATGGCTGCTGGTGGTTTGCAGTGAGAAGTCGCATCTCACTCCTCCTCCTTCCAAGGCTAATGATAGTCAAGTCAAGTCAAGTCAAGAGATTTATATAGCGCGCTACATACCCATAGGGTCTCAAGGCGCTTGAGAAAGGGTGGGGAATTATTTGTCGAATATCCAAGTTTTGAGTTGCTTTCTGAATGCTAGGTGGTTCTGAGTAAGGCGAAGGTGAGTGGGAAGTGAGTTCCAGGTTTTAGCTGCCAGGTAGGAGAAGGATCTACCACCCATCGTAGTTTTGTTGATGCGAGGTACAATGGCGAGGGCTTGGTTGGAGGATCGTAGCTGACGGGAGGGGGTGTAGAAGGATAGTCGTGTGTTGAGGCATTCGGGTCCAAGTTCGATGATGATGGTCTAACTAACCTCCCCACTCGAGGAAGCTGTACGCTAGTACCCTAGGCACTCAACCATGGTGGCACTATACCGGTGGGATAGCGAAAGTAATTTTCTACAGAGTCCAGAAAAGGCTCGCAGATTTTGCAGCGCTGGTCTTCAAGGGGACTCTCATGATGCTGGCACATGCAACTAAGCAGAATGATTATAAAGACTTGTCATCACAGAAGGACGCAACAGCTCGAGAGAAAAACGAGCCTAAACCTCCAGTCGGCACCGCATCGCAGCGAGGGATTGCCGCCAGCATTACAAAGAAATCCCTGGGGAAAAAGTCGGGTGAGCAGCGTGGGAATACTGAGACGGCACCTACTCCCGTAACTGTTCGGGATCCCTTGGCTTTGCGATCTGCCCAGAATAAGGGAAAATCAAAGGAAATCACACTCCGCCAGCCTACAGTGACGGATGTTTTTGCGCCTAAACCCGCAGAGCCCTTGGATGCTTTGGCCATCGGCGCGAGGAGCGGAGATGGAGGTTCCAGCTTGCTGAACGTCCTCGAGAATGCTACGACGCCGGTTACCAGACAACCGGAGCAGGCGCTGAGGCAAGGCCTGAAGCAAACAGATGCGGCCAGCGCTCCATCGGAGAAGTTGGTGAATGAAGCAGATGGAGCTGTTTCAAGAGAGCAGAGGGGCAGAGGGGCAGAGGGAGTGCTAGGCGGAGGTGGAGACGAAGGCTTCTTTGAAACCCACTCTGAACGCAGCGATAATCTTACAGGCAAGAAGCAGGGTGAGTCAGAAGGTTCTTCGCAGACAGAAGGTGCACAATCTGGAGGCTCTGGGTGAGCACCTGGGCAAGTAATCCGGCTCTAGCTTACGAACAAAGCATTAATGACACTGAACCTACAAGGTACCTGGAGAGTGGGGTTTCTGGGTAGGCAGCCTCAGCGGACCGCTTCTTTTCAGTCAACGAGGACTCAGGGTCATTAAGCTCAAGCGACGTTAGCACGGAGGAGTCTACTAAGTCAGGGAGCATTTCTGAAGTCCAGAAGAGCACGCAAGAAAAACGCAGGTCTAGGAGGAAACCTAATCCCTCAGGGAGCCCCTCTGACCTTTATAAAAAACTGGTTTGGGATTACTCCGCCACTTCACAGACTTACCAGAACATTGGAGGTATCCCGATGCAACCCGGAGGACAGGCCTCACCCCACCTCCCACCCCAGCCAGTTTCAATGGACTTACTATTCAGCACCCTCAAAACTATGCAAAGTGAGGCAAGGGTTGAAAGCCATAGGGCCAGGCAGAGGGCAAAAAAAATCCAGAACTCTTTAAGGAAGATGAACAAATTGTATGAGGAGGTTGCAGAACGGGTCTCCCAAGTCGAAGAAAGGACTGGGAAATTGGAGGACGATTTCAGTAGCTTCCAATCCTTCAAGCAAGAGCAGCAGAAAGTGGCTGAGGATATGCAGTGGAAGCTTGAGGACTATGAAAATCTCCAGTGCCGCAATAATATTAGACTACTGGGTGTGGCAGAGGGGCTTGAAGGGCAGGATGCTAGATTGTTTGTGGTGAATTTACCTAAAGGGGCTTTTCCCGAATTAGCTTACTGGCATTAGGGAAAATGAAATCCAAAGGGCACATCGCTTCTCCCTAACAGTCAGGAGAGGGCAGAACGCACAAGAGGGTAGACCCAGAGCTATTCTCTTGTATGTAGGCAATTTTTTGTTGAGACAAGAATTCCTAGAGAAAGCAAAGCTGGAGGCCAAGCGTTCCTTCAACAATGTCACCTTTTTTGCCAGGCCCGACTTTTGCCACGTTACAGTGGGGCGTAGGTGGCGATTGAGGCAGCTAATCGGCCCCATACAGGCCCTTGGTTCAGAAGCCTTTTTGCTATATCCTGCTAAACTGAAAGTAATTACTAAAGGACAGGTGAAAATGTTTTTTACCCAAATCAATGAAGTGCTGGGATACAAGGGTGGAGGGCGATAAGAAAAGCTCATCAAGGTTCAGGTACTAGTGGGCCAGCATAGAGAATATAGGGCCAGTTAATTCCACAGAATTGGGGAAGAAATTTGGTGCTTGATTTTGTTTTTGACTTTTTGTCGTTTGTTTATTTAAATCTTTTGGGGGAGTGAGGAGGCGACAGCTGCATTCTAAAGCGGCCACACATAGGTCATGCCTGACCTATTTGCACGTAGCGGGGGGAGGGACAGGGGGGAAAGGGGGCATGGGAGGGACGGGGAGCACATATTGGTTACACAGCACTTAAAGTACATACAGCAAAACACAATCTTTCTCTTGGCTTTATTTATAGATTTGGTTTCGAAGGCATGGCATACATTTGATGTATTTTAATGACATATAGAATTGCCTCAATCAACATCTGTGGGCTGAACGATATTAACAAAAGACTACGAGTAGCCGCATTTCTAAAAACAATGCGTCTGGACCTTGTTTTCCTACAAGAAACGCATATAGAGGGGGCAAAGGGGTTTCTGTTGGAGCAGCTAGGGTTTTCTTTATTGGCTCACACCAAGCAAGGATCCAAGACCAGGGGGGTGGCTATATTGGGCAAAGGTAGGGACATTGTTGTAAATAAAAAGAAAGAAGATCAGTGCGGCAGATGGGTGATGGTGGAGATAAGTTGAATGGGTGAGAAGTTCACACTGGCCTCAGTATATGGCTCTACCGAAGACGACCCTGATGTCTTTCAAGTTTTAGATACAGAGCTAGCCCTATGTACGGAACCCATTATCTGTTGTGGGGATTTTAATATTAATGAATCATCGGGGTCAGCTGCACAAGCAGGGTGGGTTACACCGGTAGAAAGAGGAAAACATATAGGGCATTGACTGATATGGCACAACATAATTATTTAATAGATCTCTGGCCCAAATTGTATCGCCATAAAGATGGCAGTACTTTTTTCTCTGCCCCCCACAGGACATTGGTTAGATTGGACTATTTCTGGGTATCCAACTCCCTTCTAGGCGGATCCCAAATAGAAAAACATCCTAGGATTGTTTTAGACCATAATGCACTGATATTAACTGCTAAAATAGGTCAGATATGCAGAAGGGATACCGTCTGGACTTTTGAGAGAGCTCTGCTTAAAGATGAGACATATATAAAGTATATGAATATCTGGATTAAAACATTTTGGGAGATAAACAGAGGGAGTGCATCACCAGGCATGGTATGGGACGCATTTAAAGCGGGAACCCGCGGAAAGACCATGAGCTTTAAGCTCCATAAACAGAAGGGGGAGAAGATTAGAGCGGAGGAAATGGTAAAAAATCTGTTCGAAGCAGAGGAAGAGCTGAACCTAGCTATTCAGCAGCAAAAGCCATTGGAGCAACATCTTCTTAAAATAATTTCGATCAAAGCGGAAATAGTAGAATGCATTGCCAACAAAGCCGCAGTTAACTACTTAATCAAGAAAGAGAATACTTACGAACTGAGCGAGAGGGTGGGCCACATACTAGCAATTTGCACCAGGCAGAACATTTCAGCGGGTGAAATTAAAGAGATCTCAGACGATCAGGGTAACAGAGTGTCTGAAGCTGAGGGAATAAGGGAAGTTTTTAGGGATTTTTATGCAGATCTTTACACCTTAGACGATGGTGATGAGGAGGCAGACATATCAGGATATCTTAGGAACATCCCACCCCGACCCTCACAGTTAAAGAAAAGAATGCACTGGACTCTCTAATTACGTTGGAAGAGGTTGTTGCAGCACTGGATAGTCTCCACTCAGGAAAGGCTGCGGGCCCGGATCAGATCCCCGTGGAATTTTATAAAGTCTTCCAGAAGATACTGGTCTCTGATTTGTTAAACACCGTGTTACATGCACAACAAGGGGAGTCTATACCAAACTCATGGGGAGGGGCAGATATTATAGTAATTTTGAAGAAAAGTAAACCGCCTTTAGCACCAGGATCCTATAGGCCCAATACTTTAATGAACTCTGACGCTAAGATTTTTTCTAAAATACTCTCGAAGAGACTAGCCAGAGAAATTGAGAGTTTGGTCAGCCCCTCACAGCATGGCTTTATACCTGGTAAAAGCACCACACAACATGTTAGACAGGTAGTTACACTGTTCGATGCTGCGGGAGTCCCGGGAGACCCTATGGCAGCACTATTTCTAGACGCTGAAAAGGCGTTCGATAGGGTCTCTTGGGACTACCTGTGGACGGTAATAAGATGGAATGACATAGGTGAGGCGTATATTAGAGCCAACCAGTCCCTGTATAGATGGCCGTCAGCCAGGATTAAGACTAACAGAGGATACTCAGCCTCGGTTCAGATCAGCAGAGGGACGAGGCAGGGATGTCCTTCCTCTCCACTGTTGTTTGCATTATATATGGCACCTTGCTGCGTAGATTAGAAGCTAACCAAAATATCCCCCCACTAAGTATAAATGGCAAGGAGTTTAAGACATTGGCCTATGGGGACGATGTGGCGATGTTAACTCCTAATCCTACCCTTGCTATTAGTGAAGTTGAACTTGAGGCACAGCAATTCGGCCAGGTTTCAGGATACAAACTTAACAGGGCTAAGACTCAGATAGTGAAAAATCTCCACACAATATTTACTGATTGCCGTGTAGTTAGCTCTGCAGTGTACCTAGGGGTCAAGATCTCTGCAGATTTAGATGGGGTTGTGGAGCAGAATATGGCTCCCTTAATGGCCAAAGTAAGATCTGATTTAGAGAGAATGCACAATCTTCACCTATCCTTAGTTGGGTGTACCAATGTTATTAAAATGTTAAGTTTGCCTAAGTTTCTTTTTTTTTCAGAGCAATACCGCTATATTTTGAGGCAAGATGGATTCATGCATTAGAGTCAGTTCTGAACAGATTCAATTGGGCCCACGGGAAAACAAGGAGGGCATACAGGTTCATCACTTTTACAAGAGATAGAGGTGGCTAGGGGGCCCCTTATTTTAGGTTATACTACTGGGCCGCGGCACTACAATACTTGCAGGGCTTGATTGGGGGTGGCGGACCGGACCAAAGAATTAACTGATCTCTACTGAGGTCTATGCAGTAGTTCTGGGGGCAGAGAACTGCTTTCTAAATTGCACCGATTTTTCCTACTACAAAAGGACAAGATTTAAGACAGTCAATGCTGCTGTTAAGATTTGGGTCACCTTCCTGAAAAAATTTGGGTTGGGTAGATTCAATAGATATACTCGCCTGTTTAAAAATAGATCCCTTCTAGAGGCGATCTTTGCGGACTCAATTATAGCTGGGTTGGCAAACAGGGGGATCAGGAAGATTGGGGATATTGTTGGGCCAGGGGGGGTTGTACAGTTTATGGACCTAGTGACTAAATTCCGCATGGACAGGAGAAGTTTCTTCAAATACCTACAGGTAAGGAGTTATTTGAATAATAAACAGGGAGGGGCTGCAGGCTTTGGTAATAATGAAATAATGAAATCTTGGATAAAATAGAAAAAGGTGGCGATTATACGATTCGCAGTTTCTACGCTTGCCTAGCAGCAGGAAAACAAGATGATTAAGAAAAACATGGAGCTAAGTGGGCTGGGAAACTGGGTATTGAGGCCTGCTGGTTTCAGTAATCATTAGATCTTGGGAGTTCGGTTCTCTGTTCAGCCCCTCTCCAGGCCCAGCATTATAAAATGTTGTATTTCCTGTATTTTACTCCAGCTAGAATTGCACAGTGGGGTGGCACCCCAGGGATTAACTGTCCATGTTGCAACCTACTGGAGGCGGATTTAGTTCATATCTTTGCCACCTGTCCTTAACTCTTTTCACTTATTAGAGATATAGAGTTATTTTTAGATAGGTCTATAGGAATTCGAGTAACGCTTACGCCAACTCTGATACTTTTGGGGGTGATCCCAGATACGGTCATCTCCCATGTGGAGTTTATTTTCGTTGCTATGGCAGTCTTCAGACTGGTTATAGCCAGGGCTTGGTTGGACAAAACACCCCCCACAATGCAACAGGGGCTCGCAAGTCTTCTGGCTGCTTATAATTTAGAAAAAGGAATTTACGCATGGAAAGGCAGGAAGGGGAGACAGCTGGGGCTGAGAATTTGGGATCCAATACAGAGTTGTAATGAGGATTGGAGATGTGCTGAATGTTTGTGACTTGCTCTATAATAATGCTTTGCCTATATGTGTTAGAAACCTGCTTAGGCTGAATTTAGCTTTCCTTATACTGTTTTTTCTTATTCTTCTCCCTGTTTTAATTAGTATGTGAACGTTTAGCTCACACTGAACAGAAGATTGTTCATTGTATACTATTCTTTGACTTGTTGTTGTATCTTTTTTTTCCTTTTCTTTTTTTACCTATTATTGTGCTGTGTTGTACTATTTGAAAATGGATGAAAAACTTTTTTAATAAAAATATTTTTAAAGAAAATTAAAAAATGAAGTCATTTTTGCGTAATTTGTCCATTAGCTGTTGATATTTATGATGCTATGTTGTTCGACTTCTGTTTTCCCCTTGGACTCTGAAGTGCAGTTTTTTTCACTTCTGTTGTGACGATATCATGAAAGGTATCCACAGAGTCCTTTGGCATCATCAGCATAAATATGGATTTTGGTTTGAACTTAGGTAGTGGAGTTATATTGGTGTTGATGGTTTCCATTTCCATCATTATTTGAGTGGGAACGTCCTCCATTTCACCCACATTCTGTTCTAACAAATATAGGTTACGTAATATTTCTACATCCAAGGCTGCTAAATTAGTACCTTCATTTCCCAAAACTGTTTGTACTTTCAAATCTGCATCTTTTGTGAATCCTCTCCAGTGCTACATCACCAATCAAGAGTCCTACCAAGGTACTACACAAGTAGTGTTTACATGGAGACACAGTCCTGGACGGACATGTGCATACAGGTCTGTATATCCAGGAATAAGTGAATAATCGGAGTGTGCAGGCTTTCAAGTACAATTCTCTGGCACCAATGAACAAAGACTTCACACACAGAGCTTTAATAGAACAACTTAGAAAGGGGAAAATAGGGACAAAGCAATACACCGGAACACATGACACAGGTATTCTCTCCTGGTTTGAGGGAGCTTTTTTATTGTTCTGCTTTTGTTCAATGGCTTACATGGACCTACCACATATCAACACAACACTCCCACAATATTAGATGCTAGATAAATAGTCTACAACATCAAGAAGCCCACACCAAGGGCTCCAAACCCACGCCAAAGCTGGAAACATATGAAAACACATCAAGAACAGTAAGGGACAATACCCCAAAACTCTAGAAACTAATAGAACAAACAGCACTTTATGAGGTACAGAAGCAGGGATCTTTAAATTTGTAACTTAAGGTAATGCTACATATTACTTGTTTGAATATGATGTACAAATCTGCCCTAAAACTAAGCAAACATATTTGTAAACCACAGAACATTAAAGGTCTCACTAGACAAGAAGAACATTAGAGAGAACATGGCTAAGTAAGTACAGCAACAACCAAACTATGCATGCTGGAAACATCAACAATCAATAAAAAGGAAATTTGTAAGGCAAAACAACTTATTTTATATCCATTACACTCGGAACAAGTTGAAAATGCTCACAATCAGAATGGCACCAATTTTGAAAGTGTTCAAGTAAATGATTAGCTCAGATGCCTCCTTTTTATCAGTGCAAAAAACACAGTTGATGGACAGAATGCAGAACAATGTCATACATTCACCCCAGTACAGAGATCTGGGCCTAAATCCATCGTTTTTTTGCACTCCATACCACCCCAGTTCAGACATGGCCATATGCAAATCAGTCTGACCCTGTGCCTCATGGGAACAGTCCAGCCCGAACTGCCAAGCCATGCCTTCCCTGGACCGGAAACAAGCTTCCGAGGACCGGTTTCTGGCATTCCAGCCCTCTTCAGCCTGGCTAGCTTGAATCCAGTGGTGTGGAGTGCATGGGACTCACGTCTGAGCATACCCATCCCACTCGGGGTGACAGATGCAAAAAACACAGTTGATGGACAGAATGCAGAACAATGTCATGCATTCCCCCCAGTACAGAGATCTGGGCGTAAATCCATCGTTTTTTTGCACTCCATACCACCCCAGTTCAGACATGACCATATGCAAATCAGTCTGACCCTGTGCCTCATGGGAACAGTCCAGCCCGAACTGCCAATCCATGACTTCCCTGGACCGGAAACAAGCTTCCGAGGACCGGTTTCTGGCATTCCAGCCATCTTCAGCCAGGCTTGCTTGAATCCAGTGGTGTGGAGAGCATGGAACTCACGTCTGAGCATACCCATCCCACTCGGGGTGACAAATGCAAAAACCACAGTTGATGGACAGAATGCAGAACAATGTCATACATTCCCCCCAGATCGAGATCTGGGCCTAAATCCTTTGTTTTTTTGCACTCCACACCACCCCAGTTTAGACATGGCCATATGCAAATCAGCCTTGACCCTGTGCTTCATGGGAACAGTCCAGCCCAAACTGCCAAGTCATGTCTTTCCTGGACCGAAATTAAGCATCCTAGGACCGGTTTCTGGCTATCAGCCGTCTTCAGCCAGGATAGCTTGACACCAGTGGTGTGGAGAGCATGGGACTCACGTCTGAGCATACCCATCCGACTCGGGGTGACAAATGCAAAAACAACAATTGATGGACAGAATGCAGAACAATGTCATACATTCACCCCAGTACAGAGATCTGGGCCTAAATCCATCGTTTTTTTGCACTCCACACCACCCCAGTTCAGACATGGCCATATGCAAATCAGCCTTTACCTTGTGCCTCATGGGAACAGTCCAGCCCGAACTGCCAAGCCATGTCTTTCCTGGACCGGAATCAAGCATCCTAGGACCGGTTTCTGGCTATCAGCCGTCTTCAGCCAGGATAGCTTGACTCCAGTGGTGTGGAAAGCATGGGACTCACGTCTGAGCATACCCATCCCACTCGGGTGACAAATGAAAAAACCACAGGTGATGGGCAGAATGCAGAACAATGTCATACCTTCACCCTAGTACAGAGATCTGGGCCTAAATCCATCCTTTTTTTGCTCACCATTTCATTCCAGTTTGGACCCAGCCATATGCAAATCAGTCTTGACCCAGCGCCCAATGGGAACAGTCTAACCTGAATTGCTAGGCCGGGCCCTCCCTGGACTGGAGAGAAGCATCCTAGGACCGGTTTCGGGCTTTCAGCCCTCACCATCCAGGATAGCTTGACTCCAGTGGCATGGAGAGCACGGGACCCATGTCTGGGCATAACCGTCTCATTCGGGGTGACAAATGCAAAAGAACCATTGATGGACAGAATGCAGAACAATATCATACATTCCCCCAGTACAGAGATCTGGGCCTAAATCCATATTTTGTTTTCTCTCTCTGCCATTCCAGTTTGGACCCAGCCCAGCTGGAAAGTTCTCATGAGGCACAGTGTCAAGACTAATTTGCATTTGGCCAGGTCTAAACTGGGGTGGCATGGTGAGCAGAAGAAAGAGAAAGAAGGATTTAACCCAGATCTCTTGACTGGGGGTGAATGTTTTGATTTGTTCTGCATTCCGTCCATCAATTGTGAGTCTTTTACTTGTCAGAACTCAGCACATACTATGAGAAAACACCCAGGGCCTGAAAAGGTCAGAAGACAGTTTCTGTTGAATTGCTGCTATGTTTGAACTAGATATCCCTGTTAAGGAGAATTTACACAGAATCACAGGAACATATTCGGATATCTGTGAGAAATACCAGAATATTAAAAAGTCAAAAATTTCCACATGTGCATTTCACGTTAAGTCAATACATCTGCATAAGTTAATGAAACAAAATTATGCATTTACACACTTATTTTTCCCCAATGAGAACATAAGTCCTTGGTGGTGTAACTCATTCCTCTACACTCCAGGTAATTACAGAATTGTTCTTTTCCATTGAGGAACTTACTACACTTTTCTAGATGGAAGTACATTTGTTTTCATGGTGGTAAATGAGTTTGCAAATTGTTCATGAGTACATTACCACGTCTGTAGGTGTTCCCTTCAACATGCAGGATCTTAACTCGCTTTCAATATCCACAATTGTATCTTTAATCCTAAATGTATCAATGTGCCAAACCCACCATAATAACATATTTTCTGCATTGAACAAATACACTTTACTCAAGTAAATTAACACAGCTGCTCATTCTGTGAATTAAGATGCTTGATTCACTCTCGAAAATTGATTTTTGGTGCACTGATCGAAACTGCTTGCTCTTCTAGTCAACAATTGCTGCACTCTTTAACTGCTACTACATAGTGGATGAGGATGGTGATAAGATTCCGTCTCCATCCTTACGATGCCAGCTCCTTGCTATGTGCAATGACAAGACAGCCCATTTAGGATGACTCAACTGAAAGCTTCTCTCAGGTCAGGTGAATATTCCTGAATCATCATTTCAACATATCTGAGGAAGATTAAAAACATTTAAAAGCACTTATCTGTTGATTTTGCAATGTCAAAAATGCATGAAGAAATAGTCAGTGAGGTAGTTATTCCTTGTAATGTATATACTGCTACTCATTGTTTTTAGATGTTATTTTCCACTATATTGCAATGGTTTTCCTATATCATGATTTGTATTTGAGTGTGCAGTTTTGCATCTCTTGTTGGATATTGTAGGTAGGCACTGCCATTACTTGGACTGGATATCCAAGCAAAAACCTAAGTCATTAAGGGGAAGCCTCTATGATTTAAAAAAGACAAAAACAAAAGTAACCTTGTTTAATATTTCATAGGAGCCTTAAAGGGCAGAAAGGAAATGGTACTTACTGTGATTGCAATTTTACTTACTGTGAATCCAACGACTAATTTTGATCGGAATTTATTTTGGATGAAATGTTGAATGGAAACATATAAAAGTGTCTATACTCTCAAGGCCTGAATTGATCAAATAAAATATAAGCATTTATGTACATCATCTACCACTAGCACTCAGTTAAAAAGTGACGCTTAAATGCAGAGCACCAATACACTGCACAGTTGGCCTCTTAGTTTTTGGTTGAATACCACCACCTTGAGCTATAAATGGAACTAGAACTATTTGAACTTTCTAGAAAGGGACATTGCCAATTGGACTATGCTGTCTGCACAACAGTGCTACATAAGTCCCACTGGCCAAGTACTTGTCACCATTTCATGAGCATCTTTGGTTGTAGGAAACAGAGTTTTGTTTCACCTACAAGTATGAAGAAGAGCATAAGTAACACAAATAACCTTAAGTGTCTCAGTCTCATACCACTCGCAGCCAGGACTCCATCACGTACAGGAGACAGAACTGTAAAGGATTTATAACAAAGCGACAGGAGTCCTCCATCTATTTATCCAGGATGAGAAACAAAACTGCCGGATTCATAAAGGAATTTGAGATAAAGCCCGCAATCCAATTATACTCCGATTGGGCAACGAGGTGCATGGTGGAATTTTTTTTTTGCATCTTGAAAAACATAGTTCATGTTCATCTCAAGTAGCACGCACAGAGTGATAAACCAAAAGCTGTCAGAGTGCTGAGTTACTGCATACAGGACGTGCTTTGGCTCCACCAATTTCATGACCCCTGAATCAGAAAAGCAGAAAATTGTAAGCAACCTGGAGAAAGACTTGTCTTACTATTAGGATATGTAAAACTGTTCTGGAACATCACCAATTACCACTGCAAATTCATTGCAATATGACCTCAACCACCATTTTGAAACAAATGTTGCTACAATAAAAGGCACCATTAAAGGTGTGGGTTGCCCTGGTAAGTCTAAGTGGCTAATGGATTCAGTAATCCATGAGTATAGTGTGCCGGTGCAGAAGCAAGTGAGAAAAAATATGTATATATCAATTGAGCAATAGTCTCCTTGCATAAATACTTAGGTCAGTTATCAAAAAATATTTTATTAATTATGTGATGCAACATAGTTCCTCCAAAAGTACTTAGTCTCATTACCTACATAATACACAAATAAAAACTATTTATTGAAACAAATGTTATAGTAGAGATCGTTGTGATGCTCATAAAAAGTAATTCCATTTAGATATGTCAGTATTTGTGAAAGGTCATAGTGTGAATACCAATAATTGTGATAAATGTCCTGAAAATAAATTAACTACTGATTTATGCACTTCTACAAACTGTCATTAGAGGGACACTTCATCAACATGCAAAGCTCAGACAATTGCTTGAAAGCTGAAAACGTTATCTCCACATAACGCGAGTGATAAGCTCATATGCTCTGTCTGCCTCCCCACAACCCCTTATAAGGGTTGATCGACATTTTCTGAAATGAAAGGTGACTTCAGGGATTTTTATTTTAGAAACTGGGGGTTTGGTTGACAATGTCAAGATCCTGGGCTTTTGTTAGCTATCAATTCCCTAGAGTGAGAGCAAAAGCAAATGACATTGTGCCTGCTTCCCTAATATGTTACAAAATAACAAGACAATTTTCCTTTCCCTATTCATATCTGTATTTCTATCTAGCCAGCAGCATGTTTAATAATGGAAATACATATATTTGGGTAACTGTCAGGCTTTTAGATAAAGCTAGAAAAATCCAAAGCCCTGTACCTGTCTACCACTGAGGAAATTGAGTCAGAAATATCTAGAAGCTTTCTTTTGAGATGGACTTTGTACTTGTTAGTTACCTGGAGATCATGATAGCTCCCACTATAGATAGAATAATACAACTTACTTAACAACCTTTCATATGAGAGACACCAGCTCTTTACTTGTCAAAGAAAGAGTGCCTTGGTAAGGGCTCTGCTCAGAAGCCAGCGACTGGTACAATCAAATTTCAGTGCACCAGATACCAAGGCTGCATAGTCCTAAATGCAACTAATGCATCTTTAATCTGCTACTAGACACACCCTTTCCCTTTATCGCACTCTTGCAGGTTCCTGCTTTCTCCCTTTGCTGCAAATTTCCTATCTATCTCTTTTTCCATCATTCTGTTTTCTTGGTTTTTCACACTCTTGCGCTCAAATATTACTGATGCTTTAAAATAAGTAAGACCAAAGAGGATGATGGACAAAGTGTTGAACAATGCAAGCACTCAACCCCAGTCAATTGATCTGGGTTTAATCCATCATCATTCTTTAGCTCACTCCGCCACCCCAGTTCAGACATGGCCATATGCAAATCAGTCTGACCTTGTGCCTCATGGGAACAGTCCAGCCCGAACTGCCAAGCCAGGTCTTCCCGGGAACAGAAACAAGCATCCTGGGACGGGCTTCTGGCTAATCAGCTGTCATCAGCCAGGCTAGCTTGAATCCAGTGGCAAACTGAGCAAGGGACCCACATCTGGGCATACCCTGCTAATTTAGGGAGCACAAAGCAAAACCAAAGGGGATGATGGACGGAGTGTTGAGCAAAGCAAGCACTCACCTCCAGTCAACTGATCTGGATTTAATCCATCATCATTCTTTAGCTCACTCCACCACCCCAGTTAAGACATGGCCATGTGCATATCAGTCTGACCGTGTGCCTCATGAAAACAGTCCAGCCCGAACTGCCAAGCCAGGTCTTCCCTTAACCGGAAACAAGCATCCTGGGATCGGTTTCTGGCTAATCAGCCGTCATCAGCCAGGCTAGGTAGAATCCAGTGGCAATGTGAGCAAGGGACCCACGTCTGGGCATACACTGCCAACTTAGGGCGAACAAAGCAAAACCAAAGGGAATGATGGACGGAGTGTTGAACAATGCAAGCACTTACCCCCAGTCAACTGATCTGGGTTTAATCCATCATCATTCTTTAGCTCACTGCGCCACCCCAGTTCAGACATGGCCATATGCAAATCAGTCTGACCCTGTGCCTTATGGGAACAGTCCAGCCCGAACTGCCAAGCCAGGTCTTCCCTGGACCGAAAACAAGCATCCTTGGACCGGTTTCTGGCTAATCAGCTGTCATCAGCCAGTCTAGCTTGAATCCAGTGGCCAAGTGAGCAAGGGACCCACGTCTGGGCATACCCTGCCAACTTAGGGCGAACAAAGCAAAACCAAAGGTTGACTGGGGGTGAGTGCTTGCAATGTTCAACACTCCGTCCATCATCCCCTTTGGTTTTGCTTTGTTTTCCCTAAGTTGGCAGGATATTCCCAGACGTGGGTCCCTTGCTCACTTTGCCACTGGATGCAAGCTAGCACAGTCCAACACATACAAATGCCAGTGAACACCACCATTTCGAAGGCTAGTGCTATACAATTTCTGGAAGGTAGATAAAGTACAGGGTTGTGTACACAGTTTGCTATTTTCATGAGGCATACCTGCATGGAAGAAATAAAGAACTGATTGTACTTCATCAACCACACCATAGCCAGTTTCCCACTTTGAATACCACCATGGCTGCGCAAGACTCCCAGGCTAGGGGTATGTATCATCCCAGTGGCCACAGCCCTTTTAACGAATTAGGATAAGGTGTGCACATGGAGAGGATTCGCCGATTTCCTTGTTGTTCTCTCTGACAGACGGTGACCCTGAGTTCACCTTGGTTTTCTTGAACTGAGGGTTTGAAAAGTGAAAAGAAAAGAAATACAGAAAGGTTGGGGAATTATTCCAAAATGGAGCTATCAGATCTGTTATGCATCTAAAGAAGTACCTCACCTGAGCCCTGAAATCAACAGGTTTAAATACAGTCAAATTAGACATTGATTCCTTCTCTTAAACCTGCAGGCATTTGACCACCCACTAATATTGAGAGGTGAATCTATTCAAAAGATGGGGACAAGGTCCTAGTATCCACTCTCTGCCAACTCCTGTTGAACAATAAGGCAATCCAAAAGAAAGTCTTTAACACTACACAGGAGCGAGAGCTACGACTGAAGCTCTCAGAAGGCCTGTGGGAACACATGATATACAGAACATATAAGACAGCCAGAAGAGTGATGGGCAAGGATTCAACTAACACATTTTTGTACCGATGCTATTGTACTCCATCCCGGTTTCCTACATGGATGCATGGAAATCAGATGGATAATGGCAGGGGTGTGTGGAGAGGGCTCACTGCTAGGTATATTCCAGAAATGACCAAACTCAAAAAATTAATTGGAGGAAATGGGGCCAGTAAGACACCATACATATGACCTCCACTTGCTTAGGGAAGCAGAAGTGAACCGCATGGGCTGTATAGTGCAGAGGCTGTTTTGTTCCCTAGTAATGAGAAAGCAAATATATCAGGTGCTGTTGACAGGCAAAAGGAAAGTGTCTTGTTTCCGGTGACTGACACCCCAAAACACCAGGCTAGCTACCTAAATTGCGGCTCTCCTGGCTATGGAACAATTAATAACAAAACAGGTGATGGACAGAATGTGGATCAATGTCACACATTCACCCCAGTCCAAAGATCTGGGCCCAAATCCATCGTTTTTTTACACTCCACACCACCCTGGGTTAGACAATGGCAATATGCAAATCAGCTCTGACCCTGTGCCCCATGGGAACAGTCCAGTCCGAACTACAAAAGCCATGTCCTTCCCAGAGCTGATTTGCATAAAGCCATTATCTGACCCAGGGTGGTGTGGAGTGCAAAAAACGATGGATTTAGGTCCAGATCCTTGTACTGGGGTGAATGTAATACATTGATCTACATTCTGTCCATCAAATAGTTTTTTGTAATTTTCTCCCTGAGTGTACTGGGGTAGCTCAGACGTGGGTCCCAGAGCCTCCACACCACTGGAGTCAAGCTAGCCGGGCTGATGAGAGGTGTTACCTCGAAACCGGTCCGGTCCTCGGATGCTTGATTCCGGTCTGGGAAAGATATGGCTGTTGTAGTTCGGACTGGACTGTTCCCATGGGGCACAGGGTCAGAGCTGATTTGCATAAAGCCATTATCTGACCCAGGGTGGTGTGGAGTGCAAAAAACGATGGATTTAGGCCCAGATCCTTGTACTGGGGTGAATGTAAGACATTGATCTACATTCTGTCCATCAAATTGTTTTTTGTAATTTTCTCCCTGAGTGTACTGGGGTAGCTCAGACGTGGGTCCCAGAGCCTCCACACCACTGGAGTCAAGCTAGCCGGGCTGATGAGAGGTGTTACCTCGAAACCGGTCCGGTCCTCGGATGCTTGATTCCCGTCTGGGAAAGATATGGCTGTTGTAGTTCGGACTGGACTGTTCCCATGGGGCACAGGGTCAGAGCTGATTTGCATAAAGCCATTATCTGACCCAGGGTGGTGTGGAGTGCAAACAACGATGGATTTAGGCCCAGATCCTTGTACTGGGGTGAATGTAAGACATTGATCTACATTCTGTCCATCAAATTGTTTTTGTAATTTTATGGAACAATTAATGGCAGCCCTAGGAAGCCTGAAAAGTCTAATGTCGCGCATTAGTACTTTATTTTATACTATCTTCTAATTGAATGTAGAGACCTCAGATTGCACAGGGCAGGTTCTGCATTCTGCTAGAGATAAGCCGCTTGCTACAATGGGTGAGTTGAGGTGATGAGAAGACATGACAATGGCTGAGAGGTAGGGGCGAATGGAAGAAGCAGGAGCAGACCTGTGAAAGATAATGAACTGTGGCGGAAGCAGTGTTAAATGTTTAATTTGAACCAGTAGTTGCAAGTGTGGCTCTTCAGCACTCTTTTTAGGGGACCGGGACTTAGTTTTAATCTTCAGATTTCGACCAAGAATAAAGGAGAGATTGGCAGGCAAGAGAGAAGGAAGAGAACGATGGAGAAACAGTGCCAAAGGAGAAAGCAGGGATGAAAAAGAACATTCAAGAGTGAGATAAAAGGGCAGGTATAATATGTTGGTGGAATAAAGAGACATAAGGTGACATCAAGACTATACAGTCTTGGTATAAGACAATCTCGATATTCGGCAGTAGAGCTGGAGTGCTTCTGGCACACATTTGGTAAAGCACTTATGAATTTACAAATTATGCACTGGACATGGCACCTTTTTTGAGGTAAAGTACTGCTCTGAACGGGAGAGGATGGGCAGAGATTAACACATAGGTAGAAAGAGGGAGGGTGTTTTGAGATCACCTGCTGCATTTTAGGGAATGTGGTTGTTTGTCCCATCTTGGAGCAGGTAGCCCTATTTGCATAAAAAATAAAAGGAAGCATAATGGAAATATGTAGCAATTACTGAATGCAGGTCAATGATAAAAAGTAGTTCCAAAATGACTATGATAAAGGAGGAGTACATGTTGACTGTTCATTCTATAGTAAATAAAACAAACTTCACATCCTGCTCAGCAGGAACAGCACTTATGTTTAATTGCTGCTAAGCGATTCATTTAAGAAACACAATGTTTGAATTCGATTTATGCAAATGTGGCCTCTACAAAATGTGTGCCTAGTTGAAGTTTTAGGTTTCTTGTAAAGCGAAAGGTGTACACAAACCAAATGCATTTGATTTGAACTTGCAAACACCTTGGCATTTCGTATACTGTCCTAATACTCCTATGGCATTTAATAATACCTCTCCTATCAACAGCATTCTCCTGTTACCTTTCAAAGGTATCCGTGACTGCACGTTGTTGAAACAGACCCAACCTTAGTCCCACAGGATATGCGTGATTACAGACTACCCATAAGAACGGAAGGAGATGCCAACTGCAGCCCGGAATGAATGTGCCCTGCAGCATCCCTCGCCTCACCAGTTACCTCTCCCAGATGGTTTGGCTCACAAAGAAACTCTAGTAGTTCCATTAAATTAAAATTTCCGTATCACAACGCAATGAATCAATGCTTTATTTCTGCAACTATAATTTCAATATTCATCATGGATAGTCTAAATTAAATGCTTGCTAGTAAAACTCTGAGCAGCCCTGTACATTCATTGGTAGCCCAGTGTTGTTGGCAAGAATGTGTGGCCCTGCTGTAAATACACATCCTATGGTGCAGGTGTGGCCAAGATCAAGGCAGATTTCAATATACAGGGAGCCTGTGCACAACCAGATCACAAGCAAAGTTAACCACGCTATGACCTAGAGCTGTGTGAGTTGGGAGCCGGTGCACAACCAGATCAGAACCAAAGTCAACCATGCTATGACCTTGAGCTGTGTGATACGGGAGCCGGTGCACAACCAGATCAGAACCAAAGTCAACCATGCTATGACTTTGAGCTGTGGGATACGGGAGCCGGTGCACAACCAGATCAGAACCAAAGTCAACCATGGGGGCTTACCATCAGCGTGTGGGCCGTCTCGTATCCCAGTCCACGCGCTGCCCCGGCCCAGCTCCTGGCGACTGAATAAAGCCCTCAATGACGCTCATGCCCCCTACCTAAAGCAGAAGGTGTGGGGCACCTGCGGGGCTACTCCGATCACCCCTGGTGCCGCTGAAACGGCTAGATCTGCGAGGAGACGCGAGGAGAGGACGGCAGCGGGCAAAATGGCGGCCGGAGCCCTGACGAGAGCGCCGATGACTTCAACCCTCAGTGGGAGGTACGCTTAACGGGTGAAATTTAAGGGACGCAGTGGCTGCCTCTAGTTGAGGATAATCTCGGGGGGCCTCTGTAGCGGCAAGACACCGGGGGTGGCCCCCGTCACAATCTGCCTTCCCATGCCTGCCTGACCTTAAAATGGCGGCCGGGTGTGACCCGCAACTACCGATCGGCGCTTTTACTTGACCATCTGGCCCCAGCGCTTACTGCCTCTCCCATAACAAAAGCTGCATCTGTTGCCACGATATGGCGGCGCGGCAGAGTAGCTGTAAGCGACGCCGCAAGCTTTCTCTGTGTCTCGTGCCTGCGGGGGTGAGCCCTCTTCAAGGATCCTTGGCGGTGACATGTGCCGAGTGCTCTGCTTCTCCCCCTCGCCTGCACCCCAGCGTCACACCATGCCCCAACAAGCCCCAGCTTTGTACCGGCCAGCCTGACTCAACAATGGTGGCGGTTGAGGAACCAGCCAGCGAGATGTGCGAGGCGAGAGTGGCGAGGAGCGCCACGAGATCCGTGACAAATGTGGTGTCATCAAGGAGACTCCCACACTGATGTCACACTGCTACCACGATCTGCCTGACATTTGCAGTGCCTTAATGTGAGGTGCCCACCCGACGACAACAACCCACCATGCCAAGGCGCCTGTGGTCTTTCTTCTCATCTCCCACCTGGGCAACATGCTGCTGGTGGGTGACGGGCAGCCGTACCACACCACCACCTTCTCTCCTGGACTTCTTTACTTTTTGTTTTGTCCTGGCCGCCATTTTGCTGCTGATTTCGGACACTTTTCTATGGACTCTGACCATCCATCCATTCCCTCGTCCTTTACTCCTTTTCCCCGTTGATGATCCTCAAATGTTTCTTCCCTTTTCTGCTTTGCCTTTTCTCCATACCCTTGCATCCCTCCCACCCTCCCTTTGTGCTGTGACTGCATCCCCCCTCCGACCCCACTTATGGAACTCTACTTTTCTGTATATTGAGATAACTCTAATCACTAGTATATGCAGTAGACCTTTGTACCATCTACCATTCCTATGTGACTCTTAGAGTATATCCAGTCACATCCCTTCCCTATGTATATAGAGATAACCCTAATCACTAGTATATTCAGTAGACCGCTGTGCTCTCTACCATTCCTATGTGACTCTTAGAGTATATCCAGTCATATCCCTTCCCTATGTATATAGAGATAACTCTAATCACTAGTATATGCAGTAGACCGTTGTGCTCTCTACCATTCCTATGTGACTCTTAGAGTATATCCATTTGTATCCCTTCCCTATGTATATAGAGATAACTCTAATCACTAGTATATGCAGTAGACCTTTGTACTATCTACTAATCCTATGTGACTCTTAGAGTATATTCAGTCATATCCCTTCCCTATGTATATAGAGATAACTTTAATCACTAGTATATGCAGTAGACCTTTGTACTATCTACCATTCCTTTGTGACTCTTAGAGTATATCCATTTGTATCTCCTTGTGTGACTTTACATCTTGTACATTTGCAATTTTTTTCTGTTTGTATCCTTTATGTAACGCATGTAATCCTAAATCCTTATGTTTTTCAACTGGTCCTTGTGTAAAGCGCTCTGACACCTTCGGGTAAAGTTCGCGCTATATAAAATTGCATAAATAAAATATGACTTTGAGCTGTGGGATACGGGAGCCGGTGCACAACCATATCAGAACCAAAGTGAACCATGCTATGACCTTGAGCTGTTTGATACGGAAGCCGGTGCACAACCAGATCAGAACGAAAGTGAACCATGCTATGACCTTGAGCTGTTTGATACGGAAGCCGGTGCACAACCAGATCAGAATCAAAGTGAACTATGCTATGACCTGGAGCTGTGTGATACGGGAGCCGGTGCACAACCAGATCAGAACCAAAGTGAACCATGATATGACCTAGAGCTGTGTGATACGGGAGCCAGTGCACAACCAGATCAGAACCAAAGTGAACCATGCTATGACCTTGAGCTGTGTGATACGGAAGCCGGTGCACAACCAGATCAGAATCAAAGTGAACTATGCTATGACCTGGAGCTGTGTGATACGGGAGCCGGTGCACAACCAGATCAGAACCAAAGTCAACCATGCTATGACCTTGAGCTGTGTGATACGGAAGCCGGTGCACAACCGGATCAGAACCAAAGTCAACCATGCTATGACCAAGAGCTGTGTGATACGGGAGCCGGTGAGCAACCAGATCAGAAATACCGTGAACCATGTTATGACCTTGAGCTGTGTGATACGGAAGCCAGTGCACAACCAGAGCAGAACCAATGTGAACCATGCTATGACCATGAGCTGTGTGATACGGAAGCCGGTGCACAACCAGATCAGAACCAAAGTGAACCATGCTATGACCTTGAGCTGTGTGATACAGGACCCGGTACACAACCAGATCAGAACCAAAGTCAATCATTCTATGACCTTGAGCTGTGTGATACGGGAGCCAGTGCACAACCAGAGCAGAACCAATGTGAACCATGCTATGACCATGAGCTGTGTGATACGAAAGACGGTGCGCAACCAGATCAGAACCAAAGTGAACCATGTTATGACCTTGAGCTGTGTGATACGGAAGCTGGTGCACAACCAGATCAGAACAAAAGTGAACCATGCTATGACCTTGAGCTGTGTGCGCTGAAGTGCACAGATAGTGTGGAGAGGCTTTTACAGAGGGTTACGACTGAAGTCTGTGTAAGGGCGAGAAGTGTAGAGGTTTGGTGGTGAAGTAAGAGTTCAATTGTTACAACTAGTGGGGGAAATGCAGACAAAGCAGCTGGTGAGTTGTGGGGCTGAAGCAGTAATTGGGAAGTGGTATTGTCCACCTTTAAACTTACTGGATTATTTGTGTGCTGCTCTGTGGCTCTGCGTTGGTTGTACCATCCATGTTCTGATACTTTCCTGAACAACAAAGCGTCACAGTATCTAGATAAAATTGAGACCTGGCCCACTTGGTAGCCTTAAAGAATGAAGACAAATTTGCAATTTCATCATTGTTCCATTAAGGAGTTGTCCAAATGGGAAAGTAGCCAGAGGTGATCAGCGGTTTCGCCATGGAGTCGGACATATGTTTGATCTGGTGACAATCATCATGTATGTCTGAAGGATTCTTGTGTATGTAGACCTAGCTATAAAGCAAGAGAGAGCTATGCATAGGTGGGGTAAAAGTGTTCCTACGGGTACAGGAATTGGCGGAACCATCACAAGGAGGTGCGCCCAGGGCTATTGCCCCAGACCCTGCTCCTTTAGGGCCTCGTGCTGAACTGCTAAATATATTTATACATCACGAAAGTGGACTTAGCCTGCTTTTGTAAAATCTTCTTGATGAGAGATGTAACCTTAGCTGGCCATACATGTCACCATAAGGCTAAAGAGGACCCCTGCATTACGGTTGTGACCTGAGCTCCCTAAAGGGTGAGAAATGGAATTGCTTGTTAAAAAATATATCATGCACAGAATATAAATGTGTTACTTCTTTTGGACCAGATGTTACATAAAGATTGTTTTTAATTATTCGGCAGCGCCCACCATGACCTCAACTGTTACACAGAAGACCCACTGGTGCCACAATTCTCAGAACTATAGCTGTGCAGCAATATTTCCTTGGGTCAACTTTAACAAGGACTGAAATAGTCATTTCACTATAATACAGAACTGGATCGGGTCCAACCACAGTAGGGTATCTGGCAGCCCTGTAAGGCATTCGATCCATCAACCAAAGTTGGAATAGAATCCAAAGGTGAGGTTTTTTAATTCAATTGCCATCTAAATCAAAACATCATATTTGTTATTTCCTCTAGGCTCAGTTCGGCTCTCAGAGGATCCTTCTTACGCCAGACTTTACAGATTTCCATGGTGAGTCACTCCTTGGGAAGCATGTTGATAAGGCACTTCAAGGCTTAAAGACAAACACCAACTTTACATGCACTGGGGGTGTTCCATTACAAGCAGCTGACCACTTTCATGACTCGAGAAGATCACCAACCTACACATTACGGTGCCATTTGTAGCAGCCAGAGAATGATTAAGACCAAGGTTAGCAAAGATAAATCTTTAATAAACATGTTTTCAACATAAAGGAAACTTCACTGTCCCCCTTCCAAACACAAAGCTAAGACATTCTGACCTCCCAATGCTCATCATTTATTGATAAGTGTTCCGAATAGCAAATCCGATCATGCGCTTTAGTTTCTGCAGATGGCAGCCTGCCACCCACTATCAAGGTAGCAGCACCTCCACTTTCAGGAAGAATGCAACAGATCATGAGCCCACTTCTCAAAAATACCACAAGTGCCTAAAGGCCAGTGCAATCAGGGCATATACTTCAGATTTTCCTAGTCAGGAAGAAGATAGGGCATATGGGCACCTATCCCAGGCCTAAGGCAGCTCAAAACGTCCCTCACGAAGCAACGTTTATAGAGGATGACTCTTCAGGTGGTTCACTCATTGCTGGATGAAGGTGTGCTCAATATTTACCTAGATCTCCAAGATGCGTATTTATAAATCATGATACACTAAACCACAAGCAGCATCTGAGATCCTGGGTGGACAGGTATCATTGTCAATTCAAAGCACTTACATTTGACCTGCAATTTGGACCATACATTTTAACAAATGCTTGTCCTCAGTCGCATCTAAACTGAAGACATAGCTCATCAGGCATCACCGTACCTGGAAAATTGGCTCATGAAAGTCCTATTAGCACTAGAGGCAGAGGACTTCCAAAGAGGCCTGCTTAGCATTCATCTAGTGGATTAGCCTCACCCTAAATACAAAATAATCAACACTTCCTCCTTCCACAAAGCTTCTCTTCCTGGGCGGCAGCATAGACACTGCTCAAGACAAGGTGTTCTCCTTATGTGGATCGAAAGTGCTGGTGTAGTGTCATGTGAGTTAGCAATGATGGAACACTTTTGGCTCCTGATGGACGCCATAGAACTGTGATGTAAGCGTTAGAGAGTAGTGAAGTGAATGCAGGTTTAGACATGCTATACTAAGCTCTGTGTGTGACGTAGTCATTAGCAGGTGTCAAGGCTGGAGAGGATGCTACAGCTGTCAGTGAACAAGTGCATCACATTCGCATTCTGGGTCTAAAAGATTCTCTTGGAAAATATGGCATCATGTACCTAGCAAGTCCTCATTTGCTGGCAACAGATGCCTTCTATTCTCCAAAAACCGGAGCAGCAGTCACACCAAGCCTCATAGTTGTTCTTTGATGTGCTAAACACCTCTCAGCTCTCAAACAGGTTCAAATCTGGTAGAGGATACCAGTGAACTTGTTAGCTGCACTACCATTCCTGTCGCATTGTGCCAGCTATATCATTTCAACAGGTGGAGTCTATGGACCCAATCAACACCATGCTGAACATTAGACTGACTCATTGATCTGCTTTAAGAAAATGATCAGCTAATAGGATATGCGATGTGTAATCTGGAGGTGATCCCTGAATGTAATCCTAAATTGTAATAACTCGAAAACCTTTAATGTTAACCGAGCACGCACAGTAACTGTGAGCGATGGGCTGCTAGTGACTGAAACTAGTAGTTCCCTATCCCGTTAGATTCAGATAACTACTTTATCTATTTCTGTATTCTTAATGATGTGAATATTTGTATAATTGTTTTTAATAGTGGGTTTCACAGTCCATGTGGCACGGTATTCATACCTTCCTTAGTCCCGCTTATAGGCATTTTAATTATATATATTATTGTACTTAAAGGGCATTTTAGTTATCTGTGTAGAAAGCTTGCTTTTTTAGACATCCGGGTAACAAACGATTCCTGTTTAGTCACTTTTTATCTAACATAGATTAGTGTTGGTATCCCGACTAAAATTTCTAGGAAGGAAAGTTGAAGAAAGCAAATGGTATGTAGCGTGAAGAGTCAAGGTTGTACTAGCGGTATGACATACCCATTTTACATCCATTTTACTTTTTATTTGTTATGTACTTTTTAACCGTGTGATTTTGTTTATGGTTTTAATTGACTAATAAACTAAACTAAACTGTTAATAGGTACTTCGATGAATGGCTGTCGGTCTCAGAGGCAGGATCTGACCCGAAAGAACCTGTTGTTATAAGATGACAACAATCTTCTGATACAGGTCTTGGAATTACCAGTGACTTGGCTTAGCTTACAGAGCTTTCTGCCAAGGGTGATGAACAGTGGCTGCAGCATTACAGAAAGTCCTGTGTTTTTAAGACTAAGCACCTACAGAGTTGCACTGTGTTTCTCGGTGACTGTAGTAATTCTAAAATGTAATCGATCCACAACTAAGTTGTCACATTTCTTTGGGTAGTGCAGGACCCTAGCTTCATCATGGTAATCCTCTCTAGCTAATAACTGTATGGCCCCCTTGAGATACGAGTCTGCCAAGTCTTTTGGGGTTTGTTTAGATGCTAAGTTAATCATGCAAACATAAAAATTGCAAAGAGGGTACAAGTTGCTCTATTGCAACACTTTTGACTACATTGAATGAAACCCTTACTTCATACCAGTCCCTTCAAGTCATGGTTCAGGCTCTCATGCAATCCCCTATTGATGGCACAATAGCTATGTGTGGTATGCTAGTCATGCTCCATGGCAGGCACCTGGAGTTCTGGAACAGCTATTGCCAGGTACTTAGAATGTGTTATTGAAATAGATGAGATCGGTTAGCGTAAAGGACCTGTGACTCCAGCTTGGTCGCTGATGGATGGGGCTTTGTGGTATAGTACCTACTTAATAAATACTTTCTGAACACCAGATACGTGTGGACACGCATCTTTACACTATGCTAATTGTTTTTCCTTGAGTATTTTCTGCATTCTATTGCAAGTCTTAAAACATGATAGTGTACATTCAAACACATCACCCCTATAGTGAGATCCTTACATTGGTTTATCTAATTATTTATTTCAGTACATATGTATTATAAAGCTCACAAAGCAGGCAGGAAAGCTTTCTACAGATCACATGGCACATTAAAAAAGAAGGAAAACAACATGAATGGAACCAGCGTATGTGCATTGGTGTAAGTAAAGGAATAAGGGAAGAGGCTGAAGAAAGAGGCTGCACTGCATGTAAGATTTGAAGGTATTGGTTTAAAGTACTTTGGGGAGTTCAGATCTGGCGGTTCCCTAGTGTCCATAGGGAGAAGGTTGCAAAGTTCTGAGGCAGTGCAAGAGGTTTCCTTAATAATCAGATCTCTCGGGCCATCCTTGATCGATTCTAGTGAGGCTCAGCTTCCTGTGATGAATGGGTTTGTTAAGAAGGTAGGAAGGTTGTTTGAAGTGAATCACTTGAAAGTGATACAGCCAACTTAAGATGTACTCTGAGCTACTAGTTGGAGTCAGTGAATATAAAATTTGGATTTGATGAGGGGTCTTATGTTAAATACCACAAGACATGTTCCACTTCTTCAGTCAGTAGTTTATTGGTACTCAGGATCCTCTGTACTGGCAATGTACAAGTTGAGCAAAAACACAACCGTCCACTTCCTAGTCTGTCCCAGCTCAAAACCACCCTGACATTCTACTTACCACATTCCACCCTCCGCCTGTACATTATATCCAGGGCACAAGTCCTAAAAAAAGAAGCGGGGGATGCTGATATCACAACAGGAAGTGACGTCACGAAAGGTGGCTCACACCATCAGACTCATTGCCTCCCCTCACCCATTAGATGCGATTGCATCAGAGAAGCCAGCGCGTGAGCAGCGTTCTGAATGAGCTCTGATCTTGTCCCAGAGAGGCCAAAGAGTGAATGTGTGGCTCCATTTGCTCCAGTAATTGGGCTCCTGGTAAAATAAGTGGGGGGGGGACCCCGTCCACCCGCGTGGTACCCCGACTCGAGCCCTGATTATATCCCACGAGCAAAGGAGTGATAGGAGTACTCACGAGCACAAGATGTGCTCTCAAAGTACAAAACTAAACACAACAAATGGGTCAAAAACGAGGCATCTCAGAATAGCTTTATGATGGTAAATAAAAAATGCCAGTGCTAGATTACTGCTCAAAGGTGTTCCACTGGATTCAGAAATGCCTTTTGTATGGTTGGTGTAGCTGTCAAAGAGCTCAGTTTCACAGTTTTTCAAGGTGATGTCAGGTGAGGGGCACACTATCCTAGCATGAATGTTCTGTGAGAGCGATATGGTTTCACAGATGCTAGTGTCCAGCTCCCTTATGGAATTCAAGCTGTCCTAGAACCTATGTAACTGGAATCAGATGAATCCTACAAGGGGAAATGGAATGGGATAAATAGAGATGGAGAACTCCAGTTGCCGTGGACTTCGGAGTCATCAGCCTTGCTTCGTCCCTGCGGTCACCTCTAGTCAGTGGTGTTATGTTGGTGCATCAGCCTCAAGACCTTGTTGGTACTGCTAGAAAACACAAAAGGATTTTAAGGTATATCTGTAAACGTATTTGCTCTTCTCTTACTCTTACTTTCTCCTACCATCTGACCCCTCTCTTCCTGACTGCTTACCTTGGCATTCCCTCTTTTCCCGACTGCTTACCTTGACATTCCCACTTTCTTACTGCAGAATGAGCTGTCCCTCTTTCTTACTGCAGAATGTGGTTCTTCTGTTTCAAGGTTAGATAATGCTCCTATGAGATAATGAACAATATGTTAGGCATATAGCTTTCTAGTGTCTTGTGTCCTTATAATATAAACTTTCAAATAAAACATACAATCAACATCTTAACTATGCATGTTTGCTCATACAGTGGGAGCCGTGTCTGGTATTTCTATAACGCATATTATCAAGGCCATTATCGCCGTTTTAGCGGCAGTTTCCTGCCGCTAAAACGGCGATAATTTTAACGAGGTTCTTGCTAATATGCCTGCGAGTTTGTCAATGGCAGGAGCAACATCAAGGCACTGTTAACACGCTGAGAACATACAGAATTTAGACATCACTGTATACCTAGTCTGCTGTACAAACCTGGTGGTACAGATTTTCAGGTTTACCACCAGCTGCTGAGATATGTGTGCCATCACAGTCAAACTATAGAACTTGGTGAGTTCATTGAGTTCAGGCAACATTAACGGATACTATTAAAAAATGTCCAACTCTTTAAAGGAGTCTCTCATTGACGGATGTCACAGTGCTCTCAAAACCCAACCAGAACATACTGTTTGTTCTGCAGCTCTTCCCGCTGGAACTTGTTCTTCATTCTAGCTCATGCAGAATAGCACGCATTTCTTAATGTGTTGCTTCAAGGCACCTTTAAATCAGGGAGCCTCGCAGAGTAATAGAAATTCAGTAGCCTGACTTATTTTACACATTACTGCTGTTGATAATATGAGCTCATTACGTGCGTCGCTGTTACATTTAAAAACGTGCTAACCTGAATTTTGTGCACACAATGTTGTGATGTTTATGAGAGGAAAACGCATCGCACTGAAACCTACACTTTGCAGGAACAACCCCAAGTTCACAGAGCGCTGGTACGCGATCCTTAATAAGTGCTCACTGAACTTAATATTGTTAATAGTCGAGGAATTGCCTAAAGTACAACAGGCACAGGTACAAAGCAACTTGAATAGCAATTTATCCATGGATGAGTTGGACAAAGAATTAAACGATATTAACACACAACTAGAGAAATACGCTAGAGAAATCAACGAAAGAAAGATCAGAAAGTACAAACGCGACACAATAGATTATAAGCTGGGTGAAGTTTCTAATTGGGCGGAAGTATATGCCCATTGCAGGCAACAAAGACCTTTTAACAATCCTTCATCAGATGAAGGCAGCACAACATCGAATGGCTCTTCACAGAGAAGTGGTCCAAGAAATGACAGACCAAGAGTGAACACCCAAGTGAACACAGGAAACATAGCAGGTACATCAACTGAAGCCACCACGGAGGCTCCTTTTTTAGGGAGAGGCCGGAGCACAAACATCGACCCCGAAGGGGCAGAGGCTCCCAAAGATCTGAGTTCCTCAGTCGCCCAGTCGACAAGGAGCGAAAGAACTTAATCATCAACATATCTAAGGAGACATTAACCAACTGTCAAACAGCCACACAACAACATGGCACATCATTTGTACCCACTTATCAGTCTAATGAGCTTGAAATTGGAGTCAGTCTGTAAATATTCATGAGGAACCTCAGGCTGAAACATTTCTTCAACAATGTGGTCCCCAGACCGTGGTAGAAACCGAAGATACACTCATGGACTTAAGGAGTAAAACCTCATTTCTGGTACCAGTCAGTCATAAAATATTTGACTCCTACGAGACCATCACTATGAACGAAATTAAGGAGCTATTTAGGAAACCAACTTCAAAAAACACTAATTTCACCATTAGAGAAAGACAAGTGATCAACCAAATTGTCAACAATCAAAATATAACTTGTTGTAAAGCTGACAAAGGGGGTGCACTTGTGATAATGGATTCGGACTTCTACCAGCAGAGTGTCAATGAACATGTACACAATGTGGAACTGTATATGAAACTACCCCAGGACCAACAGGAGAATTTGCAAAAACTCTAAAAACCATCATTGATAACGCTTGCATAATTGGGGTGATTACCGCAAAAGACAAAAAATAAATGATACAAGAATATCCAAGGAGCCCCAGTTTACATATGTTACCAAAAATTCACAGATTCCAAAAAAACAAAGTTTCGCCCAATTGTGTCCACAAAGGGATCCATCCATGAATCAACCGGAAAATACATAGACAGACACCTACAAACAATAGTGACGCGAATGACAACATACATACGCGACACCACTGACTTCTTAACCAGATTATACGACACCACCTTGGATTTAAACATGACAAAAACTTTATGTACCATCGATGTATGCGCTCGCTATACATCTATTCCACATAATAGAGGCATAGAAGCCATTGAATCTTTCTTGATCAACAATAACATCAGACAAGAGTTAAAGATGTTTCTCTTAGAACTACTCTAGTACACTCTGTACCACAGTTATTTTGAATGGAATACCGACTTTTTTCTACAACTTGCTGGAATTTCTATGGGCAATTGTGCGGCTCCCAGCTATGGAGACTTGTTTATGCATCGTTTGAAACTGGATAACATCCTGACCAACCCGAGATGGAATGAGAACATTTTGAGATTTTGGCGTTACATAGATGACATTTCCCTTATATGGAAAGGACCTCCGGATGAGATTAAGGAGTTTATCGCATTCATCAATAATAAAGATGATGACATACAATTCACACACTCGGTCAGCACAGAAAGCATCACATTTCTGGACGTACTAGTAACATGTAAAAACAACAAAATCGAGACAAATGTATATACAAAAAGCACTTACAGTAATAATTCTTTGCACTTCGACAGTTGTCACCCAATGTCCCTGAAAAGGCATCTACCATGTTCCCAATTGTTAAGAATGAAAAGCATTTCTTCACAAGCCAACACGTACACAGAGAATCAAAATAAGATGCTTGCAGGATTCGAGGATAGAAAATATCCAGAAACAGTTTTGACCAGTGCAAAGGAAACGGCAGAAGCCACCAATCGATCAGAGTTACTAACACCCCAAGAAAGGGAGAAAACCAGCAACAGACTAGTATTTGTGTCCAAATTCTCAAACAGGAGCTATCAGGTGAAAAAGACCATACTGAAAAACTGGCCCATGATAGAAAACGAACCAGATTTCAATTCCAAACCTTTATTTGCATACCAACGTTTCGGGAAACCTCAAAGATTTACTTGAGACCAAACCTACACGCAAGAACGTCACATACAGTGGAACCAAACAATGCTTAAATTGCAGCCACTGCAATAACATAATCCGGGGAAACACTTTAAATCATCCCTCCACTGGAAAAACCATTAAATTGTTTACCAACGCAACCTGTGACACAAAGAATCTGGTATACTTACTCAAATGTCCTTGCGGACTTCCCACGTTGGAAAAACGGAGAGGAAAATGAAAGTCCGAATGACTGAACATAAAAGCACCATCAGAAATAAAGTTCAGAAGGCACCAGTAGCCACACATTTTACCATCAATAACCACAATATTAGTCAGTTAAGATTTCTGATCTTGGAGGTTATTCCTGTGAAACCAGGTACTGATATCAGGAAAAAACTGTTGCAACGCGAAATGTACTGGATTAAGAAGTTGGACTTTTATAAACCAAAGGGTCTCAATGAACGCATGGAATATAGTTGCTTTCTATGGTAAAATGTAAACCATTGCAGCATGCTTACATGTTTTTTCTATTTTTTTCTTTTTTCTTTTTAAACTCATGAAAATTTGTGTTTACACACATGTAACCAGCATAACCCTCAGGTTAGCAATTCATCCAGATATGTTTATCACCAACACCACAATAGCCAGTGCGTCGTTCTATCACTTTATTTTCACATTATTTCACCCATTATACACATTTTTAGATCGTTTACGCGCATTGTCACCGGTATTGATTTTAGTGTTGGAGAAGCTTTGGCTTTAAACTACTCCAAGATGGCCGCCACGGTCGTAGTCCACTTTCAGTTTCCATAGAGAAACGTTCACATTTAATGCGCTCGCACTGACATCATCGGAAATCGACTAGGATCCCGAAGAAGCAGTTCACGGTTTTACTAGTGAATTTACTAGCGGAGAGAGTTCGACCACGTTCACATAAGCGGTAAGACCTCACGGGCACTGTTTGTTTAATCCGAATGCACGCTGTGTTTCAGACCGCCTTTTAAGTTGAACTTCACCAATCTATATTACGCACCATGAGACTGGCATGGAGTGTTCGTGCACTTTATGAAAGACTCGCTGATCATAGTCAAGAGCGGCGTATATTCAGAACATCTTACTGCATTGTTTTTTAACCAACACAAGGACGGTAACACAGAGCACATTACTGCGCACTCAGAAAACAGGTGAATAACCTCGCTGATCTCACATTTTTCTAAAGCACCCATTCTTAACACGACACGGTTCACCATTTCTCTGAGAGCATCATTCACCATAAGGAAATCAAAAGGGGGAGTGAAGAGGTGATGCCTGTGGGCACCGAGGTGGGCACGTCCTCCTCTTATCAGGGATATAGGTTAATCAGAAAGGGCCACCTCACAATGGGTGGATGTGTATCCAGATGTCATTGGAATACACCATCTTTGTTAAAATACCCCTCACACACCAAAAGGGCCCTTGGTGTCATGCTTCATCATCGGGGTCTTCCCGTCCCAGCTGCGGGGCGGGCAGTGCTGCGACAAGCGGATACGCTGGAGCACCTTTAGATGGAGGTGCTTATGTGTTGGGAGTGAGTGTCAGTGGGGTCAGGGGTGATATAAGGTGTGAGTTTAAAAATACCTGGCCTAGTGGAAATTTTTTTTTTATTAAACACTGGCTGGTATTATTAAAAAAAAGTGAAACGGAGAGATAGAGCAGGTTAATGGGCTCTCTCTCCTAAGTGGGTCAACATGTTTCGAGGCACGGGGCCTCTTCGTCAGGACCTAGGGGAGATCCCTGTGTCACTCACTAATGTTTTCTCCACAAAAGTAGAAAAAAGTGTATGTACAAATAGTGAACAAAAAGGACTATGTGAGTAACTACAAATTAATAATCACAACACATGTATGCTACCACACTAATAATGTAGTATGCCTGCAAGATAAGAGAAATAGATTAAAAATGCGCCGATCCCAAGGTGCGCTTAACTCTAATTTACCTATAAAGGAAAATGAGAAACACACACAGAAATATATACAAGTGTGGGATCATATGTAAACATTGAAGATTGTTGAAGAATTCCTTCAGCACACATACAGCCAGACACACACATAATAAGTAACATACATAAGTTCTACATAGCCAGAGGTTTTAGATATGGAAATGCATACTTATCAATGGGGGGGTCAATGCCTCATGAGCCAGCATAAGACTGAAGGGTATGGTGGGGTATCAGCTGCAGAGAAGAAAGAAGTGGATATAATATAATCCTACCCTCCAAAAGAGGTATAAGGTAACTCAATCAGGTTAGGTTAGAATATAGGCTCTATCCTACTCGAGACGGCTATGCCGTACTTACTGCGCCCCTAGCACGCTTGTGCTTCCTCCTTCGTCCGCGGCTTCCGTGGATATGAAGGGGGGAGAGGGCGGCGTGTTTTCATACTAGATGGTAATTGAGTAATTGATCAATTAAGCGTGGCGGGAAGGTCGCCGGATATGCATGGCCAGAAAGGGAAATACGGGGGCGGCCATGTTGGAGTGTTAGATAGAACCCATAGATCTTGGTTCCTCCGTTTATAGTACCCGTTTAATAACGATTGTTGGCATTATTCTGGAGAGTAAGGCTAATTCTGGCTAAATAGATAGCCGGACCGGGAGGTTTTGACCGCAGCGGCACCAGGCGCTGTCTGGTTTTTCTCTGCGCAAGCGCCCTGGCTGGTACACTTCCGCGTATGCACGTAGGGTAGTCACAGAAGCCGGTGCGCATGCGCACCGTGTTGTCCGTGTAGTGCTGCTAGCTGACACGCGCGCTGCTCAGAGATGGAGGAGTCATAAGAGTGTGAATGGATTATGACTCGAGGGGCTAGTATAAATGAAAACTATATTGTCAGGTAATTTTTATCTGGAGAGGTGTAATATGGAACAATAATCTCCATTTTAGGACGACTGGAGGAGTTAGAGATAAAGGCAGTTATTTAGATATTAGAGGAGGGGATGTAACCACTATTGCGATACGATCCCGTATATGTACACCCCTCAGATACCTGGGTGGCTGGAAGGGGTGGGACTCATGGGGAACTCGTGCTGTAGTACATCTATGTTACAGTGGCCATTATTCCAGACAGTAAAAATCTTTTTTGTAGACAGGGTGTAAAGTACTCCAGGCCTTTAAAGATGCAGTTGAGACCACGGGATGTCATCGTTCAGGCCAGTGCGATGTGTCCCCAGACGGAACACCCAACGCTGTTCTTTTGATAGAAGGTCTCTATCATTGGGGAAGGCCTCAATGACCGTCCACTTTAGATCATGGACACTGTGTCCTACAGTGGCAAAGTGTGCAGACATTTTTGTGGATGACCTGTTGCAGCGTACATTGCTGCGGTGTTCACCCATTCGAATTTTCACGGGTCTGCTGGTCATACCTACATACTCCTTGTTGCACGGACAGGTGATCAAATACACCACATTGCGACTGTTACAATTTGTGAACGATCGCTGCTCCCATGTAGAGTGGTTAGAGAAGGTGATGCTCCTGCTCTTCTTTGTGTATTGGCAAGATATACAAGCCCCACAGGGGTGGTGTCCACTAATCCCTGCGACTCTAGAGGGTTCAATTGTACCTGTTGTTCTTGGTCTTGTGTGCACCAGGAGATCCTTTAGGTTCATTCCCCTCCTATGTGCAAACATTGGTTTGGGAAAATCCAGTTGGCCACATGATAACACCCTCCAATGTTTGTTCACGATTTTCGTGATCTGGTTGGAGTTGGTGTTGTAGGTGGTAACGCAAATGGGGCGTGGATCTGGTTCTTTTGCTTCCGTGTCGTCCAGGAGGGCTTCCCTGTTGTTATTACGAGCACGCTTCAGACCATCATTCACCATAGACACTTGTAGTGTGAGGATAAGCACACTGTTTTGGATTTTTATAACCACAACACTATTGTTTGCACCAGCAATTGAGTGTATTATTTTACAGCACCATTGTTGTTACTAATGTACACTTGTGCTAGAATATTGGAGCTCAAACATTCCTGGATTACAACTGTATGCCTTTTTATCGTTGTAGATTAAATGCATTTCCCCTGAAGAAGGGCTCAGTCCTGAAATGCATAGGGATTCACAGTGTTGAATGGATTCCAATGTACAGACTGTGATTTCACAAGTAATATGAGCGGCACCACCGTGAATAGGATCATTGTGATGTAACAATGAAAATGACAAAGTGGATAAGATAAATACAAGAATTTCCAAGTCAAGTCAGGTTTACTGTGTTTATTTGAAAACGTCTGGTTTAATCGGAGGAACACAAAGAAGACTATGTCTCAAAGGGAGTACTGGATGGGCACACTGTTATTGAGTTAACAGTGCACATCATATTGAGTGATGTTTATGGCAACATTTGAGCTGGACAAAATCACTTGTCCATTTATTAACCCACCCTGGATGGAAAGGAGGCTTTTATAAGCTATGGGCAGTGTGAGTCAAATGGGCAGTGTTCATCTGCCAGCAAATCTTGTCTCCCTGCCTTCCAGTGTTTAATCACCTAACACTGGCTTATGCCCTCTAGGAGGAACTCTAGTAAATGTAAATTGATAATTGTATAGCGCACTACTCACCCGCAAGGGTCTCAAGGCGCTTGTACGAATACCGCTGTAGAACCCGTCCTGGCTTTCCCTGTGAGGCATCCACTCCTGGGCACCCCCAGGGTGAAGGCCAGGCATCCTTAGCGTTGCGGGGGCCGTTTTGGAGATTAAGCAAGCTATTGCCCAGAGTTGCAGAGTGGGACTCCATGATTGGAATAGGCACCGAGGCGAGAATTATCAGGTCCGTGGAATTTTTGAGCCCAAGACCCGCCGAGGTGGGGAATTGAACCCTGGTCCCAGGCTAGACTTCTGCATCAGGGTCTGCCGCTCTAATCATTGAGCCACACTTCTCCTAGTAAATGCACCTCTCTCTCCAATGCAATTGACCAGCTGAGAAATGGAATGAGCCAATGATTGAAGGGTCCTCTTAATGCTGAAGCATCCCCTTCAAGACATGGAATTCACCCTTCAGGAGAGACTGCACTCTCAATTCACAAGCACTTTGGGCGTGCAGGTGTAGTACTACTAGACACTGCAAGTGGTTGTCTATGTCACACAACTCACAGGCGTATACATTTAAACATGTTTGTAAATGTTCGCTATTCACATTCATTTCTAGAGTATATCTCTTCTTCTAACTATGAATGCACAGTGTCTCTGAAGGATGAAAAATTCACAAAGGGCTAGAAAATTTAGAAAATATATATTTTCGGTAAATAGCCATTGTTACACCATATTTTCCGTGAAAACTGGGAATGGAGCATTTTCCTATACCTGCTGGCCCACTTACACCTGGATAATGCAGGTGTGGGTTTGGATGTATTGAAAATTCATAAAAAATGTTGGTAAATGCTAATAAGTCACTACCGTGTGGGCCCTCACATAATTTATATTTAACAGACCACCCTTAACTCTCCTCCGGAATGCCGCCACTACTCCTGTCGGTGCTATTTACTAATATTCAAAATCTTCACGCGTAGTGAGATTTGCACATGGGTAAATGACCACTCCGCCTGCATAACTGGCTCCATTGATCATCTCTCGGTTTGCATGGTAAGGATCATGTCTGTTTGCACGTGCAAGTCTGACTTTTACTTTGTGAAATCTTTTCAAATCAGGTTCGGCATGATCTTCGGCCAATCAATTTATCTAATTGTGCCTGTTTTCTTTTAATGGAACCAGGGCAGTAATGGGAATTAGTCCAAACTCTGCATTTAGTAATGGAAGGAAAAGCTCACAAACCACTGAAGTTTGGGCAGTGAAGTCTATTGAGGCCATCAAGACAAATGGGGCCCAATTGCTGATTCAGCCATGAACTCCAGAACGCGCCCATTTTAATATTTCAATTAAAACACTAGAGGGGAGGAGCCAAGCAGGCATTCGAAATGGCCGCATAGTCGCTCGGCTCCGAGAGCCCTTTCGCCCCACACGTCTATCCTGACGTCTATCCTGAGCCAAGAAGGCATACCTTAATAGGAGAAAGAAAACGGGCACCTACCGTTTGCTCGCGAAGCTCCTGTGTGCAGCAGATCCTGAGAACCGTCCCTGGCGGCTCCGCGGCCCATGCGGCGATGAGACCGGGGCGTTGACTTGTCAGGGCCTCCGGCCAAAGCTGCAGCATCGGCGGCCGTTGATGGCGGTGGGGGCCCTGTCGGTGGGTGCCGTTGACATAAAGGACCGCTGCTAGCGGTGAAGACCCGGTCCGCTGGGCGGTGACCCTTGAGGGGCAATGTGGTGGCACAAGATCGGAGGGGGCGCATGCCTCCTGCCCCCTCTCCAAACTTTGTTGCCCGGGTATAGCCAAGGACTGCCCCTGACATAGGCAGGCGACTCCCGGGGCCATGCAGGGATTTTAGCCTTTTGGTGGCTCTCCTTTCAGGAGCCTGCCTCACTGTTTTTGTTTTGCCCCGGGAACGCATCCCGTGGCGCCCTCGAGGTGAGGCCTGGTCCCTGACAGTGGTGAAGAGGGACGGGGCCGACTGGATTAAGATGGCGGCTGGTGCTCTCCTCTACGACCCGCGTCCACGCCAGGTGGCTGTTGCACGGATGGGGCCGGGATGCTCACAACATACGCAGGAGCTTACATCCTGGGACATGTTAGCTGCCCTAACAGTCTTACACGAGACCATGATTTGCCATGCCTGGGACCTGGGTGAAAGAATGGACGCCATTGCTGTCTCGCCGTCTCTAACGACCACGGTCCGATTCCAGGGAGCTGCCGATGAACTTGCTGCTGAGTCCATGGAGGAAGTTCCAGCTCCGCAGAGGCACCGGGAGCCGCTCAAGGTTCGGGCGCCCGTGCCCACGCGGACCGACTTGATTGCTTGTATGGATGTCTCCTTGGCACACGTGTACAACTGGCGGCTGGGGATAGAGTGCTGTTTTCCCTCTTGGACTGGCCTGGTTATGTCGCAGCGGTGGCCAAACTGTGTGACTCTCCTCTCCTGGATGGTGTTATTAACTGTGAGCTTTTGGAAGTCCCCGAGACCGGAGTTGATATTGTCTGATCTTTGCTGTCGGTACTTCAATGGACTTGGATTGTTGTGCTTTTCTGGGTCGGCGCCCCACCCGGATCCACCCATATTGTTTGGACCATCAGGACTGTGCTTTAAATTGATTTATGAGTGGACTTCTGGCGGTACCGCTACCGGACAGGGTCAGGGATGAAGTGGTTCATGATCTATTGGCTTTATTGTGGACAGATGGTGCAGTGGGTATGTTCGATCGATAATTTATCGCTATTGTGCTTGGGACTTGTTGTTCCTCATTACAGTATTACTTCCTTTCTGGGATTTCCGAAGTGTAGGGGCGAGGGGCTGGGCCGGGCGGCACGATGAGGGCCCTACTCCGCATACTTTCTTTTCTTTTCCTCTTTCTCTATCTTTCTATATTTCGGGTCTCTATTAGGGCGACAGGCACACTGCTGGGGGGGTAGGCCATGGCCTTCTGCAGGTGTGCAGGGTGGTGGGTTGCGGGATGGGTGGTTGAGCGATATTTGTTTCTATGGACCTTTAGTCTTTCTTCTCTTTTTAGTGTCGTCATCGCTCACGCTCTTTGCGGTATGTTTGGTGATGAGGGGCGAGAGTTGGACTTGCTACACGCTGGGGTTGCGCCTGCATTTCTTCTGCTTTGTATATCTTACCCCCCCGATATATTCCCTTCGTATTAACACTGTTTGTAGATATCCTGATTTGCACACTATTGCGGGACTGTGTACGACTGTGCGACACCTCTTCCTTAGTTTCATATTTGAAAATCCTGACTTCAATCTGTTTGTGTCTGATTACAAGTCATGTCCCGTTATTTTATAACCCCGGGTTCCGAACTGCTATAACTATACATATTGCTTGCATTATCCTCGTTCTGTTTAGCGGCCGGCCGGGATGGTTGTAGGCCCATACTTGTAACTGCATGTACTACAAATAAAGGTTAAAAAATAACAAAAAAAACACTAATTGCACAACCTGTAGTTTTGAGCGCCAGATGTTTTCCCAGTTAACCCCGGTGGAAATTATGTATAAAAATGCACGAAATCCAATTTTGTAATCCTTGAAGTGGGAACTATTGCCGGGTAATCCCCCATTCCAAGGTCCAGTCCTCATAATGATGGGCAAATCCCTCACCCACTTAAACCAACCACCACTGAATCAATATTTACGGGGTGCACAATTAATGTCCATGATTGTGTGACAATTAGATTCAAGCCATGAGTACGAAAGAGCTAACAGTCAGGAGTACAAGAGCAAATTTTCAATGCTTACTTTCAAATGTAACTTCACATAAACGTTAGCTCAATGACACGTAAGAGAAGATTTTTTTGTTCATAAACAAGATCAAAGCTATTCTCCTTTTTCTTTTTTGAAATCTTTTTCACTTCTTATTGTGTCATTTGAAAAGAAGGCGGATGATCTTTCTTGCTGGAGGTCAACCGGCGGGGCACTATCTACTGGACATTGTTCCGGTTAGATATTGCAAGGGTTCTTCACGGGGGGAGGGGCACTCACCATGGGTGGGCGAGTGCTAAGGGGTGGCAAAAATATAAAAAAGTCCTCAATAACCTAAATAGTAGTTTTGGGAATGGTAACTCGCACATTATACACAATTGTTGTAAGGAAGTCATGAATGTGATTACAAATATTTTTCTATGGTATAGTATTTTCAGTCGTCTTGGTTTACTGGATGAGAGATGAGTAGTGTTGGTTTTCTCTCCTGGAACATCAACGGCCTCCGCACCAAGCCTGGAGCCAATAGAATCTTACAATATCTGAAGGACTTGGATGTGCAGGTCATGTGTTGCGGAAGACCCACTTAACTCATAGTGAATTGATTGCACTTACCAAGAAGAATAGATGGATTGATTTTGTCGTTTCTACCACTCAAACATCTCATACTAGGGGGGTTGCGATCATTTTTAAAAAAGGAGCTAAAACTAAGCTGGTTTGGCAGGCAGTAGACTATTCTGGTAGATGGGCCATAGCGTCAGTCCTTATGGTCGGGTTTTCAGTTACAATCGTCGGTTATTATGGTCCGAACCAGGATGACCCATCTTGTCTGGAAACTGTTTTTTCGCAGTTACTTACCGTTTCAGGACCTCTAATACTAGCCGGCGATTTTAACATCATGTTGGACCCCGTCTTGGACAAGTCTCCTAATAATCGATCTTTGGTTTTGTCTAAGACTAGATCCTTCCTATTGGACGCTATGAGGCAGTATGGGTTTGTTGATGTCTGGCGACAAAGGTCGGGACAACAACAAGGGGTTTCTTTTCGGAACCTTAAATATCATCACAAGTCAAGGATAGACTTTATTTTAATAACTCAAAGACTGGTTGATTCTGTTAAAACAATAGATTACCTTCCCTCTCATCTTTCAGACCATTCGGCGGTTAAATTGGAATTAGGTCTCCGTATTAAGAAACCCCCGAGTACGTGTACCTTTGATCGCTCTCTCCTCACCAATGATGAGGATATCTCATATCCTAAGTCGGAGACTCAGAACTTCTTTCTATTAAATAATGGTTCTGCCTTAAATAGAATTATCTGGGACTCTTTTAAGGCTACCTTGAGAGGGCTTATTACAGCTAAAGTTGCCTATCGTAGGAAGAATTATAATGAAAAGATTTCTTCCATTGAAGCAGAAATGGCTCGTGTTCAACACGACATTGATATTAACAGTACAGCTTCAGGGTCTATTTTAGATCCTCTTCACAATCAACTGCTGATTCTAAAAGGAAGCCTTGCTTTGATTTTAAATCTGAGAGTTCAACAAAGATGGGAAGCCAGTAAGTTGGCGCATTTCGAATATAGTGAAGGCGCTGGTAAATTACTGGCTTGGAAGACCAAAGTAGATCAGGTCCGGAACAACATAGCATCTATAAAAGTAGGAAATAACAACTTTACGTCAGGTAATGAAATTAGGAGAGCTTTTAGGGAATTCTTCCAAGATATATATCAAGAAGATAAGGTTATCACGGCTGAGGCTATTAAGAGCTGGTTGAGTAACATCACTTTACCCTCTTTTTCTTTTGAACAATCACAACATTTGGATAATCCCATCACAGAGGAAGAGGTGAGATCAGCCATTTGGAAGGGTAAGAAAGGGAAGGCATCCGGACCTGATGGGCTGCCAGCTGAGTTATATAAACTCCTGGAGTCAGAAATTGTTCCCTTCCTCACCACTTTGTTTAATCAAATCCTTTTAGAAGGAGTGTCCCCTCCAACATCATGGGATAATGCCTCTATCACCCTTATTTTAAAACCTGGTAAACCTAAGGAGGCCTGTGGCTTGTATAAGCCGATTTCTATTTTGAATGTGGACTATAAAATCTTTACCACAGTTTTATCCACTAGGTTAGCCTCTATCGCGCCTTCTGTCTTTCATTCGGATCAAAAGGGGTTCCTGAAAGGGAGACAACTTTATGAACTAACCTATGATTTGATTGGTGCCATAGATATGGCAACAACCAATAACCTCCCATTGGCCGCCCTTACGCTGGACGCAACCAAGGCTTTCAACAGGGTTAATTGGGTGTACCTGTCGGAAGCCTTGGCCAAGTTTGGTGTCGGGGAAAGGTTCCGTAGGGTGATAGGCCTGTTGTACAGCAATCGATCTGCGTGCCTTCTCGTTAATGGTGACCTTTCGAGCCCTTTTTCCATCTCAAGGGGAACCCGACAGGGATGCCCGCTCTCTCCCTTGCTTTTTGATTTTTACATTGAGCACTTTGCGCAACATCTATGGGAGGAGGTCACATCAAACCTTTTTACTATCAAGGTTGGATGAGGAAGGTAGCATTATACGCCGACGACGTGCTTATATTAACATCAGAGGTCACCACTGCTCTTCCGGCTATCTTGAAATTGGCCCACGCCTTTGGACAAGTATCGGGATATGAGATTAACGCAGCAAAGACTGAAATGCTTGTATGGAATGATGAGAATGCCATAACCGATCTGCAAGCAGGCATTTCAATGCGATACCTAGGCTTGACGATAGTCAAGGACATTAATAAACTTGTCGGATGGACAGAATGCAGAACAATGTCATACATTCACCCCAGTACAGAGATCTAGGCCTAAATCCATCTTTCTTTTGCACTCCACACCACCCCAGTTCAGACATGGCCATATGCAAATCAGTCTGACCCTGTGCCTCATGGGAACAGTCCAGCCCGAACTGCCAAGCCATGCCTTCCCTGGACCGGAAACAAGCTTCAGAGGACCGGTTTCTGGCATTTCAGCCGTCTTCAGCCCGGCTTGCTTGAATCCAGTGGTGTGGAGAGCATGGGACTCACGTCTGAGTATACCCATCCCAATCGGGGTGACAAATGCAAAAACCACAGTTGATGGACAGAATGCAGAACAGTCATACATTCACCCCAGTACAGAGATCTGGGCCTAAATTCATCGTTTTTTTGCACTCCACACCACCCCAGTTCAGACATGGCCATATGCAAATCAGTCTGACCCTGTGCCTCATGGGAACAGTCCAGCCCAAACTGCCAAGCCATGCCTTCCCTGGACCGGAAACAAGCTTCCGAGGACCGGTTTCTGGCATTCCAGCCGTCTTCAGCCCGGCTTGCTTGAATCCAGTGGTGTGGAAAGCATGGGACTCACGTCTGAGTATACCCATCCCAATCGGGGCGACAAATGCCCCATGAGGCACAGGATCAAGGCTGATTTGCATATAGCCATTGTCTGACCTAGGGTGGTGTGGAGTGCAAAAAAATGATGGATTTAGGCCCAGATCTTTGTACTGGGGTGAATGTAAGACATTGTTCTGAATTCTGTCCATCAACTGTGTTTTTTTCAATTTTCACCCCGAGTGGACTGGGTATGCTCAGACGTGAGTCCCAGGCTCTCCACATCACTGGAGTCAAGCTATCCAGGCTGAAGAAGGCTGATAGCCAGAAACGGGTCCTTGGATGCTTGATTCCGGTCTAGGAAAGACATGGCTTGGTAGTTCGGGCTGGACTGTTCCCATGAGGCACAGGGTCAAGGCTGATTTGCATATAGCCATTGTCTGACCTAGGGTGGTGTGGAGTGCAAAAAAACGATGGATTTAGGCCCAGATCTTTGTACTAGGGTGAATGTAAGACATTGTTCTGAATTCTGTGCATCAACTGTGTTTTTTGCAATTTTCACCCCGAGTGGGCTGGGTATGCTCAGACGTGGGTCCCAGGCTCTCAACATCACTGGAGTCAAGCTATCCAGGCTGAAGAAGGCTGATAGCCAGAAACCGGTCCTTGGATGCTTGATTCCAGTCTAGGAAAGACATGGCTTGGTAGTTTGGACTGGACTGTTCCCATGAGGCACAGGGTCAAGGCTGATTTGCATATATCCATTGTCTGACCTAGGGTGGTGTGTAGTGCAAAAAAACGATGGATTTAGGCCCAGATCTTTGTACTGGGGTGAATGTAAGACATTGTTCTGAATTCTGTCCATCAACTGTGTTTTTTGTAATTTATTAAGTGGCCAGCTTTAATTCCTGTGACAAAACCTTAAAATTATTGCGGTAGGTTTTTGTCACTTAAAACTGAGCCTGTTTGTGTCATCAGAACCCACACAATCCCATACGTGTAGAAGCAGAAGCGCACTTAATAGCACAATTGACGACAGTGAACATATAAATATATAAATAGCTGCAGTTTTATATAGCACGAACTCGACCCGAAGGTATCAGAGCTCTCTAGTCTTTACAAGAGCACCACTTGCATTAAAGATGGCCACATAATGTTAGGGGGGGACAGGGAAATTAAGTGATTTGCCCAGAATCATCGGAGGCTTGAGCCTCCCGCCAGACTCAAACCTGGGTCTGCAGCTTTACGGTTGGCTGCTCTAGCCGTCAAGGTACAAACACATTACGGAAGAGTTTGAGATAGCCAAGACACCCAATACTTCAGTTCAACGCTGCTTAAGAATGAACAACAAATAAGCAAATGACCTCTATTTAAATTAAATGAATGCACATTTAGCTTATGTGGTTTTATTAATCAGGGTCCAGATGTACTAACAGAATGATTGCAAATACTGATGGCAATGTGCGCACTGACTTTTTGCAACCTGTCTGTCACTAACAGGTTGTGTCACAAAATGATTAAACACAGGGGGATGCAGAACAACCTGCCTAATGAATATGAATCAGGTGGGTCTCTGGTTGCGACCCCTTGTGACTGGCTGCAAATACGGGGATTGTGGCTTGCAAGGATCAGCAGATCACCATGCCAATGTATACATTCTCAAAGGGAAACTTATGTTTTTTAGACAGTCATTGTTACCTATATGTTTCAGTTTAGGAAGTCATCAGGGTAAGCAAGCAAAGGCCTTCTGGACTACTACCAACTCCCCCAACCAGAGCTGGTTTTAGCACAAGTGCCGCCCAGTGCGACCATTTTTTTGCCCCAACCCCTCAATGCCCTCCTTCTCCATGAATTCCCTCACTACCACCCCCAACAGTGTCCCTCGTCGCTCCAGCATACCTCTTACATACATTTCTTTCTTTTTTACAGCTCTACTCATAGTTTGCTCACACTCAGATCCTTACGGTACACATTTGTTGCAGCAGGCGTATTAACCCTCTGCACTATCTTACGATGAGTCAAAACTGCCACTAGACCAAATTCTAATCCCTCTCCATCATGAATGTTAATCACCAGAGTTATCTTGACACTGTTATTGTTGCCTGAAAACTTCTGGCCACATAAGGAAATCTGCAGTACCTGCTTTCAAACCCATGTTATTTTTAAACACAGCTCCCCCAGGGTCAGCATCAGGTGCCTCTGCACCTGTCGCACCAACCTAAAACCGGCAAAGCACTTAACACAGTTCCCAAAGGGGAAGCTGTCCAACTGGAACAGCTCTCCCTTTGTGAAAGGAATTACCACCTCTTCGAGTAGTTATTTATTTTCACTTGTTTGTGACCTCAGTTGTCCTTACATCGTCTCCTAATTTTTATTTCGGAATTGATCATAAACCCTTTTTGCATTCTAGAAAAGCTTTTCTAAATAGCAAAAGGGAGTTAGTGCATTGTGAAAAAGCACATTAGGGTTACAAATCTTGTCATTTGGGGAAATTAAGGGTTTGTAAGCCCAAAATGTTTACTTACATCTGGTCTAAAAACTTACAGAAATTTACAATTCAGCTGCTCAACATACCTAGCTCCAGTTTACAGTCGGTATTTAAAATCCAGCTGGTCAACACTTCCAGCCCTAGTTACAACAAAATGTTTCTCTTCTTTCCCCATAGTCTCCTGCAGACAATATCTCATTAGTATATTTTTAAAGTGTGCATTAAATGTCTAAAATGCGGTGCTTTTTCCACTTACATAGTTGATAAATCACTTAGTACTACTTTGTGCACAACCCTGATTTAGTTTCTAGAGCAGTGAATTTTATTTCACAGTTTGATTCAATGTCATGAAGTTAACAGAAAGTTAACACATATTTTGACATCAACTTTGAGCAAAACATTTTCGTTGTGGCTTAGTGTGAATTTTCAGTCCAATTTACATTTTAACCTGCTTAGAAATATGAACTGTGGTAAGCATGAACACAGTATATGGCAGATCTCCTTGGTAATAATAACGTGTCTTGATCATGGGGGAGGCATGTAAAGCTGATGATCAGGTGAGTTTGGAGGGGTCCTCATGTAGGTATATAACACTAAATTCGGCATGCTTCGACTGTGCGCTGTCTGTCTCCCGGCTGTGTATTTGGAGGATGAAGCATTGAAAATAGTCCAGTAGGGTGAGAAAGTTGCCTGTTTGCTTGTTTCGTCTTTTATATATTTCTAAAGTTATGTGCTACCTATATACTTGTAGCAGTTGAGCATGTAATGCTAAGCCTTATGCCACCGAACTCCAAGAGTCACCACCCAAAGCCCCCCATTAGGTCCTTTCCCCCAGCTATTCCTCAGGGGGCTTATAGGGGTCAGCACCACCTGCCCTGGAGAGGCCCATCCCAGTCCTAGGAGTGAGTCAGGGCCATGTCTCAAAATCCATCCTTGCAGGACATCAGGTCTCTTCTTTTCCAGCTGGCCATCCTTTCGCCATCGCCGCTTCCAGGTCTAGGGTCTTTTCAACTGTCTTGCTATTGTGCAGGGGTCTTTAAGTGAGGGTGGAAGGTTTTGGGTGCAAGCCACTCCTGGCCAATCCTAGGATGCCAAATCATCCCTGCACCAACCCTCTTGCAAAGCATTATAGGACAATCCAAAATGGCAATTTCAAGTTGTCTCTTGTAAGAGCCCCTCTTTTAGCATCTACTACACCCCTAGCTGACACAGGTGCCTGGTCCCTTCTCACCAAATCTTCAATGGTGAGCCTAGACTCTTCTGGCTCCAGAGGTTTGGGCTCCCTCATTTGTTCCATTGGGCTTGGGCTGCCCCAGCCCAGGTGTATGGTTAAAAGCTAATTATCAAATGAAGATTTTCTCCCCACCCTGTATTTTCCCAGGAACTGTGTCTAACACAGTTGATTTTCCTTTTGTGTTGGGATATGGTTGATCCCTTTGCAGGGACCAGAGTAATTATCGTGGCCCAGTAGAGGGGATAAAGGCCTAATATCTGATTATGAGATGAGCCAGAGAACTATGACAAATATTGAAGACCCATTATATGTGTATGTGGGTTGCAGGGGGCTGCAAACTCAAACTCAGTATGTAGGTTTGACTCCAGATTGATACCTCTCTAAATTTGTAGGACTAAGTAATGCAAAACTATACTTTAGGGCAGATTTTGCCTATAATGTATAATACATTGAAAATACCACAGGCCTATAGTAAGCACAACAGACCTACTCTACGAATGCTCACTCCTATTATAAAGGCTACCTCAAGTCAGTATCGATCCCTGAAGAGTCCCTTCTGCACCAGGCTATTTGTGAGCAAATACTGGGTTGCGCGCCAATGGTAGTCTCACATATGCAGCCCTCACCTGTGCCCACATGTGTGAGCTCACTTGTAACCTGCCCAATGACATTTACTCTAGCTGCTTTGCAGTGACCTTGTCTTAAGAGGCGGACACTGGTGGATAGCATGCTCATTCCAATTGCCATGAATGTGACCGTGAGTGAGACGGATTGAGCGGCTTGCTCACAATAAAAGTTTTAAAAAAGTGTAGTCAAAAGCGAACAATTCTGGTGGGCTAAATGGGCAGAATCTATATGCTACAGCACTTTTCCGATCCAGCCTCCCTGCTTCAATTTTCAAGTCCAAACAACTGCTCTCACTGCATGCTGCTGCATATAGCTGAATATGTGGTATTTAGCAAAGAATGTGAGATGTGTTGTAGTAGCAAAAACTTTGACTGTGGCCTCATAAGAGCAGGATTATAATTATGACTATTTTACTTTAGCAAATGGTGAGGTGCCTGAAATACTTACTTTACTGCCTTCTGCCTTAAATTATTTTAGTATTATAAATAAGCTACATTTTATTGGATGAATGTACATTTGCCCGGCCCCTGAATTGTGAACGCACTCAAAAAGTCAGGTATTATATAATGGACTTGAAACTGTGTTTTATTTCAAAGTACAATGCATTTTACATTCAAGAGCATTGCTGTGTTTCAGCTAAGTTTGTTCTATACAATTGCACCTGAAAACAAAGTTGACACTAATCATAACCTCCAATGATATAAAAAACATCTTGTCTTGTATGTACATTGTTCTTATTTCAAAACTTCATCTCATGAAAGGGGGTTACCCCCGGACCTCTCTTGGTATTTGTATTTTATTCTCCCACTTTTGGAAAATTAGTCTGAGCTTGTCCCTGTAAGCTTCCTTTGCAATGCAATTGTACTTTTTTAGGTCGAGCCTAGCGCATCGCGCATGCGCTGACCTAGGAGAAGGCCTCTTGGAATCACTTCAGACTTTCTGCAAATTTGTGCGTGTGGTGTTCGATTTTCCACACATACTATTGGCCTTTGCATGTGGCTATCAAAAAAAATGAGAGCACGCAAGTGGCCAAAGGCAGGTGCATGACCCACCTTTTCTGAAAATATTTACTCCCACAGCGTTTAGCTGTCGGGAACGAGCAACGGCGCGCAGCGTGCCATCTGTTGTGGATCATGTTTAATTTCAAGACCCTGCAGCTTTCCTTACAAGGCGTGTCCTCTCCACCCCGGCCAAGGGACAGACCCCACCGCCACAAGAGTGCGCGCTCCTTCTCCAGCACTCGCATTCATGACAATAAGATACTAACAAGACGCGTCCCCTCCACCCCGGCCAAGGGACAGACCCCACCGCCACAAGAGTGCGCGCTTCTTTTTCCAGTACTCACATTTCATCTACGTCAGCATTCCCTTCCTGTACCGTTATCTTTGTATTAGTATGTTATTGTCAGGACATTTGCTGTACTCTGTAGTTGGCTTCTTTAGTCATCTCTTTTTGGGTACCATCTTAAAAATTGACCGCACCTTTTAACATTAGCGTTTTTTCATCACCTCGGTGTGCGCATCCTTTCAAACATCTGCGCAGCTGAGGTGCGTGCTACCTTTGACATCTCTGCATAGTGCACAGCTGTGGTGCGTGTTTCCTTTCCCCACATTGCTTTTGGTGTTCGATCGATCCAGGGGCATAACGCAGGCCCTTGCTGGGGGCTTAATTTGAGCCGGTGTCTGCTGGTGCGCTCATGGGCACTTAATTATTAGCACTTGCTTTTTGTGCGTGTTTGCTGGCACCGGCTTCTAAATAATTCCCCTGCTTAGCTGTGGTGTGTGCTACCTTTCACATCTCTGCACAGTGTACAGCTGTGGTACATGCTTCCTTTTCCCCCATTGCATAGTACACAGCTTAAAAATTGACAGCACCTTTTAACAGTCACGGTTTTTTAGCACCGTGGTACGCGCTTACTTTCACACATCTGCGCAGCTGTGGTGCGTGCTACCTTTGACATCTCTGCACAGTGCCCAGATGTGGTGCGTGCTTTCTTTCCCCCATTGCACAGTACACAGCTTAAAAATTGACTGCACCTTTTAACATTCACGTTTTTTCAGCCCTGTGGTGTGCGCTTCCTTTCACACCTCTGCGCAACTGTGGTGCGTGCTTCCTTTCCCCCACTCTACAGTACACAGCTTAAAAATAGACCGCATCTTTTAACATTCGCATTTTTTCATCACTGTGGTGCGTGCTTCCTTTCACATCTCTGAACTTATACATTTTCAACATGCTGCACAACATTCACAATGCTCTACAACACATATTAAAAACGTTAACAAAGCCAATAGCTATGTCTAAACACTTATAACGCCCCAAAGACGAGACCTATTGGCTATGCCAGTGCTTGTCTTTGCATTCTTGCCGGTGTGCTTAGGATGGATTAGGACACCTTGTGGCATGCAGACCCATCCCACAGTAAATAATTGACATTGTGGCATGCTTGCACATTCCCGTATTTAATGATGGGTAGATGCTGCCACACATTTGTTGAGGCACTCTTAATAGTACACCCCTCCCAGGACAAAGCATGATAAAATACCTGTGGCACTGATGTCTTTTCGGCATTTAGGTCTAGCATCTGATTTCTGTTCAGGAATTTGAAATAGCTTCTGGCTGTTATTGGAGGCCTGTGTGGTGCTTCTTTACATATAAAGCACTACTTTATAGATAAACCATTATTCTTAGCAGCCTTTACCTTTAGCCATCATTTACACTGGTATACGGTTAGGCTGCACTCCAAATTACCACCAACTTCAAGTTGGTGGGAATTTGCGATTTCCTAGAAAAAGTAACTTTTTTGCATTCTTCTAAGTGCCATTTGGCACACATACATGCCCTTAGGGCATGTATGTGCGCCACATGTGCTCTGATTCATATTTCAGGGGTGCAAAAGGGTGTCCTTGCACCCTTGAAATTGCATGCGCAATTTGTGAGTATCTATTGGGTACTTGCAAATCGCGCATGCAATTCCCATTCATTTCTCCGGGCCTCGTGGCCCATAGAAATGAATGGAAATCCATTCCTTATTTGCAACCCGCAATTTCCGAGTCGCAAATAAGGAATGCGTAGGAATCGCTATTTTAATTGCGAAATCTACTTACATTGCATTTTGCGAGTCCTTAATAGCGAATCGGTAAAACTTGCTATTAAGGACTCGCAAAATACAATGTTGATACATCTGCCCCTTAATCTCCCCATGCCTGATTTTTTTTTTAATGAATGTGTCCTTGTGTAACAAAACTGGTGCTATGTAAAGCGCTCTGATACCCGATGTCTTCGGGTCTGGTTCGCACTATATAAATCTATTTAAAAAAACACGTATATAAGAATCACTTTCATTATGTCTAGATGTCAAAACCCTCTTAGTAGCTGCAGGTTGTCTGATGTTAGTACAACCAAAGATTCCAGCCAGCTCAATATACTATGCTCCAAAAGATCTGAAACTATGAAAAGAATGTTTGAAGGCACCATGGTCAGGATGACGTATTTCTTTTCTCCATTTTGTCCCTTGATTCCTTACAAAGCAAATTTAATACATCTTGGTGTCAAGAATATTTTGGCTACCTTAGGTTTCAGATTGTTTGCTTTTCATGTTGTTTTATTTCTATTACATTGTTTTTTAGTTAATTGAGTATCATGTTATTGTGCATTGTAATTTTATTAATTTGTACTGTACTGTTCTTACACATTTTATAATGAATTAATGACCTGTGATAGTTATTTTGAAAGGTAAAGGTTTCTGCTTATAAGGAATTATTATAAATACATTAAATTGTGTTTTATTGCATGCATCCTAGCACTGAGGAGGGAGACCCAAGTCTCCTCAACTTCATGGCACTGAAATGCCCCACCCAACCATTCCATCTCATTTTGAACATAGAGCACATCATCAAGGCCAACCCCACAGTTCCTGACAAAAATAAGGAGGATTGCTCGCCATCATGCTATCTGGTTGGCAACTTTGAAAGTTGGTCTTAGCCTTGGTAAAGAGACCCACATCATGTGACCTGCTTTTGAGCCTCAGCAATAGCACACTCCTTTATGTGCCACCGAGGTCTACCTCTGAACCTCTTGATGTCAGCAGAGAGTGGACTTCTCTGGTCTTTCAAATCCTTTTTGCCTATCTCCACATCATCCTCACTCATGAAGTCTTATTGCGCAATCACAGCCAATGTCACCGACCACTCCCAGTGCACCTCAACTGGACCAATTAAGCTGCCATTAATATCGACCTGACCAACACCTCTCCAAATCAACAGGACCAACAAAAGTAGAATTTTAAGGTTGTTTTCTCTTAAGAGACCATTCTTAAGTAGCAGAAAGCCCTGGCTGCCACATTTGATCCGATCATCAGCATTGAGACCCTCCTATAACTTAATAGCCCCATCCAGATGACAGCAGACACAGAGGCCCCTGTGAGACTACACTACATGAGAACCAATCCATTTGCACCATAGTATAAACAGGAGCTCATCAACAGTTACAATACTGTCTTGTGCCAGAAGAAATTGAGACACACAAAGTTGGCAGGCAATCAAACCTAAATATGCAAACTCCTCACCATCTCCAAACAAAGCATCAACAGTACAACAGTATTATTAGTCGTGTCTACCAAAAGCCCTCTTTAAGGTCATCAAGCATGATGAACCCCAAAACAGTCCATACACTCATTTACTACAAGGAGACATACCCAAACATTAAGGACAAGCTCGTACAGTACATTGACACATCATTAGCTTAGGGCATACCCATTAAAATCCCACCTCACAATGCATCAAAATAGCCTAAATGTAAGAAGCTTTCTGCAAAATATCTGGCATACCTACTCCATCTCTAGAGGCCACGTCCTACCAAAACAATATCACCTCATCATTTATTTAGAAGGTCTTATATGGAGAACACTTACAGCACTACTACTTTCTCCCTTCTACAACGTACTGTCCCAAATGCTCTGAAAACCAGCTGCATACTCCGACTTCAAATCCTAATTTCTATCTCGATGTCCTCATCCAAAACCTTACCTGGTACTCGATAAGCTTGCTAATTATTATCCAATTACATACTTATTGTTGGACTTGGCCCATTTTCCCAAAATGTTTCGCTTTTCACCCCCCTTATTTAGGATGTCTCCCCCATGGTAAAGAAAGTTGTATAGGCCATGTGTGGTATGGGAGGCCCTGTGTAATGTTAAAATGCAACCCAATGGTGTGTGCACTTATTTTCCCCCCATTGTAAAAATGTGCCCTGGTGAAATGTCGCATTTAAAATGGATGCCATGGCTATGTGTTGTGCCACCTGACTGCAGTGGGTTAGCGGTCTAGTTGTTCGGTACCCAGCCATCCCAGCATTTGGGAGGAAAGCCTGGCACCCAGGGTGCTCTACTCCTCCCCCTGAGCTGGTTGGAACCAGTTCGCCAGAGGATTCCAGAAGCTTCTGGCACTGCCTGGTAGAGGGGATGAAAGGGCATATAAATAAGGGGGTTGTGCCACCATGTGCTGAGACAGAGCAGGGACAAGAACGTTAGGGGACCTGCTGCCAGGGGATACCGCCACCTAGGCCTGTGTGCTGGACCCTGCAGCTTACTAAAACCCCTCTCCTCTCCCCAGAGCTAGTGGAAACCCCACTGCAGGAGTTCAGGCTGCTGGATGGGAGGAGGACCACGCTACAGTGGAGGATGGTGAAAGCCTACAGCCCTGTTTTGATGAGTCCCCTCTAACTGCTGACCTGGTCCAGTAGTGCCTGCTGCTTTGTCCCCTGGCCCCTGAAGAAGAAAGGAGTGCCATACTAGGTCCCTGAGGTTGGTGCGACCTGGCGCCACGCGAGCGCTACATCTAAAGGCGCCTGTAGAGGAGAACGCTGTATTGGGGCTGGACTGGACCCCAGGAGGTGATGAGCGTTACCCTGGGGCCCCGGAAGCTTGCTGTTGGGACTGTCTGCCCCCCTGAAGTACTGAGTGAGTTAAAAGCGCTGTGCTCCCTACGCGCTACCTGGTCCAGGGCTGTTGCCTCCAAAGTGCTGTGTGTGTAAGGGAAAGGACTGTCGTCTTCTCAGTGCTAAAACCTCCTTGCGCTGTCCTGCCCAGAACTGTGCCTGACCTGAAGCTAAGAGACTGTGCCTGGGAACTCCAGAGCACTGCATTCCTAAAGCGCTGCTTGCCTGACTTACAGCTGCAGCCCAGGTCTTATCTGTGTGCCCCATTGCAGTCCTGTTGCTGCTAGGCACTGTGCCTCATAAAGCGCCATTGCCGGTCAATGCGCGAAGCCCCCGAGGTGCTGCGGAGCCCAGAGAGCTTACCGACTGTTGCCCCCATCACCGACACTGCCCGGCGTCATCTGTGCTGTCTGGAAGCCTGTAGTGACTGTTCGCGGGTGCCTACCCCGCGCACTTGCCGTCTGAGCTCACCGATGCGGCCTGGGGATCTACAGGGAAGCACCACGAGTGAAAGGCGGGGCTTCCTGGTGGAAGGGAGAGCCCTGCGTGAAGGTCGCGATGTCCCGGGCCCCTCGGAGTGGGGCCCGGGTGAAGAGGAGAGCCGCCGCATATTAGGAAGGCCCAGTCAGGGCCTACGAAGGCAGCGCAGTCCACCGTCACGTGACGGGGGTGTCGGCCGTGTCACAGGCCACGCCCCCGCCAGTCACGTAGCCATTGGATCAGGCTGCCCGCCCCCGCAGGCCGCGCTGTCCTTGGAGGCTGTGGGTGGCTCCCGCGCCGCACCTGGTCTCGGAAGGCCCGGAGCCCTTCGAAATCGAAAGGGAGGCCCAGAGAAGAGCACAGGAGCCGCGCTGGTCTCCCCTGACTGGCCCGTTCGGAACAGGGGCCAGAATCAGAAGTAATTTCCCCCCGAGGGGAGGGCAAGAGATCGCGAAGGCGGCGGGGCTGTGCAAGAGGCCTCAAAGAGTTACGGGGGCTGCCGTGCCCCCTCCGGAACCTAATGTTGGGCCCCGTTGGCCCCTGTTGAGCTGCTGAAGGCCTGGAGGTGAGGAGAAAGGAACTCCGGCCCCTGAACTGGGCTTTGACGGTAATCCCTGACTGTGTTGTGCCCACGGGAACCCCTGCTTAGGGGAATGTTTTCTGCCAACTGTGTTCTTGTTCGGGAGGTGTCACACAAGTAGAGGGGCATGTGTTTGAACGATCCTTATGCCCTGGTAATGTGGTACCCCCGGAGTGTTCTAGGAAATAATGCCTGATTGTTAGAGGACCCCGACCCCTCCTTTCATCAGAAGTGGGTTTCATGAGAGCCGTGGTGTGAAATGTCCTAGATTGAAGGGACCTATGAAATACTGCCAGTCTGCCCCTGCTTAGGCCTGCTCCGCCCTATGCCAGTGTACTGAGGCGCATGGCTGATGCCCAATGCTGATGTGTTTGTGCAGCTATGTTGATGGTGTATGCCTAATGTACTGAGACTTATGCCCCATGCAATTCTGGCCTAATGGTTATGCCTGTCTCATGTTTCTTGCATGCTAGTGACATGCCTGATGTCGATGTGGGACGCTTAATGTTCCTTTTTGCAGGGGATGCTCATGCCATGCATGATGTGCTTTCACACCTAATGTCTTATTTCATGCTGACATGCCCAAAGGCGGATGCCTAGTGTTTCTTCCTCTCACGTTTATATTGCGGATGTTCTATGCCATTTCTCTTTTTTATGCGCACTGTGTTCCTGCCCAGGATTTAGGTCTATGCCTGGTGTTAATGCTGGACGTCCTGCTAAGAGAGTTTATGGCAGATGTTTGTGCCTGATGCTCCATGTCAATTGATAACGCTTCGATTTAATTTCAGCCCCGGAACTAATGGACTTACCTTTTCCTTTTTTTCCCATTTACCTTGTAAATGATCCCCGTGTATATAGTACCCTGGCGCCTGTTGGCGCAATATTGTGATTACTGTATTTGCCTTTGCATATTGGAGACAATACAAGAGTTATTCTTTTTCAACCAAAACTGGTGTTGTGACACTTTTTGTGATGTGCCTGATGTGTTGTCTGTGGGTACTGCGTGGATGCTTCACACATGTCCTCAGGAGTTTGGCCTGCCCGCTCTGCACCATGCTACCCCCCGTAGAATTGGCTAACCCATTTCGAACACTTATCATTCTTGGAAATGATCTCCAAGGAGTCTATTGCAAACCTACTCCAGGATGACATAAGTAAAATAACCTTCTACAAGATTACAAGACCAGCTTGATGCCTCATTGCAGCTTGAAAACTTGAGCGTTCCAAGTTGTTAATAATGCCCTTTTGTTTACAGATCATGGAAATCCTTTACTTCTAACCCTGATTGACCACCTCAGTAACCTTTAACATCATTAACTGCCAGGTCCTACTTGACACCCTTTGAACACAATCAGGTTGCTTCAACTGAACTCCTCTAGGTCGGAGACCATCACTGTAATGTGTGGTGTCACCCAGGACCCCAGTCTGTGGGGGTCTCTGTAGTGAAAGAGCTACATGGAACCACTGGATTTTAATTACAGCGCTCACCCCCTACATATGACGTAGCCGCTAACGCCCCCCTGGGAGAGTCAAGATAGACATCAGCATTTTGTCGAGCATGAAAGCTGGGTGGAGACCTGGGGATTTGTTTTAACACCCCTGCAGCTAATGGCACGGGTGGACTGTGGTGCCCAGTACAGGAGCGTGGGAGCATTTAGACCAGGGATCATATGTGTGCAGCAGTGGTGAAAGAAGGTGCAAATACTAAAGATGCTCCTCCTCTTGACTGTCTGGCTCCTTTTTCCCTCTTGTTCTTCCTCCGTTGGGTCAGCTCCCTGGTTTTCTGTGGGCTTGGCCCTCGTAACTTTTGGACTGGAACTTGTGTGTGCCCCGCCATTTTGGGACCCTCTTCTGTTGTCGCTCTTGCCCTGGGTGCATCTTGCCTTGTTGAGGTGGTTTCCATCGATGCCCACAACCCGGGTCCGCCATTTTGTTGATTCTTGTCCTTTCCTTTGGTCCCTTGGATTCCATCCTGCTGACCTTCAGACATTTCTCTTACGCTAGACTGCCTTATCTCTTTCTCCCCCTCAGGTCCCCCTCTCTCCTTTCACCAATCTCAGGCTCCAATTCTTCTCCCCCACATACTGCTCTCTACCCCTTTTTATTTTAATTTTATTTTTTTATTTTTATTTGTATTTCTTTTTTCACTCTGTAAATATGTCATATATACTTGTCCAAGCTGATTCGCTGGTAAAATGGAATCCTGAAAAAATCTACTATTTGTGTATATATATATATATATATATATATATATATATATATATATATATATATATATAGATATATATATATATATATATATATATATATGTATATAGAGATAACTCTAACCACTAGTATATGTAGTAGACCTTTGTACTCACTACCCTTCCTATGTGATTCTTAGAGTTTATCCATTTGTATCTCTTCCTTGAGTGACTTTACAACTTGTACATTTGCAATTTTTTCTATTTGTATCCCTTCCCTGTGTGACTTTACAACTTGTACATTTACAATTTTTTTTCCTGTTTGTATCTTTTATTTAAGGTAAGTTCTGACCACATGATCACATGTTATGTTATGTTATGTTATGTTACATACATTTGTAGTGAGCACAGCTGCCCCAGCTAAGGGGCGTCCTGGCGCATGGCAGGTAATATGCAACACCTACAGGAAACACAACAGATGAAAAGATAGTGGCAATTTAATTAAAACAGAAAAGTTTTTAAAACTTTGCGAAAGGCTAAAAGATTATCTAGCAACTGCATCTCTACTGGAAGGGAGTTCCAGAGCTCGGCCGCTCTAACCCGGAAAGATCGACCACCCACCCGACACAGCCTGTATCGGGGGATCCCTGAGAGTGCTTGACCCAACGATCTCAAGGACCGGGTAGGCACATACCAGGACAAAAGGTCTGCAAGAATTTGAGGGCCCACACCCCTCAAAATTTTGAACGCCAGACACAGCACTTTGAACTGAATTCTTGCCCTGATAGGCAACCAATGCAGTGATCTCAAAGTGCCGGAGATAGAGCAGGTACGCGGTAAGCCAACAATGGCTCTCGCCGCGGCGTTCTGGACGCGTTGTAGGCGGGTAACCTCCGCTAAGTTGATCCCTACCAGAAGCAAGCTGGCATAGTCCAGGCGAGATAACACTGTAGCCTGGACTATCAGCTGCCTGGTACGATGGTCAAAAAACTTCAGAACGGAACGCAGTGACCGTAGTATGCCAAAGCAGCAGGCCGCAGTTCTCTTCGTATGACCCACGAAACTAAGAGCAGGATCCATCCATACTCCCAAGTTCTTTAGTTCTGTGACCGGAATGGGGGCCGGTCCCAGCTCCGTAGGCCACCACCTGTCCCCCCAAAGATCCGACCTCCTTCCGACGATCATGATCTCCGTTTTCTTAGCGTTGAGCTGGAGACAGTTGTTCTTCATCCAGCTCGCCACCGCTCTGAGTCCACTCTGAAACCTGGGGGCATCCCGGTCCGCATCCCCGCTGATCGTAACCGCTAGCTGAGTGTCGTCAGCATATGAGACCATGGTCATGCCCCATTGCTTGACGACCTCAGCCAGCGGTCTCACTTAAAGGTTGAACAACGTGGGACTCAGCGAGGAGCCTTGCGGAACCCCCTGTTTCAGAGGATGGAATTGGGACTGGAACGGTGGGATGGCAACGCTAAAAAAACGATCGTCTAGGAAAGACCGGAACCACTGGAGGGCAGGGCCACCCAGCCCAATCTCCTCCAGGCGATGCAACAGGATAGGATGCGAGACGGTATCGAATGCGGCGCTCAAATCTAATAACACGAGCGCCGCTGTCTGCCCCGCATCCAGCACTGTGCGAAGATGTTCAGCCATGGAGAGAAGGGTGGTCTCCGTGCTGTGGCCAGCACGGAACCCATTCTGGGTGGGATCCAAGATGTTAGCCTGGATGAGGTGGGCCGATAGAACTTTGTTGACATGGGCCTCCAACACTTTGGTCGGCCACGGGAGCAGGGAGATGGGTCGATAGTTCTCGGGTTTCTCTGGATCCAGCGAAGGCTTCTTTAAAATGGGAGAGACCACCACCCGCTTCCAGCTAGCGGGTACCGTGCCCGACTCCAACCTGAGGTTAATCAAGGAGTGTACCACGGCCCGTCCCACAAACGACTGATCTCTAAAAAGAGTCGGTCTGAGCGGATCAGCGGGGGACCCCGACTTAACCTGCTGAGCCAGGAGGTCAAACCCCTCAGAAGACAACGGGGGCAGCACGTGCAAAGTGGCATCTCCATAGATGTTAATAGGGGGCTCAACAGGAGGGCCAGTATAGGGAAAGGTCTTGTAGATGTTTTGGACCTTTTCCAAGAAAAACACAGCAAGAGCCTCACAATGAGTGGTGGAGCCAGTCGTCGGAGCACAGGCTCGTTTTGCTAAGAGATCCTTCAACACTTTGAAAATGGTTTTGGAGGGGTTGGAGCTGTTGCTGAATTCAGCAGCGTATTAAGCTGCCCGTGCTCGGCAAACAGCCCGATGATAGGTTTTGACGGAGGCGAGATAGATTGCTTTTTTACCGATATCGTACGCCTTCCGCCAAGCCCTCTCCGCTCGCCTACAACTACCCTTGAGTGAACGTAAGGCGCCATCGTACCACGGGCTTGAGTCCCTGGAGCTGGTCTTACAAGCGGTGATAGGAATCAGGGCGTCAAGCGCCTTGGAGATCCAGGAGCAGAACTTATTGTAACCAGTGTCAACAGTCACTGATGGTTCCAGTGGCTCCGCGGCGAGGACACGATGTAAATCCTCTAGCCGTAATTTACTCCAATGCCGCCTCGCGACCAACTTAGCAGGGAGAGTGGTAGTCCTTCCCGGCAAGGGGGTACAAATGGCAACCAAAGAGTGGTCCATCCAGCCAAGGGGTGTAACGGCGGTGACAGAAGCATCTGTCAGGTTGGTGAAAAACGGATCTAGAATATGGCCACCTGTATGAGTAGGTTGTCGAACCATTTGCACAAGCTGAAGAGCCTCCAAATCCGCAAGAAGACCGCCTACCGAAGGGATGCTGAGATTGTCAAAATGTAAATTCAGGTCTCCCAAGATGGAAAAGTTGGGGCAGCCTACTGCCAAGGAATTGACCACGTCATGTTTGAATCTGCAAGATGTATCTCAAGCTAAACCTAAACAAGGTAGATTAATTTCTCATTTATAACCCCCACAGGCAACACCATATCCAGAAAAATGGTTTGGATGAAAGAATCAGAACAGCGTACATCATGGCTCAGCAACAGTAAATCCCCCTTGTTTTTTGTTTTCTCTTAACCTCCCTTTACCACTACCCACCCCATAACCATTAAAAATTGTCCATAACTTCTTTTAACACTCCCACCCCAAACCCTAAATTTACCCTTACCTCCAAATTATAAATATACATATATTCCAAACAATGAATTAACCAAATGAATGATTATTGAGCCACACTGATCATCGGTGAGTAAAGTTTAATCCGCAGAGAGAAGACGCATTACGACCACAGCCGTGATCTTGATCACAAAATAATGTTGTGCAAAATAACTCACTCTCATGAATCGGACTCCTGCTAAGGACTGAAATACACTCTCCAATGTCTTCACAAACTGAAACTTACTAAAGGTGATTAATAGATCCCAAAGGAACTACAAAGTCCAGCATGCTGTGTGGACCAATTAAGAACTAAGTCAATCATCAATCAATCAAGAGTATTTGTAAAGTGCGCTACTCACCCGCTAGGGTCTCAAGGCGCTGGGAGGGCGGGGTCTGCTACTGCTCGAAAAGCCAGGTCTTGAGTTGCTTCCTGAAGGAGAGATGGTCCTGGGTGAGTCGTAGGTGGGTGTGGAGGGTGTTCCAGGTCTTGGCCGCCAGGTAGGTGAAGGATCTTCCTCCGGTCGTGGTTCTACGGATCTGTGGGACGGTGGCGAGGGCGAGGCTGGCGGAGCGGAGCTGGCGGGTTGGCGTGTAGAACGTGAGGCGGTTGTTGAGGTATTCAGGGCCCAAGTCGCGGAGAGCCTTGTGTGCATGGGTGAGGAGTCTGAATGTGATCCTTTTGCTGACGGGGAGCCAGTGCAGATCCCTCAGGTGGGCGGAGATGTGGCTGTGTCGGGGAATGTCCAAGACGAGTCGTGCTGAGGTGTTCTGGATGCTCTGGAGTCTTTTCTGTAGTTTGGCGGTGGTCCCAGCGTAGAGGGCGTTGCCGTAGTCCAGACGGCTGGTGACGAGGGCCTGGGTGACCGTTTTCCTGGTTCCAGTGGGGATCCAGCAGAAGATCTTACGGAGCATGTGGAGAGTGTTGAAGCAGGAGTAGGTAACGGCGGTAACTTGCTTGGCCATCGTGAGGGAGGAGTCAAGGATGAAGCCCAGGTTGCGTGCGTGGTCCGTGGGCTTGGGTGGAGGGCCCATAGCAGGGGGCCACCAGGAGTCGTCCCAGGCGGAGATGGATGGGCCGAGGATGAGGACTTCCGTCTTGTCTGAGTTCAGTTTCAGGCGGCTGAGCTTCATCCAGTCTGCGATGTCTTTCATTCCGTCCTGGAAGCAGGCTCTGGCGGAGGTGGGGTCGTTGGTGAGGGAGAGGATCAGTTGGGTATCGTCGGCGTAGGAGATGATGTTGAGGTTGTGCTTGTGTGCGATGGCTGCGAGGGGGCTCATGTAGACGTTGAAGAGGGTGGGGCTGAGCGAGGAGCCTTGAGGTACGCCGCAGATGATCTTGGTGGCTTCTGCGAGGAAGGGCGGGAGACGGACTCTTCGGGTTCTGTCGGAGAGGAAGGAGGTGATCCATTCCAGGGCCTTTCTTTGGATTCCCGGTGTCGCGGAGGGGGATTGTCAGGGTGCGATGGCAGACCGTGTCGAACGCAGCCGAAAGGTTGAGCAGGATGAGGGCGGCGGTTTCTCCGTTGTCCAGCAGGGTCCGGATGTCATCGGTGGCCGCGATGAAGGCGGTCTCGGTGCTGTGGTTCGCTCGGAATCCGGACTGAGATGGGTCGAGGGAGCCGTTCATCTCCAGGAAGGCTGTCAGCTGTTTGTTGACGGTTTTCTCAATGACTTTTGCAGGGAAGGGGAGGAGCGAGATGGGGCGGAAGTTCTTGAGGTCTGAGGGGTCTGCGGTGGGTTTCTTCAGGAGGGCGCTGATCTCTGCGTGCTTCCAGCTCTCAGGGAAGGTGGTGGATATGAAGGAGTTGTTGATGATGTCCTGAAGTTTGGGTGCGATGATGGCTTTGTTGAAGATGTGGTGTGGGCAGGGATCGGCTGAGGAGCCCGAGGGGATGGTGTTCATCGTGTGGGTGGTATCTTCTGTGCTGACCTGAGTCCAGCATGCGTACATGGTGGGGGTGGGGGTGTAGGTTCGATAGTGGGGTAAGTGTTCTGAGCGCCGAAGCTGCCGTGTATGTCGACGATCTTACGGTGAAAAAAGGTGGCCAGAGAGTTGCAGAGGTCTTGAGAAGGTGTGATGTCGTTTTTGCTGGCGTTGGGGTGGAGAGCTCTTTCACGGCGTTGAACAGTTCCTTGCTGTTGTGGGTGTTGTTGTCCAGTCGTTCTCTGAAGGATGACCTTTTGGTGGTGCGGATCAGCTGGTGGTGTTTGCGGGTGGCGTTCTTGAGGGCTTTCATGTTGTCCGTTGACTGGTTGTGGCACCAGGCTTTCTTGAGGTCACTGCAGGATTTCTTGGAGTCTTTGGGATCGTTGGTGAACCACGCGGCTTTCTTGCTGTTGAGGTTGTTGGGAGGGTTTTTCAGTGGAGCAAGGGTGTCGGCGCAGTTGGTGATCCACTGTGTGAGGTCAGACCCACGCACGGCAACTAACGAATCAGCATGCACTACAAAGAGCGTAATTCAGAGAATGCAGGAGAAAGCCTCTGATGAAGTGGTAATGGGCCACAGAAATGTGTCAGGCGAGTCTAATTAGCCGAATGGTGAGGACGAGATGAATGTTCATGCTCCTTGAGGTGGCGCGTTATCGAGTGCACCCTGGAAAGCTTAGGCAATTGGGATACAATATATTTATATCCGTACCGAAAAAGCTGTTCCTCTCGCCACTTCGAACGGCGTGCCCTTTGCAGGGTGGATAGCCCCTTACAACGTATCCATACTCTTCTCCCTTTAGACGTTGTTCACGCAAGAAACAGAGAGACAGTCAGGGTTCATATTACTTCAGCGTGTTTAATTTCCTCAACAAGCAACAAAAAATAACGCCTGGTGCGTTTCAAAGCAATTGCTTCTCTATACGGGTCATTTACTTCCTCGTACCATATAAACATGTGACTCCCCACCACCATTGAAGTAGGACTATATAGACTATAATCTTCTATGTTATTACAAGGCAGCCATCTTATAACATTCTTTTTTTAAAACAAATCTCGCACAGTTCATTATATTTCACTTTTTCAAACTGAGTTTTATATCGCTAATATAGCAGTTTTATCCTTTCCTTGATGCTTGTTTTACATTTATTCCGATATTGGCAAAATAATAATTACTTAGGTTAGTTTTACACATGTTTCAATACAAATTGATATCTTACCCAAGTGGGTATTTACTCCATTGTTGCATGGATTCTGCACAAACACAGAACTGTACGCAGGGTTATAGGACCTTGGCGTATAGGTACTGGGTCCTTCTACCACCTTAGCACCCACGAGCCCAGGACTGACTAGCTATAGGGTCTCACTTTCTCTCCTACTCACTCACAGAGAAACAAATGATTAGACAACCCAGAGCACAATACTCCTAGATCCCTCTGGAATCGCAGTAACAAGACACACCCTTTTGCTCACACTCTGCCTACAATAAGATCTGACAGAGACACAAAACTCTTTAAAATATTTATTGTAACTAATTTGCCGTAACATGCAGTATATGTGCCACTACAAACTGGAAAATGCATAGTTCAAATACAGTCAGCATAGCAGCTAGTCCATATATCATGAAAGGGGATGTCATAATGAATAGTCAATAGAGCCTAACCTCCCTTCCCTTGCTAAGAAGCAATATTATTATGTATTAGAAGATCTCTGGCCTTTGTCAGCAGATCCCATACATTAGCCTATAGATGGTAGATCTTCATCATAGGTGCTGTCTTGTTCTTCTCCCTTGAAAGGTGCCTCTCCAAATGTGTGCTACTTATTTGTGTATTCTAAAAAAAGCAAAGTATGTTTCTCCAAACAACAGCTGCAACGGTATGTTTTGCCTATGTGTTAAGGCCTGGCCAGAACATAATAACAGGGGCATTGTTTTTCGACCTTGCGCATAAAGTTCAGTCAAAATCCCAGGAATATGCAGAGAGTGAACACAGCAATGAGTTCTCATGTGAAAACAGCCATAGAAATGATTGCAAAAATAAAGATATGTAGTAACATGCGCAAAGCAGCAGGCAGGCTGCAACGTGCTCATGCTAACTTAGTGAAGTCGACAATGTCCCTATGAGCCACATGACACCCTCCTCTTGGCCAGCTCGTTAGCACTATGCTAAGACAAAAAGCAGAGGCAAAGCATCTCATTGGTTTCCCAATTAGCATATTCGTGAAAGATAAAAAAAAAAATTGAATCGCCAATTGGGTAACCAAACTATTTATAATGAATTTTCTGAATCAGAAATATTGCGGGAAAAGCGGAATGCCATAAACTCCAGTATGTTGTCTGAACCTTCCATAGTAAAAATTTATGCTATCCAGATGAGAAATTCCAACGAACACACATGCTCCTCATATCCAGTGGCCTTTAGGAGCATATCAGGGCAACCTGCGTTAACTTCGATGAAACTCCAATCAAAGGTACTCAATTCTGCCGATGGTCCAATGAGAGAATCGCACACCAAGCTCCTACCCATGGAACGTTCCTGGTCATGGGCCTTTAAGGGGCCCATTAACGGTTCGTAATCCAGGGCTGCGTGGGTTGTATTGGAGAGACAGACATCCAGGGCCCATTGAAAAGGGCACCGGAGACAGTGGAACACAGGTTGCATGCATGTGAAGTAGGCATAACAGAAAGTCAGCCAGTAGTCAATGTCAAGAGCTTTCAATGGCATTGCACCAAAACGTTGGCGCATCTGCTCATGATACAGCTGCAACTGGACCAGGTTTGGCAGCTCCAAAGATTGAGCAGCCATTGCGGAGCAGCAATAGAAGTACAAGTATGCCACAAATTAGCAGGATCACCAGGGGAAACCCTCCGAATGCGCTTGAATAAATAGAATGGATTAATGCTGGGATGACTCCAAAAATAGTTTGAAAGAAGGTGACAGGGCCGGAACCTACAAGTTTAAAGAAGTGTGCTAGGCCCGCAGTATCAGACGCATTAAATATTTGGTGAATTAATTCTCCAAAATGGAGTTGGAGATTCATGTTTAGCAGTGAGTGAATCTCACTGGCGGTTCTCGCCACCTGCAATTCGAACTTTTCAGGAGCTGATGTGAGAGCCACTTCTTGTTTAAACAATAGTGCTTTGAGTCTGCTTAGCTTATTGAAATCTGTTTTCAAAGTTGGAAGGGAAGGCCACAGTGAACTATCTACAATCCGATGCGGGTGGAAAAAGGAAATTGCTGAAACATGTAACACGTGCAAACTATCTGCAATCTGATGGCGGGTGGAAATAGGAAATTGCTGAAACATGTAACACGTTGGGAAACTGTTACTATATTCGGGACGCCTGCCTGTAAGCTGCAGCAGTTGTGGCTATTTAGAATAAGATTAATGCCGTTAGATAGCAAAGTTAGGGCAGGAAAAATAGCTGAGACAGGGGTACCTTTCAAAAAACAAGCCAGATTAGGGGCTGAAACGTTGCAAGTTCCGTGAAGATTACCTTGTTTACAGACCAGGGAATATCCTACTGTAGAATCGCAGTCCTACCCTGTAAGAAAAACTTCTTAACCAACTCGTTGTCATCTAAAGGTGAAAGGCAACAATCAAAATTCATGAATATAGCTACTGCATTGGTTCGTGATTTTGCAATGGTGTGCTGGACACAGTGCCGAGCACCGAGTGGAGTCGGGGAGAGCCGTGTGAGAGCAGTGAGGAAGAGCAGAGGGAGACCCGACCCAGTGGGGATGTGCAGGAGCAAGGAGGCAACTGCGGGTATCAGCGGCAGAGCAGTACGGTGTGCTGAAGTGTAGCCCCACAGCAAATATAAGTGAAAAGTAAGAGGGCACCCATTATCGGGCCCGGGCAGCCCTAGTCACCGCCCCTGGCCCGCGGCCAGTACTGATCATGCCTGCTGACATTCGTCCTGTCCCAGTTGATCTGCTTGCCTGCCCGTTTGTCTGCACACCTTGTGGTGTCTTTCCCCTGCTTCTCCTCAGCTGCCTCCACTTCTCTACTAGCTTTTAATCAGTGACCTCTGGCCTGTAGCCCTTGCCAGGCTTCCTTTAAACATACAGTGGGCCCCTTCCCCGCTCCCTCTAAGTTTGAAGAGGTCACAAAAGACGATAGTAGAGGTATTGTGGAAAGGGAGGTGTGAGGTGGGGTGTGAGGGCTGAGCTGCAGCTGTAGCGGTAGCAGTGACCAACTGCCCAGTGTGAACCCGGGCCCCTGCAGAAGCGGCCCAACTAGGCTTGGGTGTGTCTTGCGGGTGGCCTGGTGTGTTCCTGCTCATTTCTCCACTCCCCTGCCCCCGCCCGCTCCATCCCCCAGCACCACATAGGGGCCCTTCTCTCAGCCACTCAACTACCTAGTGGAGCCTGACTTCATCGACGTCCTGCTGCAGTTCCGCAGGAGAGCAAAGAGGAGAGATAAGGATCAAGGGGAAAGACACCCCCCTTTTAAAAAAAAGATTTTTAACCATGAATAGGGGGAGTAATGAGTACAAAAAATTCCATGCAGCTGCAAAACTCTCACCGCCCTCATAAGATGGCCAAGAGACAGAAAGCAAAGATGTTGTACCCCCAAGGAGGAAGGAGGAAGGCGAGGAAACCAGTCATCATCTTGAGTTGAAGGAAACCAGGAGGTGCACCAGGTGCTCAAATTAGGAAGGCACGGAAATCTCCTGACATCCTGTCCGAAGGAAAGCAAGATGCACATGAGAAGCAACAACCAGGAAGCACTCTGGTGCCAGCTAAAGGAAAAAATAGTGACACCAGAGACATCAGGAATTATTTTATTGGGCTCGTAAAAAAATGCAAAAGCTCAGGCAAGTACACCTTACCCTGTTCCCTTATCCCCAGAAATAATTATCCATGAGAAAGACCTAGCACCATCACAATCAGCCCCCTACTTTTCAAAGGAAATCCTGAGAAAGCCGACCCGACGACTCGCAATACAAAAAGTCAATCTCAGGTGAACCCAGATGCTCCAGCAATAAGATTCCTAGTGAGGCTCACCAACAGCCACCACCATGGTTTGAATCTCAAGACTTTCGAGAAGACAGAGACCTTGCCTTAAACCAGAATTCTAGTCAGAAATCACCAATAAGGATCTCGTCCACTAGCCCAGCGAGTTCAGTTAGTCTGTTTAGCAACTCATCAAGCTCGTCGTTCCCTCAAGTAGTAACAAAGCAATCTAACAGGGCACTGGAGTCTTGCACCCAAGAGCTCAGGTTCGACCCACCTTTGCCTGCTTTCCTGTCATCACCCATTCTTTGTGTGCAACCTTGTAACACCTGCCCAGAGGAACAACACCAGGCTGAGACCAGGAGCTGCACAATAAATGCCTCTTTGATGACCGCCAATAACAGCAGTGACAGTCATAAAGCAGCTAAGCTACAACAAGCCCTACAAATAAATTTGATCCTCTCCAACTACCCGCTGCCCAAACTCAACACATTTACATCCTCAAACCCAGGACAATAAACCTTCAAAAACAGAACTTTTGCACAGGGAGGCACTTCATACTCCATCCACCCATAAGGTTGAGACTCTGCTTATAATTACTAACAAAGCCTGAATTCAATGGCTAATGCAGCTCATATGCATGCAGATAAACTGGATGCACAAATAAACATCCTACACCTGATAGCTGACCTAATAACTGGAATTGATACCAAGTTTGACCAATTCAATTCTCTGATACATAGAGTTCAGAACAATTCAACGCAAACTCAAATGTACAAGGAATGCAGCTGCACACACATACTTAAAAAATTAGAAACTCTCCCGGATGTAATGTCCATCCTAATTGAGGACCTGAAGAATGAGGCACGCAGACGAGTATCCAAAACCCCTTCTCCCCTGCCACCTCAAACCCAATATCTACCATGGCCCATATTCAGTAGAGAACGCCACAGCAACAGAGAGCACCCAGGAGGTAACATGACTGGCTCCTGGACAAGATACCTGTCTTACGGTCATGACCCCTTTGAGGCCCCTGAGCAACAGACCATTGACATACAAGAGGCCCAGGCCGGCATTTCAAAAGCCGATGATAAACAAGAATATGGCCTTACTCCAAAAACATCAACAACAAAAGAAGCAGTTAATCCCACTCAACCTAACTCTGCAATAGACATCAGCAATCCGATTTTACCGCTTTGAGGTAATAAACAAGGCAAATGCACCCCCTAGAGATGGCCAACATTTATCTAGGAAAAAAAAGAAAATACTAAAGAAACTGAAAAAGTCCAAGAAAAAGGATGGTGCCCTACTATGCTGGCTCCGAAGTGAAGACAGAGAACCGAAAGTTCACATAGACCTCTTGTCTAATCACACAGACCCCTTGTCTAATTAAAATTATGGTGGAAAAATTGAAGCAACTTGCTCCCCAGAACAAAACACCGAAGTGCAAGATGTCCACCAAAACAACGCAGACAATGATCGATGCACTGAGCTTGAATCAGTGAAGAATCTTGAAAAAGCAACTGCGAAATAATCCTCTAAGAAACACAGCAGACCTCTCGTCGCCAGAAAAACCCTTCACTTCTCGACTAGATTTTAGTCAGTGACCTCTGGCCCGTAGCCCTTGCCAGTCTCCCTTCAAACATACAGTGGGCCCCTTTCCCGCTCCCTCTAAGTTTGAAGAGGTCACAAAAGACGATAGGAGAGGCATTGTGGAAAGGGAGGGGTGAGGTGGGGTGTGAGGGCTGATCTACAGCGGTAGTAGTGACCGACTGCCCAGTGTGAACCCGGGCCCCTGCAGAAGCGGCCCAACTAGGCTTGGGTGTGTCTTGCAGGTGGCCTGGTGTGTTCCTGCTCATTTCTCCACTCCCCTGCCCCCCTCCCCGCTCCTCCCCCAGCACCACATAGTGGCCCTTCTCTCAGCCACTCAACTACCTAGTGGAGCCTGATTTCATTGACGTCCTGCTGGAGTTCCGCAGGAGAGCAAAGAGGAGAGATAAGGAGCAAGTGGAAAGGGGACACCCCTTTTTTTTTAAAAAAAGGGTTTTAACCATGAATAGGGGGAGTAATGAGTACAAAAATTCCATGCAGCTGCAAAACTCTCTCCGCCCCCATAAGATGGCCAAGAGACAGAAAGAAAAGATGTTGTACCCCAAGGAGGAAGGCGAGGAAACCAGTCACCATCTTGAGTTGAAGGAAACTAGGAGGTGCACGAGAGGCTCAAATTAGGAAGGCACGGAAATCTCCTGACATCCTGTCCGAAGGAAAGCAAGATGCACATGAGAAGCAACAACCAGAGAGAGGGCCAACATTTATCTAGGAAAAACAAGAAAATACTAAAGAAACTGAATAAGTCCAAGAAAAAGGATGGTGCCCTACTATGCTGGCTCCGAAGTGAAGACAGAGAACCGAAAGTTCACATAGACCCCTTGTCTAATCACACAGACCCCTTGTCTAATCAAAATTATGGTGGAAAAATTGAAGCAACTTCTTCCCCAGAACAAAACACCGAAGTGTAAGATGTCCACCAAAACAACGCAGACAATGATCGATGTACTGAGCTTGAATCAGTGAAGAATCTTGAAAAAGAAACTGCGAAATAATCATCTAAGAAACACAGCAGACCTCTCATCGCCAGAAAACCCCTCACGACTCCTGGCAAGTCTACTGAACCATCAGAAAAGGCCTTTTCGCCAACATGGCAATAAAAAAGCCCTGGCTGAGGTTCCCAATATAAAGATGTAAGCTGCCAAGAGCGATTACAGCTGCTGGAAGCTGATGAAGAAGGACCTAAAACAAGACAAATCACAGAAGAGATAACTATACATCAAACCTCTTGGTCTGTTCACGAAATAAACTAAACGAGAAGGCACTAAATCTTCTTGAAATAGCCTATGGCAGTCCGCAACATCCCTGAGGAAATGTAAGAGGGAAATTCTTATGATGCTTGCCTGAACTCTTGCCAAGCGGAAAGACTAGAATACCAAAGTCGATCTCCCAAGACTAGGGTGCTCAAAGAAGGCTCTGCGGTAAAACTGTCACACCAGCAGAACAAAGCGGTAGCAAACATTGTGGAGAAAACCCATCTGCCTCAAGAAGGCTTAAAACTAAAGTTGCAAGGAAAGTGAGACACCCTCAATTGAGGAAACATCTTAAAGCTGCGCTCGTACCTCCCGGGATTAGAAAATATCAAAACAACAGACTTTGGAAGTGTGGCATTTGTTGCACCAGAACAGGTTGAGACAAACGAGGCCTCGGAAGTAACCTTCTACAGTAAAGATATGGCCTCTGCCCTAATGAAGAACAAAAATCACCTGGGAGACTGGGGTATCCAGGTTAGCTCTGCGGCTCCAGTTAAGTACCCAGCTTTCCTAAAAGATAGGGCCCTCAACACTCCAACGGACACTAACAAGAAAAGCGCGTCCTGCAGAAACATAACCAGGTCCACACCCTCTTCAGTCTTGTGTGGCTCCATAGCAGGAACACAAACAATGCCCTGGATAGTGGGTTTCCTGCAAATCACTACAAGCAAGGCAGGAGGTCCATGCCAGTGTGCTCCCAAACGGCAGAATTCCCAAGACTGGTCCTGGCTCCCCCAGGCCCTAGGGTGAAGCACCTAGCACCTCGGCTGAAAATAAAACTGATAAGAACGCCGCTTACCACCTTAAAATCCGTTCTTGGAATATCCGAGGACTAACTAAGGATAAAGCTGAAAGGACAACAACCTTTCACTTGAAGAGCTACGATATCGTCACACTACAGGAAACTTGGTCCTTGCAAACTATCTCCTGGCAGGACTTTACCATCTATGAATCTTTACAATAGCATCTCAAGTAGGTGGCCATGCATATGGAGGTGTCTCTATCTTTGTGAAGAACTACCTGGCTTTACAGGTTTCTTTGCTCTGAACAGGACATGGAGATTACATTTTCCTCAAAAGTCAGACCCCGCAATTTGAAGATTGCAACTCGAAACAACAAACAATGATCCTACCTACATCCTTCTAGAATCAAGCGAGAGGCAACCCTGAGCAAAATGCTTCCTGCCGTGAGAGACCTTTTCTCTCACTTTCCAAATGACATGTGGCTAATAATGGGTGATTTCAATGCCATCTTCATGGAGACAGGCTTGGACTCCTCTTCCCTAACTTCACTGGACGACCAAATGTGGGCCATTCAGAACTGTAGGCATCAGTACAAACGGAAGGAGGGATGCACCATAAAGGTAGCAGCTTACCTAAATCAATTTGGCCTCTGTATTCTAAACGGATGATTCAAATCAGATTCACCTGCCGCTTACAAGCACATATCTTTCTCTAGAATGGCCACTCTAGATTACATTTGGACTTCGATCAACCACTTCCATTTAGTGAAGGAATTTGTGGTAACGCCCTCACCGGTAAGCGACCATGCCATCATTATGTTCAAAGTTTCGCTCCCACAGTGCCTCCGGACAGTAACCCAGCTGATTGGGAAATAAAGTAACCTGGAAACTGTAAGAAAAGTACAGTGGACCTTGGACCATCAGGACATAATTGAAGAGAGGGTGGACCATTTCCTAGATAAATTGAAACAAGATTCTAATGATTAATTGACTGCAACAGCGTGGGAAGAAGACCTTAGAGAAAACTTGGCCATAAAGACAACTAAAGGGCCAAATAAACCCACAACAAAAACTCACCACTTTATTGAGCACAAGCAAAGCACAATGAAAATAAAATGCAAATTAAACAACCTATTGTGTAGGCGCACCAATGAAGACAGTGAATGCAAATTTCTTTGCGAGAAGATATCGATTAATTGCAAGGAGTAGAGAAAAGCAAGATTCACCTACCAGAGGACGAAAGAAGAACACCTCTGAGCAACCGCTCACAAAATAACAAAATCAAAGGGCCAGAGGAGATTCTAGAGCTGGGTTAACAAAGGTGACAGACCTGTCCAACCATCAACTGTAATAAACATTGCTCCTGCCAAATGGGAGGCTCACATTTAAACACTCTACGTAGTGCCCATTAACAATAATCGGATTGGCCACCACTGCTCTAGCCTTATCAACTCTCACACAGGACCGGTACCCTCTATTAAGATTACCCCAACCCAAGTCGCAATTATTATTAAAAAATGCACCCAGGAGGGGCGCCCGGCCCAAACGGCATTCCGACAAAAGTGTACAAAGCCTCGATGCACAAGTGGCCTGCACTCTATTAGAGGCAAGTAGAATAGGCGGACCAATTCCTGCCTCCTGGTCAGGGTCTCTCCTTGTCCCTATTCACAAAAGAGGTCCCTGGTCTAGCCCCGATAACTACCGGTTGATCGCTCTCCTCAATGTCAAAGGGAAGGCCTACGCAAGTACTCTACTTCAAGAATTGACCACCTGGGTGGAAACCGCAAATTGATACTATATACTCAAACCGGCTTTCAAAAGTACTGCCACATTGAAGACAACCTGATCTGTCTAGCTCACATGATCGAGGGCACGCTTGCTACTAAAGGAAAGTAGCTATATATCTGAGGTTCATTGACTTCAGAACAGCTTATGACAGCGTTGTCCGCCCCAGATTGTGGGAAAAATTAAAGAACTGGGTCATCCTGCAATCCCTATTGAATGCACTTATCGCTCTGCACACTGACACCTGGGTAAAAATAAGAGTCTCTTCTGGATGGTCAACGACCAATAAAATCATGAACAACAGAGGTTGAAAGCAAGGGTGCATTTTGGCCCCACTACTCTTCAATCTGTACCTAGCAGACCTGCTCGAGTGGCTGGTTCTCTCTCGAGCATTTCCGCTCAAAATTTGATCTACTAAAATTCAATCAATGCAATATGCAGACTATACAATTCTCAGTCAAGCACAAGCGGGCCTCCAGAGGGTCTTTGTCTCATTGGCCTCCTATTGCAAAACAAAACGCTTTAGAGATCAACATCGCCAAAATAAAGGTGATAATGGTATTGAGACAATGTGCAAAAAAGTGCTTCCGGTACATCTAAGGAAAATCCATAGAGGTACTGTAAGTACCTGGGAACCTGGATGGATCATAGAGGATGATCGGCACAGCATATTGCAGCAATGCAAGGAGTGGTCCACTGCCTGGAGGGGGCCTTCTTAAGAACCAAGAAAGCCCTGAAATCTCCCGATTTCTCACTGTTAATTCATGTTAATGTTCACATGGCTAGACAGAGTGCAATCAGCCTGTTTGCGCAGAGTGTTACATCTACCCAATTCAACCACTCATGCCCAAATCCGCATTGAGTTTAGTCTGCCATCTCAACATTTGATCATGTAAGCAAGCTTTATTGCCTACTTGCTAAAAACTCAAAAGGCCTGTGACCTCACATTAAAGAGTTACATATGGTCTCCGTTAAACAATCCTAGAACCACTTGGAGTCAATTTTTAACCCACTAGGGGCCCGATGTAGGTAATTAGTACCTACCGATTCGTAAATACCGAATTTTACCGATTCGATATTTACAAATCGGTAAATGCTATGTAGGTATTTTTACCGAATTAATTACCGAATCGGTAACATTCAGTAATTACCGAATCGGTATTTACCGATTCGGTAATTGCCATTGATTCCTATGGGCCTTGAGGCCCATAGGAACCAATGGCAATTACCGAATCAGTAAATACCGATTCGGTAAAATTACCGAATTGACAAGGGGGACAGGGTGTCACTTTGACACCCTGTTGCACCCCTGATTCAGGCTTGTGTGCCATGTGACACACATACATGCCCTTAGGGCATGTATGTGTGCCACTTGGTACAGGTGTACATGCACAGATGTGCATGTACACAGGAATTCGTTATTTACCAGCAAATAGTATTTGATGGTATATAACGAATTCTTAAGGGCCTGTGGCACTGTTTTCAGTGCCACCTACATCCCATATTACCGATTCTGTAAATTTACTGATTCAATAATTTACCGAATCGGTAAATTTACTCATTCTGTAAATTACAGAATCGGTAATATTTAGGCCCCCTACATCTGAAACTACAAATACCGGTCGGTAACGGCCGAAATCGGCCGTTACCGACCGGTATCTGGCCACCTCATCTGGCCCCTGATGCACTGGAAGTCCATGACTTATGGTTCAACTCGCTATCCATAGGTGTGGTAGCAAAAGTGTTGACTAAACAAGCAAAGATCTTGTCAGCGGAACACGATGCACTAGCCATGAAAAATCTTTCCCATGGCAATTGGGCGTCAAAACTCCACGATCGTGAAACCCTACCACACTATTTATCATCCACCATGAAGCCATCAGTGAAACAACATTTAATGTGACTACGTTTTGGTCTAATCGCCATGATGGCGTATAAGTATGGCCATAGGTATAAGGAAGATATGCCATTTGTGTGGCAATCGGGAAGAAACTTTAACCCACATTTAATGCATTTGCAAGATCCTGCGCCCCTTGCAAACTATTTGGCTGCATCCAATTTGGCATATCCTCAGTGTGCGGACAAGCCAAGAGGCTCTAGTGGAGTACATGAAGGGTGACTGCTCAGATGGCTGCAATCAAATCTACTCTCCCTGCAGAATATCGCTATGAATTTTAACCTTGCTAGACAAGAACTCTTTCTAACAGAGAATTGAAATTGTTTTTATTATCTTTTTGTAAGTATTGCAATGATTTTCAGTAATTGTGCAAAAAAATTAGCTTATCTTAACTTACCTACTGCCGAGGGGCTCAAATCTACCGAAAAGATAATGTTTCATGGAGGCTGTAAACTGAAAGAGTGAGATAGGCAGTGAAATAACCCCATGTATTAACCATACAGCTGAATCAGTCCCTGCCACAGAACATGGTAATTGTTCTAATCGTTCAATATGTAACAATGTGTATATTGTGTCTTACATTGACATTGATTTCTGTTTATCAGTCAAATTAAATGGCAAAAACAATGCAGCAGCATTAAGGAAATCCCATGGCACTTTTCCATTTTTGAGTGTTTGCAAGGTCCAAGCAAATTGCATTACAGAACATAACTGATTTTGACCATGATACAAAACAGACACTTCATTTTGAACAATGTAAATGACTGATGATACAATATTATTCAAAGTATATATACTAGAAGACAGTGTATTACTGCTGTTATCGACTACTGCAAAAACGTTTCCTAAATTAGCTTGGTCAATTTTTTGCAGGTGCACTTGAGCTTTCATTTGCAATAGCTTCCAAATTCATTATATGCCTCATAAACAAAACATTTAGCTCGAGGGGACTTTGGACCTAAAAGACAATCAGCAAGAGCATTGTCACCTGACAAGAGAGAAAAGGTGTTGTTTTACAGAAGACAGTGTGGAATGTTCCAACATTGCTGACACCATTTACCCACTGAATATTTGGTAGCTGTATTGGAATGTGGGAAACAAGGATCAGGTCTATTTTGTGTAAACCGTTCTGTGGTAGTCAGAAAACTTAATTGGCATGCATTGGAGCTCGTTGGCCACAGTAACCACCCCAAGGAGTCGAAGTGTTCAGTGTGCCATTCTGAAACATGACAGCTAAGTCCTCAGTTGTGTAGTTGGTATGTGTTTGCCATGTTTCAAAAGGAGCCAAGAATGGAATGGAGGGAATATTTAGATTTTTGGTCATGGCAGAACCAAAACAAGTAGTCTGGTGTACCGTCTCATTTAAAAATATGAGCTGAGATGGTATCAGACATGTGCAATGCAATGACTCAGTGCCCTGCACTTGCCAATTTTTGGTACCTCATACAGATTTTAAATCAACCGTGTCCTTCTAGTACTCACAACCTTTCATGGACAAATTATTAATGAGGGACAAGGTGTAAACTAATTTAGTGTGGGTCACCACAAATTTGGTACGGTTGGGTATCCTTAGTTTATAAAAATAAGACTGAGAGTCAGAAAGATTGTAACCAATAAAATATATACATTTACTCTGTCGGGTCTTTGAACTCCCCTGTAACGTTGTTGGGCAATGCTCCAATTGGTTATAATTAAAAGATGGTCTCTGAGTATTGGTCTTGTGTAAAAAATGATGACCATAATGTTGATAAGAGAATAAATCAGCGTAATATGCAGAATTCAAATACAAATCTTCAGTGTCCAAAACAGTATAATATTTCACATCCAAGAACAATGAATGAACAGCGTGAACATCCCAGTCATCAGAGTGTATACCAGGCAAAACCACATCTCCCAGGGAAATGAGGAAAACTTTTAGAATTTTCAAAGTTTTGGTCGGGCCATGGATATCAAATGGGACTTTATCCCAAAGAATGCCATCAACAACTGGGAATGCTGAAATATTAACTAGGCTTGATTTCGTTTAATTTTATGAGATGGCGTGTGAGGGGCCAGAACACGGTCAACCAAGTTCACAGAGGAGCGTTCAGGTAAGTAATGACCATTGATCAGCAGGAAAAACAAAGTCACGAACCAAAGTCACATTAATAGAAACACTATCGTCAGCACAATCCAAATGTATGTCCAGGGCGGGACTAGGTAATTTTTTTCGAACCAGGAGATGAAAATACTGATACGTTTAGGGGGCTCGGCCACAGATGAAGACAACGATGATGTATCAGAAGAAAAGCTATTACGATCTATGAAGTAACCACTGGACTCCAGCTGAAACAATGGGGGTTGTTCTTCATTTGTAGGGAAATTAATTGTACTTTCAGGAATGTCAATTATAACATCAACTGGAGGAGAAGAATACTCGTTATCCGCTGTTGTTGATGGAGTAGGTAAACCAGGCAACAAATCCATTGAAGACTCCATCTCCCGCTCCATTTTTTGGGGACAAGTCGAAGAAACAGAAGCCATCGCATTTATTTGACATGGAATGCTTGAAGTCATACTATTCAGTATCAACCATATGGTGTAGCTTGACATGTTCAATGGAAATGTAATGATTCTCCTTTCGACCAGTTAGTGGAGGCAGAACCACAGTACGGGTGTCTTTCAAACCAAGGACTCTGACCGACGATGCCCGGTATGACGGACAAAATTATTTTTTGTTCTCCACTTTCTCCTGGACCAGATCTCCAACTTTAAGAAGCCAGCCAGAAACTGGAATCAGCACCGCTGCATCGGTGGAAAAAAGCAAAATCGGATGTTGCTTGTGAATCACAAGCTTTTTGTAGCTCCTGTAACATAGCACAATGGTTATCTACGTCAAACGTTGCAGCACCCGCCACAGTGTCTAGACCATCAAGGTCTGGCACAAACATTTTATTGCCAAAGAGCATTTCATATGAGGTCCGCCCACCAAGAGATCTTGGGATATTGTTAAGCGCACGTTGAACTCCATATAGATGAGTCAATCAGACTCGACCAGTACCTATTACTCTCGCTGTTAAAGATTGCTTTAAGTCACAGTTCATCCGCTCCACAACAGAGTTGCCCTCAGGCCGATATGGAGACGAGAATTGCACCTGCACCCCCCAGAGACTTCATTGCATCCCGGTAAGCGTTAGAGGTAAAAGCAGAACCTTGGTCAGAATGGAAGGTGCCACAGGCAAATGTCCCCACAAAGACATGCAAATCTTTTATAACAGTTCGAGCGTCAGCACTTTGTTGCGGCCAAACCCAAATGAATCTAGTCCACAAATCCACTGCAACTAAGATATACTTAAAAGCATTATCAAATGTCAAAGGACCGCAGTGATCAAGATTGATACAACCAAATGGTTGATTTGAGGTGTACAGTTTTTTTTTTTTTTTTTTTTTTGGTAGACCTTTATTGCACATTACGAATAAACACAGCGGTGCGCCTACAACCCACTGGCAGGGCCGGCCGCAATTAGTGTTCCATACAGTCACAGTGGTTCTCAATAACATACATCATCATTACAAGTGCAGTTCCAGACTGAGATCCTGTAGGCACCATATATGTTCCAATTGCAATGATCAAAGAACACGTTGATAGCGGCCGTATAGCCCTTATGTGATCTCGGTCTAATTTTTTCGATTTTGCAGAACAAAGTCAACCGACTAACAATCTAAACTCCCCACCCCTCCCAGTCCTGGTCTTAGTGAGCCTTACGGTTCGGACACATACACCGCTCAAGGGTTAGCTGTTGCAGGAAACGGCACAGTGTGCATGGAGAGATTAGGCATCGTAACGCAATTCTTACATCATACACTCGGATCACAGCAAGATAGCAGAAGGTAGCCCATTCTGGTCAACCTCCCATAGCAAATGTACAGAACATACCGAGCACAACAGCACGAGCACAATTCACGACGCATTCATCACCACCGCTTTCGAGCAACACTCAATCAGATACATGATCTTCTCCCAGCAATTCAGTGGTCGTATTCCTCTCACTATCCGAGTCCTCCAGAGACAAGACATAAAGCGTAAACGGAGCCCATATGTCTTGCGGGCGTGATCTCTCCGGCAGACCCTCATAATAACAATGCAGCTGGTCTCTACAGTAAGCCATATCCTTCAGCCAGAGCTGCACGTCTGGTGCCCTCCTCCCCCCCCATCCCATAGCGACTCTCCTCTTGGCTAATTGTAGCGCCAGTACCACTAGACGTCGTGATGGTGCTGCCACCCCAGAGGCTATACCCAACAGACAAAGACGCACATCAAGCTTAACCTCAGTTGAAGTCATAACCGTCAGACACTCAGTCACCGCCCTCCAGAAGTCATACACTCGCGAGCACCCCCAGGCCAGATGTATAAAGTCAGCATCATCCTCACTGCATCTCACGCACCGAGCAGCCGTTCGAAGCCCATACCTCACTAGTTGAATTGGTGTGTAGTACCACTGATGCAGAAATTTATAATGTAAAAGACGGAAGTTTCCGTTTATCACATATCCTCCCGTCATGTTACAACACTCACGCCATTCTTCATCACTAAGAGGGTCTGGAAGACTTCTATCCCACCGCGCTCTTGCCAGTTCCGCCCCCCCTCCCTCATCCTCCTGCGCAGCCTTATACAGTTTAGAGACCAATTTAGCCCTGTCTTTAGCTGTGTAGAGCAACTGCAATGCCCCGAGTGTCGGTGGCTCCTCCGGATACGTTGGATACAAATCTTTTATCGCAGCCCGCAGCCGGGCATAAATAAAAGTAGGCATGCACGTGTTGGTCGATCCAGCCGTCATGGCCTGTAAGGAGAGAAAGGACGCCCCTGGGAAAAGGTCCCCCATGGATTGCAATCCGGCTTCCCTCAAAACCTGTAACCCTCCAATCTCACCGGTTACCGAGACATCAGAGTGGTAAAGTAGCGGCATAGCCGGTGCATACAACGGCAGGCGGGCCGCCCGTCGACCAAGGTGTTCCCAAGCTGTCGCCGTGATCCGCACTGTGTCTATCTCTCCCTTCTCAAAAACCGAATGTTTGTTAACAACCATGGCCCTCAGCGGATACGGCAGAACCGCACTCGCCTCAAGCGCCACATGCGGGGTGTATGGCGGAGCGTGCAACCAATAACTCGCAAAGTGCGCCTGTGCGCAGAGATAATACAGCCTCATGTCCGGCAGGGCGAACCCCCCCAGCGCATACGGTTTGGTCAGCACCTCCCAAGTCACTCTCGGTTTCTTGCCAGCCCATGTGAGAGTTATCAGAAGCGATCTAATCCTTGCAAAGAAATGCGACTTCAACAGAATAGGAATGTTAATGAAAAGGTAGAGAAATTTCGGTAACACCACCATTTTAATTAAGGATATTCGGTCCGCTAGAGTCAATGGGAGACGAGTCCAGCGCGCTACTTGATCTTCTAGCTTAGATATAGCAACTCCATAGTTGGCCCGGACGACTTCCTGGCAGTCCCTATGCACCCAGACGCCCAGATACCGAACTGACTCCGTTGCCCATTCCAGGGGGAATTCTAGCAGGGTCTGACGAGTTGCCTCTGTGAGCGGCACAATTACAGATTTGTCCCAATTTATAGTGAGTCCGGAGTGATGACCAAACTTAATGAATTCGCGTAAGATGTTCTCCAGGTGGAGGGCCGGTTCCCTAACGTACAGGACCATGTCATCCGCGTACATTGATACCGCCAGAGATCTGAGCGGGAATTTCAATGCAGCTGCAGCGTACCGTTGCCGCAACATACAGGCCAGAGGTTCCATCATGATGGCAAACAGTAACGGAGACAAAGGGCATCCCTGTCTCGTCCCCCTCTGTATCGGGAACGAGGAAGATACGTGTCCGTTGACCCTGACTCTCGCCGTGGGTGCAGTATATAAGAGGGCAATTAGTGACGTGAAGAAGAACGGCACCCCCATCCGGTGCAGTACAGCCATCATGTACTTCCACGCCACTGAATCGAAGGCCTTAGCCGCATCCAGCATGACCGCGGCTGCAGCCAGTTCTGGTTTAAGCAGGTGCAGTACAGCAAAGAGTGTTCTTAAATTATGTGTAGTGGATCTAAGTGGTATGAAACCCGATTGGTCCGGTAAGACCATAACAGGTAGCAGTAAACGCAATCTTGTGGCCAGGACTTTCGCGATTATCTTTACATCAGTATTCATAAGTGAAAGGGGACGATACGAGTCGCACTTATCAGGCGGTTTCCCCGGTTTAGGCAGTGCCACCAGCAGTGCCTCCCTCATGGTTGCCGGCAATTGTCCGCAGTCAAACGCTTCTTCCAACACCTGTGCCAGCTGCGGGATCAGTAAATCTGCATATGTTTTATAAAATTCGGAGGGCAAGCCATCCGTACCAGCCGCCTTACCACTAGGGAGGGCCGCTATTGCGTCCCTAAATTCGGCCTCAGTGATGTGATGCATAAGGAATTCCTGCTGTCCCCTAGATAGCCACACCAAGGCTACGTCTTCCAAATATTGATTTACTTCTGCCTCATCAGCCGTGTCCCTATGTTCATAGAGTTGCGCATAATGTTTGGAGAAGCAGGCCAGTATACCCTCCGTGCTAGTCACCACGTTCCCATGATCCTCAATCTCCTGCACTGTGCAGTGACACGCCCATGGATCCCTGATCCGATCTGCCAGGCCCTTTCCTGGTCTACCCCCTTCGCCGTAATACCTAGCTGTAGCCTTCTTTGAGAGGAATTTCACCTCCTGCTCCGCCAGATCGTTATATTTGTCCACCTTTGTTCGAATGTCAGCAAGGATCGTGCCATCTCCCCCCTCTTCCAGTTGCCGCTCCAGAATCAGTAGCTCTCTTTCCAACCTTGTCATGGAACCCCTAATGGACGTGAGCACCCCTGACCTCAGCCCTATACACGCACCCCTCACCGTCACCTTGAAGGCCTCCCAGACCGTCCCCATTCTGTCTACAGTCCCCACATTGTTCGTAAAAAACTCCTCGATTATCTGCCTCAATCTCTCAGACAACACCTGATCCGTCAGCACCCCAGAGGAAAGTCGCCAGGTGAAAGGAGTGGGGGTATGCGATGGGAGCTGCAGCACCAGTGTGACGGGCGCATGATCAGAGATAGTACGAGGCAGATGTTCAGCACCCACCACCCAACCGCTGACATCTCGGGTCGTTAGCCAGTAATCCAATCGCGACCATGTATCATGCGCTGAGGTGTAGCAGGTGCCCTCCCGCTTGGTCGGATTGCGTAGCCTCCACACATCCAGCAGCCGCAACCCATCCATACCCTCACACACCGCATCCACTGCCCTCTTACGTACAGGAGGTCTGTCTTGTTTCCTATCTAGATCCGAATCCAGTGTGACGTTCCAGTCCCCCCCACAAATGACAGCCGATGGTGCAAGCAAATAAAGCTTGTTCCAGAGAGTTACATAAAAATCAGGGTCATCCACATTTGGCCCATAGACGTTGAGCAGAGTTATCAGTGTGCCGCACAATTTACCCTGCACTATGATGTATCTACCATCTAGGTCTATGTCTTCATGTATAACTTCAAATGGTACATTCCTCTTTATCAGAATCATCACCCCTCTTGCATAGGAAGAGTATTTCGTAGCCAGTCTCACCCCCGCCCATTGTTTGCCCACCATTTCGGCCGCCTTGCCCTGAAGGTGCGTTTCCTGAAGGAACGCCACCTGCGCGCCATGTCTATTCAAAAAGGCAAGCATTTGTCTAGTCTTTTGCGGCCTATTGAGTCCCCGCACATTCCAAGTAATGCATTTGATTTTACCCCCCCTCTCCATAACACCAATCCCGCAATCCACCCTCAATGCAATAGGCTTTCCCCAGCTCCCCTCTCGGAGGCCCGTCCACCACAACCATCAGCACAGAAATGACATAAGACCCTCCAATGCGGAGGCCGAACCCGAACCAAAAATTCCAAGCACAGTCTATCAGCATCATAGGTCTCACTGCCCTGACCAGGAAAGATAACAGTCCCCCAACATCCCCCAAAGATCCAACCCCCATCCCGCCACCCACTTCAGCGTACCCAATGTGCCAAAGCAACCCCATTGTCCCCCCTTCCACAAACCCCAACAATACCAACAACTGCGTGTGGGGATCTCCCATCCTGGGGGGCGTAGTGGCACTCCACTCCCGCCAGGAATTGACGAGAGCGTAGACCTAACACTAGAACTACATCCCCATGCCTGCAGCCCCATTTCGTGAATATGTACAGTAACAGACAATCGAGTAAACCTCAGTACATCGTTAGAGTAGCCCCCGCCCGGGTCCACAGCGAATATATCAGAACTTGCAGGCAAAAGCGCATTGCATGCGCACCGCAGCACGTGTACATAGCGCGCAAACCCAGCGGACCGCAGCCCGGCCCTGCACTGCACTCTCGGGTGAAATGACCTAGAAAAAAGCAGCGCCTCACATTCCACTAAGTCCCCATCAGTTATTGTGTCCCTCCATCCACAGTGTACATATACGCTTAACAGGGCAAAGCAGACCCCAGTGGCCTAGAAGCTATAACAGCCCGAGCAACAGTGCAGGTGACATAACGCAGTAGCTCGCACCAATTCCCCCTCCACAGTCAACAGCACATTTCAGATCAGGCGGCCTCTTCCTGCCCGCCATCGTCATCGTCCCGGCGGTCCCTCGGCTCCCTAGCTCTCTTTTTCAGTTTTTTGGCGTAGTCCATGGCCGCCTTTGGGGAGGAAAATATCTTATTGTCCGCAGGAGGTCCGATCCGCAGGCGTGCCGGGTAAAGCATGGCATATGCTACGTCTTCAGTTCGCAGCATCTGTTTCACCGCAGCAAATTCTTTTCGAGCCGTCTGCACCGCCATGGTGAAGTCAGGGTAGAACTCGAGTTTGTTGCCCTGGTACTCAATAGTACCTTTTTCCCTCGCAAGCCGAAGAATAGTATCTCGGTCCCTGTAGTTTAGTACCCTGGCTACAATCGGCCGCGGTGGAGCCCCAGGCGGAGGCCGTTTGGCAAGAGAGCGATGGGCCCGCTCCACTATAAAGACTCTGGACAGTTGGTCAGCCCCAAATATATCAATAATCATGCGCTCCATGTAGTCTTCCATACGGCCCACATTTGTGGATTCCGGCAGGCCCGTGACCCTTACGTTGTTCCTTCTGGACCTCCCTTCCATCTCCTCGTTTTTGGCCTGTATGACCGCCAACACCCTCTCCATACTGAACACTTTAGAAGAGACTGTGGCCAGCCCATCCTCCGTGGCAGATACTCTCTGTTCCACCTCCCCCATGCGTTCGTTTTGGCGGTCGAATTGTGTCGCCATTTGATCGAGGCGGTGATTGACTGATTCCATGGTGCCCTCTATTGATTGTAAGGTCTTTTGCATGGCCACCAGGGTGGATTCCAAGTTCGGGGCGCCCCCTACAGCCCCCCCCTGATCAGAGTCAGCAGGCGCCTGGGAAGAGGTGTGCGCATTTTTTTTGTTCGCTTCAAACGTTATTTTAGGCTGATTCCTGTCTGTCCTGCCCATGGTGGCGGTTAGTTCAGCCCAAGAAGAGGCGCCAAGCAGCAATGCAGTTATTCCAGGCTATGCCCACGGTTCAGGTCCAGAACACACAGGTACCGCCTCGTGCTATTTCCAGCCCACAGCAGTGCTCTTCAGTATAGCGCTGGTAGAGAGAGCAGAAGCGCACCTCGTCGCAATCACAGGCACTCCACAGCACTATATGTCCACAGCCAGCACAGCTTCCAATGACTTGGAACAGAGCACCACAAACACGGGCACAGTCCGCAGCTACTGTCGATGAGGCTCCTGTTAAAGGCCAATGCCTCCCGATCTGGATGTCTGCCCCTTGAAATGGCGGATGCGCTTCAGGTCGCCAGTCCTCTAGTGCCGCATATGACCTTAGCGGTTCTGTATCTTTCAAGGCAAATCACCGCCGCAGCCCCAGGCGATTGGACTCACTCCTCAGGGTCGCTGCTCTGCCATCGCTACACTCCGTGGTCCCTCGGCCCTGCCCCCGCCAGCCTCAGCTCGCGCGACGCGGCCCAACCATGCCCGGCGCCACCTCCGCAGCCCCGGGCTTGCGTAGCGCCCCGCCCCACTCACCAACGCCGGCGGGTCGGGTCCAGGCCGCTCGCCGCTCCGCCACCGCTCCGGAGTTACTCCGCTGTCATACACCGCCGCAGTCGCACCTCCGCAGTCCGCCGACTCCACGCCTCTGGGACAGCGCACACAGGAGGTATCGGAGTCCTCAGGTCGGGCGGCAGCGGGACGTCTTCTCCACGAGGCCACCAGACTGCACCCGCGCGATCGCGGCTCAGAGCGTCTCAACCCCCAGGGGCTCTCCGTGTCACCTCAGGCGCCAGAAAGAAGCGTCGCATCTGATCCCCGATATCAGTGGGGTCCTCACAGCTTCCTCACAGGGTGCAGGCACGAGATATTTCAGGATAAATGGGCGAATATGACTAGGTCTGGACAGAGCCTCACGTAAGTGCGGCCATCTTGTCCGGCGCCCTCTAGCGCCCCCCCTCGATTTGAGGTGTACAGTTGAGTGTGGAGAAGACGTGAAACAGTTGAAGGCTTAATCTGTTGACAAATGTCACAGTAAAGAACATATTTACATGCCTATTGGTATAAATCCCGCCACCAAAAACGTTGCTTTAAAAGGTAAATAGTCGCTGTCACTCCGGCAGGTGCAGAAGCAGCGCCTTCATGCGCGACTATGATCAAAGAGAGTCTGCGTTCCTCGTTGGGAATCAGCCGATCCCCAACAGAAGGGTTAGTTGCAAATGGGATATGATCAGACTACAAGTGGTATGCATAACGTGAAGGGAAACCTTGTGCATACTCTGTACCCTATTTCGATGCAGCTATAGCCACAAGAAATGTCATCATCAATTTTAGTCATAGACCTAGTGACTGCTGCTACTGAACAAGTGGCTACTGCAGATGTGGCTGCCTCATCAGCCAGCGAATTACCAACAGCATGTGCTTCCACACGTTGATGGCCCAAAGTATGAATGACATGTGTGAGTGGCAAACATTCCTTAAGAATGGCCACTCGGACCCAAAGTGTTTTATACATTATTGCACAACCATTAGAATCACGGAAATCATTTTGAGTCCAGAAGAGCAAATTTTCACTGAAGGATTGTACACAGTAAAAAGAATCGCACACAATAAGTGTAGGAACTTCTGGATCAGCAAACTCAAGCACCAAAACCAAAGCACGCAGCTCCGCTAATTGGGCCGTGCAATCCCCATGAGAATGTGTGTGCACCAAGTAGGTTTTGAAATCCTCATCAACAATTGAACCTGCCACAATTGCATAGGCTGCAGAATAAGCATGTTTAGAACCAATGTCTGGCTGTGCAGACCCATCAGTGTAAATAATGCATTTGTACTGATCAAGAGGCAGTAATGATAAAGGTGGAGGATGAACATGTTCATATTGTAAAAACTCTTGTGTCTGCAAATAAGGGTCAAAGATAAAATTGACATCAGCCAATGTCAAAGAGCTAGCCTATTGTATCCAACGTGGATGCAAGGCTTTGGAATTCGGGACACTAGTCTTTGTGACTGCTTCTAAAGCAGGCACCAACGAAACCATGAAAATGCGTTTACCTTGCGGCAAAGAGCGTTCTTTTAGAATCACCAATGGGACAGTGGTCAAGATCTATTCTGTTGAAGAAAACACAGCTGGAGTATACAAATGAGCTTTATAAGCAATGGGGACAGTGTCCCCTTCATTGAAGTCAAGTATGTAAAAACTAACGCCCCTGGTACAATCCTTATTACCAAATTAGTAGAAATGTCTTGAGTTAACAAGAAATTGGTTGCAAGCAGATCAGACTGCAGAGACCAAAGATTTGCGGTATATTCCGGAAGCCAACTGGAAGACGAAAAAGATGGTTGTATCAATGAGTAAAGAGGTTTGATACGCTGTGCATAATCAGGAAAGTATGTCCTCCCAAAATTAAAAAAAAACAGAAAAGATTGCAATTTTTTAAGTGTAGATGGAGGTTGCAATTGAGCACATTTCTCCAGAAATTGGAGCGATAACTCTCTATCTTCATTATTGAGTTTGTAATCAAGAAAAATTACCGCAAAGAAGGCGATATGAGACTTAGCAAAATTGAATTTGTAACTAAACTTTGCAAAATGTGTGATAATGCAGTCCACACACTAGAGATGCGGCTATAGTTCATCATCCATGAAGTATATGTCATCGACATATGAGAAGGCATTGGGGTCATCCTCATGCAAAAGGGACACTATATGTGGCGCAAACACACCAGCGCTATTCTTATATCCCATAGTCAATCTCACATATCAGCGCTGATTGCCCAACGCACCGAATGCGGTCAAATTGTGGCTCTCAAGAGCCTAAGAGTGGCTGTAAAAGCTGTTGGAAATCTACAAAGTGGTTTTGTACTTTTTCTGAACAATTTTGTTTACTAACGCAGAGCTATGTGTGTTCTGAACCGCAAAGGTACGAACATGACTGTAATCTAAAACTATACAATATGAACCATCCCGGTTCAATATCGGAAAAAGTGGATTATTTATCAGTGAAAAACAGGGTTCAATCACACCCTGATATTCCAATTGGGTCAAGATGTCACTTACTGACACGTTAGTGTCTCGTTTGATTAAATGTTGTGGTTGGGGCTGAGCTGTAGCACGCAAAGGGATCACATGCACTGGGGAACCCTCGTCCCAACCTACATGATTGCGATATAATGCTGGGGCTAAGGATAAAGCCCACTTCGAGGAATAAGCCATTTTATTGTCATCAGGAACATATTGCGAAAAACTAGGTAGAATAACATCTTCCCCTCTAGAGGAAGCTAAGACAAAAGTGGGAGGCCAATCGACCTCAGCTAACCAAATATCATAAGAGGAAGTGAGGTTTTCCCAAAACACTGCTTTTACTGGGTAATGAATATCCCCTTCAGTTTGAAGGATTACTTCAATAGGCCTATCAGGAGGGGCAACTCGAGTATCAGCTGTCTCTACTGTAATAAAAGTGTCAATTGCTTTCAACTCCAGACGCTGGTGGAGTGTCTGCCGCACTATGGTAACCTCTGCTGCGCTGTCGAGGAGAGTTACAGTTCAACTCCTGTCGAGGAGCAGGGTTCTCACCATTTGAAACATTATTTGCAGTCAAAGCAGCAACTTGTTTCTTCTGAAAGGGGGCACGATATTGAGGTGGTTCCTCCTGCATGACTTTTATATCAAACTGGCGCTGCGGGTCACATCTTAGTTGCGCAGACACGCCTTGTCTACGATCCTGGCATCCTCCCCAGCCGAACTGTTGATCCGACGATTCCTGAAAGGAACAAGAAGTATTAGGATCAGGAACCTGGAACCTCTCAGGTGTCTTAATTTTTGAGCAGTCACTCAAATCGTATCTACTCAGAAGCGTCAAGTGGAAGAGAACCTGCAGGTGAACCAGGCTTCTGCTGTTGCTGCAGCTGATTCTTGTTCCAAGCCTTTTTAGGAAAGACTGGACAACACTCCTTGTCAGGAGGGGATTTAGTCTGGGGCTGAGCAAATGGGCGAATCCCAAAGCTGTTGTGACCCAATGGTGTATACACATCCGCAATAATAATCGGCAAATGCTGCTGCCGATCAACATCTGCGACCGCCGCTAGGCATTGACGTACTTGCAAGCAAACCGCTTCATCTTTAATATTGCCCAGGATCATAGAAGAGACAATTGGGAACATTCCTACTAATTTCATCCCCAAATCCAGGGCTGGGCCAACGCCGTGTTCATCCAGTACCTTCTTTAGAATGCCCAGTAAAACGCTCATATAGGGGGGTGCCAAAGCACAGTGTATACACTGAAGCAAACACTGTCCCAGGTGGTGCAGTCAGCTAAAGAGGGAATCAGACCACCCGGCAAACTCATTGTAAGGATCCTGTGTTTTTCAACAGGAGTTGTGTGTGGAAAGACAGCTTCAAGTTGCTCAAATTTTTGTGCCGGCCAAAAAGTTATCACGATTTTGAGGATGTTTTCCCATCAATGAGTTAATCATGACGGGACTAATGACAAGACCACCGCAATGTCCTGGTGGTGGAAGAGCAGCTCCAGCCGGAGCCACATGAATGGCACGTGACATAAAATGTATGACATGTCTGTATAAGTGAATCAATGAAGTATGAGCTGACTTAGCTCTGCAAGCGTAAGATTAAGATGATTCAAATATGGTGTAAAACCAGCCAACACAGGCCAAGTGGCTCCATCGATAGAAATGGGGCCCCTTTGAACAGCAGTTACAGGATGAGGAGGGGGCGCCATTAAACCAAATGTTATGCTCCCAGGCCGTCAACGGAACTTCAAGTAATGCATATGGACGATAAGCCGCCGGAAGAGCAGCTCTCGTATATTCATGAAACAAATTATCATTCCCATCCACCGCGGGGAATGTAACCCAAGAATAAAAGACTTAGAAGCAAAAAGTAGGTTCCGCTTCAACCACAAAAATAATGTTAGCCTCTGCATTTGAGACTCCAAGTTGAGTAAAGAAATCTGTAACTGCTGCGCGGTTATGGGCCACAATAGCGACCGGTTGTGCCATATTAGAATTGGAAAAAAGAAACAAAGAAAATGGTGGCGCAAAACAGGGTGAACGAGAACCTTTTAAACATCAAGCTTGAAAAACCTATAAATATAGAATGTATAGGAGGATAAGCCCCACTACCACGGACGTCTCCGTATTGGACGATCACAAGCGCTACTCAGGGGTCTTGTGAATAAGTACCAGACCAAACGTTGGTGGCACCATGTTGCAGGGATTCTGCACAAACACAGAACTATGCACAGGATTATAGGACCTTGGTGTATAGATACTGGGTCATCCTACTACCTTAGTACCCACAAGCCCAGGACCGACTAGCTATAGTGTCTCACTTGCTCTCCTACTCACTCACAAAAAAACAAATGATTAGACACCCAAGAACACAACACTCCCAGATCTCGAAGAAATCGCAGTAACAAGACATACCCTTTCGCTCGAACACTTGTACTTGTCCACAATATTATCTGACAGAGACACGAAATAGTTTGAAATATTTATTTTAACTAATGTGCCCTAACATGCAGTATACGTGCCGCAACATCAGGAAAATGCATACTACAAATACAGTCAGCATAGCAGCTAGTCCATACATCATGAAAGGGGAAGTCATAATAAAAAGACAATAGAGACTAGCCTCCCTCCCCTTGATAAGAAGCAATATTACTATGTATTAGAAGATCTCTGGGCTTTGTCAGCAGACCCCATACCTTAGCCTTTAGATGGTAGATCTAGATCATAGGTGCTGTCTTGCTCTTCTCCTTGGAAAGGTCGCTCCCCAAGTGTGTACTACCTATTTGTGTATTCTAATAAAACCAAAGTACGTTTGTCCAAACAACAACAACTGCATCAGTATGTTTTGTTTAAGAGCTAAGGCATGGCCAGAACAAAATAACAAGGGGCATTGTTGTTTGACTTTGCACATAATGTTCAGTCAAAACCCAGGAATATGCAGAGAGTGAACACACCAATGAGTTCTCATGTGAAAACAGCCATGGAAAGTATGGCAAAAAAAAAGACGTGTAGTAACATGCACAAAGCAGCAGGCAGGCTGCAACGTGCTCATGCTAACTTAGTGAAGACAACAATGTCCCTATGTGCCACGTGACACCATCTGCAGTATTTTCACTCCATATTACAATTCCTGCTCATTCATTTCCTCAAAAACAATTCTGCCCCAGTGGGCCTTAACTCCAACTAAGCTACTTCTGCTGTCTCTTTTGTAATTACATTTCTCCCACCATTCATTATATTGCTATAAACCAGTTCCATCCAATTACACTCCATGCTCTGTAACTCTGCCTTTTCTTGTCGGCCCAGATATATTAGCTCTTTTGCATTTTTTCATTCTCCACTCATCTCTCCATGTTACGTACAATATAAAAACATGCTAATTCTTCATGTCTATTTAGCCCTGTTGCAAACTTAGTTTCATACTTCACTATCAATTTGGGCTCCAATCTACGCAACATTTATATTCGATTGCCTCCTCTTTCCAATATCGGAACTCTGTCTAATACACAAAATTTAAACAAGCGTGTGTCTTTGTTATGTTGTTCCTTAACCCCCGACATCACAGTGGGCGTGTGCTTGGGACGTCCGGGGGCTGTCCGATTTGCGCACGCGTGGAATTCGCCCACACAGCTGGGGAATTCCAGCAGCGCCCAAAGGGTTAAAGTGTCTAGCTATTAGGTATTGTTTATCTTCATTCACAATTGCTCTCACATGTTCTAAAATGCTTTTTTTGGCTCTATGTATTGTACTTCCAATGTAACAAAGTGAACATAGACATTTTAAGCAATACACACAAAAATCTGAATTGCATGTCAGATGTTTCTTACTTGTAAAAGCTTATTTTCTTTCTTTACAGCTAATACTAATTTTGCAGGCCTTGCATTCTCCGCAGATATAAAGCCCTTGTACATTGCTCCCATTTTGTTTCTCTTATACCTGACTACTACATAAGACATCCCTCAGTGATGCACATCTCTTAAAGATTACTTGTGCATACTCACTTACAGATTTAGGCAGGGTCTCATCTGTTTTGAACACATGCCAGAATTTGTTGAGGCTTTTCCTAACTTCCCAAACATGGGTACTAAACTCAGTTATTAATCTAACTGGTTGTTCCTCCTCTGTCTTAAGTTTTTGGTATTAGCAGGTCTTCCCTTTCCAATTCTTTTGCTCTATTACTTGCCCAGTCAATCACTTTTGGAGAATATCCTCTTTCTTTGAACATGCGTCTCATTTCCATCATTTCATTGTTGAATGCCTCATCCAAACTACAGTTTCTCCTTGCTGTAAGTAGTTCTCCGTAGGGTATACTTTCAATCTGGCTTCTGGGAGGACTGCTGTCTGCATGTAGGAAACTGTTCCCTGCTGTTTTCTTACGGAAGAGTTTACTATCTAGTTTATTATTACATGCTTTAATCTTGATATCCAGAAATGTAATTTCATCTATGTGCATTTGACTTGTAAACTTTAGATCCAAAGTGCTGTTATTCAATATATTCACAAACTCATCAGCCTCCTCCCTTGTTCCTTTCCAAATACAGAAAATATCATCTATATACCTCACTGAGAGGACCGCGTGATTTTCAAATAGTCTGTTGTTACTGATGACCTGCATTTCCCACCAGCCTAGGTACAAACCCACGAAACTTGGGCAAAGCAAGTTCCCCGGGTTTATCTGTATATCATCTTATCAAAACTGAAAAAATTGTTAGTCAAACAGATATGAATCATATTCAGGATCATCTCTGTGTGTAATAGGAAGGACTATGAGCGAGCTCTGAAAAAATGTCTGCAAGCATTGATTCCCTGTTCATGAGGTATTCACATATAGAGGATGTTAACATCTAAATCTCTTAACATAAAATTCTTCTCCTTACAGATTCATTGGATTTCTCTTGCCCACTCCCTGTAACGTGGAAAGGAATGAGGGCAGACAGCACGGAAGGGGGTAATCAAAAGCCGCGACTGAAGCAGGCAGACGGACGGAATCATTGGTGAGCGTCATTAGAATGATATATCGGAGCAGTGAGTTGTTGAGTTCCTCATACCGGGTCAGCTCAAATGAATGAATGTGATTGGAAGGCTGATGGAATCAACGTGGGCTAAAGAGTTTTAGTTACAGTTGAGGTGAAGGTGTGGTGTGCAAGAGCGCCTAGAGAAGGATTGCACCAATAAAGATAGTGCCACAATGGCAGCAGGTAGAGACTCAGGTGGTAGAGAGGCAGAGGACAAGCTGTTCATAAAAATTTACAAAAATAGAACTGAAGAAAATCAAGTGAATATTGGTAATCAAAATGAAACACAAACAAAAAACTATTATGGGATAAGTTATGGAAAGCCCTAAAACAAGAGCAATCAAAGTAGTGGGAGGCCACGACTTTGCAACAATATGTGGACTGTGAAAGAATTCCCCGAGGACTCAGAATCCTCATTATTTCAACTTTTAATAATTCCAATCCGGACCTGATAGAGGAGTGCGCAAAGAGCAATCACAACTGCTTAATTGTAATGTTGAAGTTACTGTTTAATTATGCCAACAAGGATACTGAAAGACTTGCATTAGAAATTGACAAGACAGACATGTTGAAAGCAAAATATACAGACACAGAATTTGACAATGAAGCGAGAAAACAAATACAAGATTGGAAAAGGTGAAGGAGGAGATTAAAGCAAAAAAACATGAAAAATCTATAGGGAGCAAATTGACTTTGAGAAAGGTCAAATATTAAGTTTTGGGCGAAAATTTGATCAGTTAAAAGAAAGTAATAAAATTCTAACACCACAAGCATCTACTTCAGCCACTGGGAGTAGCACTGACCAAAAAGGAAAGGTGACGATCACAGGAGGTACAACTGATCCAATAGAAAGTGATGTGAGTGAGAGCGATGCATCAGTGCAATCTGAAACCACTAGAGTAAAATCCCACATTTTAAAAGAATTTGACCTTATGATGCAAGTGAGAATGGTGACCAGGGGCAATCAAAAAGCCCAGGGATATGTAGATTGAGGACAAGGAGGCAGAGGAGGTACTAAGAGAGGCACAAAAAAGCAAGGCAATTTAGACGTTTTGTGGGAGTGCAAACAAGATGCCAGACAGCATCCAAGTCATGGATAAACTAAATGTGGTAAATCTTTCGGATTTTATACTAATGGACGCCCAAATTGAAGTTCTAACATTGGGCTTATCATTCCGTCCTATAGCCCACTTTAATTACACTAACAGTAGGATTAATCTGTTCCATTTCACCAGAAAATTAAAGCTTGAAAAATGGTACGTCAATAAGACTTGGGTGGCACAATCGGGGGAAAAAAACCTTCGATCCTAGCGATAGAGGACATTGGCATTTTACATACGATGGGAGAGCTTGAGGGGATGGATAGTTGGATAGACAATCCAACTTTGAATTTGATTAATGATGATGTAATGATTGACTATGCAAGTGAGAGTGCTTTTAAACCTAAATCTATATTTAATCCACAGATCACTAATGATGCAATTGAAGTTTTTGAAAGAGGGAGGCTTGAAGAATTCAAAAAGATAGATAGGAAAAGAAAATTCGTTCAGGGCAATCTGAATGTACAGCAGGTGAATGCTTTGAATGAGCTGAAAAACAGTAGATTTGCAGTTATTAAAAATTCAGACAAAGGAAGTAATGTGGTAGTATGGTAACTGGATATGTATATACAAGAAGGAAGAAGTCAGTTGAATGATGAGAACAACTATGAAACATCAAACAGAGAGAAATACAAAAAAAGTAATGGATTATATAGGAATTGTCTAAAAAGATGGAGGGAAGAATTATTGATTGATGATATTGAACACAACATTTAAAATGTTTCTAAATTACCAGCAAATTATATGCTGCCTAAATTGCAAAAGAATAAGAGTAACCCCCCAAGTAGACCGATAGTTTCTTCACGAGAGAATATACAAAAATACCTCAAAATATAAAGATCATTTTCTGAGACCATATTTACAGGCACTTCCCTCATAAATACAGGATACAGGTGACTTTTTACGCTTATTCAGTAACATTGTATGGGAGAAGAATGTTATGTTAATGTTTTTAGATGTTAACACTCTCTAAACATGCATACCTCATGAACAGGAAATCAATGCGTGCAGACATTTCTTCAGCGCTCGCTCATTATCCTAACTATTACACATGGAGATTTATTTATTTTATTTTTTATTTATTTAAAGAGTTTTATATAGCGAGGGCTAGACCCGGAGGTATCAGAGCGCTTTAAATGAGAATCAACAATGTAACAGACAAAGCTCCACAATTACACAATAAATCCCAAAATAATAGGCAATACAATTAGGAGAGGAGAGAAAGGAGAGAGAAAAGTAGTGGAGGGGGCAGGGGAGGTGAGAAAGGGAGGATAAGGGAAGAGACAATACGGAGAGACGAAAAGAAGTCTGTCTAAAGACCGACTGGTTAGGTGATGACCAAGGAGAGAATCCACGGCCCATCTCCCCTATAGCTAAACCAGGTAGCTCCATCGAGCATCAGACAAAAAGTTCAGTCTCAATATATTGAGAGAGGGGAGAAGGAGAGACATAAATAAAGGGAGGATGCGGGAGGAGACAACAGGAGGGACGAAAGGAAGTGCCACAATGTGGTTTAACAGTATAACAGAAAGAGATCACCAATTACACATTAAATCAAACAATCAGCAATACATCAGGAGAGGAGAGAAAGGAGAGAGAAAAGAAGTGGGGGGTAGGGGAGGTGAGAAAGTGAGGATAAGGGAAGAGACAACCGTAGAGACGAGAGGAAGTCTGTCTAAAGACAGACTGGGTAGGTGACGACCAAGGAGGGAATCCACGGTCCATCTCCCCTATAACTAAACCAGGTAGCTCCATCGGGCATCAGACAAAGTCATTCGGTCTCAAGTGTCGAGGGAAGAGGTTCGCAGAAAAACATGATGGGATGGAGATACGCCAGAAAGACGAATGAAAGTCTGCCCAAAAATCATCTGGGTAGGTGACGGTCGAGGGGGAAGTCCCAAAACCCATCTCCTCTATAGCTATCAAGTAGCTCCACTGGGCTTTGGCCAAATAGCTAGGTCTCAATGGGAAACATTTAAATAACATGGAGGGCATAATAAATGGAGCGTAGAGGGGAGGGAACAGGGAAGGTGAGAAAGGGAGGATAGGGGAAGAGAAGACAAGGAGAGACAAAATGAAATCTGTCTAAAGCCCGACTGGGTAGGTGACGACCAAGGAGGGAATCCACGGTCCATCTCCCCTATAGCTAAACCAGGTAGCTTCATCGGGCATCAGACAAAAAAGTTCAGTCTCAATATATTGAGAGAGGGGAGAAGGAAAGACATAAATAGAGGGAGGATGCGGGAGGAGACGACAGGAGGGTAGAAAGGAAGTGCAACAATGTGGTTTAACAGTATAACAGAAAGATATCAACAATTACACATTAAATCAAACAATCAGCAATACATTAGGAGAGGAGAGAAAGGAGCGAGAAAAGTAGTGGGGGGTAGGGGAGGTGATAAAGTGAGGATAAGGCAAGAGACAACCGTAGAGACAAGAGGAAGTCTGTCTAAAGACCGACTGGGTAGGTGACGACCAAGGAGGGAATCCACGGTCCATCTCCCCTATGACTAAACCAGGTAGCTCCATCGGGGGATCAGACAAAGTAGTTCGGTCTTGCGTGTCGAGGGAAGAGGTTCGCAGAAAAACAGGATGGGAGGGAGATACGGCAGAAAGACGAAGGAAAGTCTGCCCAAATACCGGTTGGGTAGGTGACAGTCGAGGGGGAAGTCCCAAAACCCATCTCCTCTACAGCTATCAGGTAGCTCCACCGGGCTTTGGCCAAATAGCTAGGTCTCAATGAGAAACATTTAAATAACAAGGAGGGCAAAATAAATGGAGCGTAGAGGGGAGGGAACAGGGAAGGTGAGAAAGGGAGGATAGGGGAAGAGACATCAAGGAGAGAGAAAATGAAATGTCTAAAGGCCGACTGGGTAGGTGACGACCATGGAGGGAATCCACGGTCCATCTCCCCTATAGCTAAACCAGGTAGCTCCATCGGGCATCAGACAAAGTAGTTCAGCCGCAAGTGTCGAGGGAAGAGGTTCGCAGAAAAACAGAATGGGAGGGAGATATGGCAGAAAGACGAAGGAAAGTCCGCCCAAAGATCGTCTGGGTAGGTGACGGTCGAGGGGGAAGCCCCAAAACCCATCTCCTCTATAGCTATCAAGTAGCTCCACTGGGCTTTGGCCAAATAGATAGGTCTGAATGGGAAACCTTTAAATAACATGGAGGGCATAATAAATGGAGCTTAGAGGGGAGGGAACAGGGAAGGTGAGAAAGGGAGGATAGGGGAAGAAACAACAAGGAGAGACAAAATGAAATCTGTCTAAAGGCCGACTGGGTAGGTGACGACCAAGGAGGGAATCCACGGTCCATCTCCCCTATATCTAAACCAGGTAGCTCCATCGGGCATCGGACAAAAAAGTTCATTCTCAATATATTGAGAGAGGGGAGAAGGAGAGACATAAATAGAGGGAGGGTGCGGGAGGAGACGACAGGAGGGACGAAAGGAAGTGCAACAATGTGGTTTAACAGTATAACAGAAAGAGATCAACAATTACACATTAAATCAAACAATCAGCAATACATTAGGAGAGGAGAGAAAGGAGAGAGAAAAGAAGTGGGGGGTAGGGGAGGTGAGAAAGTGAGGATAAGGCAAGAGACAACTATAGAGACGAGAGGAAGTCTGTCTAAAGACCGACTGGGTAGGTGACGACCAAGGAGGGAATCCACGGTTCATCTCCCCTATAACTAAACCAGGTAGCTCCATCGGGGATCAGACAAAGTAGTTCGGTCTTGAGTGTTGCGGGAAGAGGTTCGCAGAAAAACAGGATGGGAGAGAGATACGGCAGACAGACGAAGGAAAGTATGCCCAAAGACCGGCTGGGTAGGTGACAGTCGAGGGGGAAGTCCCAAAACCCATCTCCTCTATAGCTATCAGGTAGCTCCACCGGGCTTTGGCCAATAGCTAGGTCTCAATGGAAAACATTTAAATAACATGGAGGGCAAAATAAATGGAGCGTAGAGGGGAGGGAACAGGGAAGGTGAGAATGGGAGGATAGGGGAAGAGACAACAAGGAGAGGCAAAATGAAATCTGTCTAAAGGCTGACTGGGTAGGTGACGACCAAGGAGGGAATCCACGGCCCATCTCCCCTATAACTAAACCAGGTAGCTCTATCGGGCTTCAAACAAAATAGTTCATTCTCAATACATTGAGAGAGGAGAGAAGGAGAGATATAAATAGAGGGAGGAAGCAGGAAGAGACGACAGGAGAGACAAAAGGAAGTCTGGCTAAAGACCGACTGGGTGGGTGACGTCCAAGGAGGGAATCCCCAACCTGTCTCCCCTATAGCTCAACCAGGTAGCTCCATCGGGCATCAGACAAAATAGCTAGCTCTCAAATGACGAGGGAAATTCACAGGTAAACAGGGTGGGGACTAGGGCAAGGACAGGTGAGGGGAAAGGTTAGTAGCAGGTAAGAGGAGAGGAGTAGTGAGGGGAGGGGTAGGGGGATCTTCTGCATGGGATTAAAAAAGCAGGTCCATTTCTTCGCAGGCTAAAGGTTAAAACTCCGGGTGAGAATTACACCAGAAGTCTTGTGTTGCTATGACCTGTAGGAACGGTGGCCACTGCGTCAGACGCTCCCACCATTCGATGTCCGAGGACAAGAAAAATCCAAATAATGTCCGGAGACAAGTCAAATTTTTGCTAATAATTCTGATTAGTGCTAATTTAGAGTTGTGGGGAATATGGAGTTTTTCTTGTTAACGAGCTTGTTCTTTCCATTCTGCTGGGCTATTGATCAGGGCTTGTGTGTATGGGCGTGGCGCCGCTCCTTTTTTTCCCCCCTGCATCGTCGCTACCGTCAGCGCGTCAGTGACCGGACCCGCTTTCCTTTTTAGCCCACCTGAGACTCTGCAGCGGTGTGTGGGGCATCTGGCGTGACGAACGCTGCGTTTTGTGCTTGGTGACACTCCCATTTCGACCTGTACTGTTAGGGTGAGATTATTGCGGTCGTTATCCTGGTCCAGCGCACAAGAAACTGCAATCGTTCTTTTTTTTCCCCAAATCTGGGGTGGTTCTGTTTTACCGCCTGTGTGCTGTGTTATCGCACGGCTAGTCCTCACTCCTCTCTTATGTTGTTCCCAGACGCTTGTGGGGCAGATGATTAGTCCTTTGTCTGTTTTCGTGTTTCTTCCTCCATCTTATCCCTTCTTTGGTTTCGTTTTTGTTTGCTCCATCTCAGAGCGCCCTAGTACTGCTTGCAGGTATTGAGCCCAGTTTGTGGTCTCGCCTCACTAATTGCGCGCAATGCTATGGATTGGAAATCCCCGCTTTCGTCCTCCCCAGTTGGTCACGCTTACTCAGCGCGAGCTGCTGCATTTGGGTTTACGATCGTCTTAGTGCAGCATTGTGACCGCCATCTTGGTAAAGGTCAGCTTCCGGCAGGATCGCTCTTGGGATGCCACGCACTTTAAGGTACTTTTCTTTTTGTTCCTCCTTTTCTGAGCGCGTTTATTAGCTATGGGTCGGCAGCATCGTAGGGGGCTGGTGTTCCGATATCCAGCAGTTTTACCGGACTGGACCCTGTGGTTCTTTCCACAGGGTCCCTGGCTTGCCTCACTTCCTGCGGTTTCAGTTTCGTTTTCCTTTCGTTTGGCGAGGCAGCTCGCGTGGGGCTTCTTTTTACTCCTGGGGGCCTCTTTTGAATTTGGGCTAATTAATAGGGAGTTCACTCTCTCCCTGCACCCGTCGGACGTTTTTAGGGCTGGGCATGTGATGTGTTGCGGTTCATAGGGTCGCTGGCTCGCGCTCACCTGCAGCGCTTTCATATCTGTTTGACTAACATTTTTTTCATTCTTGATAAGGTGATATACAGGCGAACCAGGGGACTGTGATGGGAACTTGCTTTGCCCCCAGTTTTGTGGGTCTGTACCTAGGTTGGTGGGAGGAGCAGGTAGTAACGTCACTGGTGTCACTGGCCATGTCATGAGTTATGTAATATGTGAAGCCATAAGTAGTGTCTAACTATAACTTCTCTGTAACCTTTGTTTTTTCACTGAAAAAAAAGAAAGCAATCTTTTATCTGATTCCCTGTCCGCATGACAGCGGGCAGGGAAACAGAAGAACACTCCGCTCCATGGGGCGGGAGCAGTTTACAGTTCCTGCTTCCTGAGAGTGTTTGCTCTTACCTGGTGGGAGCTGTCAAAGCTCCCACCAAGCGGAAGCAAACTGCTATCTCCAAAATTGGGAACCTCAGGAGATAGCAGGAGCGATCCCCTGGGCCGTTAATGGCTCCAGGAGGGGAGCTGCACTGCCCCCTTACAGTTTCCATTGACCGGCCCTGGGGAGGTGGTGGTACCTGGGGCATATATGGCCCAAGAGGGAGGCTGTGAGGCCCTCTCCCTTCTTTGCAGTATTTTTGTGCCCCGGGGAGGTGGCGGTCCCTGGGCAGTTGTGAAGTAGGAGGGGGTTTGCGTGGCTCCCCTCTTTTATAATTCATAAGCCCCAGTGAGGTGGTGGTCCCCGGGCCTTTAAAGGCCTGAGGAGGAGGAGCACACAGCACCCCTCCTAATTAATAAATAAAGCCTTGGGGAGTTGGCGATCTTCACCCAGAAATAATATTTTTGGGGGCTTAGTGTACATTTTGAAAAATTAAAGTTCGAAATGTATAGATATCTAGAGATGCAGTAGTACCGCAGATCAAAATATACCATCTGATTGGCTGCATCACATCAACAAAGATGTTTGGAAGCAATTTTAGGACTTGGGGACTCAGTCCTAGTGGCCTTAAAAAAAATATGGGGGGCAGGGAAGGGATACCTTGACCACATAAACCTTTTGGAGGGGCCTCTCCGGGGCAAAAAATAGTGATTTAGGACCTGGATGTTGGCTCTTTGTGAAAATGTAAAGATGGGAGAACATGCATGTGCTTCCCTCACTGATGTATGTAATGGGTCTGGAAATCCCATCCGCTGGGGCCTGAAGTATTTTTGATTTGGTGAGTCATATAATTGCTCCATGTACCCCATCTCCCAAAACACTGTGTTGTTCCCTGCCCATCCTCTCACAGGCCATGCACTGCTTAGGACTTCATATTTTACATCACTCATAACATGATCTACGACATCACTGATGACATCTGAAATTGCATAATAACAACACGGGGCATGGTAAGGGCCTGTAGCCAGGCCCTGAGTCCAAACCCTCACAGATGGCCTTGTGCTGCATGGGATTGGCTACAGGGCCTGGCCTCTGACAACGCCCTGCATGCATTCCCCCACATACAGCCAACCCCCAATGCTGCACATAGGCTTTGGCTTGCACAGAATGTGGTAGGCCACAGTACATGGACTGTGGCAAGGCCCTGTGCTCAACCCCTGTCTGTGGCCACCCCCCACGGCACACAGCTCTCTGCCATGCACAGCCTTGGGTTGGCAATAAAGCATGGCTTGCAGCCAGGCTCTGCAACTAACTAACCCCCAGTGAGTAACCAAACCCCTGCAGTGCACGACTGAAGGCATGGGTTACCACAGGACCAATGACCCATTCACCATATTCAGCCAACGGACCACAGACACACATCCCTCTTATTTTAAATGGTTGATTAAATCTTGCGGGTGTCAGTGAAGCCCCAGTGCTCTATTCAGACTCCGTGGGAGCATAGTAGTACTGCTGGCTCCTGGAAGAGTCCCGATGGACACAGCAAATGTCATTTAAAAAAAATAATTGGGCTTCAAGGGGTACCTCTAGCCTGCTCTCTTTTACTTTATTTTTTTTTATTTGTTTCAGGACACCATGTCCTGAATGGCGGGTGCAACATTTCCCCTCATGTTGCTGCCAGCCAATCACATTGTCAAGTTCTCAGGGGAGACTCTCTCTCCTATGAGAGCGAGGCAGGCGACGGGAAAAAAAGCCCCCTCTGCCAATCAGATCACTCTATTATTTGAGGTTGCATGCCCTTAGGATTCTCATGAGAGTCCTGTGAACATAAACGTTCAGATATACACAAATGTTGAACCTTAATTTCTCAAAACCTACTGAAAAGACTTACATGAAATCCCAAAAAGAAGGTTTCTGGGTAAAGATCTAGCTTTCTGTCCTATATGATATCATTTCATTCAGCCGTTTGGCCTTTAGTGCTGTTCAAAAATCCCTATTACAATTGCATGGGGAAAATGCTTTTTTGGGCACCCCATTTTCTCACGGCTCACCCTGAAACGTTCAAGGAAGGAGCTGAGGTAGATGAATATTTGTTGGAAAATTTCATGAAGATTTTTCAAACTGCACCAAAGTTATTAGCAAACCAAAAATTGTTCTTCCTATGGCAACTAGGTCCTAACTATATTTAGAGAGTGCCGACCACCATTGTGATATATCTAATTACATATATATTAACTGAAAAAAAAAGGTTAAAGGCATGTTATCGTTAGGTGCAAATGTCAGTTAAAACATGCTGTTTTAAACAAACAAAACCACAGAAATTCTTCAGATATAATTATCTCAAGTAACTATGACTCCTACTTATACAAAATAAATAAAACCCTTTTTAGTGCAGACTAAAAGACTATGAGCCAGATATATGAATATAGCATTTTGCAAATCCCTAATTGTGAATCACAAGGATTCGCAATTAGTGAATCGCAAAATGCAATGTATGAAGGTGTATTTTTGCGATTCCTAGGGGGTCGCAAATGACCTACCTCATGAATATTAATGAGGTAGGTGGCAATTTGCGACCTCCTAGGAATCGAAAAAATCACGGGGATGGCGGCCTGCTGAGATCCGCAGACTACCATGTCTGTGATTGATTTTAAATGAAGTAGTCTTTTTTTTTGTAAAGCAGCCCGTTTTCCTTGAAGGAAAACAAGATGCTTTACAAAAAGAAAAATTAAAAGTTTTCTTTACATTTTTTAAGAGCAGGAAGTGGTCCGTGGGAACAATGCTTGATCTTAAAAATGGTTTTACAAACATTCACAAAGGGGAAGAAGTCCCTTGGGGAGCCCTACCCATTTGCGAATGGGTTACCAGGTGGTAAAATGCGAATGTTTTGAGACCTCAATTGATGTCACAAAACATTCATACATACCGAAGCAATTCGGTGTTAGGAAGGGATGTCCTAAATACGCCCCTTCCTAATACCGAATCGCGAACCCATTTTGGGATTCGGTGAATCGCAAAATTAGGCTTGTTACATCAGAAAATCTGCCCATTTCCGAACGCTAAAAGGCTTGATACATCTGGCCCCAAGGGATTTATACTGATTAAGGTTTCCCAGTTGATTCCCAGGGCTCAATGTTTGAGATATTTGATAGTAGGTTTGAATACACCAGGGGAAAAAGAATCTGAAATGAAACACTGTGCAGTTGTGGTTTGATGGGCATATTAGTCTGTTGCTATTGATCCTTACAGGCATATATAGAATGAGACAGTAATAACATGCAGTTGTTGGGTATTGTAAGAAATAGGGTTACTGGCTGATGTGGGTGAAACCCTACTCAAGCAGCAACCACAATTCTTCTCAGGGTGAAACAAGCAAACTTCAAATTAACCTGTGCTTAACCCTCTGGTAGCTTGGCACGAACACAGTCAGGCTTAACTTAGAGGCAATGTGTATAGCATTTTATGCAGCACACAAACAATATTAAAGTGAAAACACAAAACAAGAATCATCCCACACCAACTTTAAAAACTAGAGTAAAATTTGATAAATTATTCGACACCTAAACAACAAAATATCCAATTAGTAGAACCGATGATATACCATTTTAAAGATTTAGGTAAAAATAGTGCTTAAAAACACAAAACGCCAACTGTGGTTATCTGATCACTCCGGACCAGGACAAAATCACAAGTTCAGGCCGGCCACAATGGAGTGCAGGCTGAACATAGACCTGGTTAGTCGCCCTGAGAAATCTACCTTAAATCCTAGTTGTGTAGTGTTGTGCCCGGCAGCAGAGGCCCTGAGAATTAATGCAAGGTCGAAGTTGAAGATCCGGTGGTTCCGATGAGCTGCGAGGGCTGCAATGTGGGCTTGCTTACTTGTGATGTGTAAATGTGATAGGTGACAGTTCGTTCCCTCATTCTGACAAACCAACATCTGTTCCCCCGGTGTCTCACTGTCTGGGAGTAATATCTAAAAGATCTACTGCCAGCTACACTTAGTCATGCGACCAAGGAAACAGGCTTCAGGCACCAAATGGTTAGGACAAGAAAATCCAACTTTACCATTAAAGAGGGTTTTAAATTACAATTCTTTAGAGACCAAACTCGACTTTGCAGCTTGCTCCCAGTTGAAAGCTTTCTCTTATTAAATGTGATACGGTAACCCAATGTTATACTGTGGAAGAGGTAAGTTTTGCACCGTGAAAAATGAATTTAAGAGTTTTTCACTACCAATTCATGTAAAAGTTAAAAGTACATATCCAACTTTTTAAATACACTTTACCCTTCCCTATGGGCAATATAGGGCCTACCCTAGGAGTGACTTATATGTATCAAAATGGAAGGTTTAGGCCTGGCCAGAGGTTTATTTTGCTAGGTCGCAAATGGCAGTTTAAACTGCATGCACAGGCCGAATTGGCAGGGCTGACACATGTTTAAATGGCATAATCAATGCTGCAGGCAAATTAGTAGTATTTAATTACATGACTAGGATACATGTAGTACCACTTTACTAGGCACTTACAAGTACATTAAATGTTCCAATTTGGTGGAAGCCAATGTTACTATGGTTTAAAGGAGCGAGCACACGCGCCTTAGCACTGGTTAGCATTGGTAAAGTGAATAAAGAATAAGGGCTAGATGTAGGTAATCGTGAAATACCGATTCCTTAATACCGAATTTTACTGATTCTGTATTAAGGAATCGGAATCTCTGATGTACGTAAAGATTCGTAAAAAATTACCGAATCGGTATTGATCGGTAAAAAATAGCGATTCGGAATGGATCGGTAAAAAAACAATACTGAAACCCTAAAACCAAATCGTAAATACCGAATCCCAATACAGAATCGGTAAATACTGATTCGGTGATTTAAAAATTCGGAAATTGTGGAATCAGCCAATCCTATGCATCCCAATTACCTCCCAAACATGAAGTGGCCACACCCAGGCAGCTGCACTGAACCTGGAGCTGACTGTGAGACAGGTAGCTGAGCAGAGGAGCCAGGAGCAACACAGCCTGTTTTTCCCCCAAAAAAATAGCAAAATGGCAAACCAGGAGAGAGAGAAGGAGGGAGCAGAAAGGAAAAGAAAGCAGAAGTTCAGCGAGAGGGAGCCGGAGGTCCTCCTTGAAGACGTCACCAAGGACCATGAGAAGTTGTTCGGCAAGCAGTCCCTGCATGTGCTGGAATCACAGAAAATACAGATCTGTCTTGCTATTCAGAGCAAGATCAATGCCATCGGAGTCACCCAGTGCTCCTTAGAGGATATTAAAAAAGGATGGTATGACCTGAGGAAGACTGCAAAGGCGAGGATGGCAGAGAGGCAGAAGTAGGCCAGCAAAACTGGTGGAGGGAGGAGCAGAGCACCTGCACCAACTGGCCTGGAGCTCAAGGTTGAGTCCACCCTCCAGCCGGAGAGTGTAAGTGGCATTGGCGACACAGACAGCTCAGCCAGAGCTGCCACCAAACAAGGTAAGATGCATGCACAGCATGCTGTGCACCCCCCTCCCCAACCCCAATCCCCTGAGAGGCATAGGGACTCCCACTCCAGTCCATGTTTTACTCATAACCTGCAACGCATTATGGGAGATGTAGTCAGAAGTAACACATGTTCAGAACAGTCAGTCTAGCAAACCCAAAGGCATGTGACAGCAATTAGCAAGCAGAGGACAGTCAGTGTGATTGGCAGGCACAATGTTTATTACAATGCAAATGCTGCCAGATAAGTGAGTATTTCTACATTCTGCCTTTACAGGCGAGACATCTCGCAGTGCAGCAGAGGGTAGCAGAGGGAAGGCACCCAGGCCCGAGCGAAGACAACAGGAGGAGGACCAGTCACCTGCAGGGCACACAACCCCACCACCACCAATGCCACCACCATCACCACAGCTCCAGACAATGCTACCATCACCACCATCACCAGTGCCACAATCAACACCACCACCAACGTCACGCAGGAGGCATGCCGTGGCCACCCTCCAGCAGATGGAGGTGTCTGAGGAGGACAGCACAGGGGGCCAACAGTCGACAGTGGCTGAGGACAGCAACAGGGAAAGATCACAGTCCCCATCAGAGCGCGCCCACACATCCTCCAGAGGCTGTAGGGCAAGGGCAGCCAGTCCTCACATCCAGGGTGAATATGGCAGTGTGTTCGCTGGGCTTGAAGGCAACATGCTGAAAGTCCAGCGCCTGCAGGGGAGAGGGATTAGGTCAGTGCAGCGGGAGAAGGCACACATGAATACACACATGCATCACATAGAAAAGGGCATCAGTGCCATTAACACCACAATGGCTGAAGGCATGAGGGACATGGCATCAGCTGTGAGGCAGATCTGAAGCAAGTTAGAGGAGGACCCCCTGTCTAGGCTCAGGGAGAGGCAGAGACTGGATGCTAACACCAAGGCGGTGACCCGCATGTCCACTGCTACCTCCCTCATGTGCAGACGCTCAACAGCCATGCAGGAGGAGATGGCACACTGTAGTCGGAATGTGGCTAGGGGGATGGTAACAGTGACCTCAGCACTAGAACTGCTGCAAACAGACAAGGTGGCCACTACATCAGATGGGGCGGGGAAAGTGAGGAGGCTACTATCCGTAGTAGCATTACGCCCTCTCCCACCGAGACCAGGAGGCGCAGCGAACGCCACAGCGCAGGCCCAGGACAAACTGGCAGTGCAGACAGTGGGGCAAAGGAACGTGGCAGTGCAGTGCGTGGGCATAAGAAATAGAGCCAGCCATGGTCGTACAGAAATGGGTGATGCAACCCATGGGTGTATGGACACTGCTTCTGATCTTGGTGGTGTGCACTGGTCATTAAACACCATCACTCAAATACAGTAACTGGCTATGTCTCCTTATCTCAGCCCGCCTGTGTCTCCCATCCGGTGCTGCTGCCACACCAGCTGCGATGTGCTCTGGCTGTGGACTGTCCTCACCCTCGTCCTCAGAGTCAGTTAGTTCCACTTCTGTTCCTTTCTTTGTGGCAAGTTTATGCAGCATTGCACATGTTGCTATTATTTTGCAACAGATGATGGGCCGGTACTGACGTGCACCTCCACCTCTGTGAAGGCAACAGAACCTGCTTTTTAGTAGTCCAAAGGTGCGCTCCACAATGTTGCGCGTGCTTTTATGTGTCACATTGTTTCTCCTCTCCCTTGGGTTGGATGGGTTGAGGTATGTAGTTAGTATGAATGAACGAACGGCATATGCGCTGTCACCTAATTGGGAAAGAAAGTGCCATTAATTTGGGTCACCAATACGTTCATGCAAGGTATACATCAGGGTGTGTCACATTGATTTACCTAGAAGGTATCCTTCTCCAAATTCACCAGCAGCTAGACGTGTATAGATCCCACTGTTCCTGAATATGTAGGATTCATGGGTACTCCCTGGGAATTTGGCCACAATGTCAGTAATGATGAAGTTTGCATCACATATCACCTGCACGTTGATGGAGTGAGTGGATTTGCGGTTGCAGTATATGTATTCTGTAGCAGCAGGTGGGCAGATTGGTATGTGGGTCCCATCTATGCAGCCTATTACATGTGGGAACTGTGCCTTTTGGTAGAAATCCAGATTTGTCTTCTGCAGCTCCGCCTGTGTGCTGGGGAAGCGTATATAGTGATGCATTCTCTGCATCATGGCGTCCAGAAAGGAGTTTAAGAAACGGGACAGGCAGCTCTGTGACACACCACCTGCTGCGGCTATAACACTCTGGTAACTTCCTGATGCCAGGAGGTGCAGGGAACAGAGTATCTGTACTTGGGTGGGTATTGCGTGCGCCCTTGGTGTCTGATGCTCCAGGTATGGTTGCAGGTCCCGTATCAGTTCAAGGATGGTGTGTGGGTGTAGACTATACCTGTCATTTATTTCTGGCTCAGTCATTTGGAACAGTGTGACACTCAGTCTGTACACATGCTCTTCCTGTCTCCAAACCCTCGGTCCTGCTGCTCGCAAACGTAGCCGCCTTGCTATGACGTAGAGGGCCGCCATTGTGTTAACACTGTTGCATTTTGGGGCTGTTTTTATGTACTGCACCTGATTACCACCTGCTCTGGGTCAGTGGTAATTACCAATTCTTAAATACCGAATTTGGACAAATTCAGTATTACCGAATTTTGGTACATTGCATTACTGAATTTTTACTGATTCCTTATTTACCGAATCGGAATATTGGGGTTTCGGTGTCGACCGATCGGTAAATAAGGAATCGGTAACTGATTTCCCTTTAATTTACCGATTCGTTATTACCGATGGCATTCAGTAATACCTACATCGCACAGGGCTAAATACCGGTCAGTAACGCTGAAATTTACCGAATTTCGGCCTTACCAACTGGTATTTGGCCAGCTACATCTAGCCCTAAGTGTGGGAAGAGTGAGATCATTATGGAGTTCAAGATGACCAAATAAAGAGGGACAAATGATATCAAGTGTGTCAGCTAATTACATGCCACACACTATCATTGAAGAAACAGAATCCAGTGGAATAAGCAAGTCAGAAGAAGTTCAACAGACACCGAGGAGATCCAAGAGAGGAAAAGTACCTTGTCACAGGTATTCTGTACATGAGTGGACGTACTACACAGAGAACGTGCCAAACACAAAAGATCAAAATCCTAACAAACTGAGAGCAGAATCATTTGAATCTCATGATATGCCACATTAAAACCAACATTTGATTTAAACTCTTGAATCAAAATTTGCAAGAAAAGACTTGGCAAGTAAAGTAACATTTAGAAAATGCAGGGTAAACAAATGCTGGGCAAACTATTAACTGTGTTTAACTGGATTATAAAGACTGTAATAAATGAATGTGGTAACAATTTATTAACAAAGGCAATTAAATAATTAGGAAAAATTCCCTAGGGCCAGGCTGCAATAGAAGGATAGGTATAACATTTAGAGGAATATGGAGTAGGGTTCGGGAAATTTCACATACACTTTTGTATATAAGTTGAATGAAATAACTGCAAGTTAATCAACTAATGTTTTGCTCAAATTGCGCAAGGTTTGGCTCCTGTTGATGGCCCCCAACTATTTCTGTTTCTTAGTGCCCAGCCCCACCAGAACTTTGTTCTATTAGGGTTTAGATTAAACCTGTTTCATAGGCTAGTTGCCTTTCCTCATTGTAAAAATGTATTTATTTATTTATTTTTAGAGTTTTCTATAGCGCGAACTTGAACCGATTAGGTTATCAGAGCGCTTTACATAGCACCAGTTCCAATTAGGAGCACATTTTGGTCCCATGCACTTCTGATCAGGTGTCCACAAAAAGCACTTTGCATATGATGTTCCAACCTAGGTCTTGCACAAATAAACCTCTTCTGAGCAAATTCTCTATTGCAACACAAAAAGAAGATGGAAGGATTGCTGAACATTGTCAAACATGCACCCCCAGTACTGGACTGCTCCCATGGGGAACAAGGTCAAGGCTTATTTGCATACAGCTGGGTCCAAACTGGGGTGCCATGGTGAGCTGAAAATGATGGATATAACCCATATCTGTGCTGGGGGGTGAATGTTTGACAATGTTCAGCATTCAGTCCATCATCTTTTTGTGTTGCTATAGTAGTTGCTCTAAGTTAGAGGGGTATGCCCCGATGTGGGTCCTGTATTCACTATGCCACTGGATTCAAGCTTGCCTGGATGATGAGGGGTGATACCCTAAAACCGGTTTCAGGATGCTTGTTTTCTGGGCCAGGGAGGACCTGGCCTGGCAGTTTGGGCTGTTCCAATGGGGAGCAGGGCCAAGACTGATTTGAACATGGCTGAGTTCTAACTTGGGTGGCATGTTGAGCAAAAAAACTGATGGATTTATCCCAGATCTGTAACTGCGGGTGAATGTTTGACAATGTTCAGCATTCCGTCCATCATCTTTTTGTGTTGCCAAATTCTCTATTAAATACACTGTAAACTCCACTTTCTTAAATGCCTAGCAACCGATGAAATTACAGTGCCTGTCTACACTTAGGCTTGTACTGAGTACCAGAAAGACCCTTGAACTTGATTACATTATTGAAAGGGGCCACATTGCATGACCCTTTTTGTAGGCAGCTCAGAGGTCATACATTTTGAATATACATATACGTCATTGACATTTTGGCTAAGGAGCAATTGGACTTTGGACCCGAATTTGCACTTTTGAATTGTATTGTTTATTGTCCTGTCAAAGTTGATGGCTAGAGCCCATAAAGTTTTTATTGTCTTTTTAAATAGTATGAACTTTGTTTGCATTCCTTCAAAACCTTGCTATTTATTGCACCGAACTATTAGCTATTTTCTGCTCCTAAATTAATCCCCCTTATGAGTTATTTGTTCTTATTAGATGGCAACTAAGAGCAGCTTTTCAGGGGCGTTGGAAGATACGTACTCAGAATCAGTCGATAGGCCAATGTGCCTCTGGTTAGGGAGTTTTTGGACTTTGAAATTTATTTTGCACTTTTTATAATACATCGCCAATTGTGCAGCCAAACTCGATTTTAATAACGCAAAATTATGGGGTCACCCTGCAAAATGTGATATAAAGGCCCTGGAATCTCCCAGATCGTAGAGATATTCATTGGTCTTGGGCTCAATGGAGGCCCTTGAAAGGTACTCCGCAGGGGTCTGCTTGGGAAGAGTGGCTTTCCTAAGTGTTTAACTATTTCTTATTCCATGCCATTGCAAGGCATGCAGTGGCATGGTTTAGAGGGGAAGGGGCCCCATCCACAAGAAGAAGCCCTGGAGGCCCCCACTGTGCACTACGGGGGCTGTGGGGTCTTTATAACACCCCTGCCCGATTAAATCCATGTCATCAGATTTTCATTCTCATTAAGGTGGCAACTATTGAATAGTTTTTAGACCTTCATTCTGGGGGCCGGGTTTTACCTAAGGTTCTAAATATCCGTCAACATTAGTCCCTGCCCAAACAAAAATCTTGTTATGCACTCTTCACATGTTTCAGCGATTTACTATTGCACAGAATTTTTCATATAGGTTTTTCTCTCTACCAGTCCCCTTGCTGGTCGAAGGCATATTGTGGTGTCATACTTTTCGGCCTTGGTTCAATAGAGGGACATCTGAGACCCCATCTGAGATAAGTTTTTGTTACCCTTTTTATGCCTAGGTCATTAGTATACAGTGTTTTTTTCTAGGCAAGTGGGTTATGAATTCAAACTTGTACCCTGTGATCATGGAAATTTGTAAATCGTACCTCTTTATTATACATTATGCTGATTTTGGGAGAGGCTATGCATTATATTGTTTTATTTGTCTCAATTTGAACAAAAAAATGTTGTTTTATTTACCATGATGAGTTGCCATTGTATTGTATTTTATTGTACTTCTATGGTCTATTATTTAGACAGTATTATTCTTTTGATTAATATACGTTGAATGAAACAACTGCAAGTTAATTACCAAAAGTGTTGCTCAAATTGCACAAGTAGATGTTAACACAGAATATTAAATCTGCTGCTATATTCTACTGAAGCTCTTACTGTAGACAAACATGTCTTTCCATACCAGGGCTAAGTGTAAAATAGTGATTATTGCCACATTACTAGTTGTTGTGATAGCATTTATAGTTCTCTTAGTTGGAATGAGTTGAACACCAGCAACAGAAATAACAAAATCTACATCTACATCAACATTACCCACTCACAGAAAATATGAGAAGAAAAGAAAAGCTTCATCTATAGATTTCTGAAAAGAAGATTTTGCAGCAAATGTTTATTTTAGATTAGTTCAGGAATTTACTCATGCTATATGTACTCAGGATTGCTACGTGTGTGGACATTTATCTTCCTTAGAAGCAGAAGACGTGAAGTATCACCACATTCCACTTTCATATGCAGATATATGTAGTATAGTGCATAGTTTATTTTGTAGACAGATACATTTTGAATATAATTTCTCCAATTATAACATGACTCTTTCTAAAGTTTCACTTCATTAAAGAATGACTCTTCATCCACAAGCTAAGGACATGGAAGTTGCCTGGCAGTTCTTTAGGTCCCCTACAGTCAATGACGCTGTTAAGGCATACGAAATACATTTGACCTACTTAATGAGACCATTTAAATAGAAATGTATTTCAGCATTAGAAGAAAGAAGAGTTCACATGTTTCACAACGCAAACCAAGAGGAAGATGTTTTAAAGAATGTTTGGAAGAAAGAAGAAGATGAATATAAGGAGAAAATGATATATCCAAAATTAAAATTAAACAGACGACAAAAGTGAAACTATGTGTTTACAAAATGGGAGACCAGATTAGAAAGAGACACATTGGGATGAGTAGCTGTGAACACACATTTAAGTTCTTGGAGAACCTGTTCAAATGTTAACATGGGAAGAGGCAGTTATTCCCAGAGTTTACTTTGTTTGCGGAGAAGGTGCATATTTTCATTTACCTGGTGACTGGGAGGAGGTTTGTTATTTAGCTTTATTATTTCCCAAAATGTATCATAAAAAGCATGGAAGTACCATTGATGGGACACAATTAGTGGGAAATATTTTTGAAGCAATCATTCCACCCACAGGAGTAGTTTTAAATGATGAGAAAATTAGAATGCTCTCTACTGTAGTAGTTTAATTCACACCAGTTCCTCTTGCTGCAGCTGGTTGAGTTGCCCTCAGCCTGCCCTTGATTGCCTTGCTGGCCATTTTCTCTGTGCCTCTGTTCCGCCTGATTGTGTTTCCCTTTGTTGCAGTGTTGCCTGATTTTCTTTTTCTTTGTTGATGTTCTGCCTGACTGCTTGGATTTTATCTTTTTCTTACTTGCGTTGTTCTGCCTGAGTGTTGTTGCAGCTAATTTCTTGTGTTTTTGCTCAGTCTTTGGCCTTCCTTGCTGTCCCCTCCTCGCTGCTCTCCCGCCATATATTCTTGCCATTTCTTTCTCTTACACCCACTTCCTGCCTGCCTCATTCTACACCTTGCTGCCACTACCAGGGCATGCTTAATGGAGGACACAGTGTGGCCGTGCCACCAGCGCACCAAAGGAAAGTCTGTCTGCGTCGATTTGTGCATAGACGGTGCCCAGCGGCAGGAATCATGGCCCTACCACCTCCCAAAGATACTCCTCCTTCAAGCTCTGAACACGGGATCCCGGACTCCGCAACAACTACTGCTGCTGCACCTTGCCTCGGTCGATGGCAGGACCCTTCACCTGCTGGCACAGCCTCTTCTCCTGAAACACTGAAGCACCTGAACACACATTGGACACCACCACACGATGGCGACTACCTCTGGATAAATCAACTGCCTCCTGTCCTACATACGATCTCTCTGCAATCACCAAGATCTGGGACATCACCTCCTTAACCCCGACATCTTCTTCACCAAGACCTGGCTCAACATCTCCTCCGCCCCCAGCATCGCCTCAGTTATGCCCAAGATAGCACACCAAGACCACATCAATAAACCTAGAGGTGGGATTGACACCCTCCACAAGGAAACCATCCACTGCACCACCACCACAAATGATGTCTCCCCATTCACTGAACATCTCAAATTCCAACTCCAAGTCAACAGCAAAACCACCAACAGAGGAACCCCCATCTACAGACCTCAAGGACCTCACCCATTTTCTGCTATGCCATTCCCAAATTCATTGCACCGCTTGCAATTGACTGCAAATGCTACTTCTTCCTTAGCGACCTCAATTTGCACCTCGATGATCTCAACGATACCAATAGCACCAACCTCCTCAAGAGCATGAACAATACCAGCCTCACCCAACTCATCACCAACCCCACACACACCACACGACACACACTCTACCCCATCTTCACAGCCAGTGACCGATTCAAGTTCAGCCATGTCACCAAGCTTACCTGGACATACCACTCCATCATCCACTTCACCATCTCGTAATCCCCCAGCACCATCCCCAAGCCACACAGTACTTCGCACAGCAGCTGGAACAAAGTCTCAGACAGCCAATGGGCCAACATTCTCAACATCTCCAGACCACACACTGCAACCAACCTAGTAGAGGCTGTCAAGAACTTCCCTGCCTGGATCACCGACTGCACCGACAGTCGCCCCATCAAAAAACCACCGAACTCAAGAAGTCCTACAAACAAGCCAGTTGGTACACCACAGAACTAAGAACTATGAAATGCAACTGCAAATGTCTTGAAAGGGAGTGGTGCACCAGCAGAAAGCCCACAAACAGTGCCACATTTAAGACATCCCTCAACCAATACCATCAATTTCTGAAAGAAACAATAAGGAGCGCTCTTGCCAACTGCATCAAAGTAAGCTCCAACCACAGCAAAGAACTCTTCAACATCATCAGAAAGGTCTCCAACCCCTCAGCCAACCAAAATTCCTTCACCCCAGGAACTCTGTGACACCATGGCTGACTTGTTCCACAATAAGATCTCCACAATCTACAGAAACGTCTAACCCTAACCCCCCATCACCACCAACTTCCTCAGCCTTCTTTCCCAACGAATGGCAAACATGACCACCTGCTCACCACCTGCAACCAGCTCACTGCACATCACACCATAGCTGTCCACTCAGGAGCACCCTCAGATCCCTATCCCTACCACATCTTCAGCATTGGGAGCAGGACGATCAGCAACAAGCTCACCGCCATCTTCAATCCATTCATTACCACGGCTGCCTTCCCCGAATAATGGAAATACGCAGAAGTCAGACTTCTACTCAAGAAACCTTCTGCCAACGCCAATGAACTGAAGAACGTCCACCACATCTCACTTTTGCACTTTCCTGCCGAAGTTTTCAAGTATGCCATCAACCACCAACTCCCTGAACACATGGAGATCAACAACCTTCTGGACACTTCTCAATCCAGATTCCACACCAAACACAGCACAGAAACCACCCTAATCACAGCCACCAAAGGCATCAGATCCTTACTTTCCATGGAAAACCAGAGGTCCTGATCCTCCGCTAACACTCAGCAGCAGTTGACACAATATCACACTACACCCTCATCAAAAGGCTTCACCACACTGGCATCCAAGGAGACACCCACAAATGGATCACCTCCTTCCTCACTAGAAGAACCCAGAGAATACACCTACCTTCCTTCACCTCAGAACCCAAGAACACCATCTGCAACATTCCTCAAGGTTCATCACTCAGCCCTACACTGTTCAGCGCCTACATGATACCCTTGGCCAGCTTCATCAGAACACATGGACTAAACATCTTATCCTATGCTGACGACACCCAGGTCATCCTCTTGCTTTGAGAGTACCCCTCTGCCATGCTGACCAACATTTTTCAAATGCATGACAAGGTTCTCCGTCTGGATGAAAGACAATTGCCTCAAACTTAACACAGACAAGACAGCAGTGCTGATTATGGGGAACAACACCTTCCGATGGAGTGATGCCTGTTTACCTCCTGAACTAGGACCTTCCACCCCTTCGACTGACGACCACGCTGGAAACCTTGTCATCATCCTGAATAGTAAGCTCGCCATGAAAAGACAGACTAACGCAGTCTTATCCACCTGCTTCCTCACCCTTCGCAAGCTCCGTAAGATCGTCAAGTGGCTTCCCATCCACACCAGATGGACCGTCACTCAAGCCCTTGTCACCAAACGACTGGACAACGGCAGCACACTCTACGTAGGTATCGCCTTGCACCTCCTCAGGAGACTGCAGACCATACAAAATCCAGCAGCTAGACTGATCCCTGGCCTCCCCAAGCAGATCCACATAACCCCTCACTTCAGAATGCTCTACTGGCTCCCCATTCAGAAGAGATACCAGTCCAGCATGTTGACTCACACCTTCACAGCCCTACACAACCAACGGCCAGCATACATCAACTACCACCTGAATTTCCATCAACCTTCCATCTCCCTCTTCCTCACTCACACCCCCGCATCCGCATCCGCCACAGCAAGAGTGGAGGATGTTCCTTCCCCTACCTTGCCACAAAGGCCTGTAATGATCTCCCACTTCACCTCCAGACACTTTCCTCTCTGCTGAAAATCAGGAAAGGACTCAAGACCTAACTGTTCAATGGAATCCTACCCGGCAGCAGTTTTCTCAGCGCCTATATAGCCTCAAGGGTGATTAGCCGCGCTTTTCAAATCCTGATTGATTGATTGATAAACTGGTTACAAATACATCTGGTGCTTTATTAACAGTTAATACAAATTGGTAGCTAGTAGATCAATAGTTATGCATAATAGATTAGCTTTAGACATATTAATAAAAAGGCAACATCTGTAAAATGTTTAAGCTCAACATTGCTGTTCATACACACCGACAAAAGTAGAAAGATTGAAGACTTTGCAAAAAACATTTCTGATTTGAAACCTGAATTAAAAACTCTAGAGAAAACTAGCGTGTTCGGAACTATAGGTAAGGGAGCATCTGTCATTAACAATTAATTTGCCACTGTATGTGGAGGACTTTTTAGGGTTATAACAAAACCTATATTAACTATTGAAATATGGTTAATATGATTATATGCTTTACATAGAGGATTTAGATGCTGCCTAACAAAAAGGGAGAACAAAGAAAGGGACAAGCAAATGATAGAAGAAATACAAATGGAAGAAAGAAATAATAGAGCATATAAGAATTTGAAGGATACAAAAACCTTGAACAACAAATTTGATGACCCAGGAAGGAAGATGCACCTTAAAAGTTTCATTTGTGGGAAATTGTCAGGTGTATTCAACCGTCAGAGGGGGGAAGTTTCTGATGATAATGAAACTCTTGCAAATATATGTGCATTTAACTGAAAACTTCAAAAAGAATATGAAAATAAAACGTACATTTGACTGCTAATTTACGGTAAGCAATCACATCTAAGCACTATACACTTATAAAAGTAATAATACTGTACTCACTGTTGATGCCTTATTGACTGAAAATAATGAATTAACTGTGAAAGACCTGTGTTTCACATTGAATTGTTGTTTGTAGAAGATATTTATCTTTTCTTTTGCTACAGATGATGTAGCTTTCCAGAAGCCTTCTGTTAGCTAGTAAATAGGCATTTGTTTTGTATTACAACTGATAGTGAGGCTCACACCAGGTGGAGAGGAGTCAACAGGAAAGATGATTCCTGGGTAGAACAGTCTGAACTGCAAAATGTGGAAGAAATATCTCTTCAAGGACATTTTTGTATGCCTATTGTGTAAACTGAAGATATTGTGGAGTTTACTTATTCCCAGGAGTTTGCTAAGATCCTATTGGATGTTGTGGACGGAAAAAAGATACCTGTTTCCATTTAGAAAGTTGTGTGTTTATATGTGAACTTGTTCCCAGAGCAGGGGAGGGCATTTTCAATAAGGCTTTTCCTTTGAGATTTATCTTAGGAAGCTTAATTCATTTGCATTTGCTGAGATTCTTCTTTTGAGTTTCTCTTCATGGGAGATTGCTTAGTCTATTCTCCAATGTCTGCTGATTTATAGCTGAAAATACTTTACAGCTTATTATGAAAAGGCTTTTGCTTATACATTGAATCTCTAATCAGAACTCTTTAACAGGTATCTGAACTGAAACCTTATTCTATTTTCATTCCAATTTAATTTAGATTAGTACATTTCTTTTAAGGAACACTCTTGCTCTATTATTACGATATTAACGGTAATACTAACACATTTTGTATTCTTTCTTATATTGAAATATCGTTTCATGGATTATATTCACCTCTAATGATGATGCTTAGAAGACTAATAAATAATTCAATAAATAATGAAACTAAAGAATTGAAAATAAATTATTTAACTCACAACATTTTCTTTATTGACTGTACTAAGGTCATTGATAATTTATCATGTTATTGAATTGATGTAGATGTTTGCTCCTTTTCACTTCTCCTTGTAGATGAGAAAAGGACCATATGACCAGTGACAGGGATTATTTAACAATTATACTCAAAGGTTAAGATATCGAAAACCCTGCTCCATCAGAGGTTCAAGTCTTGGATACCCCCTCTACTGGGTCCTCAGCTTTGCAACCACCTATTTCAACTCACTTCTCTTCACAACCTAGGATTCACATTTGAGCAAGCTCCTTCTTTTGCTTCTCAGATCTTCAAAATTTCAGCTATCTATTACTATCATCTGAAGGTGATTAAAAGGATGTTTCATTCAATCCATTCACGTTGCATTTACTAATCATTCAAGCAATAGTTAATTCCTACCTCAGTTATGGCAATGCCTTATTCTTAGTCACTCCTGCTGTTTGAGTAATCTGCTTCATCTCGTAAAGAATCCTGCTGCCCCCCTACTTTTTGTCCTTCCTTGCATATTACCCTGGTTGCCAATTAACAGGCGCAAAACCCCTCGAGATTTTGTACGTCATAAATCTCTATATCAGAAAGGACACAAATGTAGTGGCAATTTCTTTTTCCCTTTATCAGCAAAAAAGGCCAGTGCTCAGATTCAAACTCAAAGGAAATGTTCTTTCAATTTCCAGGCTACTAATATCTGCAACCATCTCCCTGTGCTCTTCTCTAGACTACTAAGCATCCAGGAAGTAGCATAGAAAATGGTTCTTTACTAAGTAATATTTCATTCCTGATTGGTTTTCTCTCTATGTATCCTAGTGTCAAGTCACTTTTTAGGTATCTGTGTGTTTTATTAATCCTGTTTACCCTTTCTCTCAGTAACTTGACAACAGAAGACTCTCTGAATTGCCAATCCTCAGCATCCGACGATAAGATTTTTTGCCTGTTAGCCAATAATCAAATAATGGCTTTGCCAGTTTCGATGTCAACTTGGGGGGAGGGTGGCATTGCTTTCCAAGAACTGGCATCTAATCTAATTGCTTTACTCTGACACGCCTAAACCACTCTGCCAAAATATTTCCTTTGTTAATCCCTTCGACTGAGAGCAAAGACAGCTCCTCCATTCAAAAGGCAATGATAGAAAAATACATTCTCTCTTTACATTATCTGTGCACATGAGGTTCAAAGAAACTAGTGGAAATGGTACTGACAGATAATATTTAGTCCTTTAGCAAATCAAAATATTGAAAGTTAATCTTCTGCTTAGCTAATTCCAACACAGGGTTTGAACATTTATTTTAATCTGTGACCACTGTGATGCAGTATTACAGATGAAGCTGATTGTATGTAGACCCCAGGTATATGATTTGTCATAGAACATGTGCAAAGTAATAAGATTGTGAACAACTCTTTAGAAGAAATAGAGACAGCAAAGATGATAGGAATGACCATGCGAGTCAGGCAATTGCTTCATTGATCAAATGCAATTGCCACATCTTAAATTCTGGCAATGGGCCATCCCTTGTTAAACCTTGACTACATGTGTTGAAATATAAACCTAAGATAAACATTACTGCATGCTGTGACTCATTGTGTTGGCATTTTGGTTGGCAATTGTTCCATCTCTAAAAAGAGCTGACAGCTTCCTTGTAACCTGGACACTTTCGATCGAGGCTTTATAACAAGTTAATTTGCTGTTCAAAGCAAAACTCATGAAAATCGGGACAGATATTATTATTCTGATACAACAACACAACAGCCAATAATTAGGTTTTATATTATGTCCATGCTTTTTTGCATAAGTGGGAATACACCAAAGCCTGTCGAAATAAGACAAATGGAGCATTGGTTCTGCAATTGCATTATAAGGAAATCGGACACATTGGTTGCACATATCTGTAATTGCGGTCGTTCCACAGAAATATTTGTTGATAAGTTTTGGATCACAAGACTATAAGGGTCAGATGTACCAAAATGCAATTTTATATTTCCTTCATAGCGAATACATAGGATTTAATTATTGCTATTAGGAAATCGCAGTTAGGAAATCCCATGCCATTCATCCCAATGGGCTGGTTTTGCATATCTAAAACAGTGATTTCCTATTAGAAATTCGTTATTTTGAAAATGATAAACCAAGGATGGCTATGGAATTAGGCACCCCTTAATACACCTTAAAAATATTGGTGCACATGTATAGAACACATATGGCCTAAGGGCATGTCTGTACTACATTGAACTTTTGAAAAAAGAATCTTGAGGTGCTTTTTTAAAATTGAACATGGTTATCATCGACTTTATGGTTGATTGTAATTGCATTTCCTAAATGCTTATTGTGCATTTAGGAAATGCTTTGTACATGTGCTAAGAAATTGGAAATCCCTGTTTGCTATTTCCAATTTAGGGAATCGTAAAATGCGATTTGAACTAGGTAGAAATCACATTTTGTGATTCCCTAAAGGCATTTGTACCTAGGAATAGGGCTGTGTTGCATTTCTTAACAGGCCAAAAATGCTATTCAGCCAGTTAAGAAAGGCAAAATGCCTTTGTACATCTGGCCCTTAATGCTCTCCACCACAAATGGGATGCAGTTGACCCTAAATTTAAATAAATAGCGTTTTCATCTGACTAGTACTACATAAGGACTCATTAGTATAGTGGAATTCCATCATCTTGATGGGAGTTATATTCAGAGGATATCGAGGGACATTAGTTTATTGAATGCAGAATCAGTCAGTTTGCATGATTCTTTATTAAAGGGAGGGAAAGGGGCTTCTGCCTGAAAGCGTGGACAGAGACAAGTCTTCTGACTAACTAAAATCAGCTTCACACAATTAAAACATGAAATTAAGTCAAAGAGGTACATTCTACAGGTTCACAGCGAGTAAGAACCAACAAAATATCAGTGTTACTTGTGTTCTTGGTGTTGGACTCCTTGTCACAGAGAATACAATGCCAGATTCTAACATCAGTGCGGCCTTCACAATATCTTACAACTGAATATTTGCCTCCTCTGCCTCCCATGCTTTGCAGATGCTGAGATTCACCACCCAACCAATTAATTGCAACAAACATTACCTTCACACAGTAGCAAACAGAAATGGTGCCTCTGGTGCCTGGAACAGAAAAAGACTTATGCACAGTAGAAAGAAATACAATACTTTAAAATGGAGTCAGGCACCTAGGCCCACCCATGTCAATGGTTAGATGCTCATTTTCTAAGTTTCTAAAACATACTCAAACGATATGTGGCTAATAATGGGAGATTTTAATGCCAACCTAATGGAGACAGGCCCAGATCTTTCCCTTCAATCCTCATTGGATAATCAAATGTGGGTGGAGATAAGGTCTCAGTACCAAAGGAAGGAAGGTCAAGGGACAAAGATGGCAGCGTGCTTAAACCAACTAGGTCTCCACATCTTAAAAGGAAGACTCGGATCAGACCTGCCCGCTGCATATACCCATGTATCCTCCTCTAGAATGGCCACTCAGGACTATATATGGATCTTGGTTGCCCACTTTCTCCTTGTGCAGGAATTTGTGGTAACTCCTTCACCGGTAAGTGATCACGCCGTCTTAACGTGCAAAGTTTCATCCCGGCAGTGTTACTGCCCAAAAATCCATCTGATTGTGAAAGAATCCAATTTGGAGCTTGTAAGAAAACTACGGAGGACTGTGGATAATCAGGAAATAATTGAAGAGAAGGTGGATGACCTTTTGGTGAAATTGAAACAGGAGTCCAGTGATCAATTGACCGCATCGACGTGGGAAATGGCCGTTGTGGACCTTAGAGAAAACTTAGCCACAAAGATAATTAAAAGGCCAAACAACCCTACTTCACTCACACCCTACCTCTCCGAGCATAAGCAATTTACAATGAACATTAAGCACAAATTAAATAACTTATTGCGCAGGAGCGCTTACAATGACATAGATTGCAAATCCTTGCGAGATAAGATATCGCTCACTCGCAAGGAATACAGGAAGGCACGGTTCACATCTCAGAGAATGAAAGAAGAACATCATTGGGCATCTGCCCACGAAATCATAATATCAAAGGATAAAAGAAGATTCTGGAGCTGGGTAAATAATGTATTAGATCTGCCCAACTCCCCACAGTAACAAACATCTCCCCTGCTGAATCGGAGGCCTACATTTAAGCACTCTATGTAGAGCCAGCCAGAACCATCTGGCCCAGCCTCTTCAGTCCTAATCACACTAACTCTCATCTCGGATTGGCGTCCACTATTAAGATAACTTCAAACCAAGTTGCACTCATAATAAAGAAAATGCGCCCAGGTGGGGCACCAGGTCCAAATGGCATGCCAACACAGATATACAAAGCATCCACCCATAAGTGGGCCACAATGCTGGCCCCCTTATTTGAGGCTAGCAGAATGGGTGGGACCATTCCAGACTCCTGACGAGGCTCTCTTCTAGTCCCCATTCATAAAAAAGGCCGGCGGTCCAATCCTGACAATTACTGTATGATTGCCCTCCTTGATGTGGAAGGGAAGGCATATGCAAGTGTTCTTTTACAAGAAATGACTACCTGGGTGGAAGACCACAAATTATTACCCTTCACTCAAACCGGTTTCCAAAAGGGCTGCCACATCGAAGATAATTTGATCGGCTTAGCTCACATGATTGAGAGTACACTTGCTACCAAAGGAAAATCACTATATTTGGGATTCATTGATTTCCGAAAACCCTTTGACAGCGTTGTTCACCCTAAACATTGGGAAAAATTAACAAAATGGGGCATCCTGCAGTCCCTTCTGAACGCTCTCATTGCCCTATATACTGACACATGGGTAAAAATAAGAGTTTCCTCGAGATTGTTAACCACCAATAAAATCATGACCAATAGAGGCTTAAAGCAGGGATGTATTGGCTCCTCTACTCTTCAATTTGTATTTAGCAGACCTCCCTGAGTGGCTGGCCCTCTCCCGAGCATTTCCACCTCAAATCGAATCTACTAAAATTCAATCAATGCAATACGCTGATGATACAATCCTTCTCAATCAAACCAGGTGGGCCTCCAAAAACTCTTTGATTCTGTGGCTCTGTACTGTGAAACAAACTCTTTGGAGCTTAAAATCACCAAAATTAAGGTGATGATAGTCTCGCGCTCACGAGCAAGAAAGGGAAGGGAAGTCAATAGAAATAGTGACTTCATATAAATATCTGGGTGTCTGGATGGTTCACGGACGGAGACCAGAGCAGCACATCGCCGCTATGCAGGGTGTGGCCCGTAGTTTGGAGGAGACTTTCGTAAGTACTAAGAAAGCCCTACACTCTCCAGATTTTTCGCCACTAATCAGAGTGATAGGCGCCAAACTTTTATCGACAATAGCCTTTGGCGCCACAATCTTTAAAGACAAAATGTTCACCTGGCTAGACAGAGCGCAGTCAGTGTGTTTGTGCAGTGTTCCATTTACCTAACTCGACCTCTCACACCCAAATACGTATGGAGTTCTCTTTGTCATCTCAACACTGGGTTATGAAAGCAAGGTTTGTCGCCTATTGCTTAAAAAACGAAACGGCTTGTGATTTTACACTTAATAGTTGCATATGGTCCCTATTAAACAACCCTAGTACTTCCTGGAGCCTAATTTTTAACATTCTGCCTGGACGCACTAGAGCAGGGGTCTCCAAACCGGTCCTGGAGGGCCGGATCCATGCCAGATTTTTAAAATTACTACATGTATCTCAATGGGGATATCCAAAAAATCTGGCATGGATCCGGCCCTCCAGGACCGGTTTGGAGACCCCTGCACTAGAGGCTCAAGATATATGGGTATATATGCCCATAGGGTCGGTCGCAAAAGTCCTGACCAAACAAGCAAAGATCTTGCCACTGGAATATTATGCTCTAGCCGTAAAAAATCTCTCCCATGGCAGTTGGGCATCAGAACTCTATGCCCCAAAACCCTGCCATACTACTTGTTATCAACTATGAAACCATGTGTGAAACACCACCTAATGAAATTAAGTTTTGGCCTAATCCCGCTGATCGCGTACAAGGTACTAGGTACAAGGAAGATGTGCCCACTCAGTGCTATTTTTGTAACAACGGGGAAGAAAGTGTAATCCACGTCTTGTGCATCTGCAGAACCTTATTTTCTTTACAAACTTTTTGGCTGCTCCCAATTTGGCTGATCCTGAATGTCCGGACATGCCAAGAAGCTCTAGAAGAGTGTATGAAGGGCGACTCAGCTCAGATGGTCGCCCGTTTTGTAAAATACATGTCCGAGATCAATTCTGTGTTACCAGCAGACGAGCACCAAGAATCTTTGCTGTGCCAGTTATGAGCATCTCTGCTACCATGAATTCCTATTTTTAATAGAACTTGGAAAATAATTTTTGTACGTATTTCAATGATTTTAATTAATTGTCCAAATAAAAAAAATATATAATAATATATATAATAATAATATATAATTAGCCAATGCAATAAGTTTCAGCACTATATAAGATGATATAAGCGTGTCACATCAAAGTTCAAAAACAATTGGCGCATAAAGAAACGCCCAGATCCAGGATGTATATTCCTTGATCAAGTTTCACTTTATTTTTCATAAAAGGATTTTTTCTTTAATGTTCCACAAATAAACGATCATAGCCAACACGTTTCATCTTTCAAGAGACTTCTTCAGGGCTATTAAAAAATACATACAAATATATTTTTTAAAAATTAGCCTAAACCCATCAATTACAATTTCATAAGATAAAAAAAACATTACTACAGACTTACATTCTTACAACAACAGGTACATAATTACTTCCTTCAAAACACAGCCTATAAGCACATCCATTGAACATAGAAAATTCAAATTAGAATGCAGTCAAAAAACAATATTTGTCTACTAGGGTGTTTGTATAGTCATGATCACTGAGTTAAACAGTTAGCATGGTTTGTTAAAAAACAAGAATAGTAATAAAGTATATTAAAAAAAAGAGAGAGGAGGCTCCATAAAAACATTCTTATGGTAATGATAAACGTATGGCATTCAATATGTTTATTAGATGGTCGTAAAATTTCAAATCCAGTGGTCATACAGTTTCTATAAATGTCAAAGACTCTGAAATAGCAGACAAATAGAGTATGAAAAAAAAACTCATCTTTTTATGTTTAGTATAGATATTTGTATGAATAACATGCATCTTCTTTTTTTAAATGTACTCTCACATTGGTGTTTAATCTACATAAACCATGTATCACTTGATTTAGTATGTAGATCCTGTGTCTATAGATCAAAGAGATCATCCATATATAACGTCCTATCCCTCATCCTAATCTTGAAATCTGACTTCCATAATAAAAAGTAGAAACCCAGGGAAGTCAATACAAGATGAGTCACGCTAAAATTTTCAATAATTAGAACATCACTGAGTTGCGGAGCTTTTGGTTTCATCAGTCTTCATTTGCAAATTTAGTTGGTGACTGCGTATTCATAAGTGGCCACTGTCCATAAGTCTGGACCTTATTCAATGTAACACTACATAGATACTGCGGGGAAACGCCAAGAAAAACCGGGCATGGTGCACAGGTTTCATGCAGCTAAGGATACGACAGCGGCGGCCATCTTAGGAAGGTTGGATCCATTGTGGAGAGACCTGTGAACACAATTAATTTTGTGCGGCAACGCACTATTACCCTTAATTATGGAGAAAGAAACTATGTGACTCTGCCTCTGTATTTTCATAGTAAATAACTGCTTGAGTAGATTCAAATATTCTGTTACATTCGCAACGTGATATTCATTGAACACGAGCGACTATAAATGTATTCATTCTCTAGATATATGTAAAGCCAAGGTGTTAGATTGTAATTCGCCCGCATTAAAAAGTTAAAGAAGCTTTACACGTATCCTGTTTAATTGTTATCTTCAGAACACGAGTTTCCCAATCAAGTTGATAGCGATAGTGGCCATCTTTTAAATCTCGTCCCCCTATGTCTTCTGTATATGCATATCTGCCTTTCATGGATTATGCCGCTTCATTATCTATGTACACAACAGACTACGGAGTGTAACTAAATTACACTTATTAATAAAAGTGTATTCACCATGACATCCCAAGGTTAAAATAAATCAGACTCAATATTCTAATGGGGGTTAGACATATGTAAAAGGTTAGCATATCTCACTACTGCTTACCGACAGTGGCATAATAACCACCCGCATGTGTAGTCAGCATTACATTTTTTTCGAAAACCGAGCATACGTAAATCCACATTTTTTAAATCCCTAGCCCGGAAATAGAATACCATGTGACTCTTATCTATCTAAAAACAAGGCCTTCCACCACAAGTAAATATAGAGGCCATATTGGAACAGTTTTCAGCACCATAAGGAGCAATATTCCATACCTACGATATATAATAAATTTCTTTTATTATTTATTTATTTTTTATTTATATTTTATTTTATTATTATTTTTATTATTTTATTATTATTATTATTATTTTTATTATTTATTTATTTTTCATTTATATTTTATTTTATTATTTTTTATTTATTATTTTTATTATTTATTGGGGGTGCGCTTCGATGCACCCCCAATGTGTTTCGACAAAGCTGCCCAAAGAATAATGCGCTTTTTCTACTTTAAAGTAAACATTCACACTCAAACGATATTTGATGTTGCTTCCACGAGTAAAATACCTTGTTGCTCCTATCCACAGTCCTAATATATTTCTATTTTGAAATAAGCATTCGAACTAGAACAGTTTTGGATATTCCTACCAAGAGTGAACGACCTCATGGCTCCTCTTGCATGTAAACAGAGCTACGAGGTATGCGTGCATATAAACGTGGTGGCCATATTGTAACATTTGCAGTGTCACAAGGACTGTATTTTATATCTACATGCTATGTTATCAGATCCAACTTTTTCTAAAATAAATGCCAGCATTAAACATTGAAAAACACATGAATAAAGGATTAACATGGTTGAAGACGAATCAATTATATTTTCAAGAATAGATGTGTTACAAAAGCTCAGAATAAAAGGGCCATTGCACTACCAGGCTCACATTCCAACATCGATCTCTCAGACTATGTGACTGTCCCATAATTCCCAAACAAATTACTAGTCATCTAAAGGAACATTTTGACATGCAGAACAAACATGTGTACACAGTCCTCAGATGTGTCACAAGAAATGATGCATCTCATCATTGGTATTGAGCCCAAATTTTACAGCCCTGAGACGGCACATCCATGACGCCTTCCATTGCCTGAGAAGCAAATCTCTATCACCTTCTGGTTCAGGCATCTTCACATGGTTGTATGGCATTACAACGCAAGCTTTTACCCCGCATGCCATTACAACACGGGGATTACAGCGAAAGTCATTACAACGACTTTCGCTGGAGAGCGCTGGATAGTGGAATAGTTTAATTTTCTATTCCAACTACAGCCCAAGGTTACAGTAGGGAAGGTGTTGGATAGACAATTAAACTATTCCCTATCCAACAGCGCCCTCCAGCAAAAGTCGTTGTAAGGACTTTCGTTGTAATCCCTGCGTTGTAATGGCAGTGCGAGGTAATCGCCGCGTTGTCATGGCTGTTCTCCCTTCACATGATCAATACCGTAAAATTTTACGTTTTTAATATTCGGATGCTCACGTTGTATGTGCATAAAGATCGGATATAGTGCGTTGCAGCGCAAAATTAATTGTGTTCGCAAGTCTCTCCACAATGGATCAAACTTTCCTAAGATGGCTGCCACTGTTGTATCCTTAGCTGCATGAAACCTCTTTTTCTTGACATTTCCCCCAGTATCTATGTAGCGTTACATTGAATGGGAAACAACCTTTACAACGCAACTTTTGCAACGCACTACCATTACAATGAAACTTTTACTACGCAACATCCATTACAACGCATGCATTTACAATGCAACCATTACAACGCATGACACTATAATGCACACCACTACAACGCATGCCATTACAACGCATAACATTACAACACAGAGTACCCTTGCACTATCCAACACTTACCCTACTGTTGCACCACCTGGAGTTAGAATAGTAATTTTTACTCCTACACTATCCAACACTTACCCTACTGTTGCACCCCCTGGAGTTAGAATAGCAATTTCAACCCCTACACTATCCAACACTTACCCTACTGTTGCACCCCCTGGAGTTAGAATAGTAATTTTTACCCCTACACTATCCAACACTTACCTTACATGCAATGTAATGTTATGCGTTGTAATGGTATGCGTTGTAAATGTAGTATGCGTTGTAGCGGAATGCGTTGTAAAGGTAGTTTCAAAGAATTCGTTGTAATGGTATGCGTTGTAATGGATGTTGTGGTGTAAAAAATGCGTTGTAAAGGTAGGCGTTGTAAAAGTATGCGTTGTAACGTCATACATCCCATTGAATAAAGTCCAGACTTATGGACAGTGGCCACTTATGACTACGCAGTCACCTACTAAATATGCAAATGAAGACTATTGAAACCAAAAGCTCCGCAACTCAGTGATGTTCTAATTATTGAAAAATTTAGCGCGACTCATCTTGTATTGACTTCCTGGGTTTCTGCATTTAACTTTGGAAGTCAGATTTCACGATTAGGATGAGGGATAGGACATTATATATGGATGATCTCTTTCATCTATAGACACAGGATCTAAATTCTAAATCGAGTGATACATGGTTTATGTAGATTAAACACCAATGTGAGTATACATTTTAAAAAAAGAAGATGCATGTTATTTGTACAAATATCTATACTAAACATAAAAAGATAAGATATTTTTTTCATACTCTATATGTCTGCTATTTCAGAGACTTTGACATTCATAGAAACCTTATGACTACTGGATTTGAAATTTTACGACCATCTAAAGAACATATTGTATGCCGTACGTTGAAGGTGGAGGGTTTATCATTACCATAAGAATGTTATTATGGAGCCTCCTCCCTCTTTTTTGAATATACTTTACTACTATTCTTGTTTTTTAACAAACCATGCTAACTGTTTTACTCAGTGATCATGACTATACAAACACGCTTGTAGACAAATATTATTTATTGACTGCATTCTAATTTGATTTTTGTATGTTCAATGGATGTGCTTATAGGCTGTGTTTTGAAGGAAGAGATTATGTTCATGTTTTTGTAAGAATGTAAGTCTGTAGTAATGTTTGTTTTATCTTATGTAATTGTTATTGATGGGTTTAGGCTCATTGTTTTAAACTATATTTATATGTATTTTTTAATAGCCCTGAAGAATGCATTGGCTATGATCGTTTATTTATGGAACATTAAAGAAAAAATCCCTTTATAAAAAATAAAGAGAAACTTTGTCAAGGAATATACATCCTGGATCTGGATGGTTCTTTAGGTGCCAATTGTTTTTGAACTCTGATGTGGCACGCTTATATCATCTTATATAGTGCTGAAACTTATTGCATTGGAAGTTGCTGTAGGGTTTGTTCCTATTTTTAGGGGAGTACTCCCTGGTTTCGTGCACTATTTGACATTCAGACACTTTATTCATTCATTGATTTGTTGAGTGCGGACTCAAATAGCCTCTACCCTCATTTCTTTGGTTTTTAATATATAATTAAATGCTCATTTTCTAATTATACTAAATCTAAGTGTAAAATAATGTGTCCACGCATACATGTAAAAGTTATGCTACCAGCATCCAATATTAACCTGTTTCTGTATGGATTGTATTTTCTTATCAAGTGATTATTTTTGGATACTGAGAAGGGTTTCATGGAGGCTCATAACTTCACTTCTCATTTATTGTTGCTAAACAACAGGCACATTTTCACAAAACATAAGTAAGTGAAAAAGTGTCAGAGCATTTCTGCTAATTGTTTATTCTGAAAATGTTCAGCAATGTTCAGATACAATAAATACACTAGGAACAGAGTATAATGAGATAATTTCTGCTGCTCTAACCACTTTATTTTGTAATGGTTGGCCCTCTTCTGTGTTCTAAGGTGATCTCTGAATCAAACATTTTCCTCCAATTGTCATCCATTTCTTTCACTGTCCAATTTGACCAGGCAATTTTTTAATCTTTGAATTTCAAACTAAATATTTCAAAATATATACCAATATTGTTTGATCCATTTTTTAAAAACTGTCTTGTATTACTTTTCTATTAGACTGTTTGTATGACTTTTATCAGGGCATACTTTCAATTAATTTCTTCTGGATTCTTGATTGTTGTATCTCTACTTCATTTATGTTAGTCAAAAATCTTTTTATTCTGTATGTTCATGCTAATGGTAAATATTGCATTAAGGGTTTTGGATGAAAGATATTGAAACATAAACATTGTACTGATCCGGTGGTTTTGATAAAAAATATATATTTTCCATTCACAAGCATTGAATTTGAACTTCTAAAACTGTTTTTTCAGCCTCACTCATTCCTTGTGAGAATTTGATTGTGAGATGAACGACATTAATTATTGTCATATTTTCAATGAGATTTTCTTCTCTTAGAATTTATCTCCCAAAGTCACTTAGGCAGGGCTTGTGATATTGACATGATGCCAGATAGAAAGGCTAGTTCTAACTGAGCAAAGTCTTATGTTCAAAGTCATCCTAAGCACTGAAATTATATTTTTTTAAAAGGCAATCTCTTCCCTGGGCTGAGCCCTGGCAGCACAGTAGCTTCAATAAAAAAAAGTCTTTGACAGCCTGTCTTCTATCCAGGGTTGGTATTCCTGTAATTGCAAGACTGATTCTAAAACCAAGTTACAAGCCACTTGCCATGAAAGAAGAACTGGGCCCAGCTTTCCCTAGGGTGGCCTCCCATCTTAACAAGTTTAGTATAAAAATTAAATTAAGTGAGCTATGATACACATACAGTATTTGCTAATGTAGTTTCCTCTTGGATCTACACTGAGGCTTACTCCATATACCATTTAGTTATTTTATTTGTCATTTAGGGTCACCTGATAGTTTCTGTAGGCAACATATTCTTCCTAAAGAGTGTACTTCTCTAACTCTCCCTAAACAGGTAAAAATCTAGATGTGGTATTAATTTGTTTTACTTTATAAAGCGTGTTCACTTTAGTAAGGAGTATAACTATATGTTCAAAGATCTGACTGCAAAAGACCAGTCACAGTATTTGTGTGGTAAGTAAATAGGTCAGCTTGTAAAATTCAAAATCAGAGTGGTTTGTAATCTATCCTACTTCATGAATGTTAAAAAGGATAGGTTACAAAATTGTGAAGCATACTTTTTTTTCAAATGCAGCCAATTTTCCTAAAAGAACACAGAACTGAACATAATTATTTTTTAACTTTTTAGTGAAGTTTGTTTGAGAGTTGCTTACTCCCCAACAATTCTTTTTAAACAATTCATGACGGGTTATCACTCCATCTTGAGAGCTGGTAACTTTTCAATATTCTGCAACCCGATTTTCGGTACATTGCATTCTGGGGGAGCGGGGTTTGCTATACCTAAATATTTAAGTATATTCAGTAAATAACCCCCGCCACTTGTTGTATAGACCTTTACTCATCAACAAGGAGAAATGAAAAGGAGCAATCATCTACCCAATCCAATAACATAATAAATAGTTGATGACTTTTAGTGCCATCAATAAAGAAAGTTTTCTATGAATTAAAGGGTTACATTTGTCAATTTCTTGAGTTTTTCATCATTTTTGTTCAATAAGAATTAGTCTTTAATGTATCAGCATTAGAAATTAATACAATCCAACAAACAACATTTCAACATAAGAAAAAATACAATATTTGTAAAAATTAAAGTTAATATTGTAATAATACAATGTGTGTGTTCCATAAAGGAAGTTCCCTAATTTATTTTGAAATGAGTATAAGATATGGTGTCCGTTCAGATACCCAATAAAAGAGTTCTGTTGAGAGAATCAATGCATGAGCATAAAGCCTTTGCATCAAGCTGGAAAGTATTCTCAGCCATAAATCAGCAACATCAGCATATATGCTAATCAACCTCCCATGAGGAGAGGTATCATTTCAGGCAGCTGAGCGATGCATCTCCAGCAAAAGTGAGTAAGAGAAGGCCCCTCTAAGAGAAAAGCTCAAAGGAAAAGCTCTCCTCTATTCTAGGAACACACACTAATATCAACGCATAATATTTTGAATGGTACCAAGTGTCTATTTTGCCTTCAGCAGCGTCCCATAGCATTTTAGTAGACTCCTGGGAATAGGTAAACTCCCCAACTTCTCACACCTGCATACAGACACAAGTCCTTGAAAAGTTATGTTGTCCATATTTTGCAGTCTGGACTGTACCTCCCACGAATCACCCTTCCTGTTGTCTTTCTCCTCTCTGTGAAAACCTCACTATCAGTTGTCCAATACAAAACAATTTGCCTACTAACAGAAGGCTTCTGGAAAATTACAACCTCTGAAGAAAGAAGAAAAAAAACATCTCAATCTGAGAAACAGACTGGTCAATGCTATTACATTATTTCTAGTTAATATGACATTGACATTTAGGCTAATTTAAGTCAGTACATTATTTTTTCTTTTATATGCATGTAATGCCTGAATATTAGTGCTTACTGTAAATTTGCATTCAAATGTACATAATATTTTCACATACTTCTTGCACTGTTTCAGGTAAATGTGCATTTAGTGGTAAGAGATAAATTACAGTCAGCAACTTCCCCCTCTGATGGTTGAATGCCCATCACAATTTCTCACAAGTGAGTCTTTTAAAGTCCACATTTCTCTTCTGCTTTTCATCATATTTATTTTTCAAAGTTTCAATCTCCTTCAGGTTCTTGTATGCCCTATTCTTTCTTTCTAACATTTCTATTTCTTTTCTCACTTACTTTGTCTTTCTTTGGTTTTCATTTTTATTAGTTAGCATCTAAATCCTTCCTATAAAATATATAAACCTATCAAACATGTGCCAGCAACAAATTTAGGTTCCAACATGACCTTAAAAAGTCATCCTTCCAGAGTTGTAAACCAATTGCTAATGGCATAAGACTCCTTGCCTAAAGTTCCTAACACTCTAGTTGTCTCTACAGTTTCTAATTCAGGTTTTAGATCAGAAATGTTTTTTGCAAATTCTTCAATCTTTCTACTTTCATCAGTTATTTATGAGCATGAATGTTGACCAATCGACATTTCGCAGACTCCACCTTTCTCTGCTAATAATATATCTGAAGTTAATCGATCTTGTAAAACCATTGATCTAAATGCTACTAACTCTGTGTTACCTTCTAATAAAGCACCAGACGTACTTGTAGCCAATTTATCTGCTACATTAGAAAGTCTTTTAATTTTCTTATCATTTAAAACTACTCTTATAGATTGAATTATTGCTCCAAAAATATCTCCTACTAATTGTGTTCCATCAGTGGTACTATGTGTGTGTCCCTGAGACTGAGCCATTTTCAAAGCATCTAAGCTATTCACATGATACGTTTTGGGAAATAACAAAGATAAATAGCAAACACCCTCCCTATCACCAGATAACTGAAAATATGCATCCCGCCCCAAACAAAATAAACTCCGGGAGTAACTGCCTCTTCCCCTGTTAAAATTTGAACAGGTCCTCCAAGAACTTAAAAGGTGTGTTCACAGGTACTTTTCCCAATTTGCCTATTTTTAAACTGATTTCTCCTTTTATACATCATTTCCCTTTTTGTCGTCTATCTAATTTTAATTTTGGATATGTAATTTTCTTTTTCTACTGATCTTTCACTTTCTTCCAAACATTCCTTAAAACATCTTCTTTGTTTGCCTTATGAAATATGTGAGGTTGTTTTTCTTCTAATATTAAAATACATCTCTTCTCTAAGGGTCTCATTATACATGTCATTATTTTTTCATATGTCTTTACAGTGTCTATAACTGCAGGGGACCTTCCAAAAATACCCGGCAACCTCCATATCCTTAGTTTGTGAGTGAGAGTTCATTCTTTTCTGAAGGGAAACTTTAGAAAGGATCATGTCATAGTTGGAAAAATAATATTCAAAACATTCCTGTCTATAAAATAAACTCAATAATATACTACATGTATCTGCAAATGAAAGTGGAATGTGGTGATACGTCATATCTTCAGCAGCTGAGGAGGGTTAAGTGTGTGCAAACCTAGCAATCCTTAGTGTCTAAAGCTTGAGTGTATTGCTGACCTTGTCTAGAATAGACACTAGTTGCTAAACTTTCTTTTGAAACATCTCTAAAGGAAGCATTTATTTTCTTCTCATCTAATGTGGGAGTGGGTGGTAATGATGTAGGAGTAAATGTTGTTATTTCTGTCTCTGGTGTTAATCCATTCCAACTAGAATAACTATAATTGCTAACACAACAACTATTAATGTAACAATAATTAATATTCAACACTTAGCTTTGGCAAGGACACACATGTTTGTCTACAGTCAGAACTTCAGTAGAAAATAGCAGCAGGCAGGTTCAATACTATGTGTCAGCTTCTACTTGTGCAAACAAGCAAATCCATTGGCGATTAACTTGCCGTTATTTCATTCAGTTTATGTACACAAGTCTCTGTGAGGCATCCCGTGCCCTACTCCATCTTCTTTTAAATGTGTTATCCCTACTCTTCTACTGCAACCTTGGCCCTAGAGACTTCTTCTTAATTCTTTTATTTGTCTTTGTTAATGAATAATTATCGAGTTCAATTATCGGAGTCTTTATAATTCAGTTAAACACAGTTCATTGTTTGTAAAATCAGATCGCTCAGCTCTGTATTAACTAAATGTTGCTTGTCAGGTTTTTCTTGAAAATGTTGTTTCAAGAGTTTGTTCGGTTTTTGATCTGTTCCATTAGAAATGTTCTCTCTGTAGTAAGTCCTTTCAGGTGCTGAATACCTGCGACAAGGTACTCTTGCCCACTTGCCTCTCCTCTGTGTCTGTTGATCTTCCTCTGACTCACTTATGACACTAGATTCTGTTTCCTCAGTGATGGTTTGTGGTATGTGTTCAACTGACCCACTTATTCTCAATTGTCCTCCTCTACTTTCCCATCTTGATTTCCATAGAGGTCCTTCTCTTCTCACACTTGTTCCCTCACCAGTACCATTTGGTGACTCTGGTGACATTTCAACAGCCTCTCTGCTTTCAGCTCTTCATTCTCCATTTTCAGTAGGTGCTACCACACCATTTTCTGAGATTTTAGAAACGTGTACAAGTGAGACATTTTGCTCTACTTCACTGCCCTCTGATGTTTCTGGACATAAAGAAATAGCTGGTCTCAGACTTGGCTCAAAGAACACCACTCTTCATATGGACACCTCACTCTCTGGGTGTGCGAGGCATGCACCCAATTAGGTATGCCAGCACAATTGACCGTAGCGTTGGTGTTCAGGATCCCTTGGTAGAGGCCTTCCACCTCCACTACAAGCAGGATTTTCTAACTTTTTACATTTAAAATACAATTGTCACTGTTAAAATCCTGCCACTGTTCCTGGTTTGGACTAGCAGTGACAGCTCCAACCTGGTGAGAAACAGAACGCACCACATCAGGTAATCCTTTGCAGTAATTGAGTATCATGTCATCTGTCATTATCACAAGCACATTAGCAGGCACAGCAGGCAGACATATAGCATCTGGCCATTTCAGTAAGGGGGATGCACAAACTTTGGCCAATTGGGATTTCAACATCCCGTTTATCTGTTCAACTATCCTCAAAGTCTATAGCTACAATGCAATCTACTTGAAGGGCCACATACAAGATTCTAAGAACCTCATTTTTGTAAATGAGTAACTCGGTCTGAATCTAGAGAACCGGGAATCGAACCATGGAATGAGTTCTCATAACAGCAGTTTTGCTACAGTGAGACTGTCTTCTTCGTGTTGGGTAGGCTTCCACCCATCGGAAGACAATGCATACTACAAACAGGACATATCTCGGCCCAATACAGGCAGGCATTTTAATAAAGTCCTTCTGCATCCTGTTAAAGGGCCCTCCCAATCTCCTTATATGCCTTAATGGTACAGGTGTTCTCCTTCCTACATTCAACTGTTGACTTGCCATGCACCTATGGCACACTTTTTCAGCTACAACTCTGAGTTGAGTTTTAAACCAGTTTTGTCTGAAAAGCTGAACCACTGCTGTTCCCCAATGTGTGCAGAGCCATGGAAATGCCGTGCTACAGGAAACAACAAACTATCTGGCAACACTTGTTTCCATCAGCTGAAATATAATTTGCAGTTTTGACACATCCTATTTTGATCCACTCTTGCTGTACTGCCTCTGACTAAAACTTCTTCCTGAAACCTTTTAATTTCTTCCCACATATCAGCTATTGACAACAGCATGGAAATGGTAGTGTCCATACTCCATATCAGATTCATTTATATATTCTCCTTCAAATATGCATGCCACAATTTCACAATATCATGCAACTTCTTCTGCATATCGATTCCCAACTGTAACATAGTCATAGCCACTTCTTAGTACTACACATTTGACCAAAGCAATTTATTGTGGCAATTGTAAAGCTTCTAACAATTTCCACTTATATTCACCATTTGTTATGGGAGAACCAGATGGTGTCATTTATCCCCTCTGTGACCACTACTGCCCAAAACCATGGACCACGCCAAAGCCATACTGACTATCCGTAAATATAATCACTTTCAATTGGGTTGAACAATTGCATGCTCTTATAAAGGTGATCAGCTCCGCCACTTGCAGAAGTAGGACCTCAATACAAAGAGGCTTCAATCTTTTCATGAAATATCTAAATAGGATAAGGTCTTTTTAAAGTTCCCTCATTGTCTTTCAAACATGAGCCATCCAAAAAAAATACATTGTCGGACTCATCTAGGGGGTTCATCTTTAATGTCTGGTCTAAACTTGGTGCATAAATATACAATATCCAGGCAGTGATGTTCAACCTCTTCCTCATCAACTTAATTTTCAGGCAGGTGTAACAATGTAGTATAAGTGTTTGACACCTCTTAAAAATTACATTTTCAGCAGCAAGAATTTACTTTTCATATTTTGAAAGTCTGATGTTTGTCAAATACTGAATTGTGGTGCATGTGAGCAATATTTCTATGGAGTGGGGGACCATCACTGTAAGAGGATGTCCCATCACTATGCTCTCACATCTCTCAGTTCTGAAACTAACCATCCCAACTGTTTTAAAGTAGCCAGGCAGTCCTGCGACAACATGGTCAAGAGTAATTGAAAACATGGCACACGTCTTTGCGAATCTCCATGTAACTCAGTAAGCACTGAGGAAGCGCAGCACTCATTCTCTCTGCAAAACAATGTGAACATTTTACTGTAATCAAGCAGGGCACAATAGAGACTTTCTTTCAGCCCTAGGAACGCTTTCAAGCAATAGCTGTTACATGGATGTGAAGCAGATGACAGGGGCGGCCTTAGGCATGTGCAAGCTGTGCACCTGCACAGGGCACCAAACCCCAGGGGCCTCCATGCCAATATATATCCTTAATATAATAATCCTCTGAGGAAGGACACATATTTGCGTGGTGGCCCCTGGCAGGGATTTGGCGGCCTCCGGCTCTGTTCCACTTCCTAACACCCTGACCCCCCCTCCTGACCTCCAGGGGGCTCTGCCCCACCCGGACCCCCTCTTCCAGGGCCCCCTACCTACGCTCCCAGCCCAGGGCCACCAGAGCCACCCTTGTAGATGAGATAAGGCACATCTCTGTGCATCAACTTCAGTAAAAGCTTGGCCACTAGAAAAAAGTTAGGTATTAACTGTCAACACTAGCCCACCATTTCAAGGCACATTCTGACTTCTTTCTGAGTTCTGGGAGGACTCATCTTCAATATTGTCTCAATTCTCTCTTGTGACCCCTTTCGTATTCCCTTTTCTATGAGATGTCCCAAATATAGAACTTCTTTTTGTCAGTATTGCAATTTACCCGGGGACACCTTGTGTCCGTTCTCAGCTAAATGATTTTAAAGAGCTTATGTATTCTGTTTACAAGCTTCTTGTGTACTTGATGCCATAAGTAGGTCATTAATATATTGTGCAAGAACTGATTGCAAGGCATTTGTAAAGTCTCAGAGTTCTTTTTCAAGATCCGAATAAAGAATAAAGGGCTCTCTATATACCCTTGTGGAACTCGGTCCCTGCCAAAAATCTATCTCTGAGGAGAAATGAGAACAAGAATTGACTGTTCTCATGTATGTATGTATAGGCGTTCTTATATAGCGCTACAACTGATGCAATGGGATAGAGAAAAAGGCCTGGCAAAGATCCACAACAGTAAACCACATGGCATTGCATGGAATTTAAAATAATATTGTTGCTGCATCCAGTATCATGGGACAACATGAAATCACAATACTATTAATTCTTCAAAGGTGCAGTACAATTCGATACTTGCTGTTAGGCTTCAGAAAACCCATAATAGGCGAATTGCAAGGACTTCCAATAATAGTTGCATATCTTCAATCGCCGGAGCAATTCTAACCACTGTTTCAGATGTTAAATTATATGGGGGTGACCTCAGACAAACTGCATTTGGCTATATGGTGATTCATACTGGTCCTACACCTTTTATTTGTCCAATGTATTTTCCTAAAGTGTCCCATACTTCTGGTTTAACTGACTCTCTGAAATCGGGAGGTAAATCCTCTACTGCTCTTACAGTATACAAACCTACAGCTGTTTCTTGTGGAGCCATTTTAAATTCAACATCTTCATTGTGTGTTTAAAATTCAACACCATCTGTGTGCAGTAAATAGCGCAATTTATCTTGCTAAAAGGATCCCTTCCCAGCAGATTGACATGACTTGAATCACATGCCATAATTTGGTGATCTACCTAAAATGAGCCTATTTTACAGGGACTTTTTCTTGAAACAGGATTAGGTATTTGCTTATTTGTGATGCCCACAACTTGGATCTACTTACCCAAGAAGGGTAGGTGTGAGACTTCCTCTGTTCTAACAGTGAAATGGATAGCACCTGTGTTGATGAAAAATGACACTTGGTGACCCTTTATCTCTCCTTCTACAAATGGTCCACTTTGGTCTACCTATAGATCTATGCCAAATAAGCAATCTTCCTCCTGCCTCAGGCACCACCATTGGGAATTTTCAGAATCAAAGTGCTCATTCTTCAGCATCGGGAAATATTGAAATGGGTTCTGATTTTGAAATAATTAGAATTTGCTCTTGGTTCCTATTTCATATTAAATATAGAAGTACCCATATTTTGTGGGGTAATTAGGGCTTGTGGAACCTGACTGTGTTGACATCTGCATTTGTTGAACTGAAACCTGAACTGGGACATTTTGCATTTGTGTTTGATTGGCACTTTGCATTTGCTCATCACCACTTGGTTTTGGATTCTATCAACATGCTCTTCCAATGCCAGAGCCTATTACAACAGCAACAAGGAATTGGTTTCTTCAGTGTTGCAATATCTACTCCTGAATTTGGACCAATTGGAACACCTCAACCTCTTCCCTGAGTGACTTTCACTCCACGTTGAATCACTGTCCTCCATTCTGTTAACCAATACCCTGCATTCCACCAGGATTCCCTGAATATGACAGATTTTGAAATCCCTTTTGCGATAACTTAGTCTGAGCCAACATAAAAAAAATGTTGAGCCTCTTTTGCTTCATGTCTTGCTCATCACTACAATAAATTGCAGATCTCAAGATCTCATCTAAGAGTTTTGTCTGTCAACAAATTGCATTCTGGTGTATGTGCATATTAACTTCTGGTTGCAACCCAAGAACGAATTGTGGCACAAAACTTCCCATATCTCTCTTCTCTGGATTTTCTTGTCTCCTGTGCTGTTTAACCACCTGCAACAATTGTTCATAATAAGCATGCACCGATTGCTTAGGTTCTTTAGTTGTTCCGTTGATCTTCACCCAATCACTATTGCTCACTGGAACTTTTCCTTTCAAAAAGGAAATCACCTCATCATATTTTGTCTTCACCAAAGGTGAGGGTGTGCATGTATGCGCATCCCTTGGAGGTTCAGTACGTGGCCAATGTACAGCTATCTTACATTCAGCCCATAGGTTACTCTGTACCACAATATGAAAAAAGTATTCAAGTCTATCTGCAAAACCTTCAAAATCTTTAAAAAAACTGTCAACTTGTGAATACCACTGGGCAGGATTCGTTAATGTTGCAAGATCTCTACTCTACTCTACAATAAATGAACATACCCTCCATCTTGTATATCCCTCATATAGAATGTTAAAACATCATCTTCATCTGGCAGTACTGGTGGTGGTTACTATTAGCTTCTGTACCATCTGATTGTTTCTTTGCCACTTGCCTTCCAATCTGTCATAATCACTCACTTATTTAATACTTTTTACCAACTCAGCAATGTGCAATCTAATTCCTCACCACATGTCACAATCACTTCTTCATCCAATTGGGTCCACCTCATATTTTCCCACTAGTTATGTTACATTATAGTGTGTGGCAGCAGCGCGTCTTGTTATCTCCTTGTACAGATATATACATTTATTTTCGCTATATTAATTCAAATATGAAATGTCTAGACATTGTCTAACAATCTCTTCTACTTCCAACTTCAATTTTGGTGTATCTAAAGGTCTCATCCTTGCCTGACATGTAGCTAGTCTCTCTGTGTCTCCCGTTTCTTTTGTTTTCAGGTGTCTCCTCTAACCATGGAGGAAAAATCCCATCATTAAATAGTCCTGTCTTTTCCTTTACAATAGGTGTCATAAAGACAATCCTTCTCCATTCTTTCAATGATTGGACATTTTGGGGTGGCGTCCAGATAACAATCTGTGAGTTTTGCGCTGTTGGGATAAGCCCTGTGGCAGCTACTCCTTCGATATGGTGCAATATTTATTGGTGCAGTTGCAGCAGGAATCCCTAAGGATGGGGCTGATACAACATGTGTCACAGATGCAGGAACAGTCACACTTGAAGTCACAACACCTGAAGCAATTACCATAGTGGCCGCTTCAACAGGTGTAGTTGCTGGTGGCAGTATTGGAAGTGGTCTCTCAATCTGTGTTATATTAGGATCAACAAGAGCTGTATCCACTGTGACCCTACCGGTTTATAACACTCTCTGCACTAGTTGTGGGACCTAAAGATTGTAGTGGGCATGAAGATAACAAAACACCTAAAATGTCATCCCCATAATTGCAATCAGTATCAGTTTTCTTTGCAGATTCATCATCATCATTTCCCTGTTTATGATTCCTTCTAGATTTTTCTGTTGTTATTGCTGGGTACATTCTAGCTCCCTGGACTACACTTTTCCTCCACCTCTGCTGTCCTTCATCCCATTGGGCATCTGTGTAATTTCTTGTTGCTATCTTTGCTCTATTCTGATAAATTTCTTTCACGTTGGTATGAGCTGCTTGCTCCCAAGCATTTGATGCTTGGTACTTTGTGGATCTAGGAGGTAGCTTGATTTCATATAATTTTTCCTTCAAATGTTCAATAATCTTTAAATCATGGGTACCATATTGTGGAAATCTGAATGGTCCTTCGTTTTTAGTGATCGTGTGCCATTGATGAAGCCATCAACATGTATGAAGCCCTACATTTGTCGCTGTATAATGATCTGGCGCACCTTCCAGTGTAGCCTCTTTACCCTCCCGAAATGGTACTAGTACATCACTTCTGATCAAATTCTAAAATGTTTGAAACATTTCATGATTGCAAAAATACAACAATAAATGAGCAATGATCATTTCTGAAAATATCAATGTTTTTGTTACATTTATATTTCCGTATACATAAATATTTTTCTCCGAACCTGACACAAACCTCTTTTTGTTACCCTATTGCAGTTTGTCCTTGATGACTCGTCAACCAATCTCAACGCTGGACTTCATACCAACTGACCTATTCCAGCACAGAATACTCTGACGTAGATTTTCATTCCATGCAGTGTTTCACCCTCCCTTACAATTCTCTTGCCAACAATATCTACAACTTTCTGCAAACACAATAAACAAATAACTCTTCTCTACTCGACTAAAAAATTCAAAGTAGTGCAATCATACATGAAGCAAATACGAAATGTCACCTTACCATTTTCCGACTTCATCACACATACATATACAAAATCTCGACCAGCGAAAATCACCTTGACTGATATAGTTTCCCCTTTGCACAATACGTTCTACTAACACCAATCAATTATTAGTACAATTACAGCAATTGTTATAGTACCTATGTCGAATGTGCAGCAGCACGTCATGAATCTGCAGCACAAAAACTTAGCAGGAAAATAACTCTCAGGGTGTAATCTTTAAATAGCCCCCGCCTTTAATCGTATGGACCATTGTTCATCGACAAAGAGAAATAAAAAGGAGTAATCGTCTACATCAATCCAATAACATAATAAATTGCTGATATCTTTTAGTGAGATTCATAGAGTTTTGTATGAATTAAAGTATTTTATTTTTCAGTTTCTCACGTTTTTACATCATTTTGTTCAATAAAAATGAATCTTTTAAGCATCAGCATTAGAAATTAATATAATCCAATAAACAATATTTCAATATATTTGTTAAATTTGCAGTTAATATTGTAATAATATTGCAAGCGTGTCCATCAAGGAAGTTCCCTAATCTAAATTATTTTAGGATGAGTATAAGATAAGCTGTCCGTTCAGATGCCCAATGAAGAGTTCTTATGAGAGATGCTTGAGCATAAAGCCTTTGAACATCAAGCTGGAAAGTATAGCTAGAAATCAGCAACATCAGGAAATCGGCAAAGCAACCTTCCATTAAGAAAGTTATCATTTCTGAGAGCCCAGAGATGCGTCTCTAGCAAAGCGAGTGAGAGATGTCCCCTCTAAGAGAAAAGCTCAAAGGAAAACCCCTCCTTTACTCTAGGAACATGCACTAATATAAACACACAACAATGCTGTTTGGTAATTTGATCTATATATCAGATCAGGTAGCCAGTCATGATTGGAAGTCTAGGTATCAGATGTCACCCAGCAGTTAAGTGCCAATAAAGATATACCTAAATAAATAAGATGGTGGGTTCTTGTGCCTGCTGTGAATACCCTACCATATTTCAAACACTTGAAAAGACAAATACCATAGATCAGGCGTCTCCAACCTTTTCTGTAATGAGAGCAACTTAAGTTTAATTGAACTCAACGAGAGCTACTAATATTATAAGGGTTGTAATACTGTCCACATCCGACAAGATTACATTAGTAGCCACTATATGCAAGGTTACTACTAGAAATCACCTCAGTGCATCAGGCATGGTTGCCAACAGTAATGTAAAAAAGGCTTTGCCAAAGTGGAATTCCTCTACATGGGTACTACATAACAGCCATGGCTGCATCGCCTCTGGTACCAAGATAACATTTGTACAAAGTGTTCCCAGTACCACGTGATTTATCACTCAAATAGCCGCTTTAAATATTTTTGGGGAAATTCAGCTATTTATTCAGCAATTTTTTTAATATCAGCTTATCAGTTCTGAAAATAAACAATTTTTCAGCTTGAATACACACTCTCATTGTTGGCATACACATACTAATTAAACTTCTAATTTAGTAGGCTAAGCTGCACACCGGGAAGCTATTTACAGGTTAGTGGAGAGCTACCAGTAGCTCGCGAGCTACTCACTGGAGAGTCTGCTCAAGGAATGTTGCATGACAATAAAAAGGACATTGTAACGTAACATACACTGAGAATACCTCATAACGTACCATGATGTATTCCGACAAAGAATGTGAATGTTCCAACATGTGTGTAGTTAATTCAGATTGTATGGGGATATTCTAACATAAGAGGTGATATAATAGATGCCTTTGTGGTCTGAGGGTTGATCAGTACTGACAAAATGCAAAATTCTGGTTGCATTGTGCACTGCAAAATAAAAGTAATTTGTTTTCATTTTCCTCAAGACTACTACAAATCTTTTGTTAAGAGAAAAAATGTTTCATGTATACTTGCGATGCTGGTCATACATTTTGAAACTTTTGTAAATTTTAGAAAGAAATGTTATCAAATGTGTTTTTAAGGGAGGAAAGACCATTTACAAAAATGCTACTCCTTTCTCCCTCTCCTGGACTCAAGCAAGAATGTCACTAAGGTCATTTAACATAAGGCTTTGAGCTGCAAAATAAGGAGTAAGAGCAATTGACTTCACTCTGCTGACATTTGTATCATTTCCTTTTCACCCCCTTTCAGGACATATTTGGGTGATGCATCACCTGCCATACCTTAGTTCCAGTGCCATTGCCCCTCCATTCCTTAATTATCCTCATTTATATATTCATACTTTTGCATAACATGCACAACAGAATTCAGTCCTCTAATCAGATCCAAAATAGATCCAATTTTTTGGCACCGTGTTCAGCGTACTTCTCTGCCTTACCTCTCCTTGAACTATTCTTCATATTGTTCACACCTTAGACTTATCTGTTACATAGGAAACCACACAACCATTCTAGTTCCAAGAAGGTTTATTACCACCATCAAATCTCCAGTCAGAACCCAAGTGCCAGTTAGAATGTTGGCAATACCAATAAACCTCCAACTGTTCCATTAACTAAAGACCAGGGAAGGTGGGAGGGAAGGGGAAGAAGAAGAGAAGATTTAAAGATAAACTGGTAAAAACTTACAATTGTTCAAGAAATGTACAACACATCACCAATCAATAGAAATTGGGAACACTAACCTCAATATAAGCTTATAAGAGATCAACAGAATAAAAATATAACTCATATTGCCTGCATGTATCTACTTTAAAACAAAATCTTTGTGCCATCTGGGTACCCAACGTTTCCTCTTAATTTTCAACTCTTCTGTGTTTTTCTTATTGAAAGTACATAGTAGTTGTGTGAGTTGAGTAAACAGCATCTCTTTCATATAATTGGAGATTTCATTCATGCCCAAGGTCTGGCCATTCTCCAGTGTGACTACATTTTTCCCCACCCGTGTAATCTTCATAGGGTCGGAGAAATGGCTAGCATCTACTTTTTTTCCCAATAATCTGAACGTCACCAAATCTCCCTTCTTAAACTTGGGTATTGAACTGCAACTCTTTCTGTCATATCTCTCTTTATATTTGTTGTGGTGTATTTGGATCTCATACATCACATGTTCCTCACAAACCTCCACAAGGTTTTCCTTTTTTAATCAATTCGTACATTACTTGGCTCTGAAATGTCTACCTTTCAGTGAAACAAATGGTGCAATTCCTGTGGTAGTGGTAGTAGTGGTGCGATAAGCCCATATGGTTTCTTGGAGCGCCTTAGCAATGGGAACTCAATTTACTTCTGCCCTCTGCTTGCATTCTTTTATCAAATGATTCGTACATTCCCCCATGCCATTCACTCTTGGATAATACAGAGCAGTTTTCAGGAACTTTATAGATTGCTATTTTAGAAAATCTTGCATTTGAAAGGAAATGTAAATTAAACCTAATTATCGGTAATCAGGGGTTCAGGTACCCCTTCTTCGAAGAATGCATCTCTCAAAAATCCTATCAGTATGTCAGCGGTGAAGTTATAAACACACTTGGTTATTATCCAATGTGTGTGATTGTCAACAAAAACAAGCATAAATCGCTCTCTTAAGGATTTGTAGTTGAATGGCCCAATAATGTTTAGTGCTTATCGGATCGAGGGTTTATCTGGAACCTTGATAGGAGAAAGTGGAGGTTTACGTATGCTTAATATTTTGTCACTCATAGCACGGTTAATACAATTCTTAACCATATTTTCAACCATGGTATCATTATGAGGCCACCAGTAGTCAGCCCTTATCTTGTTTTTTGTAAGGCTACATCCATAATGAACATCGTGAGATTTATTTATTTTCTAATTGCTTGAGGGGGAGCGATTTTATACCTTCTGCAAATACATTTCCCTGAGTCACTCAATTCCAATCTCACTTCCCAATATTTAGTTACATGATCAGGTAATTTACTTTTGCTTTCAGGGCAACCTTCATGGATGTAAGGAAGAAGTGTTTTGATGTCTTCCTCTATTTACATGCTTCATTCCCATTCAGCAGAATAAAAGCTGGACAAAGTTACTTTCAATACTGTGTCGTTTAGTATTTCTTCTATTTATTCTACCCGCCCATTCAGGAGTTTACAGGAAAGGTTATCAACTACAATGTTTTGTGATCTACTGTACACTGAAATTATATCCCTCTAGGCCAAGTACCTACCAAGAAATTCTAGGTATGGTCCTCTCTGACCCTTCCGTGGTGAATGCATAAAGGTAGGTGTTTGTATTTGTGATCTGTTCTGATGGTGAAGGGAATACTCAATAAGAAAAAGTTGAATTGCTTGACCGCCCAATAACAAACTAATGCTTCTTTTTCCACCATTGAGTATTTGAATTCCTTTTCGGGGTCTTCATGTGAAATCAACTAAATCTCTGAGATCTACACAGAGCCTAATATATCCTTTTGTAGATTTTGCAGCAGTAACAATCCAGGCCAACCACTCTGAACATTCTATAGGTTCAATTGTATAAAGTTAATGTAGTTTATCTAATTCTTCCCTGAGTGGTACATGTAGAGGGTGAGGAAGGGGTCTGAATGTATGTACAATGGATGTGACAACGCGGTGCTGGTAATCTTTTAATAACCCTAACCCTTCTAAAAACACCTTGGGGAAATACCTTAAAACTTCCTCACTGCACATGGAAGTATTCACAAGGAGAACAGGATCAGCATTGTTGTCCAATGTAATTCCCAAATCCTTCCGATGCTTCCTTCCCAGAAGATTCGACCCTTTCCTAATGATGTACAAATTACTGACAGTACTTCTATATTTGAAACAAATATTCATTTTCATCCTACCCTCCATTGGTATTAAATCCCCATTATAATCGCCAGGTTTTTTTTTTACAACTCTTTATTCATAGCTGTGCAAGTCAGAAGAAAAACATTTATTTTTCAACATATTTTTACATCCTCCACCTTTTCCATTTTTGTTCCCCAATCGTATCTTCCTACAACTTCAGGGTGATCTTCGAGACACATACATTGTGATGCGTAATATATTGTCTTTGAGTGTCTTTAGCATTGGTACATCTTCCCATCTCCTATTACAAATCAGCAGTATATCTGCTACCTCATCCAATAATACAGTAGGAAGAAAACAAAATAACTCCCCCAACTTCCCGCCTCCTCCCCCAACCCCCTCCCACAGTCTAACCCCTCCCGTCTCCTGGTGGTCACTGGATCCTTCTTGAGCTCACCCCAATCGTCTCTAACTCATATCTACCCTATCATGTCTTGAATCTTAGTAGGTCATGCGGTTCCTACCAGATCTCACCAGATTGACCACCACACTGTTCACTGTCCCTGCGATCCATGCCCGGGTGCCGGGACTAGGTATATTTCTTCCAGCGTCATTAGCATAACCTCCCAATCCTGTGATATAGGATATTTCCTTTGACCTCGCGCCTCCTCCCCCTGGAGGGCTATCCCCTCTGCCGTCCCCATTTCACTACTTCCGCCTGCCACAAGGGTGTCCCCGGTGATCTGGGGGATTTCCACCTCATCGTTAGTGCCCTGACTGCCAGTAGGAGTGCCAGATCAAGGAGTTTCAACTAGGCCTTCAGTGACTTAGGTAGCCTACGAAACCCCAGTAGGCAGGGCAATGCTTATTCTGGCACTGGCAAATGCGTAACCGTCCATAGTGTCCGGCACATCTCCGAACAATACCCTAGTATTCGTGTACAGGACCAGACCATATGGAGGAACCCAGCCTCGTCCTCTCCACAACGTGGGTAACCGTGGGGGGAATTCCGAAACATTTTGTGTAGCCATTTGAGGGTCAGAAATGCTCAATGCAGGACCATCACCTGTATAAATCTGAACTTAACGTTCCGTGAAACTGCCACTCTTTCTCTGTCAGCATTGTGTCTGTGTCTTGGACCCAGGTGTTCTTAAGTGTCGTGATCGAGATTGCTGCATGCGTCCTAATCCCCGTATATAGCCAGCGGACCAAATGTCCCCCTGCTCCCATGTAGTATAATAAAAGAACTAGTTAATGTTGTGCAGGTTGGAGTCGTTGTGGCACCCAGATGGTTCTGATGTAGTGCGTGACAGTGGCATGCAGCAGGTAGAGTCTGGGGGGGCACCCGTGACCTGCAAGAAGGTGTCATAATCTAGTAGGTTATTGTCACCAAAAAAGGCGCCCACTTCCATTATCCCAGATGTTTCCCAGGGGCGCAGTACTCTGTCCGTGAGCCTACCTTGTGGTGTTGGGATTTCCAGTAGGGGGATGTTTGCCCCGTACGCTACAATCGATGAAGTGTATGCCAGGGCTTTCCGCCAACACATCAAAGCCGTGCGCAGAAGCGGATGGCATTCTGTGGGGATTCGGCTTCTCGGGAGTAGGAGGGTGTGTATTTCTCCCCGTCTCAGCCTCTCTGGTGTGTAGTCAATTTCGTAGAGATTCCGACCTGCCGTTCAGTAGGACAACCATTGGAGTTGGCTAGCATAATAATAGCCTCACAAATCTGGATAATCGCCAGGTTTAATATCTGGTGGTTACAATAAATCATGACTATTAGGAAACATTCCTTCGAATATCTTCTTATCCAACAATATCTATGGGGAGCAAGAATCAACTAACACAGTTAACGGTTTATTATCCAATAGAATTTAAAAAGATGAAGATTTCATATTTTTGTCATCAACAGTCACCTGAAAAATATATTTATTTTCTTCTTGAACGTTAGGGTCTACCATGTGTACCTGTTTGGCTTGCATATTTCTACATACTCTGGCAAAATGCCCTTTTTTCAACACATTTTTTACATGTGGAGGTTCTTGCTTAGCAGTGTACGTAATTTGCTCGTTGTTCCACATTACCACAACAATAACATTTAGTATTCTCGTTCACTGTGAATTGCTTGTGAGATCTGTTTGAATCTAGTGGCAGTAGTTTGCACCCTATCCAAGTAGGGACCCTTCCCTCTAGTCAGGGTGAGGGGATTTCATAGCTTAGATAACTCCTGCTCACACCCTTGGTAGCATTGGATGAGTAGTCAGACTTATATCAGAGGCCATGTGTAAAGCATTGGCACATAAACACACAGTAACGCAGTGAAAACACTAGAAATGGACACCACACCAGTTGAGAAAAATAACCAATCGTTATCTAATTAAAACAAGAACAAAATGACAAATATCCAACAGACATAAGCAAAGTTATCACTTTGAAAGGTTTTTTAAATAATTCTGTCATGGAAAACTATTGCTGCATCACTTTTAGCACAAAGTACCTGGGATGCATCAAATTCAAAGATGAAAACAAGAACAGGGGAATTGATGCACCAGAAAGGCAAATAGATACGTCAGTTCCTTACTCTTAGGGAAGGTATCGCTTTGGTTCCTTACTCACAGGGAAGATGATGCATTGGTTCCTTGCTCCCAGAGGAAGTGATGAGTTAGTTCCTTACTGATAGGCAGGGGAGGTGATGCATTGATTCCTTACTGTAAAAGGAAGTGATGCGCCAGTTTCTTACTGTGAGGGTAAGTAATGCGTTGGTTTTTTACTGCGAGGGGTGGTAATGCGTTGTTTTGCCAGACATGCGGCCTCAGTTCCTTACTGACGCCCAGCATCGATGCAGCCTTGGTGCATTTTGTGGAAAATCTGGATACGCTGGGGTCAGTGTGGCAGCAACAAAACAGGCGCTGCATCGATTTTCCAGTCATAAGCAGATGATGTGTCGAATCTTCAGCCACACAGCAGGGCCTTTGTCGGAGTCAGAGAGGGTGTCTCGGAAGTCGGAGACATGGTGCTCGGGACATGGGCTGCGCGATTTGTGGGTTGCATGGCAGGCGCTGCAGCAATTCTTTAGCCACGCCACGGTGATGTGTTGGCAAGCTTACAGAGGGAAAAACAGGCGCTGTAGACCGTTGCATGGATTTTCTTCCTTTCTTGCAGCAGAAGCCACCTCCAAGGGCCCAGAACTAGAATTGGCATCACTTGGCAGGACAGATCTCCCAGAAGAGGAGTTCAGGGACTGCAGGTGAAGTTGTTGATGGGCCTGAGACTTCTTAACAGGAGGCAAGCACACACAAGCCTTTGGAGAACCTTAGCATGCAGGATGAGGAAAATAAAGTCCACTACTTTGACTCTCCAAGACAGAAGCAGTAAGCAGTGGGCCGGCACAACACAGCAACAAGCAGAGTGGCAATTCCCCTCTTACAACTTCTCCAGCTCTTATTCAGGGCAGAATCTCCTCTTAGTCCAGCAGTGTTCTGAAGTTATGGTGTCACAGCTCCAGTTTCTGCCTTTGAAGTAGGAAAACTTCAAAGGAAAGTCTTTGCAGTGCATACAACCCTGCCTTTCCATGACCTGGCTCCAGACACACTACAGAGAAGTGGAGACAGCTTTGTGTGAGGACAGGCACCGCCTTATTCAGGTGTCAGTGACATCTTCTCCCACCACTCTAGCTCAGGAAGACCCATTAGCCTGGTGATGGGCCATCAGGATATGCTTGGGATACCTCAGCTCCCTTTGTGTGACTGTTTGGGTGAACGTGCAAACAGCTTAACTGTCAGTCTAAACAAAATGTGGATTCCACAGGCAGGCAGAGGCACAGAATGGTAAATCAAGAAAATGCACACTCTCTAAAAGTGGCATTTTCAAACACACAATTTAAAAAACAACTTCGCTAAAAGATGTATTTTTAAATTGTGAGTTCAGGAACCCTAAACTCTAAATCTTCTACCCATCTCATTCAGAAGTTACACTTGTAAGGGGTTACAAGACAGTTCCGATGATAACCTATGGGAAATATAGACCTTGTAGTAGTTAAAAACTAAATTAGCAGTATTTCAATATCAGGACATGTAAATCACACCAGCACATGCCCTACCTTTTAAATACACTGCACCCTGCCCATGGGGCTACCTAAGGCCTACCTTAGGGGTGCCTTACATATAGTAAAAGGGAAGGTTTGGACTTGGCAAGTAGACACACTGGCCAGGTCAACATGGTAGTTTAAAACTGCCCATACAGACACTTCAGTAGAAGGCCTGAGACATGCTTACAGGACTACTCATGTGGGTGGCACAATCAGTGCTGCAGGCCCACTGGTAGCATTTGGTTTACAGGCCCTGGGCGCACACAGTGCACTTCACTAGGAACTTACCAGTAAATAAAAAATAGATAAATCATGGATAACCAATCACAATTTACACAGGGAGCGCTGCTCTTTAGCACTGATCAGCAGTGGTAAAGTGCAACAAGTTCAAAAACCAGCAAAAACTAAGTCCAGCATATTGTCAAAAATACAGGCGGCAGAAGCAAAAAGACAAGGGTAACCATGCCAAGGATTCCAGGTCTAACAAGAATCATCGTTTTAATGTGAAGAAGGATTTTCCAGTTTTTTTATGGTGTTTACTTCCATGGGAGTAGTTACTTGTTGCTCTGTGCTTGCTTTCATCTCCTTCATATATTCAGCAGTGTTACATCAATTGATTGTCTTAGATCAAGGTTCTGTGTAAGCAGTTTCTCCTGTACCTTGGGACTATTGGTACATCTGACAAGTTGGTCATGTTCAATGAGTCTATCAGAGAACCAAAGTCACAAGTGTTGGATAACCCTCTTAGAGCTCCACTGTAAAATGTAACTTTTTCAGGTTTGCCCTGAATTCTGGTGAAAAATGTATGTCTTTCCAAGACTACATTTATTTTTTTTCAAAAATGCTTTTGCAATTTGTTGAAAGTAACTTGAAACACATCACTTTGATCATCTTCATCTCTGTATTCCGTCTGGGATACGATTTCATATATTTTACATCCTTCTATGCCTAAATTGTGTAGCAGAATGTGCTGTTTGCGTAACTATGTACATTTTCTCCTCCTATCGCAGTCAAATATGACTCAAATGGTTTTGCCAATTGCTTTCAGAAAATAATTGGTTTATCCCTTATCATTAGGAAAAGGTGGAGGAGGCTGAGAAATGCTTGCTGCTGCCATGGTAAGTAGTATAATTGATTGTAAAAGCACTAATATAACCTTGTACAGGTTGAATTATTTTCCAACTGCCAATGCTTGTTCTCACAATAGTCTTGCCTGGAAAGAATAGCAGTTTCCACCAGTCTCAAACTATTGCGAGTGAATACGCTTGGGAGAAGTGGGAACCAGTACTTGCGCATGTGGGCTTACTGCCACTAGAGAGTCATGTACCCTACCATCACTTTTCAGAAGTGACACACTAAATGTAGAATGCTTTGGGTCTCCGATGTGACATGGGGCTCAAGCGGGATAGCTGGTCTTATTTTGTGGGTTCACCATTGTTTTAAGCATTATTTGCTGTCAGAGAATGGTGCATTAGTGTGCATAGGCACATCCCTCAAAAGGCTTGGTACGGCATTGCTCCAACCTCACCCTTTCTGGTCCAGTCACTGGTCACTCGTGAGAACAGTAGGCTCTAGGCTGAGCACAGCAAATTGGGTGTTATGGTGCTGTTGTCCCCACACATCTAACTCGTCGCCAGTGTTACATAGGAAGCCACAAGACTAACGTAGTTCCAAGACGGTGGTTCTACCTCTTATAAAGAAATCTACTGCTTGTCCTATGTCACCCTCCAGCTATCTCTGGGCCTCACAATTTTGCTTTCACTCCAAGAGACTTGTGTGATTGGTCTTTAGGTGCTCCAACTTTACCTTTCCACCGAGAGCTTTATGAACCCCATTTAATCTGTTTTTTTGGCCTCCATACTCCACAAGAAAAAGCAGTGTCACACATAGCTAATGTTATTACAGAAGCTCACTTCAATAGTCTCTCTTCGGATTCCGATGGATGGCGGAGATAACAAGAATTAGATTTTCAGCTACAGGGGAAGTGAGGTTAGCCCAGGCAGGTCTAATGAAAGCGTCAAGGTGTCTGTGACTTCTAGACAGATTGTGGCTTATGTGGGAAAGGTTCAGGGTCGTTCCCAATTAACCATGGCAGCAGTATACTCTTCATCTGATGAAGGTGACACTGATCCAAGAAGCCAAACAGGTTATCTCTCCAGTTCACAATAAACAAGGGAGGTACAAGTAGCCAGTTCATCAGGAAATAGATTGCCGTGCAATTGTGTGTGTTAGTAGGCTTCCTGCTTCTCACTCAAATTTGCACCCAGCCTTCCTGCCATTGGCACCATCTTTGTTTTCTCTCCTTTATTGCAGATTACTTGGTTTTATCAGATTATCTGCACCTTTCATTCTTCGTTATTACAACCCATTGTTCTTCATTCAACTCAGTTCCACCTTTCTGGAAACCCCAGATTCCCCCGAGGTCAATGTTTCCCAGTAGATTCCAGGTGGTGAGTTCCATTATTTGTACTGCATGATCATTGACTCTGTTGGGATTAAAATTTCACGTTGATAATCTAAGCCACACTGAAATACAACTGTTTAGTGTATTATTTTAGCAGCTGCTGGACTGGGCTTTTGCAAGCAAAGGGTTCCAGTGATTGTCCCTTTCACACTCTCTGACCTGTCTCCTCAGGGCCTGATTTGGAATGTGCGTGTTATAAATATGTATGAAGAGTCTTAGGTCCTGCTTGTGAGTTTGGCGGTCTGATAGACTGCCAAACCCAGGGTGCAGCAACCACTGCATCGGCAGTCGGACCACCGGCTTTGGCATTGGACTGCCATTTGATCCGTGATCCCTCAGCAGTGATGTGTGAGGACCAGAATATGCCGATGGTGCCGCTGTGGCACTGCCAAGCATATTACGAGTTTTCTAACCACCAGAGTGAGCCTGCAATGAAAAGTGTGGAAGTGAGAATACTAAGGGGGGGCCTGGTGCCTCAGGGTCATGGGATGCATGCAGGGGGCACATGTTGTGCCCCCTGTCTGCGTGCACCCCAGTTCCTGCACCTGGCTTTCACAGTCTCTGCCATGTAGGAATGTGCTTTGGCATTCCCAATGCAGTGCCTTTCTAAGGCTCACCACCTGGGACCGCCAAAGGACCACCCGCCAGACCAGGAGAAAACTCCCAATCTGGCGGGCAGTCGACTTTGACAGTGTGAGAGCGGGGAGGTAGCATGGCAGCCTGATCCCACACCTTCAAAGTAGTAATTAGGCCCTTCATTTTGATGGATACTTGGGACTGTCTGCTTGGACTCCTACAATAAATTTGTTTTTTACTCTATCCTAATAGACACCTAGACAAAACCTATGATCAGTCAAGCTCAATCTATTAGTCATGCCCAAGCCAATTTGTACCACCTAAAATTGTTGTCACTCCACTTTCTAGGCCAATGATTTGGAACACCTTGCCAGAGACATTTGTACTATTCCCTATTTAGAAAAGTTTACAATAGAATTAAATAGTCACCCTATGTAACTTGAAAGAAGACACTGACTCAACCTTGCCTGCACTGCTGTGAATATGTACATTTCATGTCTGTATGGTCCATTCCATATATTATAACATAATATATTTGTGTCCTTGCAAATTACAATTTCATGTTGGGCTCTTTAAATCATTCCAGTAATTGCTCATTGTTTAATCATTTGAGTTATTTGCCATCATTGTTGCTATGGAATACATTTCTGATTTAAATCCTAGTTCTGCTAAAACAAATACAATAAATAAATGCAACTAATAAATCCCCAAACTGGAGGAGGGGCACTTGCCTGGAGAGTACACAGTCTGCATAAGAACTTCTGAGGTACCATTTTCAGAGGATGAGTCTTTGAGGACAGATATTACCCTTGCAGTTTTTCACCATAACACCGAAGCTGATACCCTCTGCAGCCCTCAAAAAAATTACTTCTATTTACTACAGTTATTTTAAAGAATTTTTTTAAAATCTAAATTAAAGTTTCAAAATGCTCAAAAGAATGTCGACATGAGACATCTTACTCTCAGAGAGTTATTAAGAAGGATGTAGTAAATGACTACGCACTCCGATTGCCAATTTATAAGCTTTATTCAACCCTCCATCGCATATGAGAGGCTCCCTCATCTGCTTCATCCTTTAACTGCCTCAGCAATCTGCATCACTTGGATCTCATTAAATGCACAACCAGTACATTCAATGGGTGTTGTGTGTTGTCAATGCCACAAACTAACCACAGTGAAAAGCTGACAAATAGTAGGAAATATGTATTACAAAAGATGACATGGTAAAGCTATTTTGATTTAATCAGGTAGTAAACAGACCCATCATGTATCACCTAGACAGTGATTGTGGTTTTACATCAGAATAAGAAAATATACTACTGCATATCCTACTCTACCTGCCCACATCAGAGGAAAACATTGTCAGCTATCCTACCCCACATCTTTCAATTTATATGGGGTGAGGAAGTACTAAGGTCTGTGGACCCAACTGAGCAGAGTGGGTTCTTGGACTGGATTCACGTTTGTTTGTATCCTAACCCTGAGATAACTTCAATTTTATTTAATTTGATTTTTGGGAATATCTTGATTTCAATCCCACTTATTCTTATTTAGGTCCTCATGACATTTGGAATCATGGGAAATGGGCGTAATTAATAAGATCCTTCCAGACATGTCATAAAATCAGATCATTTTGGGTCCAATTTAGAGTTTGCAGGGCAGGGTAGTGCATCGCAATGGCAATAGAGTACCCTGTCTAACAAACCTGGCGGGTCCCCCTGCAAGGTACTAGATGGGCTCCCTCTGGACTCAATCGGGAGATCTCCCTCCAGAGTGCTGTACAGAGGGGAGCCCCCTGGGGCTTGGGGGCCCCCACTCCTTGGGGGTGCTGCGGGGGCCTGTGTTATGCCACTGGTCTGTCCACCCAATTGAGTAGAAGGGACATGTAATTACAACAGTCTAATAAAGTAAAAAATGTGTGACAAACCAAAAAAATATATTTGGAGTAGGGAATGTGAGAATCATAGAATTTAAATGAAACAATACACAGAAAAAAAGATGGGCCTTGGATTCTGTTTTCAAATACACACCAAAGAATTATTATTGCAGAAAAAATCAACATCCATTGTTCAAGAACCATTCCTTCTGAGAAAAAGTTAAAACTGCAGACAGTAGCTGTACAAGTAATATGGTCAGCATATACAATGAATAAGTGATGCAAAAATCATATACATAATAAGAAATTAGTACAACAATACCACATGAAGGATGAACTGTCCAGTTCCTCTGTGCTGTTAAGGTCTGAACAATTGGGTCCAATTTCTCTTTCCAGATGCAATCTTTTCTGCACCAAAGCAAAGTATGGTCTCCCCCACTTGTGGGGTAGAGATCCTATTGGTTACCTGCCATTCTAGCTAATTTTCATCACACTTAGCTTCTACAAAATGATGCATCAATGGCCTAATTAAAGTTTTGCAATGATTTTGCTTTGGTGTTTTGAGATTTGGATCTTGATCTATTGTGCTGTTTGGCTGGTGTAGATTAGTCAACATGGGCCAAACATAGTACCAACAACAGTAGATGACATTACAGAAATTGTTTTTGAAATGGACATTTAGGGTGAGTGGTTCCCTCCTTGTGTGAACAATTTGTTATTGAAAGTGAAAGAATGCACATTACAGTTTCTAAATTTAAAGTGGCTGTTTTTAGGAGGCAGACCTACTGTTAGAATATATTTTGAGGTTTTTTGGCTCCAAACCAAATGATCTCTCGTACTGTCTCCTCATTTAAAAGGGAGGCTGGTACATGAGCTCACCTGCTGATAGAACATGCCAGGGTTTCTTCAAAACTTTAGCAATTTGGTTACTGGTCCTCCCTAAGGTAGTACACATATCAGTTTTTAATTTTCAGGAGTCTAAGTTTAAGGGATCAATACAATCTCCTGGGGGAATTGCCTTGCGTTTTTCATAGCACATCTTGTGAGCTTACATGAGTACCCTAACTCAAATCAGTTTCTTGGAAAGGATATCTGCCTCATTAAAGAAGTAATCTTTGCAGTTGCATTCATTTAATAAAAATTTACCATATAGGAGATTGTCCATGAGGGCTTGAAGACGGTAACTTTAATATTGTAAATCCAGATATTCAGGGTTGCTGGTCGCTATGACTTTGTAAAGGATGCAGCTAAGTTTGAGGATGGTGCCAGTTGGCAAGGGAAGCCAGTGGAGTTCTAGCAGAATGGGCAGGATGTGGCCATGTATCTTCAGTTACCACACAAAGAGAAATAGAGGTTCACACACCTTGCATATCCTCCATATACATAACACTACATTGGTAATGGAGATGTAAGACAATAACTGATGGTACAGTGGTCAGTCTGCTCTTGGTTGAAGGGATGCCCACTGTAGTCACACATTCGTTAAGAGTTGTATCCTTGTTGTACCATAAGACATTACAGTAATGTATGGAGTGTGCAGTACCTTTAAGAACTTGCTATGAGCGAGCACCTGCTTTGTGGCGTGAGGTCACTTGTCAAATGTAAATGCATTTCAATGGCTATGTTTCCTTTCAAGTGACTGCTTTATGGGCCGCCCTGCTGTCCTGCATTGGTTGCTCTGTCTTCGTTGGGCGTCTGATGCATGTGGACAGTCTGCATGTAGGCTCCATATTTTGTACCTTTTTTTCACTTGGCTCCCCAAGTCTCTATGTAATATTTACTGATGATTTATCAAGTAATTGATAACCCACTCTATCATCGGTATCATTTCACTCATCGAAGCTATTACCAGGTGAGTGCTTCTCCTCTACTTCCTGGAGCTTACACAGCCCGAGGCTACTTTTGGGCTATTTCTAGCGCAGCTCGACCAACTTCCTCATTTCGGCTCCATGTGCTCTGCTTCTTCCTCAACACGGGTCAGCCACTGAGCCAGCCACTGAGCCAGCACAACTTTATATATGCACTTGATATAATTTCTTCAGTTTACATGCCTGTCTAAAAAGTGAAAGCTGTGTGCCTGAGGTCTCTATGTAACAGCCCTGCAGGATTACCTACATATCCTTCCGTCAGCCAGACAGCTGAAATCTTACCACTATACCCCAGCTGGTGTCCTACATCTCCATTCCCAAGGTAGGATATTATCTTAGATATGTAGGATTTTTTAAATAGATTTAATATTAGGAATCCTGTTTGCCCTGACGAAAGCCGTTGACCTTACTAAGGACAAAGTGAGCTGAAATATGTGAGCACTATACAGGATGATTGTGTCACAGTACTTGTTACTCAAAAGTCTTTTTTCATTTTGAATCTTACCCTTGGTACCCATCAAGAAAGGAATATCCTTTAGGTTCACCCTGGGATATCTGTACCACAAACTTGGCCCCTAGATTATTTAGTCATTTTTATTAAGAACTTTATCATACAGAGGTCGAGTTCACCATGATAGTATCATCTCATAAGAGTAGGAAGGCCAGTTATGAGGAAGCATGCAACAAAGATGTGGGTGAAGCTTTCTCATCCAATATCCATTGGTTGTCCATATCAACAGGATGTTGCAAGGAAGAAATACTGTTCACAATCACTGCATCTTTTTGTGATCTACTCGTATTTTTCATTCCCTGGATGAAATGTCCTATAGGGAATAGGATGCCCACAAGTGAGTCTGGCGTGGAGTCTGGTAGGCCATGGAGCAGAGTGTTGCTACATCCCTTATGAGTGTTTGAGGACTTGAATGCAGTTCTGAAGTCACTTCCTGTGAGGAATATTTGCACTTTCTTTCACAGTACCAATACCATATTGGATGTCTTGACACTATAGTCCTTGAGGGTGAGGTAAGTTATGAGGGTGAATCCAAGTGAATTGACCTTGGGTGAAATTTGGGATTTGAATTCAATTTGATCACGTCCATGTATTTGAACCAGGTTTGGGCTAGTTGTCACTTGTTGTTGTGTGCAAATAACATCAATGCTGTCTTGGGTAGCATTGAACACACAGGTCTATCTTCACTCAACTATGATACTAATTTAATATTTGAACCAATGGCAAACAGAAATCTTTATAAAATGTCAACATAGCTAATTTTGTAATGTTTCTTTAATCAATGCACTGTGGAATATTGATCATAATTTGAATTCTGTAGTGAATATGGATTTTTGGTAAATATACTGAAAGTATGAACCATTAAAAAGTTGGCAATTCCTGCCTGAGCCCTGGTGACTGAATAAACCAGGTCTACCAAGCGCTCCCTCTTTTAGAGACAGTGCTTAACTCCAAAGCTCTTCTGAGTAGGTGTGACATGGCTTCCCTAGAAGAACAACTTCCCTAGAAGAACAAATGTTCTTACTAGCTAGTCTGAGGCAAGAAGACAGCTGTAAGTTAAGTATTGGAGAGGTATCTTGAATTGTGAGATGCGGGGAGTGACATGGGAAAGCAGTTGGACCTACAAGGTGCTGGCAAGAAACCTCCAGAGTAATCTAGTTTCAGATTTGGCTTTGGACCTCAACTTTATCTAGCCAAGCTCTCTCCAGGGTGTTAATAGGTTGAGAATCAACCTATTAACATGCAGGTCAGTTCACAAAATCAGATTCAATTCGCAAAAATATTGGTGCACAATTTGCAAAGACTTTTTGAAAATTGAATCTTTGTACATCTAGCCCTAGACTACTAGTCTCAATAAAGCCTATTTCCAAATTTTTCATTCGGATTTAGAGTTGGTACCACAGAGACATGGTCTTAGGACCCTTCTAGGACATTCTTTGACAAACTTCTCCCTCACTCCTGGGGCGTAAAATCATCCTATAGCACAGAGAGGGCAAGGGGGATACAGGAATATACTTAGCCTATGCCTCAGACTGTTACTCTTATCAACAGCTGCTTATCTCGCCATTAATCCCACCTGCTCCCACAGTACTTTATTACTTGACTGCTCCCCCCTCCCCACCCTGGTACAATGGTAGTTTCCACCTTCGCTTGCTTCAAACCAAGGACAAAAGAATTGTGTTCATTGGCGTCATTATGTATGAGTAGATATGCCTGATGTCAAAACTGCTTCAGACGTCACTGTTCATATATAAGCCCTCAGCAACCAACAGATTTCTTGTGACCCAACACGTACAGCTGGGCATATGCACTCATTGCAGCAGATTCAAAAAATCCCTACTAAAGCATTTCTGTCAATGTACAGCAAAGTTAAAATCCTGGAAATGGACTCAACCAATCTTATATTCTTTCTAGACAACTTCTATCATAACATATCCAATGACCTATTCTTGATCCTGTTAAAATCAAACCTAAACAAGACATAAAAGCACTCAAAAAGTTATCCAATGCAAATCTGGTCGAAATAAAACTTGCCAACACCAACCTAGAATGCAGTGGTGAAAGTCAAAGACCAAAGAGGACGAACTTTGCTACAAAAGGCCAATTTTTCTAAGAGTATTAACAAGACACCCATAAAAACTACAGTGATCTTTTTCCATGAGTTGTCAAACCAAATACTGTGAAATGAAACTGATGTGGATCTCAAGAATAGTGCAAACTTTTTCTTCAGTTCTTCAAATCAAAAATCTCCAAAATCCAGGTCTCTATCTCCCAAAAAACAGGGCCATCTCCCTACCAACCTACCTCATTCGTTTAACTTACAACTGCTTTTACTTCCTTCAAACCTTTTTAAACCAATGAGATGCTAATTGAATGCGTCTAGTTCACCAATGAACCCATGCTCAGCTTCATGCCTTAAACAACTCCCTCCCCCTCTTTCACTGGACAATATAAACCTTATAAATGTCTCCTTGTGATTTGATGTCATGCCTGAACAACTAAAACAGGCTATCATCACTTCACTCCAGAACAAATATATTGATATTGCATCCTATCTAACAAAAGCCCACTTCTATCCTTGCATTCTTCAGCAGGATCCTGGGTCCTGATGCCCTAGCTCCAAAAGTTCATGGAGCTATAACACCTCCCCCTAGAGGCACCAACACCACCTTAGTCAATGTCTCTGCGGACAAAAACAAGAAATCATCAATTGTACTTCTTGAACTATCAGCCGCCTATCAACTCATGTTCCAGGCAAACCATTAGATAACATTAAGTTGAGCATACATGGAACATGATAAATGCATTGAGTGATTTTACACATGTACCCATGAGTCAGACGGCTGGAATTTCAAACTTCATCAAGAGACATGTCTCTGAAGGTGATCCTGCGACAGACCTCAGCTTTTTGTATGATTCCCAGGACAACACCTAGATCTGCAAATCACTTTTCAATGTTTAAGTAGTAATCCATACACCTAATCTATTCCTCTATGGAGTGGGGGAGCTTGCAGCACTCCAAATATGTGTAATATCTCTCCAAGACTAAAGCAAGCTGACACTAGCCAGGGAATGAGCTCCTTATTTCCTTCAAGAGTCTCAAGAGGCCAGTTCCACCTTAACATTGAAGAACTAGCACATGACCGCTATCAGGTTTTAGTGCATGTGTAATCAGTATAACTTTGTCAAAGGGCAGGCCAATATTAAAAGTAGGAAGGATCAGGTTGAATAATCCAGTTGTCCCATGACATCTCAGACAGTGCAATGACGGGCTTCTCCCCATACACCCACAACTTTTCAGGAGTGAAGGAAATTCTATGTAGGTAGTTAAACGTAATAAGTTGTAAGTAAGTGGAGATCACTAATTACCTTCACCCTTCGTGGGTACCCAGATCTTGCTCCTTGCTATCTCTGAGTACTCCAAAGTGATCTGGGCTATTCAATATCACTGTGTGGTGTGAACACATGACTATTTTCTAGCTAAGTGTTCTATGTTACTTTGACCTCTAAGGGATTTAAGTACTTTGACCACACAGTACTGCTAGACAGGCGTAGAAAATGGTGTTAAAAGGAGGCCTGCTCTATTTTGTGTCCAATTTTACACTTTGACTGTACCAAAAATTCATGTTTGGAACCGCTGAATCATTCACTTGTCCAATGTCTTGTAATGTCTTTCCAAAAACCAACTCTATCCTGCGTATTGCAAAATATCTATATACACCCCAAAGCACAGTTTCTCGAGTAGTATAAACTAAAATTAAAAATGTGCACAGATGGCACACATACATCAATTACCTGCTTTAAACAACCCAAATAACTTGGCCATCGTTATATCATGCTTTGACTATGAAGTACCAGATTAACCCACTTACTGGGTCTGGCAGCGGGGGAACCGCGAAAGCCTTCCATACCCTACATACATAGTAAAAGGAGACATAGGAGCCTTCGTCTGCAGGAGGAACCCAGATTTATTCAAATAGCCCGAGCTATGGAACAGAGTCCCAAGCTAGTCAGAAACAAGACAGAGGAGGCTGCTGCTTTACTCCGCAGCTTACAAGCCTTTCATACTTTTTCATCTCAGTCTTTTGGCTGTAGTTCATTGTTCAATTAGGGCAGTGTTTGCAGTTGATAACCAGATCCAGACGGCGTTTGTAGATGGTGACCTGGTCAAGGCTTGGTACACAAATCATTGTTCACTCGGCTTGATCAAGGCTCAGTCTTTCAGGTCATTGTTTAATCACATTGATCAAAGCCCGGTCTTTCAGGTCATTGCTTAATCACCCTGCTCAAGGTCCAGCAGTCAGACCATTTTCCAGATAACCTGATCACGGTGTCAAGGATGTTTACCAGGCTGGGAGCAGGAGATGGAAAACAAATCATTTACACAGGGTGTGAGTGTCTCATGGCTTTCTGTTGAACTGCAAGAACAGGGGGGTTGGGTGTGCGACAGTTCCTGGGCAGAAATGCAGGCTACAAGATGGCTGTTGACGTGTTAGTTAGATTTTCCTCAGGCATCAGCAGAAATGACCAGGTGGGTTGTGTGGAAGTGTTTGACACGAGATGGCAATGAAAATGGAGTCTCGGTACAAATGATGCCGATCAGAAGAACACTTTTTCTCAGACCCTCCTTTTGCCATTGAGTGGCAGATACTTTAAGAAATGTCAATGTTCATAAGGCCATCGGTTTCTTGTTGGAGCATCATCATCTTATTGGTGAATGTTAGAGGGTGGAGGCTTGACGGTCTGGACACACATTGTACAGAGCACTGGCAGACACTGAAAGCACAAACAGCAGGAGACCAGGACAGTTACTCCCAAGGCAAGGAAGATGAGGATCCTCCACCCCCACTGGGAAAGGAGACCCCAGATCCAGCCTGTGAGGGAACAGTTGCCTTCATCCAGATGAATTTCGGAAGAAAGGCGATGCAGGCGTTGGATGGCATCGTACACTGTAGGTGTGTTGTCTGGAGTCGATTAATTTACACACACCACCATGATCAGCAAGGATGACATCTAGGACCATTCTGTTCTGGAGCGTTATGAGGAGGTCCTCCTGCAGCTCTGCAGTGATGTTGGAGAGGGCACCAGTAGTTACTGTGATGGTGCCTTCAAGGACCCTGGTCAGTCCTCGTACAGCCCGACTGTTGGCCATGTGGCCCCAGAAAGGAAGGAAACCTTTAAAGAAGTCCCCTGTTTCCTGGCCTGCTGTATCCTTGGCTGATATGACGCCCCTACGTGAGCGGCGCAGAGCGCCCTTCATTGACAGGTGATATCCACCATGGGTAGAATACGTTGGTGGAAGGAGGAAGGCCAGATAGCAGGTACCAGGCCAGTTACGGGGGAGCCAAGTGTAGGCGGCAGTGCCACAGATGAAATAGGTGTTGGGGGATGCCACCAGCTTCGGAGGAGATGTGGAGTTTAAAGCTTTTGTGATATCACACGTACTGGTACCAACTTTCTTAGTCCCTAGGCCACGAATGCAGACATGGCCTTGCACATTTATGACATTCACAGTGTCTCGTTCATCAGGCAGTATCTTTCTTGTGCGGAATCTGGAAAATGTTCGTCGATTAGTTGAGTTGAATACTACCATCTCATCAAGTTCATTTGGTGATAGTAGCGTTGTGGATGAGCTGGTCGGGCAAAAAGGAGCATTGACTTGGCCAGACCTGTTCCGCCAGAAGTCATCCTGAAATTTTCCAAGGGCAGAATTGGCAGTACCATTGACAGTGTAGGCCTCCTGTATCAACATCCACCATGCAAGACAAGACCCAGAGATGGAAAAGGGGTGGGGAAAGAATGGGACAGGGTGTACATGGAATGTGGCATCAGTTCCCAAACCCAGCAGTCGGAAGTGTTTATGATCAGCTGGTGATGATGCAACATTTGGATGAAGGTGTTAAAGAATTCTGCACGGCGGGGTAATTCGTGGGCTGGTCGCCTGAAATACTGGTGTTCTGCAGGAGTCGGGGTAGGAGTTGGTGAGGTAACAGGATGGTATATTAGCAACAGCCAACCAAGGATAGACAGCATGAGGGAGACAAACGTCACCACAGTGGCCATAAAGCATTTACTATGTCGGAGACTGACATCTTGTTTTTGGATTCGGGTGTTTTGGAGGGCTGCCATTGTGCTAAGCCAGGGACCTCTAGTCGCTGTCTGTGATTGGTGGTTGCTTCACTGGGCGCAGGTGCCAAGGGCCCTATGGCGTACCTTAGTCTGACACACCAGCACTACTCTCAGCCAGAGAAGATCACAGCCCTACAGCATATAGGTACTTGGCGAAGTCAAGGGCAAGCCTTCCCTTGGGGGCGCAAGTTGTATCGGTCGGAAGTAGGGACAGTATGGTCGGAAAACAATTGTTCTTGGTGTTGAGCAGAGTTAAGGGATGGTTCCACCCTTCCTTTCAGTATGCTGTCACTCTCTGCTTCCGTGGATGTAGAATGCAGCCTGGCATCGCTGATTGGGACAAACTTCAGGACTGTTTCTGTTTCTGAGTCTCCTTGTCCTTCCCTCACCCACTGATCATAGGGGAGGGGCAGAGGCACACGCCTGCAGTGTGACAAATGCACCCAATTCTTCTGTCCTTCTACTTTCACTGCGGTGCGGGTGGCCAGGAACACATGAAGGAGCTGTGTCCAGCGGGGCTCGAGGCTCATAGTCCGTTGAAAATTTTTCACCATGACCCAATCCCCAGGTTGGATGACGTGTCCTGGGCCCTCGCTTTTGTCAGGTATGGCCTCATGCACCTGGTGATAAAGAGTACGAAAGGTATTAGTCAGACTGTACAGATAATCAGTTAATGCAGGGTATTCAATGTCAGACAGTTTATTAGGCCGCGGGACACCCCATACATTGGCAGGCCTCCCAAACACAATTTCATGGGGGGATAGCCCTATTCTGGTGTGGGCCGTTATTGTGGACAGTAGGGCTGAGGGCAGAGCATCAACCCAAGTAACACCTGTCTCGGCTACTATTTTGCCCATTTATTTTTTAGGATGCCATTGTACACCTCCACTCGACCTGCTGAGTGGGGGTGGTTAGCTGCATGAAATTTTTGTTTTATACCCAATGCTGTACAGACATATTCCATAATTTGAGCCGTAAAGTGGGTCCCGTTGTCACTCCAGACCAAGCGGGGCAAACCAAATCATGGGAGGTACTCTTTTAATAGCACTTTGGCGGTAGTGATAGCGGTGCAGTCTTTGACGGGGTAGGCTGCCACCCATTCGGCTGAAGGTACAGACCACCACTAGGACATATTTCAAATTGTTACATCGGTCCATCTGGATGTAACCCATTTGGAGGACTTCAAAAGGGGAAGGTAGGAGGAGAGAATCCTCACTTAGGAGTAACTGTGGATTTTCCTGGGTTATACATTAGGCAAATCTTGCATGTTTTAACCAGCTTGTCAGCATATGCTGGAATCTTAGAGTTGTACCATGTAGGTTCCAAGACTTTACATATCCCTTTTGCACTGCTGTGAGCAGGACCATGGGCCATCGTAACTACTGGTAGCGCGTGACTGTCAGGTAACATCCATTGTCTTTCCATAGTCGTATGGACCCAACAACCATCAATTCCCTCCTTTGCTAATTGCTCCTTCCACACCCTTAGTTCCTCAGGAGTAGTATGGGACTGAATATCAATCACACTCTGTACTTTTTTTCAACCATGCCCTCATCTGCCACCCACCTAGCGGAACCTCCTACATACATTCCTTCCCTTTTACTAAGAGCTGTTTGTCTGGACGTCTGGTCAGCCAGGGCATTGCCTTTCCCAACATCTTCTGTCACTTTCTTATGGGCATTACATTTTATAATGACCACCTTTCTGGGGAGTGTCAGGGAGTCTAACAATCGGTGAATTAGGGGGGCATGTTGAAACTTGGTCCCATGGGAAGTAAGGAAAGTCCTTTCTTTCCATAACCTCCCAAAGTTGTGGGCCACCCCGAAGGAATATTCGCTGTCAGTATAAATATTTACCATCATTCCTTTGCTTAACTCACAAGCTCTAGTGAGGGCCACTAATTCTGTTGCTTGAGCATGGAACTGCGGAATCTGAGCTGTTTCTACTACTCGCCCTAATGTCGTGAGGGCGTAGGCGTATGAGGTGTTACCATCTGGCCCTCTGAGACATGATCCATCCACATACAGTGTACCTTCTGGTTCTGCTATCGGGGTGTCCTGTAAGTCAACCCGTCCCTTCGTCTACTCCTCTGTCCTTAATATGCAGTCATGTGGGTCTAAGCGGGCATTCTGAGTATCCAGTGAGAGTAATGTGGCGGGGTTTAATACAGTGCATCTTTTGATGTTAATGTGGCTGGCAAAGAGTGTCAGTTCATATCCTGTGAGTCGTGCGCTAGTGAGGTACTGTGTCTTGGTGTTATTAAGGAGGGTATCTACAGAATGGGGGACCATCAGAGTCAGGGGGGAGTCCATGACGATCCCCGCACTCTGACGGACCATGAGGGTGGCCGCAGCGGTCGCCCGTAGGCATCCTGGGAGAGCCCTTGCAACAGGGTCTAAGGTAGCTGAAAAATAGGCACATGGCCAATGGTGACCTCCGAACATCTGAGTCAAAACAGCGCATTCACAGTCATCTGTCTCATGTACAAAAAGAAAAAAATGTTTGTTATAATCAGGAGTACAGAGGACTGGAGCAGTACACAGAGCCTTTTTTAAATCTTGCAGGCTCTCTAGTCCATGGAAAGGAACTGTCTGATATGTCTTTAGTGGTGAGGGCAAGAAGAGGTTTGACCATGGCCGAAAAATTGGGAATCCACTGTCTACAGTATGAAGTTAGGCCTATGAAGGCTCGCACCTGCTTTTGTGTTTGTGGGGCCGTCATAGCATTGATAATGGCTACACGATCAGCAGTGAGCTGCCTTCCCTCCTTCGAGAGGAGATGACCTAAATAGGTCACCTTCTCTTGACAAAACTGAAGCCTTTTTCAAAGAGACTTTCAGATTATAATAATAATAATAATAATAATAATAAAGCGTTTTATAAAGCGCATGGCTGCACAACTGTGTATCCCCGCGCTAATTGCTGACAAAAACTCCTTACAGCTCACCGAGACAGAGAGACAGGGAAATGTTAATAAGGGAAGAGATGAGTTTTTAGTTTAGCTCTAAAGAGGATTTCTGATGGTTCCATTCTCAGATGAACTGGCAGGGCATTCCAATGCTTTGCTCCAAGAAAACTAAAGGAGCGACCGCCCAGTCTTGCTCTATTGATCCGGGGAAGTTTGAATTGTGACATACCCGAGGATCTGAGGTTTCTGGTAGGGCGGTGGATAGTTAGAAGATTTCTCAAATAAGTGGGTCCTTTGTTGTGTGCAATTCTGTGGGCATAGCAGAGAGCCTTAAATCTGATTCTTTCGCTAACTGGAAGCCAGTGAAGCTTGGACAAGGTTGCTGTAGCGGATGTTCTTTTTGGTAAACCTAGTACCATGCGGGCGGCCGCATTTTGAATGCATTGAAGCTGGTGCAGTTGTTTTTGGTTCGCCCCTAAAAGGAGAACGTTTCCATAATCCAGGTGGGGCGTTATCAGTGCATGCACTAACGTTTTCCTTGCTTCAATGGGAACAAGATCAATAGTCTTACGCAAGATTTTTAACGTGCCCATACATTTGCCAATTGTTTTATTGACTTGTGTTCTTCCCGACAAATCCGAGTCAATCATTATTCCTAGGTTTTTGACCATTTCGACTGGGTGGGGGCAATCGCCCAGTGTAGTAGGCCACCAAGCCTGGGACCATATTGAGGTTTTATTCCCTACCACTAGCACCTCCGTTTTGTCGCCATTCAAACGGAGGCAGTTATTATCCATCCAGGTGGCGACCGCTGCCATGCAGCTAGAAAAATTGGTGGCAAATTTTTCGCTGTCTGGGGTGAGCTTGAACATGAGCTGGGTGTCGTCAGCATAACTGACAATGCCCACCCCAAAATTCTCTACGACTCGAGCTAGGGGTTCCATATAGATGTTGAACAGGGTAGGGCTCAAACTAGAGCCCTGTGGGACCCCATAGCTGATGTCGCGAGAAGATGACTTGAAGGGTGGGCAATGTATTTGGAATGATCTTTTGGAGAGAAAAGATTTAAACCAGGCAAGGGCATGATCCCTTACTCCAATGTCTGATAGTCGGGACAACAGGGTGTCATGAAGCACAGTGTCGAAAGCTGCACTTAAGTCAAGCATGACAAGTGCAGCTGTCTCCCCCTCATCTACCATCTTGCGAATGCACTCCGTGGAGTAAAGAACCGCGGACTCCGTGGAGTATCCAGGTCTAAAACCAGATTGTGTCGGATGAAGTATGTTTCCTTCTTCTAGAAAAGTCATCAGTTGTTTATTGACTATTTTTTTCTATAATCTTAGCGCATTGTGGCAAGAGGGAGATGGGTCTAAGATTTTGATATTGAGTAACCGGAATGTTTGGTTTTTTTTTGAGAGGGATGACTTGTGCTGTCTTCCATGCTTCTGGGACGTAGCATTCTTGAAAGGACAAAGTGATCAAGTGTCTGATTTGATCAATGAGACCGTTGTTCATGATGTCTTTAATTTTACCTAAAGGGCACACATCATTAGGGGATCCTGAGTGGATACTATTGATAATGCTGATCAACTTTTCTTTGTCAGGAGTGATAAAGCGTGTGAGCGTGGTTTTTTGGGTAAGGAGTGGTTCTTTTCCTTCTATGACATGGTTTGAAAAAGTGGCATGTATTTTCTCGACTTTATTGACAAAGAAGTCAGCTATCTGATCGCATATGTCATCAGAATATGTGTCCTGCATATCTAGGGTAGTGGTGTTTGTAAGTTCCTTATAAATGCTAAAAAGTTCTTTCATGGGGTTAGTTGCCTCTTCAATTCTTGTCTGGTAAAAGGAACTTTTCTCCTCTCTAACCATTTTCTGGTATGATTTTAACTCTAGTTTATATAGTTCCTTATGCTCAGGAGAGTAATTTTTCCTCCACTTGCGTTCTGTCACTTTACAGTGTGTTTTCGCAAGTTTTAATTTTTCCGTATACCAGGGTTCAGATTTGGTTCTTCTAACGGGGGGTTTGGACGTCCACGGTGCAATAGTATCGAGTGCCTTGCTCAGCCATGTTTCATAATTCTTCCAGGTATCTTGTAAGGAGAGTCCTATTGGCGGGGTGTGTTTCTGTAATTCACTGACCATACGTTCCGGGGTGTAGTTTTTCCAGTTTCGTCGTTTAGTGAACAGGGGTTTGTTGGGGGCTAGCTTACTCTTGTTAATGGGAATATAAAAAGTGATCAGGTGGTGGTCAGACCATATGATAGGTGTAGGGGGGAGCATTTCAATGTCCTCCCAGGTAGAAAAGACTGGGTCAAGAAGATGTCCCTGTTGATGCGTGGGGGAGTTTGATAGCAGTGTTACTCCTATCGCCTGTAAAGCAGTTCTAAGTATTTGGGCTTCTTTAGCATTGTTATCTTCCAGATGAAGATTCAGATCACCTAAAATCATGAAGTTATGATGTTTTATCGCTAATTGAGTAGCTGATTCTATAAGCTGGTTACAGAAAGAAGTTGCGTTTCCAGGGGGACGATATATAAGAAGGCCGGTAATGGTCATCAATGGGGTCATTTTTATTGAGAAGGTCCCACATTCGCTATGAGTATTAGCAGTATCAGTGAGTGTGCATTGTAATTCCTTTTTGCAAATTAATGCAATTCCACCTCCACGTAGTTTAGGTCTGTCGATTCTTAAAAGGCTATAACTCAAAGGTATCGCCTCTACGATGTCAGGGGCTGAGGAATCGTCTAACCATGTTTCTGTGAGAAACAGCACATCATAATCTTGTGACTGTAGTATCTCTCGTAATTCCGTCTTGTGTTTTACCATCGATCTACAATTTAGCAGCAACATTTTGAGTTTGGGTGTAGGGGCCTTATATAGAGGAGCCTTGCTGAAGGAGTAGTTACATATGTGACAGTGTTGCGGGATACAGTTGGGGTCAATGGCATGTAAACAAAGTTTGTTGGCGGTCTTACCCAAGTTGTGTAGAGTTGCGCTAGAGTAGCAGAGTCTCAGCTGGTCCACTCTCTTAGCAGAGCCTATATCGATGGTAGAGGAGCCAGAGTGTCCTGCCCCGCGCCCCGGTCGTTCGCGGACGGGCGCAGACGGGCTTGCCTTAGGCGCGCCTTCGGCGCGCAATCGTCGCGCCCGCTGCGCTCGTCCGCTGCGCTTCCGGTGGGGACACATGCTTTATAGCAGAGGGAAGAGGGGTCCAGAGGGGGCGTGGCTACGGAGGTGGGCGTGGCCTAGCGACCGGCCAATCCCGTCCTTTCAGCAGGGAAGATTGAGCCTACGTCAGCAAGCACTCTGCTGAGTAGGAGAAGGTTCGAAATGCGGCGCAAAGTAAAAGAAAACAATACAATTTTAATCCCAATAGTTTTAAAATGGGCTGTCAGTGCCCTGCTCCTGGCTGTGCCTCAAGAGCTGTATGTAGGGCAAGGTGGCGTAACAAACAGAGAGTAGCTTCTTTACATGCTGGGGCAGAATTTGCAGCGATAAGGAGGCCATCTACATATTGTAATAGTGTGGAATTATCAGGGAGTTCCAAGGAATCTAGTTGACTTTTTAGGGCTTGACTATAGATACTGGGGCTCTCGGTGAAACCTTGAGGGGCGCAGCAGAATCTAAAGCTCCGCCCACCAAGGGAGAAACCAAAAAAATATCTGCTGTCAGGATATATAGGAATGCTGAAAAAAGCATTCTTCAGGTCTATGACAGAGAAGTGTGTTGCGTCAGAAGGGACCATCGTTAAGAGGGCTGTAATGTCGGGGACAACAGGATATTGGGAGATTGTTATTTAGTTAAGGGCTCTCAGGTCAATCACAAATCTGTATATTTTAGGGGAGAGAGCATCTCCATTGGTCTTTTTAAGAACCGGAATAATGGGACTGTTACAGATATTGCCATGTGTCTCCTGCACTACGCCCTTGTCCATTCAGATATTATTGTTAAAAGGGCCATTTCTCCTACCGTGGGCAGTCAATACTGCGGGAGGGGGAGGAGAAGTGCACCTGACTGGATGCGTACCACATGAGGGGATATGTTGACACACCCTACATCAGTGTCTGATGATGCCCAGAAGGAGGAAGGTAAAGACTGCAACTCTGGTGGGAAGGGACCTGATAGATACATATAGGAAGCTGCGGTGGGGGAAATTGTTAGGGATACACCTTGGGGACTACATGATATCGTCGCATACAGAGCTTGCAGTAAATCCATGCCTAACAAGTTTTCACTGCAACCTGTAGTAAGGACCAAGGGAGCGTCAACATGTGCAGGGCCAATATCGAGAGGGAGGGTTCAGAGACAGTACTGGTCGCAGGTGTTCCTGCAAAACCCACTGAGACATTCATATTGCCAGAAAGAGGGGCCTCCGGGACTGGCAGATATGCAGTAGAAGACCTGGTGGCCCCAGTATCCAAAAGAAAATTCTGATCATTCCCCACAACTGACATTTGAACACACTGGCCCCTTTGATCACTGGAATTTGCACTCTGGTAATACTCCTTTCCTGGCTGTCCTATGCTTGGTAGGACCCTGTCTCATCAACTTCATCATAATCATCATTGTAATAAGTGCGTGTTGCTTCGTACCCATCAAACCTATTAGCCGGTCGCTGCCGGATGGGAGCGTCATCCCTGGGCCTGCGTCCTTTATCCTGTTGATAGGTGGGTCATGGTCCCTAGTCGGCCTCCCCTCCCTGGGAACGCGAGGCCGAGTCTTCCCTGATCGGATGTTTTCAGCTAACACAGGACACTCATCTATCCAATGGCCGTACCCCTTACAATAAGCACACTGATCTGTTTGGAGGGCTCCCGTATGTTGAGGGTGGGAGGGGGTAGACTGGCGTGCCCTCGGAGGGGGTTGGGGTTGAGGTCTGAAATTCCCGCGGGCATCGGGGCCTCAGGGGGGGTAAGCCTGCTGCAGAAGTGCCTTAGTCTTAAGATCCCTAACCTTCTTACTTTCCTTGTCTCTATCTTCATTCTCCCTATTCTCGTGATATTGTGCCATAGCCAAGATACCAGTCATAGTTTGGGCAGACCACGTACTTTCAACTTTCTTAAGCCGGGCAGAGATCTCAGGAAGCAAGTTGCTGACAAACTTATCAACAAATACTGGGCCAGAACCTGGGGTCTGGGGATCCAAACCACTATGTCCCTTGTATTCTGTTTCAAAACGGGTAAAGAAGTCAGCCACATTTTCATCTTTTCGCTGCCTACAGGCGTTTATTTTATCCCAGTTAATGACAGTTTCCGGCAAAAGTGTTTTCATAAACGTTATTTTTTTACTGAGCAAAGTGGGGATGGCAGCTTCTGGTTTAGTCCCTCCTACCCTTGCTTCTTCTATAACCTCTAGGGCAGCCCATTTACCACCCAACGCTACTTCATGGTCAATATGTCAAATGTTGTCCCAAATTTCAGTGGGGACAACTGTACCAGAAAGTAAATCTATATATCCTCAAGAACGAGAGTACCTGCAGATATAATCTGACCTAATTCTCTGTAAAAGGCAGCCGGATTCTTCCGGGGATCTGATAATTGTCCTTTTAACTGCATTACGTCTGACCTTTTCCAAGGAACATGAACCCAAAGCCTGCGCCGGTGTGCCTCAACAGCCCCTCTGCCATTATTTTGGCAATTGGTAAGTGTGTTAACAAAGACAGGGGCCGCCTCATTGGCATAGCTGTTTCTAGAGGGGTGTTGGGAAAAGCGGTCATATCACGGTAAGCCATTAAAGCAGACATAGTGCCAAACATCCCCTCTCCCTGAACATTGCCTCTTTTTATTCGCGACCTAAGGTCCATTAATCCGGTGGGTATCTGCATAAGCGCATTCTCAAATCTTTACATGACCAGTGTACACAAGTATTCAGCCCAGGTGGTCTGTTCCATAATCGTCCACTGGGAAAAGGTTGACCATATTTCTTTAAAGGCATAAATATTACTGTTACTTATCCAACATTCACAATGATGCCAATGTAGGTCATTTTCTCGAAGAGAAGAAAAGATGACTGTATAGCGCAAGGAGGCCAGTCGGGGGAATTCAACAATTTATATAAATCCTGCTTAACTGTAGACCACGAGGAAGTAGGAAAAGGGCGTGTAGGGGTTGGGCGGATGGAGACTTGTTGTCATTCCCGTAGCAAGGACAGTGTTAGCGGGCGTGGCCTGTGTCATAGGAAAAATTGGGAGGGTTAGTGTGACAGGGAGAACTGTAAGAGGGGCAGGGGGAAAGGAGTGGGCTGTGGCGTGGGGACATGCAGGTGTGAGGCGTTAGGGCAGGGTACATTGAGCATATGCAGGAGGGCTTTCCAGCATGGTATCAAGCAAAGAATCACCTTCTTCTCCCCCTTCCATATGGCCCTTTCCTTTCTCCTCACGAGCTGGATAACATTTTTGTACCCGGGCCCCATGCTCCCTATCGGCTATTTCTACTGATTTTGTCATTTGATATTGTAAATTTTCTCAGTCTCGGTCGGCCATTGGCATACGTTCTTGTTTTTTTTCTTGAGCTTTCTGCTTTCTAGCTCTCTGCTCTATCTCTTTCCTCCAAAATCGGACAGATTCAAACATAGAAGGGTGCGTTTTTCTTTTCATTAATTGTTCCTCTAGGTTGGCGAGAAGTTGGGAATCAAAGGAGCCATAAAGTGGCCACTGTAATTTCGTGTTACTTTATTTCGTATATTTTACCCAGAATGAGGAAAACATTATGGCAGAAGGGCCATGTTTAACATACATCTTATGGCCAGGGGTCCCTTCTGAAGGAAGCGGACAAGCCGCCTCCAACTGGGAGTCCTGCATACACATACAACAACATAATCTCTTGAACTTACTACTGACTGGCATGCTTCAAAACAGATAACAGACACCAGCGGGTTTTAAAACTCACCTCGCTTGCTTGGCTTTTGCAAAAGTCAATAACAGCAGAATCATACAGAACAGACACCGGCGGGTTTTAAAAACTCACCTCGCTTCCTTGGCTTTGGCAAAAGTCAATAACAGATTGGCTTTTGCGAAAGTCAATAACAGATTTATACAGACTTGGCGGAGGATCAGTACACCCTTACCTAACATGGGTAGTTCTCTTCTGCAGACATAGGGCTGTGTCCTGCTCCAGAAATTATTTGCTAGGGGACTCCAGAGAGAACGCGGTCATGTGGCCCAGACCGGGTGGGGAGGAACAGCAGGCGAGTCATTCGGCTTACCGGATTGCAAAAATCCCTCGGGTAGGGTACCTCCATCGGAGTTTCTCTGTGCACCTCATCACATCCACCAGGCCTGACCTTCGTGCTCGTGGAGTCCCTGTTTGGGTGCCATTTGAAGAACCGGATTAACCCACTTACTGGGTCTCGGCGGCGGGGGAACAGCCCAAGCCTTCCATACCCTTCATATGTAATAAAAGGAGACACAGGGGCCTTCTTCTGCAGGAGGAACTCAGGTTTATTCAAATAGCCCGGGCTATCGAACAAAGTCCCAAGCTCGTCAGAAACAAGACAGATGAGGATGCTGCTTTACTCCGCAACTTACAAACCTTTTATACTTTTTGATCTCAGTCTTTTGGCTGTTAGTTCATTGTTCAATCAGGGCAGTGTTTGCAGTTGATAACCAGATCCAGACGACGTTTGTAGACAGTGACCTGGTCAAGGCTTGGAATACAAATCATTGTTCACTCGGCTTGATCAAGGCTCAGTCTTTCAGGTCATTGTTTAATCACCTTGATCAAAGCCCTGTCTTTCAGGTCATTGTTTAATCACCCTGATAAAGGCCCAGCAGTCAGACAATTGTCCAGATAACCTGATCACGATGTCAAGGATGTTTACCAGGCTGGGAGCAGGAGTAGGAAAACAAATCATTTACACAGGGTGTGAGTGTCTCATGGCTTTCTGTTGAACTGCAAGAACAGGGGGGTTGGGTGTGCGACAGTTCCTGGGCAGAAATGCAAGCTGCAAGATGGCTGTTGTCGTGTTAGTTACATTTTCCTCAGGCATCAGCAGAAATGACCAGGTGGATCGTGTGGAAGTGTTTGACACGAGATAGCAATGAAAAAGCAATGGAGTCTCGGTACAAATTATGCCGATCAGAAGAACACTTTTCCTCAACTAAATCCTCCTCTGGATGAAGGAGAGCCTCCTCTTTATGAATACAGCCAATACAGAGGGCATCATAATGGTTGAAAGTGTTTGCTACCTTTCAAATACACTTGCGCACCCGTAGGCTTGTGACTACTCTCCAGCGGCACTATTACTACATGCTCTTTTCCTGCCTACATTGCACCAGAGTGAGCAGTCTAGCTGCACCTGTAACGCATCCTCACTTCCTGTTGTAATCACCAATGCGCGTGCGCACGCCCGAGCATTTGGTATTTCACCACTAGCGAAACGTGCACCGTGCTCTCCGGTTCATTTCCGCCCGACGAGACGTGAAGCCACATCGCATCTACAGGTAACTTTCTACGCCTAGATACGCGGTACTTTACAGACCTGGACATTTTGTCGTGTCTGAACCGTACTTCCATTTTTGTACGGTAACACTTTTATTCTTATCCCACCAACAGGAGACAACGCCTCAGTCGTACCCGACTGTGTGTGCAAGCCATCCGTCAGCCTCATGACCCTTGCCCTTTACTTCCTCATCGTGATTGCCTTTTATCACCGGATCCACCGGTGAGTCTCACACAGACGTTTCCATTCCGAGATTTTATATATTTTTATTTGATTTATTTTCCCCCACTACTACCATGGCCCGCCTAATTTCCTCCTGCTTTTGCACCCCACAGCTCAGAACACAAGCGCCGCTCTCAGGTAATTGCCCTGTTATTGTCCTCGGACGTTTTCTCACTCACTATCACCGGCCACATGGGCACTTCGACCTGGGATCATATTTTAGCCTCAGGCCGACTCGGCATCTTTGAATGTAAATTGTGCTCTCCATTATGTCTTTGAAAATTTAACAACGTTACGGAATATTACACAGGCACTGATTTGGCCTTTTTAATAGTCACCCATTAGTCGCGCTTTTACTTTTGAACCGATGTACAGATCACAGTTACTGTTCCTCACTCACTGACATGCTTTACGGCTATTTGTCTGACTTTGATGTATGTGCGTTTTTCCCATTCACACATGTGGCAACCGTTTCTAACTATGCGCGTTTGCTTGAACCATCCTAATGTTGTCGTAATGATGTTTTCACAATGGTTATGACTCACACTCTTTCATACCGTCTGTAAGCCACCTAAACATCTTGTAGACCATTTTCTGCACGACATGGCTCGTTTGTTTTGAACAATGTAACAGTATGATTGCGTGTTTTTGGCAATTACATCCTGTACTTTCAGGATGTTCGTTTCTTTGAACTGAAACATCAGATTGTATGGATTAGCCATTTTTTCGTCATCTTCTGTTTCCAAGTCACGGACACGCTAGACACACCCTATGTCCGCCCGCCTTAACCTTGCGGGGACTACCGTCATTTCTGCCCGATAGCCACGCCATCACAGGCACCACTATTCCGCCTCTCACTCCTGGGCACCACTTATTCCTTGTGACCAATTCTGATTTGCCCTTAATCAGCCCTTTTCCACCATGCACCTACGAGCCATAACGCTATTTATCCGTGGCTTTCCTTTCAGGCAGGGGATCCATTGACTAAGGTATGATCTTTCACCACACCCCTGCCATTTCTCCACATCCACCCTCTCTGCCCTCACCTATCCCCATCCTCCCATGAACACTCACTTGGTCCTCATCCATCACCACACCTCCATCCCTCACGCCGATGTTTCCAGACATCGTTTTGCCCATGTTTCCAAATGTGCGATAGCAGGTATTATTTCCAGTTTCCAACTTAGTCGTCATACACATTCCCATGGTTTTGCTTTCACTTGACAGACGTCACGCACCTTTTTAGAACTGCTGCTAAAGCCTTGAATCCCTGTGTTTCTTGGTTATGCACTTTCACAGAATTTTTTGTACTATGATATATTTTACAGCCCTGATGAGTCACAGGCACTGCCCAGTTGATGAAACACGTGTCGGCTGGCGTTCTGTAAACATACAAAAGAAAGAAGACGTATATAAAGGTTAATATATTGTCTTCACCATACAACCGGTGTCCATTGTTTTGTCTCAATCAACCAAATCACTTAAATGTGTTTGTACCACGTGTGTGCCCAGTACCTGCTGTACCTTTCAAATAGCCCACGGGCTTTGGACTCCCTTTGACAACCCCAAAGCCTAGAACCATGGAGATGCTCTTTAAGCCCGAACTGCCTTGAGTGGCCAAGTAGAATAATTTCCATCTCTCACTATTCCACAAGATCCTGCATTTTTCCAACCTGATCACTGGGTGGGAATAATCAGAGACCTTTTTATGTCCCAACTGGACAACTAAAATATTATCAACACGGTTCTCTTTAAATCATTAATTGCCAAGCCCAAAAGCTAACAGCACAGGCAGTCAAAATGGCAATAGCAACTCTTCCCAGCTTAAGTCAAACCCGCAACCAAATTCCAGTTTCCCAATACTATCCGCAAAGTCTACTAGGAAAAAGATCCAGAATATCTGCAGACACTAGCTCATTGCTTTAGCCCACCAAGAAACCCCTTCTCGTTATTTACAACATGTGTTCAAGTAGATCAAACACTGATGCAGATCCTGAGAGTACAAGGTCCAAGAACGACATCAGCACATCCTGAGCTCGGAGCCCAGTCATGTGCATTTCAGGAAACTCCTGAAAATTTAACTATTCTGATTGACTTTCTAACGTACCTTGAGCGCCTCAAGAGTTGCGATTGCTTAACATCAACTAGGGCCACAAAATTAGGCGTATTGTCAGTGCCATGAAGCTATTAGCAAAAATCTACACTGCCCTAATATAGGGCTATATTTCCAATATATAGTGAGTTAGGATTAGTACGGATAAGAAGCATTTGAAAGTTGTGTAGTTTATATCTGGTTTACCGAGCTATTACATCCCACTGAATAAAGAACCTATAGATTTTATTTCTTCAACTCGAATATTCTGCGATGTCACTGACTTGCTTTTGTTTACCTTGTCTCTTGACTTATTATCAATTCCGTTAAATACATCAATTGGCTGTCTCTCCGATTACTCTCACGTGATGTGCTGCGTTATCTTATCTTGTTTATAGGGAGTTCTTGATATGGTTATGATCTGTCCTCATTTATTAGCGACCTTTGTAAAGCCCTGAATGCTCCTTCAGCTCTGTGTGAGTACATTGATCTCTGAAAAGCTCTCTGATGTTCCTTTGTATTGCATTCTCTATATAAAAACTCTCAATAAACAAATAAACAAGCATCATCTCCATTGGTCGAAGTGAGGAAAGAAAAGTATGGGAACTGTGATCCTGAGTGCAATGGGGATGTGGCCAGAAAATGTTGGGGTGAGGTCAGAGACGAAGCTAAACCAACAAAATATTCTGTAAGTACAGTTAACTTCATATAAAATATGATGCCCACACTTCAATTGGAAAATAAATGCAACTTTAATTCATCTGCGGGAATGCATTTTTCTGGTCGGACAGATCGGTTGATTAATGTGATCATTTCAGATATCTGAGGGTGTACCCGGGCAGTCACTGATTTGAATCCAGTTTGGTGCCCTGTGGAAGTGTGGCGATTGTAGCTAGTGTAAACCTCTTTATTTACAAATTACCTACTTGCAGACATTCACATTTTTTCAGGTAGCAGCTCCCCTAGAAAAAATGCTTGTTTCTTATTTAGCTGCCTCTGTTTTCTCTCACTTCATAGCAGGCCCGGTTCTAGCGGCTACCCAAACATGAAGTCTGGCCTACCCAAACATGAGTCTTGGCCCTGCCAGAGACGGCACGAAGGCCAGTAGTAAATGGCATCTTTCATTTAAAACGTTCCACCGTACGTTGTTTTTCTTCCTGTTCTAGGAGTTGCATAATTGGGCCTGAGCTCTCTCTCCGAGGCACCCCTAATCACACATCTCCTTTTAGAAATGTGGTCCGTGTCACTGCCCACTCGTTCAGGAAAAGTAGGGGTGGAAAGGCGGGAAATTCAATCTAGAATTAGAGTCAAACTCTAGAATAACATCACAGGTCGATTAGACCTTTTTACCTGTCATAGAGTGTAGAAGGTAATCTTTCTCAACAAATCAATTCGAACCACTTCCATCTCCTTCCCCAAAGAACCACTGACAAAAAGGCAAGTTTGAAAATGTATTATAAAGCCAAAAGCAATTGTGTATATAAACACCTCAGTAAAAGGTTCAGCAAATACACAGGTACTAGTACAAACATAATCCTACGGAAAAGTCTCAAACGACTGAGAAACAGCACTAATATAATTTCCAAGACCACCAGGCTTGCAAGAATTCAATCTAGAATTAGAGTCAAACTCTAGAATCCCGTCACAGGTCGATTGGACCTTTTTACCTGTCATAGAGTGTAGAAGGTAATCTTTCTCAACAAATCAATTCGAACCACTTCCATCTCCTTCCCCAAAGAACCACTGACAAAAGGTCAAGTTTGAAAATGTATTATAAAGCCAAAAGCAATTGTGTATATAAACACCTCAGTAAAAAGTTCAGCAAATACACAGGTACTAGTACAAACATAATCCTACGGAAAAGTCTCAAACGACTGAGAAACAGCACTAATATAATTTCCAAGACCACCAGGCTTGCAAGAATTGCTATAATTTGGGTCTTGGTAGGCATGGAAGAAAAGAAGAAATACATCAAGATAAGTCTGTCCCTATACTATACTAAGTGACATCCCTACAACCAGGTTCTCTCCTAACAAAGGTGTCAGCCGTGATGACTTCCAAAGAAGTTCACTCACTTAGCTCGGACTTAGCCTATTGAGCTCATCTCACCTAGTAGCTCTCTGCCTACCCAGCATCTTTCTTCGCCCTCGTGCGCTTCTACTCTGCACTCCTCCCGGGGTGCTGTCCCTAATACGAAACCCACAATTCGGATGACACCCCCCAAGGGACGCCCCTCTCAAAGTATTAGTTTTCAAAGGGTCTTCTTCTGATGTCTTCATCCTTGTTCGTTGAAAAACTGCCTTGGGTCCCACAGTTGTCTCCTCTTGAAATTGCTTCCCTAAAATTCCACAGCCACTCCTCCGGGTCTGTAACTACCATACTGACTCTCATACACAATGGGCCCTTCTCTACTATCTTTGGTTAACCTTGCACCTGCAAAGGAACGCACATAAATCGATCAACAACATGCTACTTGCAATTAATTCTTTAAGGCAACCTTCTAGGAAAAAGGCAGTTCCATGATTTAACGTTATCAGACACATTCCTAGCTCGGCCTACACAATCCGCTATCCCCACCTGGGCCTCTGCACGTTCGAGATGTCACCGCCTAACATTGGCAAACAATTCTACTGGTTAGGCCTACATCATTATAGCAAAAGAAAAAAATACATTTTCCCACTAAACATTTATATGTCGTTACATGAATATAATAATGAATTACTAAACGTGCATTAAAATACATCCATGCCCCTTTAAGCGTCTTTTAACTGGATCAGCATTACTTCACAAATACATTTCTAAGTTAACATGGCATTTGTATTTCAGAGAAACGCTTTTACGTTATAGTAATGTGAATTCGGGTACATGTTTTCACATTTGTGTCACACTTAAACATGATTATGATCCTCTATATATGCGGGTGCAGATTACTTGTAAATATGATGCACCCCTACAAATTCTAACACCGTTTTGCGCTCTCTCAGTGGCATGGCAAAGGGGATAAAACCTCTCTTTGGCAGCGGGAAACCTTAACCGTTCTGCTGTGTAGATATTTCCTTTTCTGTTCCACTCTGGAGAAAAAAGGTTTGTTTCTCCGGATTCACCTTTCCTGGTCCCTGCAGCAGCTTCTCAGATCGAGATGTGACTAACAAATGAGGTATGCTTTAAATCCTGAGCTTGTGCTTCTCCAGACCAAACCCTCTTAAAATATACTGCCCACCAGTATGGATATTCCTACACCTTGTAATCCTCGTTGGCTTATGTGACATTCCTTGTAGACTGATGTACATACTTGCATGATTGATTGTCTCTGTATAATGTGTGCATGATGTAAAGTACTGCGACACCCTACACTGATATAGCGCTATACAACAAATGAAATGCATATAAGAGAGTGGCTAGGGAGAGATGAGGGGTGCTGGTGGAGGGTTGCAGTGAGGGAATCCGATGAGGAGGTCATGAGGGGCAGGGGTTACGGAGAGATGAGGGGCACTGGAGGAGGGTGGCAGTGAGGGAATCCAAGGAGGTCCTGAGGGGAAGGGGCTACGGAGAGATGAGGGGCAGTGGAGGAAGGTGGTAGTGAGGGAGTCTGAGGAGGAGATCCTGAGGAGGAGGTCCTATGGGGAGATGAGGAGCACTGGAGAAGGGTGACAGTGAGGGAATCCGAGGAGGAGGCCAATAGGGGTGTTATGGAGAGATGACGGGCACAGGTGGAGGGTGGCAGTGTGGGAATCCGATGAGGTGGTCATGAGGGAGAGCCCAAGAGGTGTCACTTGCCTGATACTCCCACCTCAGAAACCTCCTCTTCTCATCAAAGGGACATTACATGGAAAAAAACACTTTTTGAGAGTAATAACATTTAGAAAGAGATTAGGAAAGAATGTCTTTTACTGGGCCCTTGTAAGACTAAGACAAGATAAACGAGGGTGCTGAAGTAGGCCTGGCTAGACATATAAGTGACAAGTCGGGCCCGCAGTTGCCCACCTGATTGCATACTTGGCCCGCCCAAATAAACATTCCTGGAGCCGGGCCGGCTTCACAGTAAAGGAGACCCTTATGCCTCCATTTCTAGCTGTGGCAACTCAACCATTCAGGAATGGTTGTGTTTTAAACTAAAATGTATGGGAACTGTTTTGATCAAATTGGTGAAGCATGGAAACGCCGTTCCCCCGTTCCTCTGCCCACTTCGACCTCTGCATCAGGCCAAACTGCCTTGCATATATTACGGTTTGCCAGCGCGAGAAGGGCACGCACTCCTTTCCTAAATGGGTTGCCAGCCACCTCTGTTCCACTCATCAACCTGCCCTGTGGCTCCACCCACTCTCATCCGTGTGCACATACACTTCCGTTCGACATTTCTCCTTCGTGGTCTTCTCTGGCACGTTTTCCTTCTTCAGGTAAACAGACGCTATGCAGGAGGAATGTAGTTCACTTCACGGCACTCAGGTGCCAGCATCAAAATGAATTCCCATGCATGAGTAACTCATAATTACCCTTGGTACCATCCCAAATAGGCTTGCCACCAGCGCGCACGGCGTCTCGGGACAGCAGTTTCATTGCAATAAGAATTCTAGGCGTGTCCCCAAGCCTTAGCTCGGAGCTGTGATGATGGTGCCAGGCGTTTCGTGAGAGACCAGCCCAAGAGGCCTGGGTGGAGACGCTGAGTCCTCCGCGCAGCATCTTCACTGATGCATCACTCCGGGGTTCGGGCAACGCCCGTGAAACCCAGGTGTCAGTCAGAGCGCCCGCTGCGCCTCGCTTTTTCAACTCAGATGCCAAGCTGAGGGCCAAGGGAACAGTTAGAGGAGCTGCCAAACACCACAGACAAGCAACGGCGCCCACATACGGCAGGCACCATGGACTTGTTCCCTTTCAGGATAGCTGCTGCTTGCTTCATTGTGTTGGTAAGTAGCATGAACGCACCTTTCTACTGCTTGTGCTGTGCTATTACGTTCAACGCGGATTCTTTTACGTTTGTAGTTTAACGTTTATTTGACTGAGCAGCAGGCTTCCTAAGAGAAATGCTTCACGTAGTGGCACCGGGAACAGAGCAACAACAAAACTTTTTGTGAGGTAACAGGCAGATATAGGCGAGTGACATGGTGTGTTTAGTGTTTGAAGTTACTAAAATAAGTTCTTTCAAGGGGTAGAGGGGAAGAGGGGTTCAGGGTGCATGGGAGGGAGTGGATGATGGAGATGGGACGTCACGAGGACGTTCACTTACAGTCAGGTGTGATTTTAGAGCGGTTTTGAAGGACGGCATAGGGTGGCAGCCCACACGCTGATCGAACATTGGCCGATGACTGATTGCAAAGTTATAGTTGTGTTTTTAATATGAATTTATACGTTTAAATTAAAAGTGTTTGCCTTGCCTAACTTAGTTGTTGAAAGAAAAGCAGCGTTCCTACGTTCCAAACAGACAGACAATTCATTCATTATATCGTTTATGGGCAACACTATTTCAAAATGTACTCTAGAGAGTTGCCAGTTGTTTCAAAGCATATTTTTGTTTAGAAATGTATTTTGGGCTCGAACTGTTCACCTCTTCACTAATGTGATTTTGTAATTAATTATTTAGTGACTACAAGTCATAAACAAATTCTGTCTCTGGCCGACAGCAAATCAATTCTTTCGAATATGGCACTGTTCCTTAACATAAGAACATGAACAGACAATATATATACGTAGGGCCACCAAATGCTCTCCTTTGGCCATAGAAATAATATCTGACCGCAAGAAACGCCTTGAAAAGATATTATGTTTCAGCCAGCGGATTGGAAAGTTGTGGATGGAGGTCACCAAAGGTCAGATCAGCTTTTTGGTGCCCTTTGGTCTGGAAGAGGTGCGACGCGACACCCACGGAACTGTAAAACCGTCTGCAGTGTGTGTGGTGGCTGTAAAGATAGTTTATTGCTTTATTCATTTGCAAGATACCGCATCTGCATGCACAGCAATAAACAAACCTTTAGCTCACCCTTTGGACTAAAGAGAGCTTGTGTTTTTTAAGATACCTGAGTAACGAGCCACGACCTAATGCACGTTTAAAATAAGAGAGTTTGGAAAGAAACACAGTTACACTATTTCTATACACCAATAGACTTTTTAGTCAAGTCGTTTTGTTTGATAAAACTCGTCTGTAGGCTGCTTTTTGTGAATGGATATGTGTAGGAACCATGTCAGCATACTGTACATTGAGTGTCAAAGTGTCTGATGAGTTAGAAATGGTTATTTCTTATGACATTATGCAGAAAGTACCCCAGTGGGTTCACCGACTCCAGCAGAAATGTATGTGTAACCTGCCAATTATAGATTTGCATAGCTACATGCTCTTATCAGCTTTCCACCCATTCCAGGAGAATAAAATGAACATAATTGAGTTCAGAAATATTAACGCTTAAAATGTAAATACTAAATGACAATTCACTTCATGGTGTTTGGTTTATAAAGGAAAACTAATCCTATATATCTATAGCCCATAATATGTAATTTGAACAATAATATGTCATATATGTAACAACCGCAAACAAACTTACAATACAAATGCTCTCACTGCACATTGTGGTCTGTTTTGAAATCCAATTGGTATTGTGGTTATGTGAAATTTGATTTGGTGGAGCCATGTGCGAATGTTTATGATACACACCTGTATTGTGGAATGACAGTTTGTGATTGGCTGTCATTTCCCTTTATACTACCAGAATATAGGGTTTTAAATATTGTACTAAAATATCGTGAAGGTAAGTATATGCAAGTATAGGTTTACTTTACTAAACTCCACATCTATATACATTGTCAATATATATATAACTTCAAGGTACGAAGGTGTGGATTTAAGAATGGAAATCCATACTTCGCTGCATATACTTCTGTTAATGATATTTTAGTAGTTGCTATGCTGGCTATTTTTTTGTGCTGGCTATTTTAACCTACAACACTTTAACAACTTAGAATCTGTGATGCACAGCACTCATTTTCAAAAGAAGAGCACTTTGCCATCTGAATCCCATAGGAGAGTTTAGCTCCTTGCGACCCTAGAGAGGAGCCTCCAATTCTGACCTTCTTTTTAATATTTTAAGGCCTTCTGAAGAGAGTCACCCTGGTTCAAATGGATGAGATCAACTGTAACTCATTAGTGAAATTACTATGTTCCATGTTTTCGGAAAGGCGCATCCAGGCTTGAAAAACGGAATTGGCATGGACATACCTCTCAACTCTCCCGCCTTTGGCGGGTAACATATGGCAGGGTGTTTCTCACTCCTGATGTTCCACCACCTTCCTTTCTCGGGGGTGTAATGGATCAATGACTCTGAACTGTCTACATAAAACGCTAATAACTTGTTAAAAAATAACAGATGTTACATTACTCAATTTACGGACCTTTGGGAAGACAGAAGGCTGACTTGGGAGTGGGATATGAACTGGCGATCTGCGCATATGAGCATTCAATTCATTGAGCAATCCTTCTGGCACGGTGATAGATAGTATCAAGGCTAGGGAATGAGTGTAGCAGAACAGAGTCCATGTATATATAAAAATGGCATTACTAATTTGTCCATCACACTCTCATAGTGCCAAGATGCGACTCTGGGTGAGCATTGAAATTGCTAAATTCTCACTCACTCTCACTTAAATCTATATATATATCGAGGGATGTAGATGTAGGTCGAAAGGTAAATTAATGTCCTACTTGAACAAAAAATATTAGAATCCACCATCATAATTGAGAGTCTTATCCGCCAACCTATTGAAAAAGGTTGCGAGGTAGGCGTGGAGTTATCTGGTGATTCTGGTGGTAAAGACTTGCTGCTCACATATTGATCCATGGGATTACAGAAGAAACATGGATAATTATTGACATCATGTGGTTCCGGTGAAGCAGCTTGTTGATCTAAGGTGCTTTAATTCATGTCAGCACAGCCATGGAATCCACACGTTTCAATTAAAAGTCGCAATGGCATAAACAACAGATCTATTTCAAAATAGAGATCAACATCAACCAAAATAGAAAAAATAGTTCAAAAGATGGACTTGTTATAGCCATTGGTATCTGACCTTAGGGTGTCTTGTGTCAAAAGGAAGATCTTCAACCTTAATTGTTTACCCCCAGGCAAGCACCGGGTGCACAAAAAAATACACAATACATTCCCACCCACACTTTGCGTTTCTTCTCGAGATGAAACTCCTCAGCACATGGACAAGCAAGATATCTGTTTTCATTGATGGGCGCATGGTGTTGGTGTTGGCTTTTGTGTAGTTATTGTTGGAATGTGCATTTAAAATGCTACCTGTGTCCCACACAGACGTCGATGTGGCTATCGAGATAAAGTAGTATCTGCATGTTTTACTCAATATTAACTGAGCATAGTATTATAATCCATTTACTTTGGCAGCAGGTGAGCTGAGAAACAGTTCACTGCTTTGTGTTTACTCGGGTAAAACGTAACAAAATATTTTGCAAAAAATTAATACATTCAGGGACTTCGCTGAAACTAGTGTCGGGTTGATTCAGATTGGTTCCGGCATGTTCGTTGCATGAAACTATCTTCCTAGTATGAAATTATGTGTGTCGCAATCAATGAGGCATCTCTTTGTGTTGAGCTACTTTTGGCTACGCCCTTGTTTATTAATTCACTGAAGGACTGTCCCTGTTAGCAGAGCAGAGAACTGAAATGAACTACCTGCTCTGATGTCCTACTTCATGGACACCACATGCAGAAATCTACTTCAGATCCAATCTGTGTACCAATTGACTGGAAATGACTAGTATGCGTGTAGATTCACATTGATAGCAACAGGGCAAATGGCTGCCAATCGAAGAATTCATGGGGAAGTTAAGACCATTATGATCCAGTTTTACCAGCCCTTTTGCAATTTGGATCAAGTCATCTGATTAACAGATCAAAATACTTTCTATCACCTATTCTAAGAAACAAGCCAAATCTCCCAATGAATGCGCCTATTATTACCAAGTCTAGAACTGTGCTTGGCGAACTGCTCCACATAACCGCATTCTTGTGAAACTATTTTTAATTAAAGGTGCTTGTTTGAACCCTTTGCAGCATATGAATACACCTCAACTTATGTTGTCACAGACTACATGAAAACATACGCGCCATTATTCCATTATTGGACGGTGGTGAAGAATTAAAAGACCTAATGTTAGGAACTTGAAAAAAAATGACAATCTCATTAGATAGTTCTTTATTTTTTAATTGAACTGCACCACCAGAATATAATGCACTTCTCAACACCGGACTATGATCCATCAAACATCTGACTTCTGTATGATTTATTGAAATAACGGGGATGCTGAATTACGTTGAGCAGAGAAATATATATTTCACAGTAGACTACACCTATCTTTGCTTCAAGGAAAAAATATATTTTACACTACAGTTATAAAAGGATCCTACACAAATGTTTCATGTTCTCTGTGTCTCTCTCCACTAATAATTTCAAGTAGCCTGATGGCAGGTGTTGTTCCTTTCAATTTCTTACCTTTATAGTGCACATAGTCAGACAATATGTACAGAGTAAAACTACTGTTAGAAGAATGCAAAACAAAATTAACCAATGTAAGAACCACTTTCCAATAGCATTGTATACTTTGAAATCACTGGTGATTCCTCATTACAGCCCTACCTTGATTCAAACTAATGTTTCTTTAAAGAAAAGGATAAATAGGTGTGCTGAGGTAAAACAGTACCCACCCATTTTGAATGGGCCTTGAGTAATTAGCAGCAGCCCTGCCCAAAACTACATACATTAGTGATAGCCTAATTTTAATGAGACAGCGCTTTCTCATGGTGTGCAGCTAATGCATAGGGGATATATTTTCTATATGTATGCACCTCACATTGGAAGCATAGATCATGTTGGTCAAGATCAGAATAAAGTTGGTTCATAGCGCTAAGCGGGTTATGCAATTGTATCACGTCCGACCAGATCAGTTCATCCAGTCCTAACTTTTTCTTTTCATTTTATAAGAGTTAAACAAGAAGGACTACAAGTACCAGAGAGCAGAGAAAAGTATGACTTATTGAACTATTTAGAAGAGCTTGTCACAGCAGCCACCTCTGATGTCCGCTGCTGGCCAGTATGAGGAAACTGACATTACTAAGTTTGCCTTCATTTGAAAATATTATAAAATTAGAGCATTTCACGGGTTCTAAATTTAGACAATATGTTTACACAATTACTTAAATGAGCAGAAATATTTTTATAAACACGATAACATTTATGTGGCTATAGCTTGTAGGTAATATTTTATATGCTTAAGTCTTAAACTTAAAAACACAGACTAATTTAATTATGCATGGAGAATGTACACAAGCAGGCCTCTTGTGCAGAGACAGGTCAGTCAAACATGATCACTCAAAATGCTGAGAGCAAAGGAAGTTCAACCCATCAGCAAACGTGGCCATAACCTTAAGTACCAGCCAGCCCCTAACTCCTGCCCATTATTGCATATGTCTACTCATGTGAGGTGGAATGGTCGCTGACATGATGTGAGCTAACAGAAGACGGAATAGGCTCCTAGTTTATTATGTTTTACTAGGGCTAAAAACCAGAAGAAGTGGGCTACATTTGTAAATTACAACTTTTCACATAACATTTCGTAGTTAGCACGAAGGGGTGCTTAACAGGGTCGTTATGCAAAGCAATAAGATAGCAGCATCACAGGTTAAAGGGAAGCAGGGTAGTACCACTGGGCTGAGGATGTGCAGAGGAAGGCTGAGGGCCAAGGGAGTCAATGCGGCTGAGGATGAATAGCTCTTTTCAGAACAGAAGATGGATGCTACTTTTCTATGTTTTAGAATATACTTCAATGTTATAATTTACTCATAAAGGGAGAATGGCTAATTCAGTTGCTAAGGATCAAACAATAAGATGACCCTAGCAAAATCTGTCAACCTATTGTTTTTAATCTGACCACATATGCCCGCAGGAGTAATATTTAACCTCTGAGCCTCTTTACCTGCTGTACCTGGAGACTAGGTGTATCAGATGGTAAGATAGCACAGTGGTCTATAATTCCCTCTAGCGGGACTTGCATGTCTTCAGGAGATCTTAGCTTCTAAGACTGGTGAAACAGCGCAGGCGGTCAATACACCAACAGTGAAGTAATGTCCTAACCCAGAGGTCAAATGTGTCAGTCTTAGTAAATGAGACTAGTGGGAAAATGTAGCTATTGCAGAAATCCAGATGTAACCTGCTGTTTATAAGTTCTCTTCCTGGTAAAAAAGCACAGTTGATAGACCCTACTCAAAACGCACGCATGTAACACGAGGGAGATCATTGTGACTCTATGCAGGTCTAAATCAAAGTCCCATTCTCTTGAGGGCCACTAAGGTGAGTGGTAATTAACCCCATTTTTGAGTGCTAAGAAACAATTACGTTGGTTATTCTAAGCCTATAAAACATTATCTATCTTTTGCATTTAAGAGACTTGGAAATGTATTATACATGGTCCCCAGGGGCACAATGGGCTATGAGCCCACTTATTCCAGCCCTGGGGGAAATTTGGTAATTTACCGGGGGCTGCAGATGCTTCTGCGGCTCCTAATGCAATAATGACTGGAGCACATGAAGCTGAAGAGCTATCCTGAGAGGGTGTCGACTCAATTGCATGGGAACATGGCCCTATGCAAATGAGGAATCTGTTTGGCTCTGCACCCAGGCCATATTACAGAGGGTAGTCACAGAAAAAACAGGATACCGAAAATTAACCCAAAGGACCTGGGGAACCTATGATACAGACAAACAATGGCCAGATGAGAAAAAGCAACAAGAGGCATAGGAGAACTGAATATATCAAAAGATCTCCAACCACTTAATGGAAAAGAAGAACAAACTTGCAGATTCAATCCACAGTTACAAGGTTAGGGCCACAGACAAGATTTCAAAAACAGAAGATTAAAACACATACACATAATTGCATTCCTGAAAGTTTAGTTACATCAGTTATATGTCAGTCTCAAACAACATTCTTATTTACACATTGTATCGAAAACTCTTAGCTCCACAAATGGATAAGGTGATAAAAATGAGTACTCAGAGAAGGTGCTTGTGTGGATAAGGAGTATAAAGAGGAAAAGGCGCCGGGTGTCCTTTAGACCTTTTCTAAAATCATATTATTGTACATGCACAGATACAAACATGCCCTTAGGAGGCCCACTGATAGTGGCCACAAAAAGATGGAGCACTGTGAGTGCGCCTGATGAGAACAGCCCTCTGGAGGGAGGAAAGGGGGTTCCACAGTCACTCACGGCACCCGCCTGCAGGGGTATCTCTAACCCCTTTAAAGTGCAATCGGGTAGCCACTTGCACTGTGAAACATGAAGCGGATTTGAATCAGCTGCTCTGTATTTCACTGAATGGTCTGCCCAAAGGGCAGCCAAGTTCGCGGCTGCCTTTGGGGTAGCACATTCATTGTAATAGGGTGCACTGTCTCTGTTTGTGCTTGGTGCACCTGCTTAAAGGTGTACCATGGCGCAAACCAGGATAATGCGCCCTGACCATTCTGTGTGTTTCATCCATCCTGCTCATTTTAATACAATGAGCCTTCGACCAGTGTTCAGGGACAGTCCTATGTCCGAGTCAGTCTACAGCTATGTTACAGAGGGTTCCAGGCAGATTCAATATACTTACTGATTGAATATATTAAAGATACTGTTAGAGGAATATCAACACACTGGCTAGTCTTTGGTTTAGGTCAGTGTGCTGCTGGCATTCTGATGCCTCAGTCTGGAGTTAGCAAACAAGATGCCACTCTTTTCTCCCAGCAAAGGAGATATTTGGCAGAGTTAAGGTCACATGGGCACTTCAGTGTCAAATTCAGCCTTAAGGTACAGGTACTACTAATGATTGCATTGAAACTGGGAGGTAAGACTGAGCGATCTCCATGACACCAATATCAAAGAGTTCTCACAGTTCCTGCCTCAGGCTCATGAGGAAGCCAGCACTTAGCCGCTTTTACCCATGAACCTCTCGGCATCCAGTACCACATGCGCTTCTCCTTGCCCATACCCTTGTGGCATCTTTCACTTGGGATCTACTGCCACCATCATGCATCGTTCTTTTTAGCGCTCTGCTTTGCCCACTCTGCCTTGCCAAAGAAAGTGTTACGCTTTCTCCTCTGAAATAGGATCTAATATTTAAATTACGCATTGCAGCTCAAATAATTCAAGTTACTTTACCATGATCCTAGCAGAATCCTACTCAAGTAGCTTTAGTTCCTTATTGATGAATTATCTTATCTCCTTGGTCAAATAATTTAAATGTCACCGAAGCTGATGTCACCCATATCCTAAAAGCAATTTTAAAAGGAAAACTAATTTGACATTTTTACATAAAATATTCCCTCACGTAAAAAAGACTTGCAATATGCGTCAGTTCATCAAATTTTGAGAAATGTTCATGAAATTCCTCGAAGTTACAAGAAACAAACATTTGCACATCCGTAGGATATGTTGCATTATTTTAAGAAAGTGCAGATGCACACTAGTACTTTAATCAGATTACAAGATGGAAGTGGTACAAATGTAGCATGGATGCACTGTACGGAATGACTGAAATTAAGCACTTCATTTTGCACCATCGGATTCTCTCCTGCACTGAAACCCTCCACTTGAACTGCATTATGAACTCTAGAGATGTCCATCACCTGCACACATCTGTGAGGATTGGAGGTGGGCAGGAATATTTCCCATCTTTCCTTGCATATTTCTTGACCATCGTCGCCATGTCTTTCTCTATCCATTCAAAGGCATTTAAACCCAGGATACCAAGGAAGGGTTATAATGGTATGACTCTACCAACGTTCTATTTGGTACAACAACCTTATGCAAATTAACAATCAGCCGGTGTATTGGAAATCCTGGCAAGGTGAAGGAATGGGCTGGGTATATCACCAATTAAATAATAATAAGGTTTAGTCTTGTATAGAATTCCAAAACAAATTTTCTGTACCAAAGTAATTTGGTAAAAATATCTTCTAATATGTAATTATCTCTCTAATGCATTGTTACAACTAAGTCAAACTGTTAACTTCCCTCAAAGGAATAAAAGGCTACTTCAACTTGTGTCCTCCAACTCAAGTGCCTCTTTATTTTATTTGATTCTGATAGAGCAAAGTCCAAGACGAAATTGGCTTGGGAGATGGATTTCATTGTATGCTGGTCTATTGATCTATGGAACAAAATCTGGTTTAAAATTCACCAATCATCTCAAGCAGCCAACACTTTACACTTTACTTTGTTTGCCACCGCTTATTATTTACTTCTCTTTTCTTGGGCAATTGATACAAAAGTACTGGAATGACCTTCTACATTTTAGAGGCTTATCTGCGAAAATTCTGTAACACATTAAATATTAATTAATAACTAATAATTATATTACTTGACAGGCCAAAAGTCTTCTTCAGATCTTGATCCACAAGAGTTTTGCTCTTGAAGGGCTTGTAGTATGTATTGTAAGCCATAATAACTATCAAGTACTTCTGAGGTTCATCCCCTTACACATTTAAAATAAATCCTGTCTATCCCACCACCACAAATATTGTAATGTGGGCTGGCTGAGACAGATATTAAATATTTCCTCCCAAACATCAAAAATGCCACCTTTAAGGTTGCCACTTGTCTTTCCATTTTAATCCCAGCCTGACTAATGTCATGAAAATAATATACGGCGGATGAGAGTTCCAGGACTGGGTTGTAGAAGGTCAGTTTGCAAACCAAATAGTATGTGGTTTTGAAGCAGGCAGAATAACGACCGACTCAGCAGGCCAACTACGCCTTCTTTGCCAGAAAACACCACTGCATTACAGGAATTCAGTAAGATCTGGAGAAATGTGTAAACTAGAGGAAAATCTTACAGGCCAAGAAGAGCAGGGGGACTTGGCTCGTATGATTGGCGTCTGGCAGCACATCAGCCAAAGTCTATTTGAATTTTTAGGTCGATCATTCAGAGATCTCTCTAATACGGGTTTCAACAATCCAGCAGAGATGTAGGTGAGTGTTGTTGAAAGTGGGTCATCTAAAAACAAAAAAAGGGAGTTGCCTTCAAAATGACGCCTCTTTACACCTCCAAGCTGGTTCATTCGTCTGACTGGGGGCCTTGTCAGAGCATGTGCACAAGCCTTCCTCAGGGCGTTTGAACCACTCCCTAAATGCATGTGTATTCTGAGAGTATCGACAAGATTGCTCACTCAGACTTGGTTTCCAAAAATCAGTGACTTGATCTTTTCAAATGCATGTTTCTGTTTGTTAATACTGATGAAATCTGCTGACTTGACAGACTTGGGCAGTGAAGGCCTCATCCTCACAGATCACGGGAACGAGCAAGATGAATATGGCGTTGACTTTGTATTTTTACAAATTGAATCCATTATGATCAAACAAACAAGATGGAAGATGTATAACCGTGATCCAATCAACTGAAGTACCCAACACAGAACCTCATTGTCACCCGATACAAGTCATTCAAACATTATTGTAATGAAAAGGAGATGCAAGATGGACATGCTTTTTCAAGCGAAATTGTGAATTAATATTCCCAAGGATCATCTAAACCTCATGGACCACAAGAACCCTTAGTCGAGGACCCCTCTTTCTGAATTAGAGCACAAGCAGGAGCACTTGGTTGTTTCTATGATTCTAAGTAAAACACACAAATATATATTCATACTCAAAAGCAGCACCAGAATTTGCTTTCTTTGAACTATTGGGTATAAAGATCTATTCTAAGTGAAAATGTGCTTATTAATCGGCATTGAAGGAGCTAGACAATGGGAAAGCTGTGAACATCTTGAGATCCTGCAGTACGTGATAAGGGAGGAGCAGCAGTGAATAGAAAGGAAAGTCAGGTACTATGATATCAGTCCATTGAAAGCCGATCCTAATAGAGAAACTGTTGGAGCTTTTGATGGTTAGCATCACTTTTTATTTCTTGTTTGTCACATCCATGATTCCCTCCATCTAATCCCCACAGCTAAAACTGGGACTCTTTCAAATTCCAGAGTCTGCTCTGCCGTCTGGTTTGCTCTCAGTATTGCACAAAATACGGCAAGAGAATTGCAAATGACACCGCACCTAACTACTGACTTATGGTTTTGATCATGGAAGTCTTTTGCTCCTATGACTTTCTTTCCCAAACACTTCACTGATACTCTGCCTATTGTGTTAGAGGCAAAAGTAATTGAAAGAGAAAGGCAGATGATAAAAAACATTGTTTACACATTTTATGCAATGTAAAGCCAATGGGGGCAGGATTTGTCACATTGAGTGTAAGACACACAGGAAATCCGATATATGTGGGCCTTACACACCTTGTTGTGTGATTATTCAAACTGATAAGGGGGGCCTTACCTGACATCACACTAACCGAAACCCAAGAATTGGTTTTCAGGAGAAATATTAATGATCTCATCTGGGGTTTACAAAAAGAGGGTACTGTTGATTATAGGCATGCTGGTGGGGAGACTGTAAGGGAAACACAGCTGTCCACAGTGCTTAGAGTTTTGACGGCTGGGGGTGTACAGCAGAAGGAGGCTGATGGGCCATAATATGTGGATGATGATGTATCGGAAGGTCAAGTCTGACAGAAGTCCCTCCTCTTTGTCTACAACAAACAGGGGCATGAAACTAAAGTACCTGAAACAAGCACTCAGTATTAGTATATTTTACACTAAAACTTGAACATATACATAATACGCTTTCCAAGTGTAGCACAGGACCAAGATACCGCAGTGCAGAAACACAACTCCTACCAATACAAGAGTATATAATACTTAGGTATCAATCTTGTCACTAGTACTTCAACCAACCTCAGTAGAAGCGAATATTTGACATCATATCCTCTAAGTAGGAGGTTAAGAACCCTTCAAAGAATCAGAATTTTTGCCGGACAACTGCCCAAGGCAAAAAAATCTTGTTCCTTCCCTATGTCCCTAGTTAGCTGGTCTTCCCAATCCAGCAGTGACATGTGCACATAAGACTCTATGTATTTCTGTAACAAGTCTTACAGAGCACAATCCCCGCCAAATAGCAACAGAGATCAGAGGAGCAACTCATAAAAGCGCTGTGCATCAAGACAAGAAACATCTGGGGAATCGCGGCTTAATGAAGTGTGGAAATTCTACTTCAGTTGAAGTGCACTACAGAAACAGATCTGCTTAGGCAAGGGAGATAATGTTATTAAATGTCAAACTTGTTAGTCAAACACATTGCTGCACGATGGACCTGAACATGCCTTGTGTCACTCAATTGTTTGACATGTTCCTTCTATAATACACAGGAATGGGACCTAGCAACAGTTGTCCGCACATAGCTTCTGACTGGGGACAGGTAGGCATCCCACGCACGCTTCAGTTGCTGACCTAGAAACACACCCAATTGCAAAACCGAGGAAACCTGATCCTTGAAGTAGGAAGTGGAAAGAGGGAGAGGTGGGTGGGGTGCAGAACAATTATTCACCCAGAGTCACGTTAATTGCTATGTTCAAGTGCTGCTGTGCACCAACTCATTGCATGAGTCATGGGGAAGGTAATGTTAAAGCAAATAATGTGGCATCAACTAAGGAGCTGGCAGTCAGTGGTCTGCAGATTCAGTCTCAGCAAATCATGCAAATCAGCAGCCAGGGTGTCTGGATACTCAATTGTAGTCCATTGAGCATACAGAATGGTGAAAAATTAAGGGATACCTAACATGACACATGACCCCATCAATGAAAAAACCTTTTTCAAAATTGACCCTAACTGTGTTTAAAAATCATAATCGCTGAAGTGGAAGAAATCTTGGTTGGTTTATTTATTTATTTAATTTGTTTATTTAATGCGATTTTATATAGGCCGAACATTACCCGAAGGTGTCAGAGCGCTTTACAAAAGAACCAGTTGCGATACATAAGGACTTTGGATTACATGAGTTACATGTAATGTGTCTTGTCCCCACAAATACCCATGGTGGCTGACACCCAGAAAATCTACTGGACATCCGGCCTTCTCAAATGGCCAGAAAGCAACACGCAACCATTTGCGAAAGCACCTAAATGAATGTAAAAATTAAGGTTCATCCATTCTTTTTTTTTCTTGTTGTGGGACAGAGACCTTGGACTATTATCTTATATAACAACTTGCCTTTATACAGAGTTTTCAGATAAAATGTAGTCCTGCAAAGTGCTGTAGATAACAGGAATTCTTATTACCCAATTCAAAGGTGTGCATTTTGTTAATCTCATTAGTATAAAAGGCTGAGTCAGCAGGACGAAATGCTGAGTATGCTCTATCAGATTATAAACTGGCCAACGCAGATCAGCTATTTTGTCAGTGTATATTAGGTAGAAGCTTTTAGTACATTAACATTTAACACCAAGAAAAATTGCTCTTCTGTTGCCTTATTTTCCTGATAAGCACATACTCTTAGACCCAGAAAATGTACTTCATGTTACCTGCCGATATGCGCCTTATTGTGGTCTCTATCGGTCAAAAAATAGAAGTGGCAAATCACTGAACTGAGTGGAACACTCACGGTGATTGGCTAAATTAAGGTGAAGATTAATGTTTAAGGTTGGCGGTCATTCAATTAATTGGATAGAAAAAAGGCGAGTCCCTTCACCCCTCATGCAACTCCTCCACCTTATCCACCAAGCCTTTTTGGCATTTCTAGGTCACTGACCTAGGGTGAGCCTGTCTGCCTCATCATCCCTGAAGGAAAGCTTTACAGCTATGAGCTGTTTAAATATCACTACAAACTGAGGGACGAGAAAGAGGTGTGTTCAGCTTTTCTGCTGAAGTTGCAGAAAGGAGCTTGGAAGCAACACAGAATGAATACATAGATAAAATGATAATAATACTCTCAATTCATTAGGTTTGGTGAAAAATAATTGAATACCTCTTTTTCAGCATTTTTATGATTGGTTGAATGGCCCTTTTACATTATCAATAACTTTTCCATATGTGTATGACAAATTAAATCTTCAAGGAGCAATATATAGTATGTTATAGAAGTACACGGTCTGTTCTCCAAGTACACGGTCTGTTCTCCGTTTGTAGGAGGCATAACAAACTCAAAAGTGTGGTATGTAAAGACACGACAAATTGTAGTAAAGAGAAGAAAGAGAAGCTCTCTTCTTTTTTACTGTCCTCTTTTAACATGGTCATCCTGCATCCCTTTAGTGGGATGGGCGTTCCCAGCTCTAGGTTCCACTTTTGGAATTGGGGTCAACCAGTGTTTATATGTAGGACACACCAGTACTGCACTATCAATGATCACACCACACATATTTTAACTGGAACCTGCTCCTCCTCCATTGTAGACTCAAAGATGACTTCCTGGCGTTCAGCACAGAGGTGAAAACCTGACGGTCCCTGGTAGCCTACAAGTAAACAATATCTTGGAGACCCAATTCAAGACACATCTTGAGCCTTGGTCAAAGTCCCATCAAGCACCCACCAGACAGAACCATCTGGTTCAACACATTTCCTTACCTTATCCAATATATTGAAATTCAAGTTGAGTCATGCTTTAGAAGCACTCTGAACTACACAAATACTACGGATGCTGCAAAGAAGGATATGCTGAGTAAGTGAGTGGTTGATATACTTCCCACAATGAACAATCTCTTGGCACTTCGGGTAACTTGTCTGCATATTTTCCTGTATATATCGTATCTTTGGCAATATTTGGCACACAGTGAAATGCAGTTTAATATTTATTCGAAATATTTGAAATTATTCTTATTCATACAACAATATTTGTGTGATGCATTAGAATTATGGATTCAGTTACCATGTCACTTTTGCCTGCTCTATCTAGAACAGCACACACATACTGTCCAGCAAAATAGAATGGACATGTCTATGTTATGTTTGAGAAATGTGGTTCTAGAGATGATAGAAGAAGAAGAGACAAAAGAGATGGATACCTAACTGGCCTTATTAATTCACATCTGATGTCTATCTGAGCTGGTGGGTTGACAATGTTCTATGACTTCAATCTGTTGACAATAAGACGAGTTGAGCTATGTGCCGTCACAACCTCAATTTACACTATGTGAGAAGATAGCTGAGAAATTTTGAGGTGTGACCTGAGGCGCCACTCACATGCACTAGTTTATCTTGCGAAATTACGAGGAATCTTACAATGCACCTCATTGATTAATGAGGCCAGCACAGAGCAAGCATCATGTGGCCCTGTGGCAGCCATCTTTGTTTAGAGAGGACCAGAATTAACAAACATGCATCGTGTGAAATCCTTCCTCCAGAAAATCCTGCAGGCCGGCCATAGGGTTAATTATCAAATGTTCTCTGACGCCTCAAGGGATGTATGATCATTAAGACCAATGGGAAACAAAACCCCTCTCACCATAACTACTCCGGGTTATTTAAGGTGATGGGAGAGTGGTCAAGAAGTGCTGCAGAGATGAGAAATTAGGTTAGTGGTGTTATGGAACAACTGGCCTGAAGCTTTTCCGAAATGCACTAAGGTGCATTATTGATGACATGGTCATACTCGAGTGCAGCATTTTTCCTTATGTGTATTTAAGAGCTAGTGACCTCAACCATCTTCATTGTGTAAACATTTGCTCACCTACAAGAATACCATCTTACACTTTGCTGATAGATTTGTTTCTCTCTCTTGCAAGTAAATGGTAAAAAGTCCTACAAAAGGTGGAGGAATGCAGCATAACCGGAAATACTGGGCAGTGTGGCTGCTCTGCACTATGGATTTTTGTGACAATAGCCAGGTTATTACCATTTGAGTGATGACACTGAGGTCGTGGTTCTTTAAGAAAAAATGCAACAGTGGCCTTAACTTTTACCGCCGCTGGCATGTGGTGATGGAAGAAGGCATTGACTCCCACCTGATTACATAAGCGAATAAAAGCACATGCTTTCTGAGCCCAGAAGGCAGAGAGTGTAGTGCGATGCTCATACCTTGGGTGATATAATGTTTCTGTCTTTTCCGAGAGGAGAAGCGTGCCATGCACTCAGTTTTGCACCCAGTCAACAATATCCTCTCTCCTGTGGTTCAATACCTTTATCTGTTTATCCAAATAATCTTGGGCTTTTAACCCTCAACCTTCTGCCCTAGAAAATACCCTTTCTCCTTAGAAGTACCCACATTCCATTTAAGCACCCACTCCCATTCACTCACTCATGCTCACTTGCCTACTCACTCATTCACTCAGACTCAAAGAGCCCGATTCACAGAACTAACTTAAGACAAAATCCTAAACTTACTACCATTTTGGTATTCACAGAAGGCACTTGCTCATTTTGGTATTCACAGAAGGCACTTACTCATTTTGGTATTCACAGAAGTTAGGAGTCCTAACTCCAGGACTCCTCAATGCCTTCTGTGAATTCTGAAGGTCTTAAAGTTAGGATTTATTCTCAGTTTTGGAGTAGTAAAGTTAGGACTCCTAACTTTAGGACTCCTAAATGCCTTCTGTGAATACCGAAAATCTTAAAGTTAGGATTTTCTCAGTTTAGGAGTAGTAAAGTTAGGACTCCTAACTTTAGGACTCCTAAATCATTATTCTGCTCACCTGATGGTCTGGGAAGGTTATAAGTCACAAGGGAATGGGTATAACTGGAGCCCTTAGCTGAAGATGAAAACTGCAGATAAATACAGATATGATCTGTTGCTGGGTAGTAGCAGGGAGTGGCAGACTTCCATAGGGGCGAGCATGGAGTCCAGTACAAGATTCAAGAAGGTATTTCCACTATACAGGGATGTTATACATTGCCCGATGTCTTATGCATTGCAGGGGGGGCAACAAGGTCCTGCTCTTAGAGGGCCCCCTCAGTCACCTGTTTCCTTCTCCCTAAAAGTCTGTCTGGGTGTGATTGGGGCGGGTGCCCTTCCATAGACTTTGCGAGGAGCCTTAAAGACTCAAAAGGCCCCTGCCTCTGTCAACCCAGTAGAGCAAAGATATTATACAGAATCGTGAAATCTGGTTGGGAAAATATTATTTTCTCAGGAGACAGCTTGCTCAGTGCTGTTGTGCCTTCTTGGTCACCTAGGAATTGAATGGCAGCTTGTGCATGAATCCCACAAGACTGATGTAAAGAAGTCTGGACTGAATTTATTTTTGGAGGGTTCTCAGTGAACAGAGCAAATTCTGTTTCTGTTGTGTTAAATTTGTGGTCATTGGCCTATTGATGAAGTGTAATACCCTGAGTGATCAGCAAAGCACCTAGGAGTTTCATGTAGAAAACAACATAAATACGTTTTGTTATGGAAGTTTGTGGAACCCTATAAATAACAGGAAGGGAGGGGGATGTGAAGACCTCCGTTTGGACTACTATGAATGATATACAAGCGCAGCTTCAGCAAGTCCCTGAACTGAGGAGCAAAACACTTTAAAAGGAGGAATGGAAGACGTAAAAGATGATGTACTGTGTTGCGCAAATCCACAACAAGAGCATTGAAATGTAACTTCTTGATCTTAGTCCTCCACCCTCAACAAGTGCAAGACCTGACAGAAATGGATCATGATACTCTGTGGATGGAAGGTGGTCTCTGCTGTCAGTTTCCAGAAGGAAAGTGTTGAGTTCGGCATGGAAGTCATTCAAGGACTGAAAGCAATGGATTGCATGTACTTTATATCTTAATTGCTATTGTTACATTAAATCTTTATCCTCCACTCCTGCCACTTCTGTGGACTGATACTGCTCAACCTCGGCTACTTTGTTGTACACATAGCATGCATGGATCTTTGAAGTTGCTTATGTGAATCCGTATGGCCTATAAGGAAATAACTTTATGTCATGGATGAGGGTTTGAATGGTGTTCTGAGTTGGACAAACCTTTTCAATGTTCTTATATGTACCTAAAGCATATATGCTATCCTCTAACCAATGTGTTTCAGCCCATAAGCCCTTTTTTTTGGATAACCAAAGCAAACATGGAGTCGACTATCCATGGCTGTATTGGTTGGTGTCTTTGCTTCATTGATGTTTGTGTCCCTTACAGCAAAAGAAATCAGATTTGGGCACATTTTCAGGCTGTAGAGACTCAGGCTGAGAATGAACTGTCTAATGCTACTATGTTAAGGAATGTGGGATAGGTCAACAGCAGTGCTTAATTTGTTAAAGAATATGCACAGGGCCCAAAGTTTTTTTTAAAAGCCTGCCGACAGTGCTGCCGAATGTCAGGGTTGCTGAGTACCAAGACAGCTTAGTCTTGATCCCATCTCATGTGTCTTTCTTCTACTACCTTCCACTTCCTGTATCTTTATTTCACTCTTGAAGGTTCTTTTTTAGTCCTGCATTCTCATTTTGCCACAGATTTCCTACCTTTCTCTTTCTTCTTCTTTGCTCCTTTTTTTCTCTTTCTCTCACTTGTCATGGATCAATTTCTGATGCTGGAAAAAAAAGTGTCGATGGGCCCCACCAGCAACATACAGCTCAAATCAAGCACTGGTCAACAGAGTTTGTGACCTGAGATGGTCTGACACATCAGGTGCTGGACTCTAGAGCCGTCAGTGCAGTATTACTCAAAGGGATCTTAGAAAGCTAGAAAGACTATGGCAATAACAGTTTAATTGTTGTATTTGTCAGACGAAATGCCACCCTGTAAACGTACCCACAGAAATTCCTCATTCTTTTGGGTTTGTGTGCATACTATCTATTTTTGGAAATTCAGGCAATGATACACAATCACCAGGATTTGTTTACAATTCCAGATTCTACAAGATTTTTTTTAATGTACAAGATTTGTGGTTATGTATAAATCCCTGTCACAGGTTTGGGCTGTTTACCCATTGCGACGTTGACATGCAATGCTCCCCATCCCAAAGGTTGTGGCTAGTAGTTTTTAATTGATGCAGTTGTAGAATATCATATGCTATTTCTTACATCAGGTTGACCCATTTCAACTTTTAAGTTAGGGGCGCTGTGGAATGATAATCTTCACTATAGTGCGCATCACAGGGCAGATTCATTTTGGCAGTTTATGACTTTAGTAGTGTGTACATCTTTGGAGCAGCACAATCTGTCTTGGTGCCTCATCTCTGTAGCATAGGTGATTATTATTTGGACTTGGCATTTTCTGTCACTGGGATTTTATATGGATTCCCTGTGCTCTGCCTTGATTTGATAGTGCTGCATTCGTTGAGTATGTGCATAGTGTACACCTAGCTGTATGTTTAGTGTTTCTGTTGGTTGTGCACAGCTGAAGGTTATGAAATGATCGATGTTGACATATAGTCCTGTTTCTTCTTTTCTTTGTTACTCTGGGTGTCTACTTGCTTCTGTGCAGCATTAGGTGGTGAGGTGTGATGCAGTAAGATTGCTGGGTGTGCATTGGTGGTGCTGCATGCTTGATAGTTTAGTTGTGTCTAAGGCTTCACTGTATCACTTGCCTCTTTGGGTATATATCGGTCGATATTTTCAAATGCGAGTGCAGGCGTGCTACTTGGCAACAGCTTGCACTGCCTTTAGATACATGCCTGTGGTGCTTCAATTTGTTTATGATACTTTTTCGCAAGAGTGACAGTTTTCCTATCTGTGACTAATGGCCTAAATGCAAATAAGTGTGGGAACTGTGACATAGGACGCAAAGCTGTGGGGCCGGGGAGAGGGATGACAACAGGGGCAGAAACGTAGTGTGCAGAGTGGGGAACAGCCATTACATCGCGGCTTTTGCCCCGCATGCCATTACCACGCATATGTTGTAACAACGCATAGTCTTTACTGTCCATTTTTTTACAACGCATGTGATTTTACCACGCATGCCTTTACAAAGAATTTTGTTGTAAAGGTATGTATGGTAAAAGCACATACGTTGTAAAAAATATAGGCGATCCACATCGTTGTGAGGAAACAGAGGCTCTTCCGTTTCCTCACAACAATGTGCACCGCCCCTCAGACGACTGCAGGAACCACGAGGAGAGAGAGGAACCATGAGGAGAGTGAGGTAAGGGGGATTGGGCCTGGGGTGGTGGTTACTATTCTAGGGTGAAAAGGGGTCGGGGGGTCGTGCAGAGTAGTGTTTTAGGGTAGGGAGAAGACTGGGGGTCAGGTGGACGGTCGTGCAGGGGTAGTGTTTTAGAGTTTAGGGTAGGAAGAGGACTGGGGTCAGTGGGAGGGTTGTGCAGGGGTAGTGTTTTAGAGTTTAGGATAGAAAGCGGTCTGGTGGTCGGAGGGGTCGTACATGGGTAGTGATTTAGGGTTTAGGGTCTATCCTAAACTCCTACCCCTGCAGGGGTAGGGGTTTAGGATAGTGCAATGGCTGGGGGTCAGGGTCGTGCAGGGGTAGTGATTTAGAGGTTAGGGTAGGGCAGGGTAGTGTTGCCTACCGTACACACTTTTACCAAGTGTATGCCTTTGCCACGCTTGCCTTTGCATTGTAAAGGCATGCGTGGTAAAGGCATATGCATGGCAAAAGAATGCATTGTAATGGTAGGTTGTTGTAGGCGAATTACCGTAGTAATACCCACGTTGTAATGGCACGTGTGGTATTAGTATGCATAGTAACTTCATACCATCGTGTAGGGAGCGCATCGTCTTGTATAGCGAGTGGTGGAGGGGCAAGGGGGCGAAAGTGCCTTCGATGCAGCCACAAGTGCATTCCTGCAAACACCACACATAATGCCTGCAGTAAGCGGGTTGAGGCAAGTCCCTAAGTAAAGTGACATTTGCAGAGGTTAATTAAGAAAAGTAGAGCACCATTGCCCCATTGCACTTCAAGCACCCGCCTCTCTTAGAGAATGTTTAATTGGGGACTGACGGTATGTAACACCATGGACATAACCCTTTACATGACCTCAAGATGGCTGCCTCAGTGGCCCCTTCCACCCTGTACTACTACTAGGGGACTAAATCTGAACTTCGACCAGAACTCAAATCATAGCCCCATCTGGCCTACCCATCTAGTCAATGAACCTGTGAGCGACCGCGGAGACCTTGCTTTTTGGCAGATGCCATGTGGAGCTACATGATAGCTATAGAGGAGATGGGCCGCGGACTTCCCCTCTGCCCTCACCTACCCAGCCGGACTTTGGGCAGACTTTCCCTCGTCTTTCCAATGTTCTCTCCCTCCTACCCCTTCACCCTACCCTTTCCCCTCTACTCTCCTTTTACCCCGTCCTCTTTGCTCTTTTAATGTTTTCCAACAGAGACCTAGCATTCTGGCCGTTGCTCGGTGGAGCTACCTGATAGCTAAAGAGGAGATGGGCTTTGGACCCCCCCCCCTGCCAACACCTACCCAGAATTAAAGATCTATTGGGAAAGTGGATTCTTCTTCCCCCTCACTTTGATAGGGCGTGTTGCACTAATAAAGATGTCAGTACCACCCTTACTGATTTTTCTTATTTCAAATTTACCGATCAAAGGCAATGCAGTTTATTTTTGAGAATTGGAAAAATTGTTTCGCCACTTTATTTGGAATAAAAAAGCATCAAGGTTAAAACTATCAGTCCTTCAACTTGATACTAGTTGGGGCGGGCTGACACTCCCCCATATTTGTACTTATTATGAAGCAGCGTTTATGGATATAGTAGTTCGGCTGCTTGATAACAGGGGATCTTTGGATAGCTTTTTCCTTAGTAAAATGGCCCATGAAGCCGGAACTCAGCTTCCGGTCTTCTTAAAAACATCAAAACTTCCCAAAAAAGTTAGATAAAAAACAGTTCAAGCACTTTCTAATAGACTTCATAACTTTTATTCTCAAAAGGCCCAGTCTTCAGGATTTCAATACTTGGGCTTCACAGAGGCCAGAAGTTTGGGACTTTATATTCGCAATAGTCATGTTAAACTTTGGGAATCAAAGGGTTTTAAAGACCTAAGCCATTTTATAATAGAAGGTAGATGTATTAACTGGGAGTAGGTTCAGGCTAGATGCAGTAGGCAGAGTAGGTTACTCTTCTTTAGCTTCACCCAGGTAAGATCGTTGTTAAATAAATATATACACCCAGGAAATATAGGTACCCCCTCTGTGTTTCAAACTAAAATGCGAGGTATAGGGAATTGGTATCAAGTTTTTCGAAATCAAGGCGAGCCCCTAGTCGTTACTAATTTTCTGGAAAAAATAAAACAGGAATTGTCTTGCAATATTTCAACTAAAGAGTGGCAAGCTATTTCCTAACATTGCAGTAAGGCACTGAGAGCTGCAAACTTCAAAAGAATGGTGTTTCTGTCCCGATGGACAGCTTATTATACCCCCTATGCTTTGCATAAAATATATCCCGATGTTGAAAATAAGTTTTTTCGTTGCCAACAAGTTGGTGAGGGCTGCTGGCTACATGTTTCTTGCACATGCTCAAGATTGAGCCAGTTCTGGGTGAAAATATGTGCTGAGTTCACTCGTGCCCTTCGGAGTAATACACAACCTGAGCCCGAGGAGGCATTGTTTGGATTATTAAAACAGAGCTTAAAACAGGTTTTAAAAAGAGGAGGTGTAATGTTTTTGTCAATCTCCTTCTAGGTGGCACATTCACTGTTTTCCAGAATTGGAAAACATCTAAAGCCCCGACCTTTCTTGAAGGGTATACTAAAATGAAACTAGTTAGAATCTATGAAGAAACTTATGCGAAAAAGGTGGGAGCTGTTAGAAAATTTGTTTCAGTTTGGAAATATTTTGATCAAATGGAAAGGGATCTCCAAGTACAACACTTCAGTCTATATGAAATGTTCCTGTTCAGTATGAATTGCTTAGTAAGAATTGAATCTTGATTCAAATGAAAATGGAGCTTTTGGGATAACATATCCATTGGTTCTACTGCACTTTAGCACTTGCACTTAGCTTCTAAGAAACAATCTTTTTCAATTACAAATTATATAATATCCGTAATGTTTACATTCCCTGTTTCATTTCTAGCGCTTCCACCTTAGTTTAAATGAAATGATCTTTCTCTGATATATATTATTTATGATGATTACATTTCCTTTTTAATTAATGGGTTTGTTCAGTATGAATACTATTTTTGGAAAAGGATTTCCCGGAAACAGATTTATCGATTCATGGCACTTTAGCATTTACTACCTAGTCAATATTAAATGTTTATATTTCCCTTTTTAATTAAAAGGATTGTTCAGTATGAATTCTATTTTTGGAAAATTATTTTCAGGAAACACATTTGTCGGATTCATGGCACTTTAGCACTAGCACTTTAGTCAAATTTAACTGATCTCTTTTTCACATTACAATTGCAGATGATTTAGTTTTCTCTCTAATGTAAAATAGTGCATAGTATCAATGGTAATTGCAAACACAAAGATAAGTTTTTTGATTCCCAGTGGCTCGCAAATAGACCTACCTCACGAATATTAATGAGGTAGGTCTCGGTTTGCAACCCATTGAGAATTGCTAAAATCGCAGGGATGATGGCCTGCTGGTGTCAGCAGACCACCATATCTGTGATTGCTTTTAAATAAAGCAATCTCTTTTCTTTTAAATGCAGCCCGTTTTCCTTATAGGAAAACGGTATGCATTTCCAATAAAAATTAAAAGTTTTCTTTTCAGTTTTTAAGAGTAGGCCGCAGTTTGTGGGACTACTACCTGCTCTTAAACAATGTTTTTACAAACATTCGCAAAGGGGAAGCGGTCTCTTTTGGACCCTTTCCCATTTGCGAAGGGGTTACAGCCTACTTGAAGTAGGCTGTAAAATAAGAATGTTTTGCGAACACATTTCCATTGCAAACCATCCACATACACCACTGTGATTCAGTATTAGGAAAGGACACCTTAAACACACCCCTTTCCAATACGGAATCGCAAGTCCAATGTTCTATTCAGTAATAGGATACCGAATCACAAATAGGGCTTAGTACATGTAAAAAAGCCTTTTTGCATTCACAAACAGCCCATTTGCGACCACAGAAAGCCTTTGTAGATGTGGCCCATAGTCTCACCTGGAACAAAGGGACATGCTAACAAGTCAAAATGCGCACCACAAAGAGAGACAGGGCTTGGATCCTAGAATAAGGCTCACCCTGCACTCCCATGTTTTAATACTATCAGCAGCATAAAGAGAATCTCTCAAAATAAACAATCCTCCGTGCTGGCGCCCATTTTTCTGGTTTACTACAGGCTAGGTTTTGCAAGGAATTTATTAGCTGCACCTGTGGGTGTCAGCTGCCATTCAAGAATACTTTTTCTTTTCTACAAATTATGGGAATGGATTTCTATTGAAGAAATAAAATGTATTTCCATTGAAGAAATAACTATCGGATCGCTTATTTCCCATAGTTCTCAACCAGTTCGACTTCTTGTAACTTATTTAAAAAGCATTTATATTTATGCTGTGATCAAATTATGAATGGCTGATAGATATGAGCCCACTTTACAGTATCTCTTTTCACATTCAGAATACATAAGCAGTATGCTGGATGATTTGTGCCTCCTATTTATCAGATTTTTCATACGCAAGTTTAAGCAAAGGCTTGGTGATTTGCATTGCAGCATAATATTTATGCTTGAAAAGGTGCTATTTTTAGGTTTTGCCTGCACAGCACTTGCGATGTGCTTGTGAAATCTGTTGTTTTTAATATAAACTTAAAAGGGGCTTACCTCCTGCCCCCTCGCATTTCTGACTTTTCATTGGTTCCTGTGCTTGCCACTCACGTTTCCTCCATTTCTATTGGCTGTAGCATATTTTCCTGTATTTACCAATACTTGTTCCTCGTCTGCTTCTCTTATCAGTTTCCCGTATCTGAAATACTGGTAACATCCACTTTCGGTGGAACTATTGTTTCATAAAGTTTTGCCTCTTTCTGCTTTTATGTCTTGCAGCAGATTTTTATAGCACAATTTATCACCCTGAGAGATTAAGAGATTTTCCCAGAATCACAGAATGTTGCACTCGAACCAGGATACTCATCTCTCGCGTCAGCAGCTCTGGCCGCTGCGTCACATCATCTCCTCTCCCGTGATACTTGTTTCTTCTTAGTTACTCATAAGCTGCATCACTTCTCTTGCCATTCTTTGCAAAGTTGGCCCTCTAAGTTTTCCTAGTAAGGTTCACCAACCAGAAATGACAGTTCACGAAACACAAAATTGCTGATGGAAAGAAAGCATCTCAACAAATAAGATTTGGTTTTCAATCGAGTTTCAATGTGTAAGCTAGTTCCAAAATCTAACTAACAAGATATCACTGTATTTTCTGAACTTGGAACTTAAGGGCCTGATTAATGATGTTGGGCAGACTTACTTCCACCCGTCACCTACTCGGAAGCAGGACTGCCCGACTAAGAGTTGGAGGTCCCACTGCCACATTATGGTGCAATCGCCTTCACGGCAGTCGCAATGTGTATATTTTGTATTGTGGCACGTGCTGCAGCACACGCCACAATACAAAAAACACATTTAAAATATCCCTGCGCTATGTGGCAGGCACCATGCGATGCCTGCCACATGGTGCATGGATGTTTACGGGGGGAATAGGTGTCCCCACCGCCCACAGCAGAGGGCCAGGGAGAAAAGGGGGCCCACTAGGGGCCCCCATAGTCACTTTCTAGCTGCCTTTTCATGGCTGGTTAACCGCCACAAATCAGCCAGTGGAAAGGCACATTGAAACCCCGACGGCGCTGCATGAGCAGGCACCGTCTTTATTAAAGGGATTACAGTCCCTCCGATGGTCCAACGGGCTCCTTGAGCCCATCAGATGCATGGTGGATGGTCTCTCCGCCAGCCCACCATCCGCCCGCCATCGTACACAATAATTTTCTGGGCCAAACTTTGAGTAAATCCATCTAACAGGTTTTGCTGAGCTCTTGATTAGAAATACCTGGTCGTGGATGAATGGGAAATAGACCCTCCCTAAAATCCAATAAGTGCTCTTTCAGTATAAAGTGGAACTTAACCGTAACTCTATGGTTTCATTATGTCACTCTTATATGTATATGTAACACTCAAACATATTTGCTTTGATGCATATATTTACAGTTCATCCGCATTCTACACTATCACTTTAATTAATTGATCATCCTCCCAAATTTGCCCCTCCTCATAACTACGTACTAGTGTTGGTCTGATTTTTTAAAAATGATTCTCATTGAAACGATTTGTTTGCCCATATAATAATAGAACATAACGCACTATGGATGTTCAGTGGTTTGGGAAGAATTAAGGAGTCGGCACATGTGAATCCTGGACAATTGCACTTATGAATGAAATCATGAAATCATTGACTTTTTGGCCTAGTTATTTGTATTTTAACCAAATGATTTCTTTATTTGTGCCTTCACACTCTCTTCCTTGATTTGGTCTTGATCTGGACTATTATTGGAAATACGTTGTTCCAAGGAGCAGCGATAAATGTTGAAATGAAATGACAATTTTTTTAATATCCCACCATTCCAGCAAGCCACTTATTTCCAAACGTAACCACTATGTTAAGCTTATGCAGTAAAGTTCTCTTTCACTGCAAAGTTCATACCTTGTTTCCACGATTTTTAACACATCTCTAGTAAATGATACAGCAAGCAAAGATCACTTTCAGCGTGTCAATGAACTAGTCAGTAGGGAGCGCTGTTTACCGAGGGCAGAGTGAAACCTAGCAACCCAGTGATTTAGAGTAGTTTTGGAAACTCATTATTTAGAAATGTAGTAGCTGCTCATTCCTGTTTTACACCAGTGTTTCCTAAACTATATTGATTCTCTCTCATTTGCTGCGCTTCAAAGACAGAGGTCAAATGTCAGGCTTTGACTTCTGGCAAATTGTTACTTATTTTTTAACATGGGAACTGGAATCTACAAACTCCTCTCACTTTGCATTCAGAGGAACATAAGTAAAGTGAATTATGTGCCAATCTTGCTGAGGTAAAGTGAGTGTGAAAGGAAAAGCTGTTTGATGTCATTTGTAACACACAATAAAATGTAAATATCTTTAAATGAACTGTACAAATTCAGCAGTTAGGAAAGCAAAAATGAAGCACATTTTTAGGTTTTGCCTGCATAGTGAACTCTCTTGTATTTAATATATCTTAAAAGGGGGCTCTTATCAGTTCCCACACCGAATTTCTGTGTCCATTCACTTTTGTGTGGAACTTTTTTTTTGCTTTTCCTGGCTGCCCACATTTATGAAACTTCTAATAGAGCTGTTCACACTGGTTACGTTCCATTCACAGTCAAAGTCCTCTAAGCACCAAATATCGCTATATTTTACGGTTGTATGACACTACAACGCGGGCTATTACCACGTGTGCCATTACAACGCTGTTTTTACAATGCAAGTTGTTACAACGACTTGCGCTGTAAGCGCTGGATAGTTGAATAGTTTAATTTTCTATTCCAACTCCAGCCCACGTTACAGTAGGGAAGTTGTTGGAATAGAAAATTAAACTATTCCCTATCCACCAGCGCCCTCCAGCGCAAGTCGTTGTAACGACTTGCATTGTAAAAGCAGCGTAGTAATGGCAGCGCGTGGTAATGCCCGCGTTGTAAAGGCTGCTCACCATATTTTACTACTTAACAAGCAGTCACACATACAGTTATCTTGCAGGCACTAGGGGCAAATATTTTGAATGGTGAAGCAGGTGCACTGGCACCAGGCCCAAAAGTTGTAAGAACTCCTCTAAACCCATATTGTTGCTCTTACATCAATTAATTCTATTATTTCCCTCTTTCATTTCATTTCTCAAGCTTTTGCTATTACCTACCCGCACTATACCACTAGTAATACAGCACAATATATTGCCTTTTTGTACATTAACAAGTCATAACACTTTAACAGACTTTCTGCAACTTATATTGTACAACTACTCAGCAAACTACAACTTACAACAAAAGACAGATTATTATTAATCACATAGGCAAAACCTAATACATTTGGCAATCCTTTTTTTATTTGGCACCTGGATGGACAGACGCGTTGTTAATGACAGGCAGTATGATGGTATATTTATCCAACATTTTTCATTAAATATAGATAGATTGGTATGTTGATTACTCTGGAATTTGATGTCCAGTGTTTTGAGTGATGTAAATTGTGCAGAGTACTTGAAAAGAATCTGATTATTTTACAGTGGGGGAGAGAGGTCATAACACAAAGCGAGCACTGCAGTGCTAATTTAACAAACACCTCTGCCACAGTTTTGGGCTGACTCGTCTCTTAACTAGTTAAAGAGCTGAAAATGCACTACTTTACCATGTGGCGGTAAATGCATGTTTCTCACTGGAAATCTAGAGACATGTACTGCTTTTAGCTGGAAACGCAGTAGCATTCGTTGGCATGTCCAAAGTAAACAACAGACCATAGAATATTAATTTACACAAAGTAACATAACACAATTACAGTGTAACAGGACACAACAAAATCGTCAAAACAGAATGCAACATAATATGCACACATAGACACCAGCACAAAAACAACAGAACACAGCACCAAGGTCATGAAAACATGCAAACATGTTCTGTAATCTGACCCTTGAGGTCACATTCTTGACTCCAGCTGTAAACAAGCTCTCACTCCACCTGAACAGAAAGAAACAAGTGGCTTTCAGTAAGAGAAACTTTAGCTCACTATTGGTAGAATGGTCTGAGCAGCAGGAAAATCCTCCGATGGTGTGACATTAACACTGTCAACAGTATAGTCAAAATTGTACAACTTTAATGTTGACTTCAAGTTAAGTGAAGAGATATAATCAGGGCCACTGGAATTATGTGATTCTGTGACTGGCATTTTTTTGGGCATAAATATGGATGTGGCGCATTTACTCCATAACCCATAATCTGCTCCATAATTGGAGATTTGAACAAAAAAAATGTTCTTTAGCCCAAATGGATAAAAAGTTACTAAAAACATGGCGCTGTGTTTCTGTGCACCGAAATGCCCTGCGTGAAGGTTGACTGGTCATCTATCAGTTGCTTGTAACTGTATTTTGGGTGTTAAATTGGTACTCATAAGGTGAGATCTTTTCCCAGCGAGTGTAACCATGGGTACAAATGGCCAAATAATGAAGTAATATTATCACAAAATGCACTGCATTACCCTACATCATTTACCTTTTCTTGACGCATAAATTAGGCAAACCTGCTGCATAAACTGGTCCTCCTCTGCTGCATAATTCCAAGGGCCCTGGATATAATGTAAGAAGAAAATAAATAAAACTCCATAAACGAAAAAGGAGTTCAAAATACAGAAATTCACCGGTGGAATTAACTTAACTTGCGATCCCTATAATCGAAAGGAACTATGGGTACACAAAAGATGGATATTCCAGTAAGATGTGATAGCAGGTGCTGATGTTGATATGGTTGGCTCCAAACCTGTTGCTGTGACAAAGGAAGGGAGCAAAGATATGGTTCTAGATATTAAGGCATCAACAGTGGGCAAGGCCTGTTGTTGGTGGATCACCATGAAGCCAATATGGTGGTTCTTAATGAGGAGCATCAAAGATAATCTACATATCTTAACTCAAGTGGATTCATTTCTCCCGCTCATTAACTCAAGTGAATTCATTTCTCCCGCTCCTTAAGTCTTTATCCAAAGCATTTATTCGAAGATCTGCACACTTCATGATACTTCTCACAGAAACTAGTTCATGACACAGCGCATGATAATATAAACGCACAGACCTGAATTAATCCACACCCTGATATGAAGGGACGCGCAAGGTGAGCTGGCAGGTGACTCATTCCTCGTTTCTGTTCTGCTGCCATACACCTCGGTTAGCTCAGAGCCAACTGCTACCGCTCCCTTTGCTGTCTGCTTTCCAGCACTCCCTTCCTTGCACCGCCTGCCATTACGGCCATTCCACACTCATACATAGCGATTCACATGCCATTGCCATTTCATATTGCCGCAGTCGTACGTATAGGCCAGCGATGCCAAAAAACATTAGCCATCATTGTACCCTACTGCTCAACTGACAGGCTTGTTTGGAGCCATGCCTATTCTAGAGAATTTCACAGACTCTAAATGTAAGAATGTTTAGCTTTACAAAGAAGACCAGCAATTTTTATGAACTTCAGATTAGTCCATGAAATTGTAAAGCACAATTACAGGACCTAACTGTCTCCAAGCACTTTCTAACTGTGGCTCCTGTGAATAGAGAAATTGTGGTGAAAATCGAAAGCTGCAGAAAACCTATAGAAAATCTAAAAGCACAGCAAACCTTATGTGCAGCATTGTACCACAGAGTACTTAAAAGCATATACATTTGAATATCAAAATGACAGCATTTTCTTCAAATCGTACCGGGAAGGATTCATTCAGGAAAGTCACTGAACAGACATACATTGGTGCTTACCCTAAGTAAAGGGGTACTCCTGCTGCTCTTTAAGGCTCCCTTACATCTTTAAGGCTCTCTCGTATATATCTTTGTGAATTGGCCAAAAGGCATCCACAGTGGGAATAAAATGGGAGAATTTCGGGACAATTCTTATACTATTAGTAAAACTAAAAATAATAGGGCCCTCTTTGCCCTTTTACTGACAGGGAGATACTCAGTTAGGAGTCGGTGCACACATGTATGTAAGAGTACATAAGGCGCTCGCCTGTAGGGCTACTTCCGTGCTCATAAACTCTTTTGTGAGTGAATCCGCCCCATTGTGATTTCTACCTTTAATTTTGCGCTTTCTGTGATGGATTCTTCTAAACGTATGTTTGTACACATCATCTTGTTTTCTTTCTGGTTCCCTTCTCCAGAAAGAGGTGTTGTATCCCTGTAAGATTTGTTTCTTCGAGAATTATACTCGAGTACTATTGATAATCTCGTATCTGCTGAACAATTGGAGATTCCAGACCCACTACATGTATACCAAAAAAAGAATATAGGAAGAGTAGAGGCCATTTAAGAGTGAATAATAGAAAGTGCTGGCCTTTACTGGGGAACAAAATGTCATGCGGCCCTCGCTGCTGCTGAGTATAATGGGGGGGGGGGGGGGGGGGGGGGGGCTTTTGTGGTGCGAACACAAAGGGGCTTCGCCAGTCCCTGTCAGAGTAATAAGAGCAGTGACTGACCCCTGAACCCGAACATCCCGCCCCTCCCCCACCTTGCTAGAGTCACCCACAGGTTATCACTTGGACGCTGAGTTGTTACTGGGTGGGCGGAGGGACCCGGGCTGAGAGGGGGATGCAGCGGCGAAAGAAAGGAAGGGGCTTGAGGGGGTGTCAAGCACGGAAATAAAAACATTTTAAGCTGAATAGCTGGAGCCAAGTCAGACGGAGACTGCTGCACGATTGACAGGTTATGCATATCTGAATACTGGCTCCCTGGGCATGGGGCCATGTCAAAGGACATCCCTGATTCAGACACTTCTAGTCAGAATCTGTGTGCTTTTTTCTTTTTTTTTTACATGATGTTGCTTCACACTCCTTATTCTGACAATCAAAGCATAGAGTAGATCCAAGAGTGTCTAAAGTTTCTTTTTAAAAACTCATGAAAGCTTATCAATGTGTGTGTCTCCTGCTGGTCCACGCAAAGATGCTTGTGTCCTAGTGATTTGAGATTTGTCCTTCATGAGCTGCCCTTCTCGTGGAAGACTTGTTTAGTGCTGATCAGGTAGCGACCGAGATTGATTGCTCATTTGCTCTAGTACAAAATAATGTAAATGCTACCACATAACACAGAAGTAAGACACCTCTTGTCAGACACCAGGTGCTGATTACATGCTTCTTCTGAGAAAGAGATTAAGGAGTTTTAAGAATCCCAGTAACACAATATTTGAAGACTATAAATACAAAGCAGTAATGCATATTTCCCAAGTTCCTGCACACAGTGTAAACCAAGGCTTTTATTGCATGCAGAATTCCACTGGTGAGCAGGCAATTTTGTAGTGGTATTTGCACTCAGCGAAGAGTGCACATTACCAGAGCAACCACTCAATCAGTGCAAAATGTCACATTTGCACTGGTTAGTCAGGGCATAATAAAGTATTATAGTATTCACTCCATACGAATGTTGTGCACCAGGGTACAACGTTGAGTGAACTGGTGTCACACTGTGTGTGCTGTGTTTGCATAATTAATGAAGAAAATGCATTTCCAATACTTTCAAAAGACTACTATCTGCTCCCTTCTGATGTTTTTCCAAACAGGATTTCTTTAATGCAGCATTAGTTTCTGTAAGGAACATGGGCTGGTAAAAAAAAAAAAAGTTTGCCATTTCTGAATACAAACGCAAGGGTTTTGGCCTGCTGTTCTGTGCAGGCCACCATCCTTCTGTTTTAACTCAACCTTAGAGGGTCGTAAATACAGACCTGCCTAATTAATATCCATTCGGCAGGTCTTTCTTAAACTGGACTCTTAGCGATTCGAGCTAGCAACACTTATGTCGCATCACAGAATGCAACTCTTGTTGCAGAAATTCGTTTCACCAGTGTATATTTTGATCAGTCTTCTGATGTCTCTGGCCCTGATTCTTGTCAGGTGTAGATTAAACCTGTGCAGTGAACTCCGCTCCACTCGCAGAGTTTGAGGAGTTTCCCACACCCCGCGTTACGCAGAGCTCACAGAGTTCAGAAAAATTCCACTTTGCGCAGCAGGGCGGAGTTTTTTTCCTCACTCAAATTTACCAGCGTCAAGTTGGCAAGTGTAGGCAAGGAAATTCAACCTTCCGGCGAGATTTTTACTCGTTTGTGATCGTCAACATCAAGTTGGTGAGCGCGAGTGTGGAAAATGAACATCCTGGCGAGATTTCTTAACGCGGGGTGGTCAGGTTTCTCATTGTGAGTGGTCGCATCTGCTCGCAACCCCTCGCAATGAGAAACTGCTTGTTTACGTTGAGAAAGCTGCCTCTGTAGTAAAAATCTACTCGAGCAGCGGAAAAGAGAAAAAAGGGACCGCTTGCGCTGTGCACAGTGCCGTTCGCAATGATTGCACAGTGCTGACAAGTATCCGTACTGTGCAGTCACCACGAACAGCATTTTTCTATGGAACTCCACCGCTTGCGGAGCTCCGCGTAGTGCGACAGAGTTTTTTTGCACTTTGTGTAGCTACGCATAGGGCAACTCAGCGAACTCCGCCCAGGGTTAGTGTAGACCCATAAAAAGATGAACATAGACAAGGCAAGTACGAGCTACAAACATTGACTGTAGCAATACCTTAAACTTCGTTTATTAAATTGACATATTTTATGTTGAGAGCAGGTAGTGCATTCATCAATAAGTAATGGAGTATGATGATGTATTTCTGAAAATTATTTAGTCATTGAGCATCTCTGAAGAAACTATGTAACCCATCACAAAACATTGCATTACAAGTATATATACAATATGATGACTTTTTTTATCTCTCTTGATTGGCAGGTGTCTTTGGAATCCGTTTGTGGGTGGCGCTTAGAGGTAATGTGTTTTAAAACCCTATTTTGTGGAGTGGAAATGTTGTTTCTGTGCAATTAAATTAAACTGGCCTTGCCAGTGGGGTGTCTGCATGTACAGCTGGGCTTGGGGTGGCACATGGCACAGTTATCCGTAGTGAGGTGGGCCTACAATGTCTTCAATCATCCAGAGAAAAACTCCCGATGGAGTTACAGGCCAGTCCGACCCCGATGGGTGCGCCTGTGCGGCCAGCAGGATTCAACACTGCGCCGCCACTGCCAAATAAGCTCCCTACAGAAAGCAGGCCCTGGCCAGCCAGGGCAGAGAATGTACCTGAAAATACTGTGGATGTTGCATAGGCAGCCATTTTGAAAAGAACGACAGGCTTTTAGTAATTATCTGGTTTGGAATTGAAAAGTGTTCAACATCTAGAAATAACATATTTAGTGCATGCTAAAGAATGTGTGGCCTGCTGACAAAAATAATAGATAATGTTATTACCATTAAAATGATGGCTGAAGACAATGTATTCTTTTTAAGGTGAACAAGCAAACCTACCGATATGAAGGAGCCCCGTTAAATTCGCCTGGGTTGAGGCGACAGAAACGTGAATGGATTGTCCCCGCAGTGATGGTGAGAGAAGGAGAGGACTATTCACGGAAAAATCCAATTTGCAAGGTAAGTGCCCGCCAACTGAGAGGAACATGGTACAGCCTAATTGTTCATATCTAAGCATAGTCATTTATTAATTTATTATTTCACACTTTTTCTACCCACAGAGATTAAACTGTGAAGCCACATTCTAATAATCCCTTAGGATATCAGGTTTGCTCTCCGCCACCAAGGCCTATGTGCTAGAAAAATTCATAGATCTAATTCCGTTTGCAGAGTGCTGCCATTCAAGTATTCAATTAAAGAATTAATGCATTCATCCATCATGCATTCATTCATTCATTCACTCACTTATTCATTCATTCCATCTTCATGGAGACAAAATAGTGGAGCCAAATCCACATTTTCCCAGAGGAAATTATATACTGTGTATGGGTCACTCTCTGGTCCAAGCTTAAACAGCTGCCGACTCTGATTTGAGCATGGAAAAATGTAAATTCTCATTACTTATTTGCAGTTTCACAACCGATCGAAACCTTGCTCTTAAAGGATACTTACAATTGAAGGAATTCGTATAATATGCTGGAATTATCACATTTACAAGTTGAGGGTTTATGAACATTTATTTTATTATTATTATTATTAAATGGAATTTGTAGAGCACGCTGACACCATGAGTTTCCTGGCGCTGTAGGACATCAGTTCCCAAACTGAGGTTTTGTGCAGGGTTAGCAGGGTAGGGGAAAGAGAAACGTTTTTAGCAGCTTCCTAAAATGAAGGAGGGAGCTGCTTGATTTGATGGCCAGGGGAAGGGAATTCCAGAGTTTCGGAGCCAAAGAGGCAAACCTTCGTCCACCAAATTTGTTAGTTCTGAATTTGGGTGTGACGAGTGATTTAAGATGAGCAGAACGAAGGTTGCGGTTTGGACAGTAGGGAGTGATAAGGGAAGTCAGGAAGGCAGGACTGGGGCAGTTGAGGGCTTTGAACGTGAGACAGCTCAACATGAAGGCCACCCTTTGTTCAATTGGTAACCAGTGAAGTTTGTACATCAGGGGTTTGGCAGTTTGCCATTTTGGAGATTTAAAGATGATCCGGGCTGCCTGGTTTTGGACCACCTGAAGGCGGTGGAGGAGGGTTTTGGGGAGTCCGTGATAAATGCAGTTGGAAAAGTCCAAGCGGGAGAGCACAAGAGACATAATAACCAGAGTCAGGGCAGGTGTGGGAAGGTGGGAAGCAGGTGGCTGACCTTCCGGATCTTTCTGAGTTGGAAGGAGCAGGATGAGATCACGGAGCCAATATGAGGTCGGAGGGAGAGTTCGGCCTCGATAATTACGCCGAGACTTTTTACGGAGATGGAAGGGGTCGGTGGGGGGCCCTGTTCGATGGGCCAGAACTGGGTTCCCCAGGAGGAGAGGCTGGAGCCCGGAAGGAGAAGCTCGGTTTTCCCGGGGTTTAGCTTCAATTGGTTGGAGTTCATCCAATCTTGGATATGAAGCATGGCTGAATGAAAGTTGTCTATCGCATTGGGGGAGTTGAGTGGAAAAATGATCTGTAAATCGTCGGCATAGTTAAAAACTGTAATGTCCCAGTTACGGAGTGAGTGGAGTAGGGGCCGGAGGTATAGATTGAACAATAAAGGTGACAGGGAGGAGCCCTGGGGGACTCCGCAGGTTGTGGAGGTCTTGGGTGCTGTGTAGGGGCCCAGCCGAACGGCTTGGGTTCTGTCAGACAGGAAAGACCGGATCCAGCTGAGGGCAGAGTCTTGGATGCCAGCCTGTTCGACCCGGTTGAGCAAGATGTTGTGGTCAACCGTGTCGAACGCGGCCGAGAGGTCCAGGAGGACGAGACCCTTGGGGGTTCCTGAGTCAGCATTTCTCCTCAGCATGTCGAGGACAACTAGGATGACGGCTTGAGTAGAGAATGAGGGCCTGAAGCCGGCCTGATTAGGCTCCAAATAGCAAGAAGACTCAATAAAATTTGAGAGGCATCTGGTAACGTGTGCTTCGAGGAGTTTTGAGAAATAAGGCAGAAGCGATATGGGGAGGTAATTGGAGAGTTCCGCTGAGTCCGCGTCTGTTTTTTTTAGTAGCGGGACAAGCAAATAAATGCAAGTAAATGCAAAGTTCGTCTACTCCCGGCTTTCCGCCTCAGGAGGATTGATGTCTCGCAACGCTCGCAGTCAGCGTGGTTTAGGTAATGAGGGCGGGGGTGTGGTCTAAAAAGGGGCGTGGCCAGCGATCTCGCCGGTGATGGCGGCGGGGTGTTTGACTTTCCACAGGGTCCCTGTGACAGCGCTAGATCCGCTGAAGACAGGAGAATGTGGCCCCAAGAGAAGCAGATGCTGCAACAAGTGAGTCGCCAACGCATGTCAGTGCCATCAAGTTGTAAGCTTATCAGTTGCCCCATGCCTCTTGCAGCTATAGGCCTATCCCAGGGACGCATGCACATTTGCCTTGTCAAAAACAGGAGTAAACGTGTTTTCCTGGTGTGAAAGGAGATGGGGCACGTCCATATTTAATGAGAGTGTAGGGAGCGAACATTAATCATGAAGAAACCTTTGTTTCCACTACGAACAAAAAATTCCATGTGCCAATGCGAATTTGTTTAATTTCTACACATGCAGACCTTTCCACCATAGGGAAAATCATCATTCACTAATGTATGCATTGGAGTGAATTATTATGTATTTAATTAACAGTTTTATACAGCGCACCTGCACCACAGAAGGTCTTAGGGTGCTTTAAATATAATCTCTAGGTATATCATTGAGCATACAAAGCTACTGTAGCAGACAAGGAAGCTATCTTAGAACAGGGATACTCATTGGATTCGTTCAGAGTCTTTCCAGAGCCATACATTTGGTCCAAACATAAGAATAATCCTGTTGAAACAAACTTCGGACCGTTCCACCCTGCCGTGCAGTTTGGACCAATTTTCTTCCACTGTTCCTAACATGTGCAGAATAGATTGTGGTATTACAGCTTCTTCAGTCTACTTTTGCAAAATTGCTTTGTAACATTCATAGTTTGTGAAGGCATGTTAGCATATCTGTGTGGCAGTGTCAGCAGGTTAACAACTCTCATAGCCTAGACATTTTGAGATTTTCAGTTAGAAAAATAACTTTCACTTGGTTTGAGAGCATTTAACTGGGATGTTAAAGGAATCTAAAATACAGAGCAAATATGTTGAGACATTTGTCTAATAATGGTTGACTACTTTCACAACTCATAAATTCTGCAGAATGTAACGCCATGTTAATTTATATATTAATCATCATATATCTCGTCCTAAGTATAAGTCTCTGAATCTGCTGCAGATGTGCCATGTTGGCAAGTGGTAATTATAGAGCCACAGTAATTGTCTCTATACATTTTAATGAAGTAATATGTTGTTGATTTGATTAATAGGTACCTTGGGCTGATATATATTTAAGTTCTCCTTTACTGAATTTTTGTATGAACAAAACCAAAAAGTGATGTCTTGAATGCTTGAATTAACTGCCGCTGGTAATTATTCGAGCCAAATCTCTGTCCGTTATGTTATTTTGCCCACCATGTCTTTTCAAAGATGAACCAGTCATAAGCAAACCAGCCTTGATCCTGCTCCAATAGGAACAATCCAGTCCAAACTGCCAGGCTAGGTTCCCTGTGCACGCGGACACCTGCAGCCCCAAACCAGAGGTGGCTCCTCATTGGAGTGGAGGAGCGTCGCCCCAATTAAATTACCCCCAAAGATTAAAAAATAAAATGGTAATTCATTATGATTTTATTTTTCATCCTCCTGTCCTGAACCAAGTGGCCGGAGGGTGGGGGGTGGGGCGCTGCTGAATGAAAGCAGCAGGGAGGAGGGCGGGCCAGTATTGGTGCCTGCACTGTTTGATTCACTTCTTCAGAAGAGGTCCGGAGTGGAGGTCATCGGTTCAGGTACGTTTTATTATTTTTATAAATTTTTGGGCACGCTTGCCCTTCCCCACACCCCATAGAGGCCAGCTGCCATTGCCTCAAACTGTTTTTGGCTATGTCAGTAAGATATAGCCTGAGTCCTGTGGCACAGTGAGTATAAGACCCGCAACAGAACAGAAGTTATGCCGCAAAGCTGAATCCTAAATAGACCAAAACTGGTATAGGGGGGCTTGTATTCAAATCTGGAGGGGACCTGGCCTGGCAGTTCATTCAGGACTGGTCATACTGGAGCAGGGTGATGCCTAATTTGTGTATGGTAGGTCTCTGTCTTGCATGGCATAGTGACCACAAGTGGCTGAGATTCATTCAAACATTCGTTCCATTACCTTGTTTGTTACATAAAATGTTGGCATTATTACACAGGGCCTATATTTTACTCTCTGTGTTCCAGATTTGCATTGTGAAGGATATATTTTTTATGCTCCTGTTTATTTTCCTAGGTTCATTCGGACAAAGACGAACCAAGATTGATATCTGGTGGAACTGGAACTGGAACTGGAACTGGAACTGGAACTGGAATTAAAGATGGCATCAAACAAGGAGGCGGTGGTGGTGCCGGTGGTTTTGGTGGCGGTGGTGGTGGCGGTGGTGGTGCCGGCGGTGGTTTCGGTGGCGGTGGTGGTGCCGGCGGTGGTTTCGGTGGCGGTGGCGGAGGTTTTGGTGGCGGTGGCGGTGGCGGTGGTGGTGGCGGTGGCGGTGGTGGCGGTGGTGGCGGTGGTGGCGGTGGTGGCAAAGGTGGAATGATTCATGTATCAAAGCACCGGAAGGACATTAGGTACACAATCTCGGGGCCTGGAGCTGATCAATTCCCCTTTGGAGTATTCGTCATGGACCCTGTCACTGGATTCATGAATATCACAACAATCGTTGACCGGGAGGAAACCCCACTATTTATTGTAAGTATTAAAGTCAAGTATTTAAATAAAGATACATTTCTCAGGAAGCTATCATTAAAAAGCATATGTGTGAGCAAAATCAGCACAAAAAGACATTACGTCAACCTTACTAAGAACTGCTCCACCAATCCAATAGTCCTCCCGATAACGTCCCCTTCTGGAACTCTGGAACCAATACATGTGCCTCATTCAGCTTATATTAAACTGCCACTTACAAGGAAAATATCCTTTGCTTCTTAGCTTTCAGGTCTCTTCATTGGGAAACACTCCTCCACAAACTCATCATCATCCACGCCTCTTTCTCATTGGAAACATTGCCCCCAATACTGAAATATTGGCAAATCCTCCATCTACTAAAAGAAATTGAACTCAAATGACCTGTCCAGCTACTGCCTCAAGAATCACCCATCCTTCCTTAGCAAAAAATTCAAGAAGGAAGAGATACTATAACTTCAAACACACATAGACCCATAGATATTCTACTCTTCTGCTAACCAAGGTTCTGTCCTAAAGGCAGACCCAAAAGCTCCTTCATGCTGGTAGTCTATGATACCATACAAGTCACCAATAGAAGAGATCACTGGCTACACGCCAGCGGGATTTGACACAGAAGACTACAAGCATTCCATGAATTAAAATTGATTGCATTCGTTATGGGATGCATTAGTTTCCCATTAAGGGATTCATTATTTTCTGGTCATTATTATTTCAGAGAATTTGTAAATGTATTGCTTTCAATTTTTCTGTTTAATAATATCATCTGTGCATTAAAGTCCAATTAGGGATTTACTGGCCTTTTCTACTGCTTTGTTTTCATGTGTCCCTCTTTTAAGTCTAGCTGCCTGTTTTTCATGCATTGCTGTTTTGTATGTAGTTCCTACTATCGTCTTGTTTCTTATGTTGCACACTAGTCAGAAGATTGACCGAATCCTGACGCACTGGCTTCCTCCTCACTACACTCCATTGCTACACACCCATGCTTATTGCTCACCACTTCAACTGTAAACTTTATGACTTGCCAGTAACACTCAAGCCTTATTCAGTTGTAGAATTCATTCATGGTCCTTGGAGGATGAAGCAAGACACTTTGAGAGAATTCTGCTTCCGACCCGACACTAGGGGCCAGATGTAGGTAAATGAGATTTACCGATTTTTAATTACCGAATTTTACCGATTCGGTAATTAAAAATCGGTAAATCTGAGGGGTGGATATGTAGGAACATCCAGATGTTCCTTTTACCGAATCGGTAAATATCTGTATTTACCGATTCGGTAAATACCGACCGGTAATGCCCCATTCATTCCTATGGGCTTCAAAGCCCATAGGAATGAATGGGGCATTACCGATCGGTATTTACCGAATCGGTAAATACCGATTCTGACAAGGGTGCAGGGGGTGTCACTTTGACACCCTCTAGCACCCCCAAAAAAGGTTTGGGCCATGTGGCAGGCATACCTGCCCTAAGGGCAGGTCTGCCTGTCATATGGCACAGGTGTGCATGCACACATGTGCATGCACACCAGAATCGGTATTTTACCATCAAATAGTATTTGATGGTAAAATACCGATTCTGTAATGCTTGTGGGACTCAGAAGAGTCCCACCTACATATCAATTTTACCGAATCGGAAAAAATACCGATTCGGTATTTTACAGAATCGGTAAATTTACCGATCGGTAAATTTACCGATTCTGTAAAATACAGGGCCCTACATCTCAAATTGCATTTACCGGTCGGTAACGGCCGAATTCGGCCGTTACCGACCGGTAAATGCCTACCTATATCTGGCCCTAGATCCTTTATTTACCTGGCAGCAACCTCCAGCTTATATTCAAAATTACAGTATGCGATTTTGCATCCTGGACCTCGATTAAATAAATTTCCATGGAATGCAATGATAGTTTGCACCCAGTTGTACACGACTGAAACACTTTAGTATTACAGATGTCACTGCAGATATTTGTCAGGTTCCTTCTGCAATACTAATTATGCTGGCCCATAGTTGGAGCCCTTGCCATGTAAACTGGGTGTTTCGTCATTTGCATGGAGTGCAGCCCTATGCAAATAAGGGCATTCTTTTGCCTGTGTGCCTATGCAGCGTTTCTAATGCCGGTTCATGGGCAAAAGGGCCATGAAGGAAGTTGTGGTTTTATGAGAGTCTCTGAGTCGCTAGCCCAACAAAACTGCAGTGGAGTAGCTAGGCCTTTTGCCGCCTGTGGCGGTTCCAGCGTTTGCCGAGCATTGTTCATGAAGAAACAGATTTTCACTGATGTACAAAAAGTTCCATGTGCCAATGTGAATTGGTTTCATTTCTATGCATGCAGACTTTTCCACCATGGGGAAATCAACATTTATTAATGTGTGCATTGGAGTACTAAATGAAATGTATAGCCCATAGATTTTCTAGCGTGCGCCTGAAGGTTGCATTTATTTATTTAACCGTTTAAAAGGTGGTACACAGTTGATGCACCCCCACTGTGCCCTATGGAAGGCACAAGGAGTTTTCCAGAGACCCTCTATAGACCTCTTCATCCCAGTTCAATAAGAGACTGTACATGTTTCCCTTTGTCCTTGACCCTTCTATGAAAGGCAGGCCAAGCATGCTTCTGCACCCTGCTTTCAGAACCACGTCCTGAATGCCCTGATGTGTAGACATTACATATAAGTTTGTAACGGAGCACTTAAAATCACTACATGTGGCTGTATGCCCCTATTGAGATTGAACACTGGCACAAATTGGGTCTGTGTGCCTATACGTCCACAAACCCAAGGAATCATACTTGACTGATCTGAGCCGCAATAGTTGTTACTCAGTCTTTGATACAAAAAATAAATATCACTGACCACTAGGCCCTCCTGAACCCCTGTTCTCTTATACAAGCATTGGACACACTGCTCTCAAATGGGTTACCTCATTTCTTTATTGAAGGCAACGTGTCAATGTGACACCCTGCCACCCTTGAATATGTTCCCCCTATTATTGAATCGGTAATAGTGAATGGCTTCCCATTCATTCCTATGGGCCTCCAGGCCCATAGGAATGAATGGGAATTACTGAATCAGTAAATACTGATTCGGTAATACCGGATATTACCGAATCGGTAAAATGTACCACATTTTTACCTACATACTATTGACCGATTCTTAAATACCGAATCGGTAAAATTCGGTATTTAAGAATCGGTAAATAGAGATTACCCACATATGGCCCTTAATCTTTAGCTCCTCTGCTGAAAATAATCAAGGTAGAGGACAGTGTGGGGTCAATGCTGATTCAATACTTAACCCCAACTTTTAGAAGAAGACTGCAGTCTCTGTGCCCATTCAATGGATGCCTTTCTGAAAAGATACCCTCTATGACTACGTAATCAGCACAGTGCCTTCTGAGTGCACCTCAGTACCTTCATATATTTACTATTAATATATAAGCTACGGAGGCCTGTCAGATAACCGCTGTACAGCAAACACCCCATACTTGAGTGTCTGTACAAAGTCTGTGCGCATCATTTCACCACACACCTAAAAAACAGTTGTGTCAGTGACAAAGACGGGTCAAAGTGTGCCTTTTTATTTTATTTTCATGCTAACTGAAATACCAGCTGTTTATTTCCCCTGCTGTTTGTGTGTCCAGTAAGGTGGCAATTTATTTTCTATCACTTTCTCTTGACGTTGGTGTTACAAAGTCTTTCAGTGACACTATAATGGTGTAGTTGCCTCAGATTTGAATCTTTTGTTACATGGTGATTTGTTCTTGTCTCTTTCACAAATAATAATATCAGACCCTTCCAGTAGAATTAAATATGCATTAATGCTTTTTCTACTTTTTAAGTGTGCAGTACAGTGCAGCCCACATGCAAAGTTGAAGAAGTATGGAGAGGTTTAAAACTTGCTCTATAGTTATGCTTGCCTCAATAAGACGAACGTTTTTGGAGCAAACCAATCTTTACCAATAACAGTAGAAAGGGATTTGTGTCAAAACCCATGAGTGATTGTATAGGAATGCCCATCTACCACCCCATGAATTGCCTTTTTGGCACAAAGTAAGTTAGTTTGGCCAACTTTCCAATGCAAATCCTGACTTACTCTGGATAGTAAATCAATACTTTGCACCGGGCTTGCGTTACAAAAGTAACACAGACCTTGTCCAAAGTGTTGCTCTATCTGAGCCTCTGTTTCTACCAGAGCCAGACGGCCAGCATTGAAAAATCTGATATTGAAACAGATTCCAAGAATCCAAACTCTATTCCTGAGGCCTGATGTGTGCATACCACTCTCACTCCACCAATGTCAGAGATAGCAATTGCACAAAACAAACTCCTATAGACAGATGTAGGTCACCAAATACCGGTCCGTAACGGCCGAATTCGGCCGTTAACGACCGGTATTTGGTGATTGAGATGTAGGGGGCTATATTTTACAGAATCGGTAAATTTACCGATTAGGTAAATTTACAGAATCTGTAAAATACCGAATCAGCAATTTTACCGATTCGGAAAATTCCTGATGTAGGTAGCACCGTTTCCAGTTCTACAGGCCTTTCAGATTCGGTATTTTACCATCCAATCCAATTGGGTGGTAAAATACCGAATCCAGGTGTGCATGCACATGCACACCTATGCCATGTGACAGACAGACATGCCCTTAGGGCATGTCTGTGTGCCACATGGCACAAATGCCTGTATTTGGGATGCTAGAGGGTGTCAAAGTGACACCCCCTGCACCCTTGCTGAATCGGTATTTACCGAATCGGTAAATACCGATTCGGTAATGCCCATTGATTCCTATGGGCTTCAATGACCATTGGAATCAATGGGCATTACCGAATCGGTATTTACAGAATTGGTAAATACCGAATCTTAACGATTCGGTATTTACCGATTCTGTATTACCTACATCCCCCCCCCCCCCCCTCTATTTTACCACTTCTTAAATACCGATTCGGTATCAATCGGTATTTAAGAAGTGGTAAAATAAAATTACCTACATCGGGCCCCTAGTCTCTTCTTGTATGTTATATGCAATAATTTGCAATCAAAGCCCGAGTGCTTTTAGTCAACCTGAAAATAATAATGGTGATATGCATCTCTGTGCTTTTATTTTCAGCTGATAGCCCGGGCTATGAATAGCCAAGGACAGGATGTAGAAAAGCCACTGGAAATTCGCATCAAAGTTATGGACATCAATGACAACTACCCAATCTTTCAGCAGAGCGTCTTTCAAGCATCTGTTGAAGAGAGAAGCGCAGCAAGTAAGAAATTAACTCTTTCAAGTACAAATGGATGTTATGACATATCACAAGATTCATGTAGGGTAAAAAGCTGGGCAATATTCATATTTTTTAAATATTACGTGTAGTTTCAGATATTTTTGATTCCTTGATTTACAATTATCTTGAAACTCACACCTATCAAACAAGCTGACATTTGATGATGTTAATTAGGGGAATTGAGGCGTTTATGTGTCTGGTAGAAAAAGCAACACTACATAACGAATTGTAAAAGTCATTTACAACATCTACAGACAAAAAGAAGTTAAAACATGTTTTTTTAAAAAGTATTTTGACACCAACATCGGTGATGTCAATATGTGTCCTGCTAATGTATTTAAAATTTGAGGATGAAACAAAAGTTGTACAACTTTCCCTAACTGATGTCAACTGTTGTCCTGCCCCAGTACGAACAGTATACCTTTGTTTTGCAGCTGTAATTCTACCACATATCATCACTCTAACGCAACCTATAAACAAAACTCAGAAATTCAGTGATGTAGCCTTTATGGAAGCTGTGATTCCAGAGTACAGGGTATACATGAATCAATAAGGGGCAATGATCAAGGGAGATCATAGTGCATTGTGTCTCCAGCTGAATAGGAACAATTTTCTTTCCCCGTAGATCCACGTCATGACATGAACTAAAAGAATGTGTATTCATGTTTTCTTTGTTTGTTTGGCTATTTTGTACACTGCTGCTTCTTGTCATCCAGCCACTTGAAAGTCATGGGATATAGTGTGAAATATAATAAAAATGTCTGTGACCAGCTAGTGGAATGAGGTACCAGTCTTTGTAGCCTGTTAGTATTTTTGGGGGGCAGAAGGCATTGTCAATCATATTGCAATAGTCCAGGTATGCCCCCATCAAGTCTTTTATCAATTTCACCTGTATATCCGTATGTACGGATCGGAGGCTATTTTAGAGCACATTAAAGGTTAATAATGTTCTCTTTACGTACCTGATTGATTTTCAAGGTCTCTTAAACTCTCTAAGTAGCATCCTGATTGGGCTTTGAAAAATTATATTTTTTCTTCAAATACCAGAGTTGGTGCAAACATTTCTGTAGTTGCTAAACCAGAAAAGGCCTTTCTCAAATTCCACCAAAGAAATATATTCGGTTTTCTTTTTCACTGCAAATACCCACATGATTTAAATGGATATTTTTCAGTGAAAAAGTTGATGTCAGTTGGCATTAGCAGCTGAGCCAGTCATGCACCCCTTACTAGAATTCCATGAATTAGTCCTTCTAATGCCAATGTATGTGGGCCACTTTACATATGTACATCCCTCCAAGGTGTTATAATGCTTACGTATTGCAAGTTGATCAATTTCTGTGAGGTTTCAGTTGTAGGTATGTAGGCCTAGGTCTGTAGGATGGGAGACAAACCTGCCTGAGCCTTGCATGTCTCAGAATTAGCAGGACTCCCTTGTTCTAATTGCTTCCTTGTGAGCACCATCTTTAATACCAGTAAGGTGGCGTGGTAGCTCATCTTACTTTATCTAGCATCCCTCTGTCCCTTCTGTCAGACAGACTAGGAGTAGAGATTGTAAAGCAGTTTAATAGCTTATGAGTGACCCCATCTGCAATTTTCCATTAGTGCTCTTCGTGGGATGTCAATTGTGCCACAAACCATTGCTATTCTCCTCTGTCAGTGTTTCGCTAGCATTCCCCATGTAACTGAGTGTATTTTTGTCATTTCTTCTACTCACTGGATTGCCACTGGTTCTGGGAACGACCTAATGATGCTGGCTTTGTGTCTCTTTATACTTCATGGAAGGCCATAATTCACCCCCCTTCCATTTCTATTGCATTTCCAATTTCCACTTCTTTTGTAGTTTTCTCCACAGCCAACTAGTTTGTTATCTATGGTTTCATTGTCTTTTGTTTAATGATTCTTTTTAGGGGCAGTCGGCCATTGCCCACTTTCAGCTAATGTCCTCTAATGAATTGTGCATTGGCTTCTATTTGTTTTTGACAATGCATTTTCTCTCTGTGGGTCCTTGCATGAGGTGTGAGTTTAAAAGGTGACATTTTGACTACACAGTGTAGCATGAAACAAAGACCAGCAGGTTGCTATATTTTAATGAAAGATGCAGGTGGTGCGAGAACAGATACTAAACTGTTCGATCAAAAACGTGTGCATGTTTGTTTCAAAGCCTCATTTAGGACACATCTGAAGATGTAAAATAATTGTCTCACAAAAGCCTTTAAATAAATTATTTCCCTGCCCTAAAATATGGTTTTCTTCACTTCATTCAGCCGAATGATACAAACCTTCCTCTTGGATAACACCATGCACAAAACTTGAACTGCCCATACTTTTAGGCTTGTATATAAATAAATATAATCCAGAAAAAACTATAATACAAATGCATTAGATGCTGCAAAAGGAAAAGAGAAATTGAAACAATAAAATAAGAAAGTACAAAACCAGAATAGCCAGGAGGTAGGATCCATGTGTAAATCTAGCTAGTCATAACAGTAATTATGACTAGTGTGGTTAAATATTAAAAAGAATAAAGCAAGCAAGGGAAAAAAACAATAAGGTCTTTTATAGGGGAATTGGAGCTTTATCATTTGAATGAGTATGTGCAAGAAAATGGTTAAAAGTGGCCAAAATATACCTCTTTTGGTAATACAATGGAAAGAAGAAAGAGTAGACTCGGTCAGTTCTATGATTTACAGAAATTCATTCCGATGACAATTTATAAAAATCTTTCCAGCATGGAGTGAAGTGTTCAAATACAGAAAGGAAGATCACGCCTCTCATATTCTCTGGTGTTTCTGCTTGTTGAAAACATGATGTGCAACTAAAATATAAGAGAACCTAAAAAAGTTCAGAATCACTATTCGGAAGCCACAGCATTGATGCAAAAATGGGCTTGAGACGCCAATAAAAAGCTTAAAAGAGATCTATGAATAAGTTAATTACACACATCAGAATTCATCTATGGAATGAGTGGGACTTTTTCATTTTAACTTTGGAAAGGTAGACACAATGTTTCTGATCAAGCTAGAATGAGGAAAAACATTAATGTCCGTTAGTTTCATATAATGGGATATGCCTCTGATCATGTGCCCCCAATTTTTGAAGACAAGATTCGAGATAACAAGACGTGCCCAGAGACAGACAATGTTTCCCACCTGGGCAATCGAAACAAGAACTCTGGTCTCGAAATTCCACACCTATAAGTTTCCAGTAGACAGCATGTCCAATAAAATACAAAAAAGTTGATAGATCATGGAACAAGTGTCATAAGGAGTACTGGTGTGAAGAAAAATTTCAGAAAACTGTTCTCTTGAGATACACTGAAGAGTCCCAGTCGATAGAAAGGGAGGCAGAACAAAATAGATTAGATGTGGCAGCATCAAAGAAGGTGTGTTTGTTGATGCATACAATGTATAACATTTGATGAATAAGCTTACATTTCAGTAGTATCATGGCCAGTGCGCACACTCTGGAACATTATGCTCAGCCCATGCCTAGGTGTATATTGATTCTACATTCATGTACTGTTAGAAGAAACACTCATTTTTGTTCTCCTTTGCAGATACTCTGGTAATGACGATTTTTGCTACGGATGCAGATGAAGCTAACAACTTGAATTCCCAAATTGCCTATAAAATTATTTCCCAGTCACCTGATAATCCAGCAATGTTTATAATGAACCAGTACACTGGAGAGGTCTTTACACTGATGGGCAGTCTTGACAGAGAGGTAAAATATGCTTTTTATTTAGCTATAAAAAAAACTCATTTTGATACTGCATTTAAAAATTCAAATGATCCTTTTAACATGAATCACACCAAAGTTTTGAAGAACTGAATGGACTGCACACATAGTAAGGAGTTGAAGAATCAGAACAATAAAAGCATAGAATGTGATACAATGTAGTTTAATGAAAGGAGTTAGCACTCAGCCATTAGGAACAGGAAGCTAGAATACTGGACTGCACTACAATGGGTCAGAGCATTTCCTAAAAAACCATAGCCAAAAGTCAAGATCTTATCATTTAAATCATGCACACTTCTTGTGGTGTTTCGTAAGGGTCTGCCCTTTCATGTCTTCTTTGCAGCATCTTTATAAAGCCCTGGTCGCAGCTTCTTCTGCAGTACCCGGTGATCCTTCAATTGTACACTAATTACACTCAAATCCACTTTTGTATGGAAAATGTTCCATAGTGTTGTGCGATTCTCCTTCGCTGTATAGCTTTTGGACTTTGATAATGTGTAAAATCCCAGTGTTAAAGCTAAATAGGACTGTTCCGACAAGAAGCATTCTGAAGGACACCCATGTGATATACTCATGAACTTAGATACCTGCCAATGCAAGCCCTTTGCTCCTTCTAGCCTGCCAGTGGGACATTATACAGGGATTTGGATATATTTCTACAAATCAACAAACAAAAAACAGGATTCTGTTAGCACTTTGATAAAATGTTAGGTATAGGCTTTCCATTCAGTTTACTAACATTTGCCTCTCGCAATGCACTATACATTGCCATTTTCAGTCGTTAAACATTATGTGAGTTTTTAACTTGGTCCTCCCGGGGTCATTCCCAAACTTTTTGCCTAAACCCCACTGTTTTCTGAACCGATGTATGTTGAATTGTATGACTTTCTGGACTTTACTACTGCTAACCAGTGCTAACATGCTCGTGCTCTAGCCTTTAAACATTGTGAAATTAGATTTTATACAATTGGAACATTTAATTTACTTATAAGTCCCTAGTCAAGTGGTACTACATGAAACCAGAGCCTGTATATTAAATGCTTCTAGTGGACCTGCAGCACTCCTTGTGCCACCCACTTAAGAATTGCTGTAAAACATGTCTGAGGCCTGTCATTGCAGCCTGTGTGAGAACGTTTAAAGTGGCATTTTCACCTGGCAAGATAAACTGCTTCTTTCACAAAAAGGAGCTACAGAGGTAAATGACGCAGGTTGCCCTCCACTCACAACTTTTATATCACAAACACCTGCTCTATAATATTGGGATAAAACATCATGAACATCCCCCACACCTCTTATTGTTGAAAATACTTCAAGTACTAGCTGCACATTGCCGTACTGTCAGGGTGTTTCCTATCCCTCTTTAAAATCTTTATGTGTCTATTTCTTCAAGGAACTATACTGTGAGTATTTCTCACTTCCCACAATTTCTCCTGTCCAACCACCAAAAAAGTGTGTGGAAAAGGGTAGAGGCACCTCACGGAAACACCCTCCAGGGAGCTACTGATTTGTTCTCATCAGTGTGCTCCACTTATCATCATCGGCAACCTCCACACCATGAAAAATACATGTGAAAAAGTGTGCCCAACTCAATTGAAACAAAAATTTGTGAAAACCTGACCCGCTAGTATAAGAGCAATTGAAAACAATTTCTCTAGCTCTTACACTCTAAAAATGAGCTAAACAATCATGGCACTATTTCCAACTCTAATTACTGCTTTGTGTTTGCAAGACCTACTGTCGTGCTTCATCATTTTCATAAAAGAAGCCAACATGTTTCACTGCCTGTTAATACTTATGGGCAATTTCTTCAGGGCTAGGGTCAGTCCTCGCCGCACTGTAAATCACAGTTAGATACCTGTGGAAAGTAGACACAGACAACACATAACAAAAACACTGAATAACGCACATCAAGGTTGCTCTACATAAAGTGTAAGTATTCTTTGTGTTACTGCTCATTGTACTGGAATGACAAGGATATTTACCAGATGGTTGCCCCCTTATAGCACACCTGCAGCCACCTTCTGAGGATATAGTGTACGCGTCCACACACCCCCAGTATCGTTATGCCAGTCGCTCTTCATCAACCTACAAATAGATTACATAAAATATGTATGTACCCCTTTAAAACAGATCATTCCTCTCCAACCGTTTCGAATATGAAGAGTTTTTTTAAAATAACCAAACTAAATGTGCATGCTTATTGCGTTCAGTCAGGGCAGCGCAGCATAACTCTTTCCAGCGCGACCCCAGGAAATATTTACCAGTTCTCCCCCACGTGGTCCGTACCTGTTAAACCCCCGGCTCATACAGAGGGTATTGGTAACTATTTACAAACACTACAAGCCGCTCAGGATCTCTTGTGTTGCCACCATTCATTCTCTCAAACTCCCGCTTACCGGACAAAGTCAGCAGCATTCGGTTCACTCGCTCCCCCTCGTTCGCCTTGTATTTTCCAGCATATTTAAACGCCCAACCGCAGGTGTTTAAACACGCCCCTCGGCTTCCGGTGACCGCCGATCGCATGATCTTCACCATGAACGCCATCTTGGAGGGGTGTGCTCTCTTACTTTCCACTCAAATACTTGTATAGCAACAGCGATATTATTCAGGAGACTTAAACTGTGGACTTTAAAACATTCAAACCATAAAGGATTTGACAAAAAACAGGGTACAAAAGAATATCAATTTTAAAATTAGTATTCTAAAGCACATATTTAGTAGTTTGTGAATTCTGATCACCATCAAGCATTTTAACAGGATCTAATATTCTATCCTCACTTTTCACACACTTTTTTGGTGCTTGAACGGGAGAAATTGAGGGAAGTGGGAAATACTCACAGTATAGTTCCAAGATAAACCACTTGCCAGGCTCAAACCTTTCTTTTTAATACATATAAGTCATCCCTAGGGTAGTCCCCAAACATCCCACAGGTCATGGAAAGTGCATTTAAAAGGTAGGACATGTACTTTTAAGTTTTACATGTCCCAGCGATGAAAAACTCTTACATTCGTGTTTCACTCCTGCAACATCTACCTCTACCATAAGATGACATTGGGTTACCTTATTACATTTATTAATTAATACATTTTGATTAGGAGTAGGTAAGAATGTTGAGTTTGGGCTCTAGGGAATTGCAATTGAAACGCCTCTTTGATGGGAAAGTCAGATTTTAAGCCATAATTCTGAAAATTGTACTTTTAGAAAGTTGTCATTTTCTGTTCCTTACCCTTTGTTGCCTGCATCCTGGGTCACATGACTAGGTGTAATTTGTAGTAGGGGTGTAGCTTCAGAGGGGGGTTGGGGTGTTACACCACCCTAATAAATGTTTTTTGTGTTTTTTGTGATAAATAGTTGGGTACAGGTGCTTTCAGCCAGGTATGGTGAGGTGTCTGTCGAATTTCTCCAGGAGTTTATGCATACATAGGCAGAAACGCACACACAAATTCTCTCCCTCTTTTTGTTTGGAAAGACTTTGAAAATGTTGGTTATTTCACGAAATGATGTGTTTCCTCTCAGTATCCTCTCCCTTTCCACTTCCACTTAAGCCCCTTGTTGTGCACCCTGCTTCGCTTATAATGTATTTTAATATTATGTGCCAGTGTTATTGTTGGGAAATCTGAAGCCCCCCCCTCAATCTTATTGACCAAGCTACACCCCTGGTTGTTAGTTGACCTTTGTGTATTACTCTCAGACAGCTCCACAACAGAGGGACTGGGTGTTCGCAGGATAGGGCATTCTCAGTAGATGGGAAGGACGGAGCTGATACCTACCACACTTGCACTTCAAATGCCCTGTCTCAGCACAGTCACAAAGAACTTCCCACTAGTCTTTTGTCACCCCAGACCCCTTGGAGCCAGTGCAGGGAAAGGTAGAAAATTCCAGAACCAGATGTGGGGGATGTCTAGAGGTTTCTCCAATGAAGTGGCTACTACAGAAGAAAAACTACCCTGTTGCCAGAGGACTGCCATCCTTTCTGATGCACGTCCTGCTGTCTGAGAAGGAAGACTGGGCCTGCTCCCTTCATCCCAGGCTACCTGAATGAATTCAAGGGTCATCTGACTGACCTACTGTTCATAGCTACAGGGGCGCAACAAGCTCCAGAGACCTGCCTGCAACTGCACAGCTGACCTGCTGCACTGGACTTGCCTCAGCACTGTCGGCTTCTGCCAGCTTGCGTTCCTGATCCCCACGCGGTGCCTTCCCAGGTCCTGGGCCCAAGGCTAGCATCAGAGAGAGCTCCTCCTTGCCTAAATAAAGGTTCCACCAAATTTAGCATGAAGTGACACGAAACCTTACAAAGCCTCATCAAACAGCTGCAAGCATCATCAAAACCAACGACAAGCGGCGCATAGCCCTTCAAAGCTTCGCTGCATAGCTGCAAGCCTCATTGGAATCGACACTGAGCTATGTAAACCCTTGCTGCACAGGAGCCAGCTTCATCTAAAGTGATGCTGATCGACGCAGGGCCATGCAAAGCCTTGCCACACAGGTCATTGGAACCAAAGTAAAGCAACGCAAAGTCCCACAAAGCATTGTAACACAGCTTCATCTGCACCAATGCTGGACATCACAAAGCCTTGCAGAGCAACACCGTGCAGACCATGCAACAAGGGCAGAAGGTACACTACTCAGCGGACGAAGCTTGATCCTGTCTTAGGCCTGCGCTCCATCGTGGTAGGCCTAAATTGTGGAACTTGTGACTCTGTCCCAGTCCAGTTGGGACTTTGCACCTTTTTTTGCTACTTTTTTCCATATCTTTAAAATTACATATCTCCAGTTGTACTGGTTGGGTTTTTATATTTTGGTGTCATTTTATTTATTTAAAATTACTCTATGTTTTCAGATTGATGGGGGATTTTTCTTGTGTTGTATTTTCCGTTTATTACTGATGATGCGCTGCATAAATGCTTTACACATTGCTTGTAAGACTACTTTGTTCCAAGCTACCAAAGGGTTAAGCACAAGTTATTTTAGTGATTTTTATGTGGTTCACCCTGTCAGGGATTGTGGCTGTTGCTTGAGTAGGGTTTCAGCCCCCCCCCCTCAACCTACAACCCAATTTCTCACAGATGTTTTACAATAATAATTGGTAACTACCCCACTACTGTATTCCTTAACTGATCAGAACCATACATGGGACCTCATCTAAACCAACCAAGCCCCTAAGGGTCTCTGGCATGTCTGTAGGATTCTGCATACTGAGCTGTCCAGATGAGATTATCTGGGGGTGGGTTAGTGGGACCTCTAGATATTTTCTCCATTTTGGATACAATGCTCCATTACAATTCATGGACTCACCGAGACCAACTCCCTTTTGAGTTTCCTGGATGTAAATCTCTTCCTTCGTCAACCCATTGCCCAGACTTAAGACACATTGACTCCCGATGATACGTGTATCTCCAATCAAGTGACCAGCAAGGCACCATTATTATGATAGTCACTGCAGCTTGGTTTATGCACAGCATGTTGGACATGCCTGCATGACTGCATTTTAGCAAGATCTTTTCACTTTATAGTATATCATTATTAAGATTTAATATACTCAGAACTACCTTGTTTGAGTCCTTTCGTATACTGCAGTCACCTTTAAAGCTACTGTTGCATTGGAAAGTAGCAAGTGAAACTTTTTATTGATTACTCCAATTCTTTTTTTTGTCCTCCACTGTAAGATCATCTCACAGATCAGTATTAATACATTTTTAGTTAAAATAATGCGTAGTTAGTGTTTGTTACTAGAGGTCATGAATGTCAAATGTCAAATGTCCTGCTTGTATCAGAAAGGGTGCTCAATTTTCCATGTCAAGTTTTTGATTTTGACCCAGAAGTGACTCTATTAATAATAAAAGGGTATTCAGAATGATCACCAAATTCAGTTGACGGAATGAGAAAGAAAAAAGTACAAAAAATGGCAACATTTTTAATAATGTTTCCATTAAGACTTTGAAAGGCCAAGGTCATGACCCTTGGAGGAACTAAGGAATTTTTTTCGCAGTTTTCCTATTTCTCGTTGTTATTGTGTTCAATCAGCCATAATGTATGCAAATTCATGGAATGGTTCTAGTCTCTGCATTGTAACAGAAAACCACAGATTGTCTAAACTGTGTCTAGTGGCTTTGTTGATTTCAGTCGGCTCTTTGGATCAGGCCCGCTTTGTGATTTACAAATTGTACCGGATATTTGGCACCCTGCCTTAATGAGGTCTCAAGGGCGGTGGCAATAGACTGGCTCAATGACATCTCAATGGGGGCTTCCTGGCACTTCAGTCCTATCATGGGCTAACAGATCATTGGCTTCATCTGCCCTTGTGGATACGCTCATGAATGTCCCGCATTGGGAGGTTCAGATCAAGTGCTAAGCTTAAAGTATTTGGTTTAAAACCTTTTTCCTGGTATAAATCGGATTAACATCTGAAAATGAAAAATGCATGCATGCATTACCAACATATGATATACGAAGACAGAAGGTTCTGAATTAGTATGTAGAAACCTAAAAACATCTAAGTTTCTAATATATAATGTATGCAAGTACTGACTAATGTAGGCCTGGGAAGAGTCTATGTAAGTCTGAGAGGCAAGGAACGGCAAGGTGCGTAACTAGGAAAAAGCATAGAGTGAGAGAAGTGCTCAAAGATAAACAAAGCAAATGTTGTACCCATCTAAAAAGTGGTAGACTGCACCAGCTTTCCCTAAAGATTTAAAGGTTCCTGTAAGAGTATTTCATTTTAATACCCTAACATGAATAGTCTACATAATGTGCAAATACACATTCTTAGGATCACTGAAATAGGCAAGTGTCACACTACTATGCGAATACCAAAGTCGCCTCAGGGCAAATGTGGAACCAAATGAAATGTTACTCAATGGGCAAACTTTTGCGAGTTACACGGATGAATAATCGTAACCATACTCCCTGCGCAAAGTATGGGTATTTACTGGTATTTTGTGATCGAGGCCCTTAGCAGCCAATTGAATTAGACCATCTGTCACTTAAGCAGCTAAGTCCAAAGAGGAATAGGAAAGTGTCGTGCATGACTATTTATTTTTGTTCCAAAGGCAACATCATGTCACTGGCTGCCCTTGCATTGTCATCCTTATTGCAAGACCAGAGTCCCCATAAAATGCTGGAACGACAGCACAGAATGTGTGCCTGTATTTAAAACTGAGCTGCAGGAGTGAGATTAGAGAAACCAGCAGCCACTTCCTTCAGGGGTCGCCAGGGGTCACTGCTGAGACCCCTGGCATGCCCCTTGTGACCCCTGGATCTGCCTTTGCGACCCCTAGCGTCTGCAGTCGAAAAATCATAATACGAAGGAACAGAGGCAGTTCTTCTTTATGTGTGTTGGTGGGGACATAATTCAACTCGTTTTTTTTCTCCATTTTTTTTATTATTCTATTAGTGAGTAATATTACATTATTCGCTATTAGTTTAGTTGAAAATGGAGTAGAAACAGCTGGAATATGACTTTCCCTGGCAGCTGAGGTAAATAAAAAATATACCTTTAAATGTATGTATGTTGTGTGCATGCTTGAAGCTTTGAGTGTGTTTATGTAAGAGAGAGTGTATGCGTGAAAGCGTGTGTATGTATGTATAAGCATATGTATGTGAGAGTGAGCGTGAAGGTCCAGGGGAAAGTGAAGTCACTTCCGCTAGCCCTGGCATTTTGTTGAACTGATGTCCATTGTCACAGTCAGAGTGATAGAGCTGGCGCTCACATTATAGCAAGGACAGGGAGCATCCAGTTCGAAGCAGATACCTCTCTTTCGTTTGAAACCAGCATCTACTCCAAGGTGAGTGCATTACCAGAAGCTGTGCCATGGTCATTGGAGAGGATGGCATGATGGCTGTGCCCTAATATGCAGTTTCTAAACTGAAAATCAAACCACAAAGCACCTTTGCAAATATGCCAACCCATGCTCCCCCTATAGGCTTGCATGTGTGGGTGTTGCCAACACAGAACATAGTGGGAGAAGTCCACATGGACATTTAGTGGCACAGGTTTGGGCCCTGGCCTTTATTCGGTTTTTATATCTATTTATGCATGTATTTATTTAAGTTATTATTAGTATTAGTATTATTACAAATTAATCACTATAGTCCTCCACTAAGAAGAGAACTGGTCTCAGCTGTCTTGTAGGGATTTCATCAAGTGTCATCCACAAGGAGGTACAACCTCTGTCCACAAAGTACTGCGGAAGGTTCTTTGCAGCACCTCCAGTGCTTCATTTGTAATAGAATGAGTGCCGGTGGCCAGTGCTTAATTTGAGCTGGTGGTTTCCAGTGCTCTGCACCAGCACTTAATTCTTCGCACCGACGCTTGTGCCAGTCTGCCACATGGTGGCACTCTCTGCCAAATTTGGGTATGAGCACAACAACAGCGGCTTATAAATTTAATATACATTAACAGTTAATGATACGTGCCACCCAAGTCAATCTTATAGCTTTGGGGGGCCTGTAATTGGCAGCGCTGGCAGGGGCAATGGATTGTGGGGGCACTGGCACTTATTGTTTTACAAATTAACTACTGCGTGGTGCCCAAAGCTCTGCTCAGAAACCCGCAGCTGGTGCTTTAAATGTCAGTGTACCGAATACCAAGAATGCATAGTCTTGAATCAACCAAATGGCTCTCCCGTCTACTGTCAGACTCTCCATGCCCCTTTATCTCACTCATGCAGGTTCCTGCTGTCTCCCTTTGCAACAGGTTTTCCGTCTTTCTCTTACTTCTTTTTTCCCCTTTGTGTGTGTTTTTCCTCTCTGGCTTGCAGTGAATGTCTGATGAGGAAAATTAAGTGCCGGTGTCCCATAATGAGTGCCAGTGACTTGGAGAGGGGTCACTGCCCTCGGGGGGGGGGGGGGGGGGGAGGATTGCTGTGTGTAGCAATAACTTATGATGTAACTTACAATTTAAAAGCACCTGCTGCAGAGTTCCTGGTGCATCCAGGCTTTCAGGCAGCAATAAAAATGTCATGATAACTCTTGTGGTTAATGTTCCTGTTAGAGAGAGAGATTGGAGTTTTGTCTTGTGGCAGTTTTGACTCACCATAAAGTAGAGCAGAGGGTATTATGCCTGCTGCAAAGGACAGATCTGTATTTTATGTGGATAGCTGAGTGAATTCATAAAGCCAGCCTTTACCAGTGCTTTAAAAAAAGGAAATGAATGTGAGAGAATGGCTATAGAGGGATGAGGGGCACTTTTGCCAGGTTGTAGAGAGGGTATCAGAGAAGGAGGTCATTGGGTGGGGAGCGCCAAACAGGATTGTCACACTGGGCATCACCAGTGCTAAAGTCGGCCCGCATCGGCATCCACCACTAAAATTAAGCACTGATCACCTAAGTGGCTAGCGTAAAACAGGGCCTCTTCAAACCTTTGTTTACCTTTGTTTACTGGCAATCAGGACTTCCCCCTTCTCTATCAAATGTGTCACTCAACCTTGGTTACCCCAGGCATAGCTATCAGTGGTGCATCCAGTGCATTGGCACCAGGCCCCAGAGGGGAGTGGGGCTCACACTGCTGCAATCCAACTGCAGTTATTTAGCAGATTGTGCTTTCAGTTTTTTTATGAGGGCTGCCTGGGGCTGGCTCTGCTTGTTTATTCTTCATAACGGGAGGCAACTATCACAGAGAGCAAAATGGACCACAGTCCCTAGGTAGAGCACTTAGATCAGCGGCTTGCATTAAAAAGTTCAACATGGAAAACATGTTCAGCTTCCAATATCTATACATGCAACTAACCACTAGTAATATTACTGAGGAAGGAAAAGGCGGATGAAGTTGAATGGGTAGGAAATTGGCGATTTGTTTCACTAGCACCAAACTAATTGTGCAGATCTTCAGACGGTGGCCAAGCATCTTTATTTGTTGCTCCTAAACAGAGTAACTTAAATCTTAGCAGCTTGATTTGCATAAAGCCCATTGCATTTCTATTGTCAGGGGTGTTATCTAGTTTACCTTTCACATCAGTGTTATTTCCCCATCTACCTAGGATACTGATGCATCTTGCATTGGATTATGGATCAAAACTCCAATCCAAGACCTAATTGTTAAGACATAGCAGTTACAAATAGCACAATACAATAATTTGTCACGAGTCAGTGATTTTTATGTCTATATTTGAGGGGAAGTAGAATTAAAAAGAATAACAATGTCCACTCTTTTTTTTTTTTAAATCATAGCAATACAGCAGCTACAGTCTTTCGGTGGGAGGATCTGACCTGAACGGCGCAGCAGGGGGACTGTCCAGCCAGTGCTCAGCAGACATCACTATCCTTGACGTCAATGACAATTTTCCAACACTTGAACAATCATCGGTAAGCAAGATTTCCTTATTTACAAATTGACAATGCAAGCAATGATACTCTCGTTTATAAATTACATATTCATTAAACTACTTTTTGGTGTGGCGGTACATATCAGAATAGATCTGCTAAACGCTCTAGATGCTTGCACGTGCCCTTTTTCAGATTGAGGTTAACCAAGAATAATCTCTTAGAACTAGGTAATTTGAGCAAACTAACAAGATCCGGAAACATATAAGCCATGACAAGTACACAACAATTCACTTTTTTATATCTGGTAAATCCATAGTTAGCCCTTTTATGTTCAATGATCACAAATTGAGCTTTGGGTCAGTCCCCACAAACCATTGGCATGCTTACTTCAGCCTCCATCTGCAATTGGGTTGAGACATTGACTATCACAGCTTGGGTCAGCCTATTGAAGTATGTTAGTCTCACCAAAATACTGTTGGGTGTTTAGATAAGTCCTTCCTCCTCCAGTCCTTCCATTTGACTGCTTTAAGGACTTTTTTTACTTTTTACAACTACACTCAGCGATCTCACTTTTTAAAAATGTCACACATTAGCAATCTATTTGTTTTTTAAGTACAGCCCCTATTTTTCAGTTGATTTTGTCAACTATCAAGTGTGAGCCTGAACTTTAGCCAGCTGCCACAGTAGCAGGCAACGTTTTACATCATGACAGCCTGACCTCAAGATGGCAGAGAACTTGCAAAATCTGTAACAAAAGCCGCCATCTTGCAAGGCTTCGGATATGCATCCTGGAATCAGGCTGGTCTATTACCACATACCCCAGAACTCCTTTGACTCCTGCTGACGGGCCGCTGTTTCTACTCAATGTACCTCAGACAGTATGAAAATGACCCTGGGCAGCTCTTCAGTATGCCCAGCAACTCCATTTCATGCTGCCATCAGCCCACAGCTGCTCTTCAGTAAGCCTGGCAGCATGACGAAAAGGAGCCACCACTGCTGTTTAGCATGTTCACTGGCACCAGTCAACTGATAACAAGCATTGGCAAAGCCAATGGCATGGCTTGTAGTTTAAAACCTAAGTCAGACAAATAATTGTTGTCACTGCTTGTTTTACGTCTTCTTACTTTACCAATGTGTATATCATTTTGTTGTACAGTTTATGCTTCAGGATGTAGTGTTATTTTGAGTGAAGGAGCAGTAAGATAAATAACCTCACATTACCACTTTTCTTCCAGTATTCTGTTAGTATTTCAGAAAATACAATGAGTGATGGATTGCTCTGGATGCAAGTTATTGATGCTGATCAAGAACAGACCGCAAACTGGTGGGGAAAATTCGAGATCGTTTCTGGCAACGATGGAGGATGGTTTGTTATAGATACCGACCGTACAAGCAACGTGGGAGTCTTAAGGGTCGTAAAGGTATGCTCATGTTAACTGACACAGAATAGTGAAATAAGAAGGAATTTAATTCATAACAAATTCATAATAAACATGGCTACAATTTGCAAATCCCAAATGTGTCACAAGTTGTGCTGTACATTGATAAGATGTGGCAAAGATTCTTGACATTTTAATCAAAAGTGGGAGTGTGTATGTTTGGTAGATAGTTGAGTTGTGAAACAAATATAGCTAATTCACAGGAGTAAATCAACATGTCAAATGCGGTCGCATGCTACTCTAAATACTATGGGCTGGCACACATGTCACACTCTACTTTCATCTGTCTCTACAATTCAACTCACATTCTTAAGACCATTAATGTCATGGTAGGCAGCCATGTTAGAGAACTGAGGGGACGCTCCCTTACAGCTCTCTGCTCCCCCATAACATCATGGTCTCTCATGCTGGTCCTATTACCATTCTCCCATATCATTGTCTGGTTACCTAAACCAGTTTTCTCCTCTTTCCTATGTGCCTACTAAATTCTACTATACCATAACGAAAGCCAAAAGCAGACAACCTGTAGATCAAATATTTGTTGTGAAATAGGATCTCCCTTGCTCTGCATACGTACCAGACAGTTCTTAATAGGCCTCATCGAGATGGTCACACACAGAGCATGACTTTGCATCAAATTGGTGTTCCATGAGGAAGCTTTATGGTCATGCTAACATTGCTTGAACCCTGAGTGTTGCATGAAAGGGTGTCTAAACCAAAGACATGAACGAGAAAGTAACAGCAAGAAAAAGGGGGGCAGGAGCAAAACAAAACAAAATTGCTCTACGTGAATGAAATAGAATCCAGGCCATAAGAAGAGGCCGAAAAAGTTGGAAATGTCAAGAATACGCAGGGAACGAATAGCGGGCCTGGCCATCTCTAGATCATCAGTCATGCTAAAAACCACCTGAGCAAAGCTGTATAATTTGAATCTATATTAACACTTAGAAGCTTTTTACAGATAATATTATTATAAAGAATCCCCCAGACGGAACCCCATCCAAACACATTTCTTACAAATATTACATAGTCTGCTCCTACACAAAGCTACCACAATGATATTATAATTCTTTCATAAACCGTAACCCTAAGTCTAACCCTAAACTTCCCTTAGCCGTCCCTGTTATAATTGACCTCAAATGTAAATCTCACTGTAACCATTAAAGCTACCTCTTACCCTCACACTAACTTTAAGTTTAACTTTAACCCTTGCCCTAAGCCTAACTCTAACCCAAGCCATTTGTACCCTAGCTAAAGTAGTGCATTAACCTCAATGCTAATATTACTCAATTGTTTGATAATTACTTAATTGCAGTGTATTCTCGATATTTTTGCCTTTTCTGGATTCCATATCCTTTTCATTTTTATTCATGTGAAAAGCAGCTTTAAGTTCTGTCTCTATGTGACAAGAAACCCACAGGCCGAAAACAAAAATGGCCAAGGTCTGAAGAGTAGACTGTTTTTGGCAGTATTTGTTCTTTTCTTTTTCAAGACCAAAAACATGCAGGTGAAAACATAGAGAGAAGGCAGAATCTGTGATTAGTGTGCAATTGAACTCCAAAAAAGTTTGTTAAGCGTAGAACCATTCATACTCGAAAAGGGGCGATGAACACCCATAGTTCAAATTGGAAGTCCTAAGCAGTTACTAACAGAAAATGCACCATGCAACAATACACTTCCTACAGTGCCTATCGCCGATATGGCCTAATTCCCTCAGTAATATTAGGGATACACCCAGTAACTGGTTAGTCAGAAATTATATAGTTTTTGGGAAATCAGAGCAGGTTTTCTTAACAGGTGAAGACTAGAAAAGAGATCAGCGGAAATGAGAGAATACAAGATAGACTCTAGATGTCCCACTTGGCAAAACGGGAAAAGTCGTCAGTCAACATTTAAGGAAGACACTAAGAGGAGTAGTGAGGTTGGGCGAGAACATAGCATGGGACAGGTTTCATGGGGGGAGAAAGCCTGCCACACAGAAAAGGGGTCACTCACTTGGGTGTGACACATCGTCCCAGAATTCACAAAGTCACACCACATCCTCAAGGTTACACCTCAATAAGCATCATCTGGTGTAGGGGTGTATTCAAGGGGGTAGTTTCATTATTCTGTGTTGTATTGCGTACAACAAAGGGCCCCAGAGTCCAAATCAAAAGGTTTTTGTGTACCTACTTGAGGGGTCAGGGAGGGTGTGCAGCGGGCATGACCGCCAGAGAAGATCAGACAATCAAGAGTGAGTTCCATCCCAAGACATAAGACATTCCCAGAGGACGCCTGTGGGTGGGCTTAACGATACCCCAGATGAATGTGTGAGTGACTACCATCTCCTCCAGTATTGCTGTTGAAGGAATGGGGGAGACAGTGGGAGGGATGATAGTCTACAGTGTCCATGTCTGCAGATTACCACCTATGGACCATCCCCATCCTTTTCATCAGAACCCTGAAAGGGGAGGAAAGGGTCACAGACATAGAAGACATCATGCCCTTGCACCAGTGGCACTAAATAAAAATGTTGGCAACTGCCATGGATGTCTCTACTCATATTAGGCTATGTTAGTGGCTTTTCAATCCAGTAATGTCTACCCTGACATGTGGGATGAGTGTGTCAATGGGAAGACTGGCACACTGTTGACATTCTTCAGTTTAACTCAGATCATATCTCAATATTGTCTCAGCATGAGAGAGGCCCACAACACTTGTAGTAAATCACAATCCCCCTAAATGCACCTCTAGTATTTAGAGTGCCCCGCTTGTTCTCTCAATGCAATCACTCTGGTGTCCATTACTAATTACTGTGGTGTCCTTTAGAATTTAAGCTTGGGCTCCTTGAATATTCTGTTTGATTTCAGAGCAAGCCAGGAGAGTATTATTTCCTCATCACAGTCTGGCAAAGCAATTTGGATGTGCATTGAGAGGACTTTGAAAAAAGTTTATCAGTGCTCCACACCTTCCAATCACACAATGAGAGAGTCCACAGAGTGTAAGGTACTTTCTACTGAGAAAGTCCACTAGAACAGGTAGCAGGCCAATGTGGCAGCCTAGACAGTTTGTCAACTGTCTTTTTGAGTCATTTAGACCATAATCCAACGTCAAGAGCCCAAAGGATTTGGGTATCGCATCAAGATATAGCTGATCAAGGGACAATACCCCCATGTTGAACCATTCCTGCCTAAATAGTAGGAAACACCAATCAATAGGCCTGCATCGTGCCACACAGGGGTTCATCCATGCAACAGTGGGAAGAGCTGGTGTACTCTAAATTGTCTGTCCACTAGAACAGGTAGCAGGCCAATGTGGCAGTCTAGACAATTTGTCAACTGTCTTTTTGACTCATTTAGACCATACTCCAACTTCAAGACTGCAAAGGATTTGGGTATCGCATCAAGGTATAGATGATCCAGGGACAATACCCCCATGTTGAACCAATGCTGCCTAAATAGTATGGAACACTAATCAGTAGGCCCGCATCGTGCCACACAGGGGTTCATCCATGCAACAGTGGGAAGAACAGGAATATTCTAAATTGTCTGTGCACTGTCCTGCAATCCAGGAGCATTCTAGGGACAATCAACTTGCCCAGAAAAGGCAGACCTCTTTTGCAGATATACAACAGTAGCATTGTTGCCAGGCAGTGGAGTGTAGCTTTTTTAATAGTCATCCATGTTGGGACTTCCCTCACTTGTGGTAAAAAGTAGAGCAGACCAATTCCGACAGGAGGAGTGCCATAACAATAAGAGTCCATATGGGGGACTCACAGTGCCCTCAAAGCAGCGTACATACACAGCTTAGAGATCTTATGTTTTCTCCCACTCCATACAAATTAGCCTAATTCCTGTGAATTAATATTGGCAACATACCAAATATGTTATCAAACTCAGAAGCTACCTTCATCCTGATCACCTGCACCATCCCCAATAGTGGCAGGAATAGGTCAGTTCATTTCAGAAAGTCAGTCTTTACCAGAAGTGGGGTACTTGAGGTTCTTATGGATCCATTTCGTATAAGAGATATTGGGGCTGCCTCTAGTGGTGGTGCTGGATATAGATAGGTCTTCACACTTATCCCAGTCAATTCTGTTCCCGGAAAATAAATCACACAAGGACATCAATGCAGAGAATGAGATTTCAGGCTTGGAAAGAGTCAACAGAATGTCATTGTTGTACAGAATTGCCTCCCATTGAGAGTCAATATTCCATGCACCCAAAGCCTCTGCAGTTCACGGTAGCCAACGGATCACCCTAGATCCAGCAGATATTGCTAATAATATCAAATCTGTTCTGAGATATAGCCTCTCTTGGTCCGGAAGGGGTTACCTCACTCCACCATGTTGAAGGCCTTTTCAGCATCAAACAAGAAGGTCAGGTCCTTCGCTGCATCGTCTTTGGTCCTCCACAGAGGTTAGAAAAGCATCCAATGATGATTCCTGAATAATAGTTCGGGTACAAACCCCACCTGCAAGTTATGACCCAGTGATGGTGTGAACTTACCTAGCCTAGATGCTAATATTCTATCTAGGATTTAAATTTTGACGTTAATCACGGAGGTGAGCGCATAACTAGCAAAGTCGAGTGGGTGAATGAGAAGGTGGGACGCCTTGCCTTTTATTGTAGTAATAGCCATCAGCCATTCTCTCTGTCGAAGCTGTGCTGCCAACAGTACCAACATAATTGCCATGCTCATAGTGCCTTGGCTTTAATTTCACCATGACCTTTTTGCTGTCCCTGTGAAGAAAGAAATCAGGAAATGTTTAGTGGACAGCAGTACCCACTTTATGCAGGTGAGAGGTCACTGGTGTGGGATTCTGTAAGGCCCTGAGAGTGTTACCTGCTTGGATCTAGACTGATGTTTGGCTATGGGGGAGTCTCTAATTAAAAGACTCCTCTATGTGGATTTTCCTGCCTCCCATAAGGTCTGTACCACAGAGACCGAGCATTTATTCTCACGGACATACAGCTGAATATAGGACATAAGATTTTATTTGTCGCAAGACTGCCTGTGTGCTAGTTTTCTTATTTGTGATCTTCCCTGGAAAGTTCTAAGTCAAGATGTACCAACGAGTGGTCGGTGGCAACGCTTTCCAACAAGCAACAATCCAAAATGTCTGCTAACAGACCAAGAAATATTCACTTTGTGAGTCTGTCATGTGTGTGTTAGGTTCAGCAGGCACCAGATGTCAAGCATGTTCCTGCCGCCCTTTAGTTTACGCACACCCTGTCTGCACTGTAATGTTTGACTAGGTTATCTGATTTGTCTTATGAGGTATACATTTCTCTATCAGGATTACTAGCTCGGGGGCATGGCTAAGCACGCAATGGCGGAGGACGTGCTTGGGTAGAGCTCCGTGAAAAGCTCCCCTTCCCCGAGCCAATTATCCGCCAAAATACACCGAGGCCGCCGGAAATTGCAGGCGGACACCCACGGAGGTCATCTCTGCAGCCTGGCCGACTTTTGACCCGAGGCTCGCTCGGGCCGGACCCCGACCTGTCCTACGACCCTCCTGCGGACCCGGAGGCCTCCCGGCCGGCAGTGACGCCACGAGAGACCGGGGCTTGGGCCCAGCGCATAGGCCCCGGCCCACACTCCCCGAGGGCCGCCAGCGGACTGCTGCCACACTGAGAGCGACCACCGGGGGTTCGGCGGAGGCCAGCCTTGCCACTACTGCCCCGACCAGCGGACCACGACGGCCCAGCATCCACGCCGCAGCCCCTGTAAGACTGCTACCGGTGAGCCTGAAGCAACCTAGGATCGCGACCTGACCCGGTGAGGAGGGGGAGAGTCGGGCGGCCCCTGGGGCGCTGCACAAACACCAGGCGCTACCCGGGGATTCACGGACACACAGGCAGGCACGGAGGGACCGGGGCGGAGAGGCCGCCCACAACTCGCCACCGCGCCTGGCCCACACTCCCCGAGGGCCGCCAGTGGACTGCTACCGCTCAGAAGGCGACCGCCAAGGGCTCGGCGGAGGCACAGCCCTGTCGCTACTGCCCTGACCAGAGGACGACGAGGGCCCAGCACCCACGTCGCAAATCCAGTAAGACTGCCACCGGCGCGCCTGAGGCGACCAAGGAGCGCGAACTGACCCGGTGAGGAGGGGGAGTGTCGGGCGGCCCCTGGGGCGCCGCACAACACCAGGCGCCACCCGGGGAGTCACAGACACGAGAGTAGATACGGAGGGACCGGGGCGGAGAGGCCACCTACAACTCGCCACCACGGGCCGGTGCCCCCGGTCAGGCCTGCAATCAACGGCTGGTGGCACAGCGAACATCCCCCCCCCGCAGTGAGGACACCTGAAGAGACAATTGCGGACTCCCCCCCCCCTCCGCACAGGCACACGTGCAGGGGAAAAAAGGCCAGGAAGGAGTGGCCGACCGCACACGAGACACCCGGACCCCTGGGACACCCACTGCACTAGGGGCTGCGTGGCGGAGCTGGGCCACGGAGGGGAGGAGACCCGCCGGACCCCCCACCCCCCCGCCGGGGGAGACGAGGGCCATGGTCGAGGGGGGAATCTCGGACCAACGGACCCCCAACCCAGGCGGGGGGTGATCCCAGAGGTGCCACCAGAGTGGCGGAGACAACAACTCTGCTGGACGTGCACCCCCGCACATGTCAGGAGGGGTGCGGACCCGCACCGGGACTGGTGGGGCCCCGCAGAAAGGGAAAACGAACAAACAGCTCGACAAAATGGCTGCCGAACAATTGGCCACGAGACTAGACAGCGTGCTGGCGGCCGTCGAGCGAATGGAACAATCGCTCCAGCAGACCAGGACCTCCCTAGAGTCCAAGATAGACGGCGTGGCTGTGGACCTGACCCTCCTGCGGGACGACCACAGGAAGTTGACCGACCGAACCAAGGTCCTGGAGGGCGCGGTGAAGGAGATCGAGCCCAGAGTCACCCAAACGGAAGGCACGTGCAGGACCTCCTGAACAGAGTAGAGTTCCTGGAAGACAGGGCCGAAAATGCGGAAGGGAGGGCGAAACGCAACAACATCAGGCTCGTAGGTGTCCCGGAAAAATGGGAAGGGAACCACCCCGCACAACATGTGGAAGACTGGCTACGGACCCTGTTGCCTGAAGGCACGCTATCGCCCCACTTTGTCGTGGAACGCGCGCACCGAGTACCGACCAGGCCCTACGCGACCGGCGCCAACCCAAGACCACTACTCTTCAGGATACTGAACTACAGGGACCGTGACACAGTGCTGCGGGAAACGAGGAGGATGGGTGAAATCCGCATAGACAATGCGACGATCATGTTTTTCCCCGACTACACCATCCAGGTGCAACGCCAGAGACACGACTTCCTGGAAGTTAAGAGGAGGTTACGCACTGCAGGCCTCAAATACTCCCTGCTCTTCCCCGCGAAGCTGAGAGTGGTGGCGGGGGACAACACGTACTTCTTCGGGACCCCCGGGGAGGTCAGCGAGTGGCTGGACGGAGGCACAGACGCGGCACCCAAGCACCATCGTGGGGGCGAGGCAAGGCCCAGGCGGCGCGGCCCACGGCACCGCCGGAGACACGGAACTCAACAGTCCCAGCGGGCAGAGGAAGGGTCACGACACTCTCCCCCGTTGGATCAGATGCTCCAGGAACAACGCGATGCGATGCGGAAAGTTTCCCAGCTCAGCAACCCACCCTCCCAGGAATCACACCTTGAGGACGGACAGCAGACAGCGCCCAGCGACGACGACGAAGCCATCTACGGGATCCCGAACTCACAGATCTCTGTGGAATTGCCGGTGGTCACGCCGCAAACCTCAGACCTGATCCACTAGCCCCACAGGAGAAGTCTGGGAAATGACCGTACAGGCGGGGGGGAAGCGGCAATGGCCGATGGGACGCTGAGGCGCAGCCAGCGCCAGGTGCACCCGGGGGTGTGCTCCTCTCCCCCCCTGCCTACCGAATGGACAGCGGACCACAGAAACAGTGAGTACTGCCTAAATGGCGTTGGTGGTTGACGGGGTTGGTGATGGTGGGGTTGCCCCTTGACCCGTGCTCATCCTTGGCCGTCTGCAGATGCGGCCTGGAAGGGGAGGGGTGCCCTCCCTGACTGGGGCCGAGAGCTCGCACAGAACCGCGACCCTTCCCCCCCAATGGCCGGGGTCCACACAAGCGGGGCCCCATGGGACCAGAGCGACGCCGTGCGCCAGTCCACAGCCGGTGGCCAGCAAACGGCCTGCAAATTGAGGCTCAGGGATGGAACTGGAATCCCTTTAACTGACTTAACTTCCTCTTAGCCTCAACCGTGCTTATGCGCACTGCCCCTTAGACTGGAACTGTTGTCCCTCTCAATTGAGATTATGGACGGTGGCCCGTTTCGCCACTGCCCCTTTGGTATTTCAGTGGGTCTCGCCCACAGTTGGTTAATGTTGTTTATTGTTTTTCCCCTACCTAATGTCTACCTGAACAATGCTAAGTGTACTACGGGGGGTGGAGATGGGCATGCTGAGGATGGCGATGGGAGAGCCCCTGGTGGAGCTGCTGTTTGTACGAGGGATGGGGAGGAGTACGCACCGCTAATATGACTTCGATTAAGATATGCACTTGGAATATCAGGGGAATGCACACACCTGCGCGCAGATACCAGATATATTCCTACCTGAAAAGGCAGCAAGTACAGATCGCACTCCTGCAGGAGACACACCTATGCGGGGCGGAAGTGGCTGCACTACGGCGCAGGTGGAGGGGTCAATTGTACGCCACAGAATACTCCTCGTTTGCCCGTGGGACACTACTGTGGGTTAGGCCGGGCACCCCCTTCACAATGTCGGACGTGCTCACGGACCAGGGGGGGAGATATGTACTAGTGAAGGGTCGGATGGACGGGCAGCCAGTAGTCCTGGCTTCCGTTTACTCTCCGAACACAGACCAGGGAAGCTTCCTGACACACCTATCGCAAAAATTGGCGCCCTGGCACGGGGTCCCCTGGGTACTGGGAGGTGACTACAACACAGTGCTAGATCCTGTACTGGACCGCTCGACCCCACCCAGGCCAGATGCTACATCTTTAGGGGCTGCGAAGGCATTCACAAGATGGGCGACACAGTGGGACCTCAAGGATGCATGGCGCGCGCACAACCCAGACACCAGGGTATACTCATATTACTCGGGGGCACACACGCTACATGTCCGCCTGGACAGATTCATGGTGACAACGGAAATGCTGCCGCACATTACTGAGTCACAATACCTCGGCCGGACACATTCAGACCACAACCCACACACGCTGGCAATAGCATGGGAACGCCCACACCCACCCATCCCCACGTGGCGGCTACAACCCGCTCTGCTACTCGACGCCCCCTTCAGAGATGCCCTCCAGGCCCGAGTAGCACAGTACTTCACCGACAACTCGGGCACGGCGTCCTCCCCGAGTGTGGAATGTGACGCCTTCAAAGTGGTGATACGGGGTCACTGCTTGGGCACACAAGGGAGCATACAGAAGAAGTTAGAAGCAGACCTATGCAGGGTGGAGGCGGACCTACTCCATTGGGAGCGGGAGGCGGTGATCGGCGCGGGTGACCGGCTACGGGAGGCCCGTGAGGAACATGCGGCGCTACTAGAAAGACTGAGGCACGTCAACTTCGCGGCCCACTCCGCCCGGGTGCACCAACACGGCGACAAGCCGGGGAGATTGCTGGCTTGGCTGGTCAAACAGGAGTCCCGCACGGAACCGGTATCCGCTATTCGGACAGCTGGAGGGGAGATCGCGTACACACAAAGCAAGATACACCAGGCATTTGTGGGGCACTACCAGGCCCTATACAAGTCACAGCTGAGGGTCTCCGCGGCCACCATTGAGGATTTCCTTGCTGACATCCAACTGCCTTCCCTGACGAACGCGCAACAGGAAGACTTAGGGGGCCCATTCACCCAAGAGGAAATGCGAGAGGCCATCTTCGCATTGTCCAACGGCAAGTCTCTCGGCCCCGATGGCCTGCCTGCCGAGTTCTTCAAGGCCTGCTCGGACGTACTGGTCCCGGAGATGCTCAAGCTATATACACATGCGATCGAGGACTCGGCGCTCCCAAACTCACTAAATGAGGCAAACCTGGTTTCGCTGTTGAAGCCAGGCAGGGATGGCACGTGCATGGGGTCCTACAGGCCTTTAGCCATGTTGAACACGGACTACAAAGTATTCACCTCCCTGCTGGCCCGCCGCCTGACCCTGGAGGTCCCGGCACTGGTACATACAGACCAAAACGGGTTCATGCCGGCGAGGAGCACTTCCCGTAACTTGCGACGCCTCTTCCGAGTCCAGGAAGCGGCCATAATACACTGGCCGAGGTCGGGGTGCCTCGTCTTAGACCTGGAGAAGGCCTTCGACTCGGTGGAGTGGCCGTTCTTAGGAGCGGTGCTGGACAAACTTGGTGTAGGGGATGCCTTCATGGACATGGTCGGGCTGCTATACCAGAGACCTAACGTCCGCGTGCGGACGGGCAAGCTGCTGTCGGAGACGGTGCGGGTACGCAGGGGTACCAGACAAGGCTGCCCCCTGTCGCCCCTTCTCTTCTCCCTGGCCATCGAACCCCTTGGCAGCTCTACTTCGGGACAAGGGAGTGGAATGGGGGATCCCGCTGGCTGACGGGGTGCACACGGTCTCGCTATACGCGGACGACCTATTACTCTATGTGCGAGACCTCACTGCGGTGCCTGCAACACTGTCGGACATATTCCGGACCTTTGAAGGGGTGTCGGGCCTCAGGGTCAATTGGACCAAGTCCGGAGTATACGCCTTCAGCCCGGACCTGGAGGAATGCGAGGTACACCTTGGTGGCGCCCGGCTTACCTGGTACCCGACTACGTTCAAGTACCTCGGGCTACACATTTACAGAGACCCGCAGAATATACTGGAGGGCAACCTGGTGCGCGCCGTGTCCTCGCTGAGGGCCCAGATGAACTTCTGGAAGACCTTGCCATTGAATGTGCCTAGCCGGATCGCTCTGTCTAAAATGATTGCGCTACCGAGACTACTCTACCACTTTGCAAATGTCCCACTGTATGTCCCCACGAGGATCTTCCGCGAACTGGAGTCGATGCTCCGCGGCTTAATCTGGAACACGGGGCGCCCACGAGTAGCCCTGGCGAAGTTGTACTCCCCGACGGCGGAGGGAGGGCTGGCGGTCCCCAATATGGAGTTGTACTACCTGGCAGCACAGCTGCAATGGGTTACGTACTGGCTCAGCGACTCACACCTTGACGACACCGCCAACGCGGACTACCAATGGACGCACCCGCAGGTGTGTGCCCTGTTTCACCCACTGACCAAGGGACCTCGCCCTCTGCCCCTGCACATGGCCGTAGCCCGCAAATGTTTCCTTCGCTGCTTGAAGCTGACAAAGAATGTCAGGCCGTATGCCCCCGCCCTTCCCCTGCTGGGTACCCCCCGGAGGAATGGTATGGTGTCGCTACGCAACATGGAACCCTGGGTTGTGCCGGAGTGGAGACAATGGGAGACCTCTACACGGACGGGGGCCTGCTTCCTTTCGCGGAACTATCGGAGAGCACTGGCCTGCCCGCGGGGCAATTCCTGCTCCACACGTCAGTGGTGAGGACGTACACGGAGTCCTGGGGGGATATCCAGGAGGAGCCACCGCTCCATCACTTGATCCAATACCTACATGTTATGGGCAGAGGCTCACACATTACACACTGGCTGGCACAGGCGCTCCTCATACACACCCAGAGGCCCACACAACCGATTAGGGACAAATGGGCGACCCACCGAGGGAGAGAATGGACAGACAAAGAATGGAAACTGGTCCTAGCCAGCCCTGTGAACGTCCCACGTAACTCCCGCTTCCGCACTATTCAGCTGTACATACTGCACCAGGCATATCTGTCACCAGACAGAATAAATAAATACTTCGTGACAGATACCGCAGCCTGTCCCAGATGCGACCTGCTGGATGCCGACATCCTGCATATGCTTTGGAGCTGCCCGACTCTGTCCACATACTGGGGGGAGGTGACATCGCTCCTGACACACAGCACAGGCCCGGGGCTACCTAACACGTGGGAGGCATGCGTTCTTGGGCTATACAAGAGGACTAAACAAAATAAAACACAAGCCCGGTTCTGGGACCTAGGCCTTATCACGGCCAAGCGCCTGCTCACCAGGAACTGGAAAAGAAGAGAACCGCCAACTCCCGCACACTGGTACACATCCTTTATTAACTGGGCCAGAGCAGAGGGCACGGCACTGCGCGGAGAGGAGATAGCAGGTTTGAGGCAGTTCCCGATCGCACACGTCTGGGATGACATCCTGGGGTCCCTGCGGGGGGAGGGCGAGGCCAGGGGGCTCACGCAGAGACAGCTGAGAAGGGTAGGCGCCCCGCGAGCGGCGACACCATAGACAGGGCTGCGCGCCGCGCTCACCCCCCCCCCCCTCCATGAGAGCAACACAGAACCCCGACACACAAGCCGCGACCACAATCAGCCACGCACACGAGGGCTCTCCACCACACAATGGCCCGACCACTGCTCTTAGCACCATAGCCTTGACACAACCCCCACGAGTACACTCCCCCCCCCCCTATTCCCGACGCCCCCTACACACTCCCACGTTAAAGGTTTCGCACTCCTGTTCTTACTAGCTGCGTGTATACCCACCATCACACAGCGGCGAACAGGTGCCGCTGACTGAACACTCGGCAGGGAACACGGGAGCGGGTGATACCCACCGAAAGTGCAACAGGGGCGACACATATGTCTGCCACACACACCGTACACTGAACCGACAGTTGGGGGGACACCACCGCTCACCGAACCTGTTCCCCACCAGCTTTACAGCTAACCATACAAGCGAGCCATAGATCCCACATTTCACTGACGCGCCACCAGCGCATGCCTAACAAGTTGATGGGACATTGGTGCCGTGCGCACCGATGGTACGTGGTGCAGCACTGGCACCACAGACACACTGGGACATACCGATGTGAACAGCCCTGTTTTATGTTGAAGAGTTAATGGTTGAATTATAGAAAAATGTAAAATGAGACGTCAATTATAGAAATGGTCGTGTGCAACATGCGAAGAATATGCATAATCTACTAGTGACAAGGCACGCCAGACAACGAACGAGACGCTGCATAATGCCTTCCCCTGTAACCCTATATCCCAACAATACACGGACTTCTCGCAGCCGGCCCGCAGGGTTGTAGGCTTTGCTATATGTACTGCACTTTTTTCACAATAATAAACGTCTTCAAAAAAAAAAAAAAAAAATCAGGATTACTAGCTCGCATGTCTTCAAGCGGCTTTGAGAGTCAGAGTGCTCCCCTGTGAATTATCAGTGTGGCTACAACCAAGAACTCAGCATGCCCAATCTCTGTTCAACTTATGGGATCACACCGCTTGTAAATGAGTCTCTTTCAGCATGGCGATGTCTGCATGTCTGGCCATTAAATAATGATGTATTTATATAATAGGACATGCTCTTAACATTGAAGGTGAAAGGTGATTACGTACTGTGATTCAGTTGGGTGGACAACTGTTCCCAGAGCTGTGGTATTTTGTGGATCAACTATGTCTGGGGTCAAGTGTCTCAAGAAGCACACATTTTCAGATCAAAGCAAAACAGTGCCTGCAGATGGGCCTACCATAAAAAGATACTGGTCAGGGAAGGGGACAGATATTTGCTGCGCCAACAGCAAGGAAGGGTCCGAGTTGAGAGGAGGTCTTTTATCGGTAGTTGAAATTAATTACCCAGCTAGTGGGTGTGTGACTCCTAAGAGCGTACAGTGGTCCCGAAAGGGGGACGGGCCAGACAGAAACACCATCAGGCGAATTGGTGAGTCCCCTTGAGGTAGGCTATGGAAAGCAGGGGTGCAGAACTTGCCCTCTAAGCAGATTCGAACCATGGGGGACTCTCGACCATGCACCGCTAGAATGGAGCGACCATCTTGGATTCATACTAGCTCCGCCTTAATTAAGAGTATAACTTATACAAAACCATTCAACAAACTCGACATTTGATATCTAAATGAGATTCACGCACAATTCCATGTAACTGGAAGAAAAGAAAATGTAGGTAAATATGTAAAAATCTTAAAATAATGTTGCAAACCTGTGTACTATCACAATAAAGAGTTTAAGGCAGAATGACAAATACTTATAGGCATACTACTTTAACAGAGAAACTTTACTTATTGCAACTCTAGAACGCCACCCACCTTTTGTGTTCAACATCCATCTCCACATTAGAAGCATATTAGACAAGAGGAAAAAGCTGCAGATTGAGCTTTGTGTTTATGTTTTTCTTTCTACCTCAGTCTGCTGAAACTGAACCACTGATGTGTGTACTTTTTTTTTCACTTTAGCCTCTTGACTACGAAATGATGCAAAGTGTCAATCTCGGATTTGTTCTCGTTAATGAAGCGGAATTCCACAGTTCTGTGGCATCTCAGTACCAAGCAATGGTGACCCCCATAAGGGTAACAGTAGACAATGTGAAAGAGGGGTTTCAGTTTCAGCCATCCACAGGCTTCTTCGCCATTCCAGCCGGGCTATCTGGACAAGCCTTATATAACTATATCATTGGAAAAATGCAGGTCATGGACCTGGACACTGGAAAAGCTGCAACAAATGTCATGTAAGATTGCTGTTCATATTGCCATGATTTTGTGATTATTGTAACTCCAGTTTTTTAAAATGTATTCTTCATGCATGTTGCATGTAAACCTATCAGAGGAGAAGACAGAAAAATGTAGCTTTTAGGCTTGGTATAACAGAAATAGCAGAAAATAAATTGCTGATATTATTGTTCTCATTAAGGTATAAACCTAGCACCACTCTTGCTACCCCCAGTCTGAGGAATCATGAATGTAGTGTCTGGGAAATAAAGTAAATGGGCTCCAGGAGCCATGTTTACCCTGACTACTTTCTACTCATTTTTTTATTCCATTGCCAGACAGCAGAACATTGGCGTTTGTCAAAGGATAAGTGTGGGGCAAGGGATAAACCATGTTATGTAATCAGGGCTCAAAAGGTTTGTGATTCACTTCTTCAGGCATTGTGGTGAAGCAATGTGTATGGCTATTGCGAGAAAGGACTGCCGACAATATAATTTGCAGCAATAATCAGGCCCACTGGAATTAAGGGGCAGAAGAAGATCAAATTATGTGGCAGGGTTGATTTTAAAATACAGCAACAAAAGGCAAATTCTGTGGCGTATTGCACCACTTTTTGTAATAGCATTATTTCATGGTTTTGTCATTTTTTTTTAACATATGTTAACGGTGTCTGGGCAAAGATTTCTCCTCATTAGTACCAGTTTAATACCCAAACACAGCAATAAATAACAGAAAGGTAACCAGTCAACCTTTACAAAGGGCCGTCAACTTGGTGCAATACGCGTCACTGCGTTTTTAGTAACTTTTGATCTGTTTGATCTAGAAAGAAATATTTTTGTTAAAAGCTGCAGATTATGAAGCAGATGATGATTTATTTGAAAAATGTGATATATCCATATTTATGCGGAAATCTAATAATTTATGTGGGAGAAACTCCAGTCCGCACAGGAAAAGAGGTTCAGTGACCACCATCTCCTTAGGTCATTTTAATATCAGTCTCTGTCTAGATTCAGGTCAGTCAGCTTTTAAAACGGGCCAAGCTGCACCATAACGTGGAGTTACTCTCACAATGGTACACATACGGGTCACGCTCACATCTGTATTGGAGTTGGCCAAACAAGAAATGAGTTAGAAGGCAGACGTTAAAGGAACCCTCAACATTTTAGAGCTCTAGGATTTCACAACTGAGCCTGCAGAAGTGCTCAGAGCGCAGGGTAATGCAGGATGATACATGAAGTGGTCAGGGTTCTTGGTCGTCTTAGTGTCAGAAGTAGTTGACCATCATCCTTAAATTTTGCTAAGGTCCCCTAGTGTTAAAAACAAAGCTAATGGTCCTTATACAATTGCTATGCAACAGGTTGAATAGACTTCTATCTGTCTGAGCTTCGTCCCCATTCTTCAGACGTCCTTCTTCAAGCACGCAAAGTGGGGCAGGGGTAACTTCGGAGTTAGCATATCACTGATGTATGCAAATATTTCTATGGCAATTAATGATGTAGTAAAATGCAGGCGGTGAGATAGGTATGGAAAATAAAAATATTCAAACGCCATAAATGCCTAGAGCCTGGGGAAATATTTGAGCAACAGCTATTTTGAATCTGGGTTAGGGACTGCCCACAGAGCTCTCTCATCATCAGACTAATGTAAAGAGATCAGAGCAATGTGTGTACAAACACTAATGCAGCGCTGTTTAAACCTCATATGCCTTGTTGCAACCTGTATCGGGCTAAAGAATGTTTTAAGAAATTTGATTGGGTGATTGACTCTGCCTCTCTTTGAAAGTAGCTGCTGAAGGACGCATGATTGGTCAGAGGAACGGCTGAAAGAGCACTTACTGGGGGGTTAAAGAAGGTTCTACCCAGTGCTTGAAATGGAAATGGAAAAATAGAAGCGCAGGTACTAGAGTGCCTGCTTGTTACTGAGAAGTACCGGTACTCTCCAATTAAAAGTATTACATTTCTCTCAAAAGGTGTCGGTACTCTCCGTCTCAAAATAAAAAAGTGCCTGTTCTGCGTACCGGACTGTGCCGGCCCATTTAAAGCACTGGTCTACCAATCTGAAGGCTTGAAAGGAAAGATAAGACGGCCAGAAAGAGGAGTCCTTTAGAGAGTTCTTCTGGCAAGATCGTAAATGGATCTTTGTTCTGTCAGTCCACAGGGCAGGCACACAGTGCTCAATGGGGATGGGGTGTCCTTTTTACATCTACAAAGGGGCAGTCGCTGTGTGTGAGCAGCTTCATTATTCCTAACGCCATTTTAACTTCTAGGCAGCAGAATACATTTACATGGCTGACCCTCTAAGAACACCCTTCAGCTATTTTTTTATATTCATGCGGGAACGGGCAAAGTTTTTTGTTTCTCTTTATGCTTGTTTGTGGGTTTACTCATTATTATTATCTTGTTTTCTGACACTGTTTTCTAACATTGAATCAGGTACGTAAAAGGAAAGGATGTGGAGAACTGGTTAACGATTGATTCAAAAACTGGAGAAATCAAAGTTGTCAAAGAATTGGGGCGAGACTCAAGCAATGTTATCAATGGAACTTACTATGCAGAAATTTTGGCCATCAGTGACGGTAAGAATAAAATCATTGTCCTACAGAAAGCCTATCCTACGTAGGCAAATATTCAGGATTACCAGGAGCCATGTAACTGATTTTCATTTATATGCATTAGATGTACATCTGTCTCATGTAGATATTCGGAACATTTGGCAAGCATCCTGCTTTCCTGTTCCTACACAGAATACCCTTGTCCAAAGAATTTAATTCTTTGCCTCGTCTGTTTTTGCTGAACAAAACTTCCCACGTGATTTTGTCACAGATTGACCTGGACTCAATTCAAAATGATGTCCAGTAAAAAATAATTTTCTGGTGTTCAAAAATCAGTCTATGGCCTTGCACAGCCCCCTCGCATTGAGGCATCTCAACCTACAGTCTTCGACCCGTTCCGCCACTTGGAAACTTAGCACTACCTTACCACTACCAACCGCATTTGCAGCCTCCAGATTTTGGCCTTCTTCTCTCCTAGCATCCCTGCACTGAAAATGCTCTTTTCTAGAAACTTTGGGTAGTCAGTGCCTTACCCACTATTAAAATCACTCTCAAGCACTACTTCTTTCATGAGGAGGACTTTCAAAGCAGTGTCACCTGTCCTGATCTACAGCATAGACAAGTCTTCTGGTATGAGATGCAATACGAACTGTGCATGTAAGTCCCTTCACTGAATGTTCTGCCCTATCACATTTTAAAGCCTTGTAAGTTATGTCTCTGGACAATTGTTTAAAGTGCTATAACTGTGTAAGACCTTATCTAGAATCCTTGGGAAATGTGTAATGTTGTAACTGTCTGTCTAAATATGTATTGGTGCTCAACGTGTTAATGACGTAACAGTTTTGCTTGCCCCAATATCTAGGTTTATGTATCGCTGAAACTGTTTCAGTTTGCGTCTGTTTCGTTTTCCACTGTGGGTGAACCGCTGGATTTGAATGATTTCATTGGAGCCTCTTCTTCACAATTCATATTGTGCCATTTCTGTTGCAGATGTTCCGCAACGGACGTCCACCGGTACCATTGCCATCACTGTTCCAGATTTCAATCAGAACTGCCCGACCATCAGCCCTGAAAAGCGTGTTACCTGTACCACAAATCCGTCTATTGTTATCACTGCCGAAGACAAGGACCCAGACCCCTATGGTGCTCCTTTTACATTCAGCATTATCGCTCCCCCTACTGGAACAAGTGCCTGGACCGTACAACCACTTAATGGTAAGAATGGAAGCATAAGCTGGTGCAGGGCCAGTCATGCAGAAGTATATTTTGGATTTCAAAAGTGGTGATACTCGTCCTTTATGACATACTGCTCAGTGTACTAACCAAACACATTCTACGAAAGGATTTTTTCAAACTAATATAAATTCTTGGCCATTGCCATTGCCACTGTAAAATGTGTTACTTTAAATTGTCATATTAGCTTTCACATTGTTTTCTTTATTGAAGTATACTTTTCTTTTACAAGTTTAAGATGGAGCACAGCTCTCCATGATCTCCAAGTACAACATTTGTATTTTTTTCTCAGTAAAATGTCGGCAACTGCGACAGTTGTTGTGTCTCTTTTTTCACTTATTTCATGTTAAGGAGAATTTGGAGAACGCAACTAACACCAGGTCTCTAGGTGCTAGTAGAGGCAAGCGATAGGAACAGTTTATATACAGATTACTGTATATAAAGAAATGATTTCAGATTTGACCTGAAATACAAGTAGGATGGAGAAGTTTTAGTATAGAGGGGAAGGCTGTTCCAAAGTCTGCCAGCCGAGTCATGCCGACAAAGCCTTCTTGAAACAGGGAGGATCCAGAAGCAAAGCATTAGAAGAAGGGATGATTAGTGGCAGATGCTGTAAGGAACACAAAGAACTAAGAAAAAGAGGTGCAATTTCCTTCAAGAAATTAAAGTCATTGCATAATACCTGCCATCTTAAATGTCTTCTTTTTTCTATGGGCAGCTAACGAAGCATATTAAGAATTGGCTTAGTGGAAGAATAGCAAGAAGCTTCTGTTAGGCCTTGAGCCTACCTGAATGTCATAAATGTGTAAAGGTGATGAGCTACCTAATTTAAGGATGAGATGTAATTTGATAAATTAATAAATTAAGATCAGAGATATTGTTCTGTACATATTAATGGACGCAGGGCCCGAATCACAGATCTAATTTAAGACAAAATCCTAAACTTACTACTTTTGGTATTCACAGAAGGCATTTAGTAGTAGTAAAGTTAGGATTTTGTCTTAAATTTGTCTTAAGTCTGTCTTAAGTCTGTCTTAAGTTTGTCTTAGACAAACTTAAGACAGACTTAAGAAAGACTTAAGACAAACTTAAGACAGACTTAAGACAGACTTAAGACAAAATCCTAACTTTACTACTACTAAATGTCTTCTGTGAACACCAAAAGTAGTAAGTTTAGGATTTTGTCATAAATTAGTTCTGTGAATCGGGCCCATGGGGTTTATATTTGTTATTGTTATTGTTAGGTAGTTTTGTATAGCTTGCAGCTGTCTCAGTGAAGGGGCGTCCCGGCGCTTGCAGCAGTGCCAACAGAAAGCAAGGGCTAGATCGTATGGGATAGGTATGTCTTGATGGCCTTCCGGAAGGACAGCAGGCAATCTTGCCACCAGATCTGAACAGGGAGGGATTTCCATAATTTAGCGGCAAGAAATCGAAATGACCGGCCCCCGCTCTAAGGCGCTTCACACGGGGGACCGCTGCAAGTGATTGCTCTGCCGAGTGTAGTTGGCGAGTTGGGACGTAGGGGACTAACAGATTAGACAGGATCTCCGGGGAAGACAACTTTAAAGTTTTAAAGGTCAGGCATAGAGCTTTAAATTGGATCCTTTGGGGCATAGGTAGCCAGTGAAGGCACCGAAGGGCACCTGACGCAGAGCTAGTCCTGGGGAGCCTCAACAGGATTCGGGCAGCCGTGTTCTGTACTTGCAACAGGCGAGTGACTTCAGCCTTGTTGACCCCTAACATAAGTGAGTTGGCATAATCTAATCTGGATAGGATGGTCGCGTGGACTACCAGCTGTCAGGTAGAATGGTCAAAGAAGCCCAACATGCGCCTCAACCCCCGCAGAAGTCCGAAGCAAGTACCGGCAATCTTCTTGGTATGTTCCTGGAACCCAAGGGTGGAATCAAACCAGATCACTAGATTTTTTACTGCCGACTTGGGGGTAGGGGCAGTCCCCAGAGAAGCCAGCCACCAATGCTTACTCCACAGCCCTCCACAGTACTTCTGACTTGTTGGCATTAAGTTGCAGGCATTTAGTTGTCATCCAGTGCGCAACTGCAGCAAGGCCATACCGAAATTGTACGGCACCCTGAGCATGTTCTTCTGAAAGGGCCACAACTAGTTACGCATCATCGGCATAAAAGACCATGGTCAGGCGATGATCCCCCGCCACCGCCGCCAGGGGTTGGACATAGATGTTGAACAGCACATGGCTTAGGGCCGAGCCCTGGGTAACTCCCTGCTTGATGACATGAACTTGTGAGAGGAAGGGGGGGCCGAAACCTGGAATGATCGGTCAGATAGAAAATAACGAAACCACTCCAAGGCAAGGCCCACCACCCCTGCCTCCTACAGCCGGCGCAGGAGGATCGGATGGGAGATCGTGTCAAACGCGGCACTCAGATCGAGTAAAATAAGGGCAGCGGTTTGACCCTCATCCAGGATGGTCCGCAGATGTTCACTCATGGCTAACAGCGTGGTCTTGGTACCATGGCCCGGGCGAAAACCATTCTGGGAGCGATCCAAAGCGCCCATGTTGTTCAAATAGCCTGAAAGGATGGTGTTAGTGTGGGCCTCCAATATTTTAGCGACCCAGGGCAAAAGGGAAATGGATCGGATATTTTCCGGTTTAGTAGGATCAAGTGATGATTTTTTCAGTAAGGTGACCACTCTAGCTTGTTTCCATGCCGAGGGCACCATCGCCATAGTGAAAGAGGCATTAATAATCTGTTGCAAAGGTGTCATTATAGCAGGTAGTGTATCCCTAAATTGGGCTGGCCTCATAGGATCTAAAGGGGAACCTGATTTAACCTTTTTGCTCAGGGTAGATGGATGGGATGGCTACCAGGGTATTGAAGGGCCGAGGCTCAGTCGTGAACATGGAGTCCAGAGGGCAGATAGGAAAGGATTTATAAATGGCTTCAGCTTTCTGCACGAAAAAAGTGGCCAAATCCTCGCATTGCTGCTTAGATGTAATCCCCGGCGTTGAGGGATCCTTCCTAGTTTTAAAATCATTGAGTATTTTGAATATGCTTTTTACCGGATTCTTACTTGACTTAATCTCATTAGTGAGATAAGCTGATCGAGCCCGATTTATGGCCTTATGGTAGCGTTTAATTGCATCCTGATACATCTTTTTAGCCCCAAGGTCGTAGACCTTTCTCCAGGCCCGCTCTAATTTCTTACAACTGCTGCGCAGAGCTGCCAGTGAGTCATCATACCAGGGATTGGAATTAGAGCAGCGACCTATGGACCATTTGGCAGGGATCACGGTGTCCAAGACCGGTAATATCCAATCACAGAATGATTTATACGCTTGCTCAGGGTCTGTGTCAAGGAGAGGAGAAGAAGACGCCAGGATAGAGAGCAGATCCTCTATTTTAAGTTTGTGCCAACAGCGCCTAAGAGTGGCCTTGGGATTAGTTCTAAATGTAGGCTCAGAGAGCAGAAAAAGGATGGTAATTAAGAAGTGGTCGGTCCAAAACACTGGGCTGGGTGTCTTGACCAGAAGAGAAGAGATGTTGGAAAAAACCGGGTTGAGTAAATGCCCTGCAGAGTGGGTGGGACCCACTACCAACTGGCTGAGTTGACAAGCTGCCAAATCCGCAAGTAAACTGCCGACTTTGGGGTCAGCAGGACAGTCAAAGAGAAAATTAAAGTCACCGATGAGGTTAAAATTCTTAGCTGTCAATGCCAGGGAACTCGAGACCTCAATGATGGCTGACTTAAATTCCAAAATAGTTCCATGGGAGCGATAGACTAATAAACCTAAGAAAGAGGAGTGGGTATTGAAGGAGATGACAAAACAAGCGCATTCGCACCCAGCTTCATCCTCCCTGACCAATGATCAGTGGTAGCAAGTTTTAAAAATAACAGCTGTGCCCCCGCCTCTCGTCTCCCTATTAAGGTGTCAGAATACTGAAGCCAGGCGGGAAGAGCGAGGCCCGGCTCAGCCACCATGGCATCAGTCAGCCAGGTTTCAGTCATAAAAAATGCATCAGGAGATTCGTCCTCAAGGATATCATAGATCTCCATATGATGTTTGACCAAAGACCAAAAGTTAAGATGAAAGATTTTCATAGTGGGTCTGGAGGAAGTAGGAGGAAAAGCAGTGCAGGATGTAAAGCCACAGTCGGGACAACAGAAAGGTCCGTCTATCATGTCCCCCTGATACTGTCCACAAGGCCTGACCTGTTGGCCAAGGGACATCAGCTGCTCTCTAGAGTATGTAAGCTCCCCTACTTTCATACCATCACCATGTCTGGAGTCTGGCGATGTCCAGGCGCAGATGAGCGCAGACGGGCTTGCCTTTGGCGCGTCATAGGCACACCACCGGCGCGCCTGCTGCGCCCGTCCGCTGCGCTCCTGCGCCATGGGCACTCCTAAATAGGGTGTCCTGGAACAGGGAGAGTCAAAAGACTAGACCGCCTCCCTTAGTAAGATGGTGGCCGTGGGGTGGCAACTGGAAGTGAGGAATAGACCTCGCCGGCCGTGCCTGAGCAGTACTCCCTCCACAACAAGCAGCCCGCTAATGGCTGTGGTGGACCGGGGAGGTGCACAGGCACTGCAACACACTGTGACCCCTAAATGAGTGCAGAAAATACAGCACACCTAAGAGCAAGTAGGTGCAGTGTCAAAAGGTTCTTTTTGAAAAATGCACAACAGAGCTACAACAATAATTTTTAAAAGCAAAGCTAAAAGAAATGAGCAGCGCGCGAAGCATACGGACAGCCGTTCGCTTCTACCAGCAACTGCAGACTATTTCTGAGTAAAGTCTATCACTTGTTCAACTGAGTGCAACTTAAAGTTCTTTAAGATTTCTGTGGTATTAGAGGAGGTCAACTCGCCAGCGGACTACAAGTTTAAAGTGGTGCTGATGAAACCTACGGGTTCCTCAAAAAACAATGAAGGAGAATTGCTGCAAATCTTATTGATCTTGTTTACAAAAAAAGAGGATAATTTATCATAGAATGTTTGACAGGGCAGAGCGTAAGAAGTGTACATTAATGTTTGCCTTAGTCTGTTTCACCTTTGTCCGGCTTTTATCGCCATTGGAGACGGACTGGGAAGTACAAGGTGAGGTAGTCAATCAGCCATTGTCCCGGGCCCCCGGTCTTGGCAGATGAGGACAAGGCAGGCTTGCCTCGGGCGTACCTTCCATGTGCCATCCGTGGGATGTATGACGTTACGACGCGGTCTTTAGACCGCACTACCATTACAACGCTGGTTTTACAACGCAAGTAATTACCGTGACTTGCGGTGTAGGGTGCTGGACTTAGGAATAGAATAATTTACTATTCCAACTACAACCTACGTACAGTAGAGAAGGTGTTGGAATAGTAAATCTACTATTCCTTAGCCTAGAGCGCCCTCCAGCACAAGTCGTGGTAACGACTTGCGTTGTAAAAGCAGCGTTGTAATGGTAGTGGGTTGTAAAGACCGCGTCGTAATGGATGTTCCCCCCATCCGTGTGCCTGTTATATGCACCTATTGTACAGACACATTTTTGTGGTGAAAGAGGAAAAAAGAACAGCGAGCCCAGCTGCGCAACGATATCCAATATCTCTGTTTTTCCGTTTTGTCCCAATCTCCTGTGCCATAGCCTACTGCACAAGTCCACACTAGTGTTGTACAATTAGATGTGGGTTTGGCGAAGTGCGAAAAATGTCCTCGCTGCTGCTGGATCCAGATTTCCAGGATAGTGCATCATCTCTTGAAGCCAGAAATAGAGCATCCTTTCTCGAATTTCATGGAGTCATAATTTCAAGTTGAACTGTATGTTTTTCACATCCTTATGGGTGACAGTGCTAAATCTGTAGACCAGACTGCCAAATGTTCTTTGAATTCGATGGGAAGAGTAGTGAAGCTATGAGGATCCCACATGGCCCTGTGTAGGTCCTGCATAGCTCCATTTGAGCACACAGGAATGAAATGACCGAAAAGAGAAGAAACCTCCAGCAACCTATCCTCCATCTTTGCATGCTTGCACAAGATGTTGCAAGGGGACTGTGTCCAATTCGATCGACCATGACTGTTACATGATGCATGCCTGGATCACCCCTTCTAATTATGATCGATCTTACAGAAAGCGTGCACAACTACCTAAAGTGTTGCTGTGTCAGTGCTGCCAAAAAGGCATACATTTAAGATGAGTCAAAGGATTTTTGCTGAGTCAAGCCCAATTTTCTCCTGTTATCCTCTCCCAAATGGGGTCAAAGATTGCTGGTCATCAGGAAATCTGGCACCCTGGATGGCTATTATGCCTTTCCAACACGCCAGATACTGTCTCATTAACATTTTGCTGTGTCTGTGTCTGTTTTTTTTATTTTTTTTTACTCAGATGGCATATTTTTTGATGCCTCACCTGTCAGCATTTTTGAAGGGATGGCAGAGAAAACACAGTGGCAACTACATATACTGCGCACATTCTCGGTGAACAAAAGAATGCAAATAAAAAAGCTGAGCATATAAAAAAAACATCATGCTCTCAAACTGCACCTTAATTTAATAATGAAGCCATGCTGTACAGAATACACCAGCAATATGTGGCCAGTGCTTTGCTAATAGCCATACCTAGAGTTACCAAATCTGAACTGAAAACTGATACTCATTCCTGGTCCCCTTACATCAGGGTTCTCCAATGTCGGTCCTGACGGCTGGATCCGTGTCAGATTTTTAGCATATCCACATTTAGATAAATGTAGGTATGAAAATCTGGCATGGATCCGGCCCTCCAGGACCGACTTTGGAGAACCCTTCCTTATATGAAAGTACTGCATCTATTGTTTCATGAGATTGGAAGCCCATCTCTACAAACCCAGTCACTAGTTCCCTATCACATGTCCACTCCATGCTTAATGTTCTTTAGAAGCTATTGAAGACACCATGATGTATGTGGTAAACATGGTTGACAGAATATGTCATGGAGAATAGCTACTCATGGGACGTTTGCTGATTGTTTGTATAACTGAATGGCAAGGACTTTGGTGAGACAAACAGATTGTTGGGTCAAGCATGCTTAACAGTTTACTTGTCTTTTCTTCTTTCTCAAAAGCAACATCTGCCAGCCTGCAAACTTCAGATACCCGAAATACTGCTGAAACCTCTGTGACTGTCCAAGTGAAAGACAACCACAATTACAGCTGTGCCACACCGTTCAACATCCCTGTGCAGCTCTGTCAGTGTACCGAAGCGGGAGTCTGCGATGCTTCGAGAATCACGGGCAGAGACGTCACGGTTGGACCATCTGCCATTGGTCTGATGATACTGGGCCTTTTAATGCTTTTGCGTAAGTATTTTTGGTTTGCCAGCATCAATGGATTATGTTTACTGAGAAAGCGTATGACAGGAACACATCCGCTCACTCACATGTTCAGTTATTTTGTGAAACACAAACTATGTAAGAAACCTTTAGAGACCTCAATCTATCGACTGAGAGGACACCTCAACCTTTATCCCTTCTCTGCAGCTGACTTCTTCTACAGTGGACCTTCATATATATAGCTCTATTACCTTACAGCTAACACCTGAGTAACCTTGAGGGATCAATGCACAGCAAGAGTCATTTTACACCACCATTTTGAAGACACATTAAGCTATTGATGGCCTTCCTGGATTTCCCTCCCGCGCCATGCAATGAGACCCTTGTCCTTATGCATTTCAGAGAACTGGATATTGAATTATTCTGCCGAACTGTATTTGTTTGGTAAGCATAGATACATCAGGTGAAAAGCGACTTAAGACAGATGGACTAATGGGCAGACAGACGGACAGATGGATATACAGATAGTCAAACAAATAGAACAATATATTGAGAGACAGACAGACAGACAGACAGATAGATAGATAGATAGATAGATAGATAGATAGATAGATAGATAGATAGATAGATAGATAGATAGATAGATAGATAGATAGATAGATAGATAGATAGATAGATAACCAGTTATCAAACACCCTCCCTGAATTTAGTTTATAAAAGAGATTTGCTGTTTCTTTTACATTTCCTACATAATAAAATTGTGTGTTTTGAACACAGAAGCATGAAATCAATAATTGTCTCCCTGTGCAGTGGTGCCACTTTTGTTGCTGCTTTGTGGTTGCGGAGCTGGAGCAGGAGGAGGTGGAGCCGGATTTGTACCTGTTGCAAATGTCGCAGAAGGCGAGTTGCATCCCTGGACGATTGAAGGAGCACAGCCGGAAGACAGGGTCAGTTCATATCCGCCAATCAATTTATTTGTGTAGTCCCCTGAGCTCTTGCCTTCTTCTGTTGCCATTTTTCCTTTTTTCTGGTTTCCATCGATGATTGCCATCTTGACCTTTATCTTTTTAATATATATCTTTTCTTGCTTGCTAGTCTTTGCTTTCCCTGCAAGAACCGATCAAGCCTTTATCCAGTTGTACATTTTATGGGTTCCACAGATTCATCAGTTCCCTTCCAGGGGCCCATTTACAAGCAACTTGGTGTAGAGGGGTTAGAATTCCCAGGGACTGAATCACTGGCTCTGGCCTGTAATTCTTTCCATGCAACATGCTATGGCGAGTTTTTCGAGCTGGAATGCGGAATAACACCAGGAATTGGATTGACAAGCCCATTCCTGCAAGTTTTTTTTGGGAGTCCGACCATGTTTCTCTACACGTTTGTGCAAGCCTTCTTCTACATGTTTCTCAAGTTTGCTACAAGCAACAACATTCAGCCATTAGGCATGCCATGCTTCAGCCAAATAAAGTGATGCGTAAGTTGCTTTTTCTAATGAGACTGATGTGGTATCATTAATTCTTGAAATGTTGCTTTTTCTAGGATGTTTCCCGCCTAGTGACGTCATCAGGTCATCATGGACATGATTACATGGACTCTTCCGGTAAGGGACCACTATTTAGAAAGCCGATGCTTGCGGTAATTGCTTTTTCAAAATTGCCAGTGTTATATGGCTCTGCTGATGTTTCCACCCACTGCAGTCTGCATTGACGTTTATTTGTTAGCCTCTAGCGGGATGACCACTGAAACTACAGTATTGCAATAAAGCACAATCACACGAGAACTCAAAGCATTAGAAAAGATAGAAGAGAAATTTACATCAGTAGCAGAACCCAGATATTTATTTTTTCTTATTCTGATAATCGCGACCAATTCAGTAGGTGGTTATTGCGCTACAGCAGCAGATAAGCCATGCTCGCTTAAAAGTTTAGCATTTTGAAGATAGGAACAATACGTCTTTAATTGAGCCCATCTTGGTTTTCGAGAAAAGGAATAAGTGAATTGGTAAAAGCTTTTATGTCGCATGAAATGGGAAATATAATCACATGGATGTATTAATTGTATTAATTTTTTACATTTTAAGTAATTTTACCACCGTTTGACAGAGCTGCACGAAATCTGGCAGACAATTAGCACGTTCATCTTAGTTCTGGGCATTTACCAACTGAGGACAATTTCAAAAGGAGTGGGTGGAAGGTCCAGTAGAAGTGTTTTCCATGTTAAGGATTTTGGGCGCCGTGCAGCATATCCAAACCACCAACTGTGCACAACTTCTTCTGCCCATGCGGTTCTCATTTGATAGCACTGAGGGCTGGGCACACAGTGTGGCTTAACGCCAAGCCTTGCTCCCAGCCCTAGTGTGTACAGCCAAAGACTATATGTAGGTTCTGCCATTAAGAGTACCAGGCATCCAGAGGTAGTTATGCAAGGCAAATCACTGTGTGCATCGGTTCACTGCCCAGCCCCTTCTGGCAACGCCAAAGTAAATAGGCTGCGAGCATTGGGCTCAGTGAAGCTCTTAAGGTTAAATGGAAAAAAAGGTGGGAGCTAAAACTCTGTGGTAGCTGCCCGAACCAGAAACTGCTGATTTTACCAGAGAATAATCAGGCAATCATTCTAAATAGATCAAATACTTGCAGTTAGTAAAAGAAATTCTGATCTCCTGAAGGTGGCAGGAACAGCAAGTGAGTCATTTTTGCCCAGGAAACATTATCACAAAGTCAATATTTATGTACACGATAATGTTCTTAGAGAAATAATGACTCCCTATGACTTGCATTCGGTACCATGATGTATATTCTTTGTGTTCATCATGCAAGAGCTTGCTGAATTTACTGGATATCTACACCCCAAATGCACATCAACCTATTTCTCGCTCCTCTTCCTTTCTTCCATCTCCTGTTCCCTCGTTTCCATTATTATAGTCCCTTGATTCCTTTCTTCTTTTGTCTGCTTAACTCACCTGTTCCATCAGTCACTTACACTTGTTTCCATATTGCCTCTACTATATCCTCTAGTTCACCTCCTGCTGTCTCACTCCATCTCGCCTGTTCCATCTTCTCCTCTCTTTCTGCCTCCTGAATGTTTTTTTGGGTGGTCTTCCCTCCAAAGTTTTGCATTCCTCCTCCATTTTTCTGGCCTTATTTTTGCTGGGTTTGGCACTCTGTGCCCTTTACCACTGCTAACCAGTACCAAGGTTCTTAATCGTTCTCCCCTGAGTATGGCAATAGTGTCTCAACCCCAGTTGGCAAATTGTATTTACTTATACATCCCCAGTAAAGTGCACTACATATGCAATGGGCCTATAAATTAAATGCTACTATTAGGTCTTCAGTACTCAATGTGCCACCCACTTAAGTATCTCTTTAACCATGGCTCAGGTCTGTCATGCAGAGCCTTTCTGTGCAGTTTACATTGCCATTTTCACCTGGCAAGACAAACCTATTGACAGGCCTAAAACTTCCCATTTTATGCATATAAGTCAGCTCTAAAGTAGACCTTGGGAAGCCCAGCAGGCAGGGTGCAATTTATTTAAAAGGCAGGACATGTACGTTTAAGTTTTATATGCCCTGATAGTGAAAAACATCTAAATTAGTTCTACACTACTGCAAGGCCAATCTCTCCCATCGGATAACATTGGGATTGCCTTATTACATCTTGTAAGTGTAATCCCTACATCTTGTAAGTGTAATTCCTAGTTGTGAAGAGACTGATTTTTCCATCTTACTGTCTCTGGACTCACAATTTAAAATCTAACTCATAGGGAAGTCGAATTTTTAAATGCAGTCCTGAAAATGCCACTTTTAGAAATGTTCAATGTATTCAAAAATGAAAGAGCTGATGCCCATAATTGATAAGCCCTTGTGATTTTTCTTAACTTTTCTTTATCTAAAAAATCACATGGGCAATGAATTATGGGCATCGGCTCTTCATTTTGAACAAATTAACATTTACTAAAAGTGACATTTTTTTATAAAATGAGAAATAAGGTAACTAGATATTTTGTTAGTATAAACAACAGAAGTGGTCTCATCTATTTTGCGCAAAGACCCAAGTCTTCCACTAGTAACAAACTTTTAGAAATTTGCCATTTTCTTACATTAGCCATTTTGTGTCTGCTGCCTGCTGCCTGTCTCTGAATACACGTCTGGGGAGGGTGACAGCCGGACTTTGCACATTCCCTCTAGACAGCCACACACAGAGGGAGTTTAAGTGTGATTTGACGGGCCATCCACATCCTGACGGGCCATTCTGGGAAGGATGGGAGGGTGGAACTGGGCACAGTCTCATATTTTTTTTTATTTTTTTTTTTAAACCTTTATTTCAATAAAAGAAAAAAATTTGCAGGCCTACAACCACAGGGGCCGGCCATCGCTAAAACAAAACAGAAACTCAAAATTGCATTGTTACACAGCTCTTCAGCCGACAGCCCAGGGGCCCGGCAGCGATTCAACATATTATTCTTAAGAGTCCTGTGGTTGTAAGCAGGATAACTTCAAGGTTTCACATTTTAATATGTATAAATAACAATGAAATTAAACTGAAAAAACTAACGAGGCAAAGAGACTATACAGTGAGTGTCCGTTCCAGGGGGGGGGAAGCCGTATCAGAAAATGATATATGCGATGTAGGTAGATGAGATCTTGGGAGGGGGGGGGGACTGGGAGCGAGTGATCACAGCATCAGCAAGAATATATACTAAACAAGGAATGCTCGGCTACGGGGACAGAGGTATTTCCCGGACCTCTACAAGAGGAGGAGTACAGACCTCCCCGCGATATCGGTTCCATTGATTCCATATTCTCCCCCACTTCTTAGGTCTACCCCGTGCAACATATACGGTTTTCTCCCGAAACATGCACCAGTCCATGTTTTCTTTCCAAGCTGAAATCGTAGGCGCTCTTGGGGACCCCCATAGTTGAGCTATGTCTCTTTTTGCTACCATGTTCCCAAGGGTAGCCCATTGCAGCTGTGCCACATTATAATCGTTTGGTTCCCACACATTCAGTAAACAGTGTCGGGCCTCCTGCAACAACGAAACTCCCGTAACCTCCTCCATGACAGCATGCACACGATTCCAAAAAACCACCACATCAGGGCACTCCCATATGATATGGAGGAAGGTAGCAATCAAGCCACACCCACGTTTGCACAACCCATCCACAGAATAACCCATACGAAGCAGCCGGGGACCTGTTATATTATTCCCTTATTCCCTGCAAAAGTCATTGAGAAGACCGTCAACAAGCAGCTGGTTGCCTTCCTCGAGACGAACGGATCCCTCGACCTCTCGCAGTTTGGCTTCCGGGCCAACCACAGCACCGAGACCGCCCTGGTCGCAGCCGCCGATGACATCCGAGCGAGCCCTGCTCGACAACGGAGAAACAGCAGCTCTCATCCTCCTAGACCTCTCCGCGGCCTTCGACACTGTCTGCCACCGTACACTAGTGCAGCGCCTCAGCAACGTCGGAATCCAGGAGAAGGCACTGGAGTGGATCATCTCCTTCCTCGCAGGAAGGACACAGAGAGTCCACCTCCCCCCGTTCAGATCAGATCAAGTCATCTGCGGCGTTCCTCAAGGCTCCTCGCTTAGTCCAACCCTCTTCAACGTCTACATGAGCCCCCTTGCAGACATCGCACGCCAGCACAACCTCAACATCATCTCCTACGCCGACGACACCCAGCTGATCCTCTCCCTCACCAACGACCCCGCCACCGCCAGAGCCAACCTTCACGAAGGGATGAAAGAGGTAGCCGAATGGATGAAGAACAGCCGGTTGAAACTGAACTCGGACAAGACGGAAGTCCTCATCCTGGGATCTTCACCCTCCACCTGGGATGACTCCTGGTGGCCCCCCGCCCTAGGCAGCGCACCCAAACCAACAGACCACGCACGCAACCTGGGCTTCATCCTGGACTCCTCCCTCTCCATGACCAGACAAGTCAACGCCGTCTCCTCGTCGTGCTTCAACATCCTGCACATGCTACGTAAGATCTTCCGGTGGATCCGCACCGAGACCAGGAAGACGGTCACCCAGGCCCTCGTCACCAGCCGTCTGGACTACGGCAACTCCCTCTACGCCGGAACCACCGCCAAACTCCAGAAGGGACTCCAGCGGATCTAGAACGCCTCAGCACGACTCATCCTGGACATCCCCCGTCGCAGCCACATCTCCGGACACCTGAGAGACCTGCACTGGCTCCCGGTCAACAAGAGAATCACCTACCGTCTCCTCACCCACGCACACAAAGCCCTACACAACCAAGGCCCAGGATACCTCAACAGCCTCCTCAACTTCTACGCTCCCAAACGCCAGCTTCGCCGCCAAAACTTGGAAATCCCTCCCGACCCACCTCCGCCTGACCCAGGACCACCTCGCCTTCAGGAAGCAACTCAAGACCTGGCGGTTCGAGCAGTAGCCGACCCCCCCCCTAGCGCCTTGAGACCCTCTGGGTGAGTAGTGCGCTATATAAATGCTTTGATTGATTGATTGATTGATGTAGGATTTTTAATTGCACCAGCTAGAGATGGGCCGGAATCGCGACCTCTTTCGGAGAAGATATCGCAGCTTGCCAACTCCAGTCCATCGCCGGTCCAAGCACCCCGAAGCTGCAAAAGCAAATCCGATCGATCGTTAATAAGTTTCTCGTATATTAGGGAAATAGTGCTATCCGGGACGTGCCCGTCAAGCACTCTGTCTTTGAGAGGAGAAGATTCAGGGATAACGGTCCCGGCCGGGAAAACCGAACCAAGCGTGTGGCGAATCTGCATATAACGGAAATATTCAGTATCACTAAGAGCATATTCCGATTTAAGCTTTTCAAAAGTATTGACCCTATTCTTGACCCAGAGGTCCCTGACCCTACTAATACCGATAAGGTCCCACTTCTTGAAGCCCTTCGTAGTCCAAAGACTACCCAATCTTTCTGCAGCGTAAAGCGGGGTCGCTCTAGTCAATCTGTCCGACCACCCCGTAGCTGCTTTTGCGCTACACCACATCCGCACCGCGACCCCGGTGGGTCCAGTCAATTTCCTACCGGTCGGTTTAGAATACAACGCCCTGTTATAGTGCCCTCCCGGCAGCTGCCGTTTGTCCATTTTGAATGCAGGATTTGAAACAGGGCCGTACATGGCATGATTAATTGCACTCAATTGGTATGCCCAGTAATAACGTTTAATGTCTGGCAGCACGATGCCCCCATCGTACCAGGGCAAAGTCAACTTCGCTAGAGCAATGCGGGAACGCCCGCCCCAAATCAACTTCCTCTGTAGGCTCTCTATCTCGTGAAAGTAACTGGCCGGTACCAGATCAAGCGTATTCTGGAGGGCATATAGAAATCAGGGTAGGGACATCATCTTGAAAAGAGCTGCCCTCCCGACCGGGGACAGCGGCAGGCTGCACCAAGCCGTCACGTCGGATTTAAGCCGAAGAAGCGGAGGAAGCAGGTTCCGTTCGTACCGAACCGCGGGGTCTAGTGATATAAAGATCCCCAGATATTTAAAACCGGTCTGTGAGATCGGTATCGGGCAGATTCGTGGCAAGAGGGGAATCACCCCAGTGAGTGAATAAATACAAGATTTAGCCCAATTGATGACTAGACCAGAGTTCTTCCCGAACGAACTAAGTACATCAAACAGTACCCCCAGTGACTTCCGAGGGGAAGTAAGATATAACAGAATATCGTCTGCTTATAGCGATATGCGGTCTTCGAAGTCAGGGGACCACCTAATGCCTTTAAGCGACGGTTCCCACCGAAGCCAAGCAGCAAGGGGTTCTAAAGCAAGCGCAAAGAGCAATGGAGATAAAGGGTACCCCTGTCGCGTATTCCTCCCAAGAACAAAGGATTCCGAGACCCTGCCGTTAACCACCCCCTGGGCCTGAGTTTCCTCGTAAAGGAGTTTAACCCAACCGATAAACCCAGGGCCAAAACCAAATTTCATGAGGGCCACCCACAAATATGGCCATTCTACAGTATCGAAGGCAATTGTGTCATCCAAGGAGACCAAAATGGCCGGCTCACCAACTACTCCGCTCTCGCCAGTACGCCATGGAGTCGACGCAGATTAAGCGCGGTGTTGCGGTGGGGAATAAATCCCGGATTGATCCGGGTGTATCAGGTCGCCGATCACCTTTATCAGCCGGTTAGCCAGGAGTTTTTCCAAGATCTTAGGTTCGGCATTCAAGAGTGATATTGGTCTGTAAGACGCACATAGGTCCCAGGGTTTCCCTTCTTTATGAATAACAACAATGGACGCCAGTCTCTGGTCTCGGGGAAGCGACCCGACATCTCGCGATTCTAGAAACATCTGACGGATGTACGACGCCATTTTGTCAGGAGACAACTTATACAATTCGATGGGGATGCCATTTGGGCCCGTAGCTTTTCCCGAGTGGATGGAGCGGATAGCGACCACTATTTTGTCGTTAGAAAATTCCGCCTCCATAAGCTCTTTGTCTGAATCGGACAAGCAAGGCAATGCGATATCTCTAAGCAACAAGTGCGAGTCCTCCTCCGGTCTGTCTGAGACTGGCGCATACACCTTTTGGAAATGATGTGCGAAACCCTCCACTATCTCAACAGGATCCACAACTCGCACTCCATCCGCACTCTCTATAACAGGCACAACACGATTCAATCTTTCCTTTTTATCCAACCAGGCAATCAGTTTCCCCGCTTTATCTCCAACATCATACAGTCGCCCCTGTTGCTCACGACTCATAGCCTTGGCCGCATCAGTCACCAAAGCTCTGTAGTCAAACTGTTTGAGGGACAAAGCATGTAGTTTATCCTGTGTGGCACCAGACTGCAGCTCTTCTTCCAAGTCGGTAATTTCAGTTTCCAGTCGTATAGCCTCCTCATTCTTACTTTTCTTCGCACAAGCAATCAACGACAGAGTTTGGCCACGGATTACCGTCTTAAAGGCCTCCCATAATGAAATGGAGGAAGACACCGACCCCACATTTTCAGCGAAATAATGATCAATAGACTTAACCACACCCGCCCTGGTTCTGGGATTACGAAGATGCCAGGGATTAATCTGAGCCACTCGACCCTCCGCTCCCAGCTGTATATCAATGGAGAGCCACAGTGAGGAGTGGTCCGAAATACCCCTGGCTAAGTGTCTAACTTCTCTCACCGAGACGGCCTGCGCCGCCGGTACAAGAACGTAATCAAGCCTAGCAAGGCTCCCATGTGCTCCTGAGTGAAAGGTGTATTGTGCCTGTCCGGGGTGCATCAGCCTCCAACAATCCACCAGACCCAGCGTCTCCAGGAAGTTACCCAGCCAAGATTGTGAACTCGCAAGATCCCTGGGGGGGCTGCGATCCTCTCTACCACAGACAACAGAATTAAAGTCTCCACCCACAACCAAGATACCTTCGGGGAACCCCAACGCCACCCTTCCCAAATCAGAAAACGTTGTAGTTTGTAACCCTGGCGGGACATACACCGGGTGTATGGAGATCGTCTTCCCCTCCCATCTGCCGATAATAGCAGCATATCGTCCCCTATCGTCTAGTATAGTGTCATCTATTTCCAGGGGGAGGGAGTTCCTGACAAGAACGCCAGCCCCCCTCGACCCAGTAGTGAGTCCCGAGTGTGCCACCAGACGATAGCCCTGCCTATTCATTGCATGGCATGTGTTCCCTATCAGATGTGTTTCCTGTAGCAACACTACATCAGGGGAAAGACGTTTCAAAAACTGCAATACTATCCCCCGTTTTATCCTGTCCCTCAAACCGTTAACATTCCAACTTAGTACCCTCAGTCCCCTACCCCCCATCCCAGAGATGAAGACAGACTCCCTCCCACAACGAAACGGACACCGAAGTCAAAATATGCAATAATACGTAACCTCGAAACAAACCACTACAAAACAAAGTTCCCCCTACCGCCCCCCAAAAAATTCTCTGAACACCCCCCCACCCTGCACCCCTGCGTTAGACCAAAAAGCCATCCCAACTTGCAGTGTGCCTGTTGCCCTAACATGAAAATAATCTACAAAAAGAGAAAAAAAACCCTGGATGAGGAAGAGTCCCGGTTCCCCTACCGCCCCAGGGTATTTACGAATATATATACAAACTCAAAAAGTCATCAAACCACTGCTGCGAAGTCCATAGTGCACGCATGCTGGTCGTCACTCACTCCTCCTGTTCCAATGGGCCACCGTCAGCGCCCTCCGAGTGCTACGGGCGGTATCGATGTGTTGGTAAAGTGTCATGCCAGTCGCTAACGACCTCGGGTCGATCAAAAAAGAGCGCCCGTTCATTGTGTTCGATGTGTAGTCGAGCAGGGAAGAGCATAGCGTATTTCAAGCCCATGTCTCTAAGTCTCCGTTTCACCCCCATGAATCCCATCCTCTGCTTTTTTACAGACTGTGTGAAGTCCGGGTAGAAACCAATAGTCACATTCTCAAATTTCATGGGGCTGTTGGCCCGCGACGCCTGAAGGATAGCGTCCCTGTCCCTGAAGTTGAATATTCTGGCTATTATGGGCCGTGGAGAGGCGCCCGGTTTATGTTTCCCACCGGGACTCTGTGGGCACGCTCAACCGAAAAAAAAGTTAATGAGGCCCTTAGGGGCCAGATGGTTCAATATCAGGTCCTCTACAAGGAGATCCATCGTTATTTCAGTGGACTTCTCCGGAACCCCGATGATACGCACGTTGTTGCGCCTAGCTCGACTTTCGAAGTCATCCAGCCGACGGGCAAACAAATCATGAAAGGACCACAGATTGCGAACTTCTGTTTGGAGATCGGACATGTCGGTCGTGAGACTGGCGGTCTTTCTATCCAAAGACTTGACCCGTTCATTGGTCTTCGCCAGATCAGTCCTGATCAAGTTAACCTCGATAGCCACTGTGTCAATCTTTAAAGCCAATGTTTCGTATTGCTGGCCCATGGATGTCTTCATGCTTCCAATGGCGCCCATGACGTCTCGTAGGGTCAAGTCCTCCGTCGCTGAGGAGCCATCACCGGTCTCTTCCAAAGCTTTACCAACACCACTGGGGGATCCTTTTGGACGAGTGTAGCGATCCATGATATTGGATTGGATGGCTCCCCCTCGGTGCGTAACTTTGGTGGTCCGTTTCTCGCTTTCCGGCTTGCTCGCCATATTGAGCGACGCGCCCCGGAGGGGCCTTTGGGACCTGGTTTGAATGGCTCCTCACAGATCAGACTTGTAAAGTTTAGAGACGAGGTGCAGCGGGCAAGCGCTCATCCAAAGTTAAGCCATGGGCCAACAGAGTCTAATGGCGGCAGGTTGCAACAGAAGAGGACCAAAAACGAAACCGAAAGTACTTCAGGGGCACCAGTCGACTGCCACTGGCCGTTGTTGTTCAATTGCCACCTGGGTATCTCAGGGACTCGAGTCCCGGGCTGCTCCTCGGTGTAGGCCGCAAACTTTCGAAGTGGAGTAAGTCCAGTTCCCGGCATCCAAATCGACTTCTGAAAAGAGCTTCTATGTCAGCAGGGGCATATCCATAAGAACCCGCCGTCTATATCAGGATCAGTGACAGGATAGATGCAGGAGGCGGCGAGGGTCTTGGGAGCCCTTTGCTCACGCGACCATCTTGGATGCGCGCTAAGCTCCTCCTCCCACAGTCTCATACTTACACCTGAATAGGCTGTGTACTGTCCCAACACAAAGGGCTGCATACCCCCTCTAGTGAGTCTGGAGCCAAGGCTGGAAGGGAGGACATCTGTGCACTTCAAAGACCTTTCTTTGTATTCTCCCCCACTTAAAAGGCACAAATGGGTTTAAGTACTGTAACTCTGTCACCACCAAGTCAGTATACATCTGGACTTGTGAAGACCAGGAAGGAGGTCTGCTGTGCTGCTGAAGGACTACCACTCTGCTGGACAGGTGATTTAATGGACTCCTGCCTTGCGGTGCTGCCCTGCTGCCTGCCTTTCCCCTGCCTGGGTGAGAAGGACTGAACCGGCATATAAGTCAGCTCTAAAGTAGACCCTGGGAAGCCCAGCAGGCAGGGTGCAATTTAATTAAAAGGCATTTTTATATGCCCTGATAGTGAAAAACGTCTACATTAGTTTTACACTACTGCAAGGCCAATCTCTTCCACTGCAAGGCCAATCTCTCCCATCGGATCAATCAATCAATCAATCACGAAATTTGTAAAGCGCGCTACTCACCCGTAAGGGTCTCAAGGCGCTGGGGGGGGGGGTTGCTACTGCTCGAACAGCCAGGTCTTGAGTTGTTTCCTGAAGGAGAGGTGATCCTGGGTCAGCCGTAGGTGAGTGAGGAGGGAGTTCCATGTCTTGGCTGCTCGGTAGGAGAAGGATCTTCCTCTGGCGGTGGATTTCCGAATTCTTGGGACGGAGGCGAGGGCGAGGCTGGCGGATCGGAGCTGGCGGGTAGGTGTGTAGAAAGTGAGGCGGCTGTTGAGGTACTTCGGGCCCATGTTGTGGAGAGCCTTGTGTGCGTGGGTGAGGAGCCTGAACGTGATCCTCTTGTTGACGGGGAGCCAGTGTAGGTCTTTCAGGTAGGCAGAGATGTGGCTGCGGCGGGGGATGTCCAGGACGAGTCGTGCTGAGGCGTTCTGGATGCGCTGGAGTCTTTTCTGGAGTTTGGCTGTGGTTCCAACGTAGAGAGTGTTCCCGTTGTCCAGACGGCTGGTGACGAGGGCCTGGGTGACCATCTTCTTGGTTTCAGTGGGGATCCATTGGAAGACCTTTCGGAGCATGCGCAGGGTATTGAAGTAGGATGATGAGACTGCGTTTACTTGCTTGGTCATCATGAGGGAGGAGTTCAGGATGACGCCCAGGTTGCGTGCATGGTCCGTTGGTTTGGGTGCGCTGCCCAGGGCGGGGGGCCACCAGGAGTCATCCCAGGCGGCGGGAGATGGTCCGAGGATGAGGACTTCCGTCTTGTCTGAGTTCAGTTTTAGATGGCTGATCTTCATCCATTCCGCGACGTCTTTCATTCCTTCCTGGAGGTTGGCTTTGTCGGTGGAGGGGTCGTTGGTGAGGGAGAGGTTCAGCTGGGTGTCGTCGACCTAGGAGATGATGTTGAGGTTGTGTTGGCGGGCGATGGCTGCGAGGGGGCTCATGTAGACGTTGAAGAGGGTGGGTCTGAGTGAGGATCCTTGCGGTACGCCGCAGATGACTTCAGTACGCCGCAGATGACTTCGGTGGCTGCGGTACGGAACGGGGGAAGTCGGACTCTCTGGGTTCTTCCGGCGAGGAACGAGATGATCCACTCCAGGGCCGCTCCTTGGATTCCGGTGTTGCTGAGGCGCTGTATTAGGGTGCGGGGGCAAACGGTGTCGAAGGCTGCTGAGAGGTCCAAGAGGATGAGGGGAGCAGTTTCCTCATTGTCGAGCAGGGACCTGATGTCGTCGGTGGCTGCAATGAGGGCGGCCTCGGTGCTGTGGTTTGCTCGGAAGCCGGACTGTGAGGGGTCGAGGGATCCGTTGGTCTCGAGGAAGGCGGAGAGTTGTCTGTTGACTGTCTTCCCGATGACTTTGGCTGGAAAGGGGGGGAGCGAGATGGGGCGGAAGTTTTTCAGGTTCGTGGGGTCCGCGGTGGGTTTCTTGAGGAGGGCGCTCAGCTCGGCATGTTTCCAGCTCTCCGGGAAGGTTGCGGATGTGAAGGAGCTGTTGATGATGTTCCGGAGATGGGGTGGGATGGTGGAGTCGGCTTTGTTGAAGATGTGGTGTGGGCAGGGGTCGGTGGGGGAGCCGGAGTGGATGGTTTTCATCATGCGGGCGGTGTCTTCGGTGCTGACAGGGGTCCAGGTGCAGAGGGTTGTGGTTGGGGGCGCTGGTTCGGCGGTTGGGTGCGTGGTACGTGCGCCGAAGCTGTTGTGTATGTCGGCGATCTTGCGGTGGAAGAACAAGGCGATAACATTGGGATTGCACCCCGCATTTCCCTCAACGTCCATGCAAACCAGGATCAAGGTACTTTTGTTCAGCAGGCCTAAATGGATCGCTGCATCTGGCCTGTGCTCCATCATTGTTAGCCGGAACTTTAGACTTTGCCATGGCCCAGCGCATCCAGATTTCCCAAATAAGCGCTTATTGCTTCTAAGCGCTATTTTACAGTTTATTCTTAAAAAAATTATATCTCAAGTTCTACTTATTGGATTTTTTGTCATTTTGGTCTTGTTTTATTTATTAAATTAAGTTCTATTTTTTAACTTGGTGTGGATTCATTTTGTGTGGTGTTTTTACTGTTTTACTTTTTGAAGTGTTGCAAAAATACTTTACACATTATCGTTAAGTTAAGCCTGACTGTTCTGTGCCAAGTTACCAGAGGGTGACCAAAGGTTAATTTAGGGTTTGCCTTACACACACCCTGACTAGATTTGTGGTTGCTGCCTGACTTGGGATCATACCCAAGTCAGCCACTGACCCAATTTCTAACACTTGAAACGACATCCAAGCAGCACAAATTTGTTACAGGCAATGAACAAAATATATTTTAACATATATTAATCTAGTTTTGTTTTCTGCAAAGTATGTTAAAAATCTCTTATTGAGATGCTCTTATGTACATTAGTGCAGAGTAGACACTGTTGTTAATTAGCAAAGGCTGACAAGGAGTGTCCCTAATGCAAAATGGCAATTTTTGAAGAAGATAATCCCAGCAAAACCAAAAAAGATAACATAACATTTTTACTTTTCCAGATACTTATACCAACACATTCTTAGTTGGAGGAGCAGCTACTGGGGCTGGTTTAGCTCAACAAGCTCTAGGAGGAGCAGCCGGAGCATCTGGAACTCACTATGGAACGGTGACAACTAGAACCGCACATACTTCAGGAGAAGGTGGAGGCTATCTGTCAACAGCAATGAGAGGAAACGGATTTTCAGCAGCAAGTGGAAGAGGAGGTTCCATGGGAGGTGGGACTCTGAGGGAGTATAGAGAGACTGAGGGACTGAATGCAGCATTCTTGGACAGCTATTTCACCGAGGTAAGATTCTTGTCAGCCTACACTATGCTACTTACTACATAATAATGAAATATGTATGATCACATAATAGTCATCCTACCTGCTCTAGTACTTAGGTTGTGTCCTCACATAATCCAGTTAGCATAATGTTCTGATAACCTCACTAAAGCAGATCCAAGTCACATGTGACAACATTGAATAAAGTTTGGAATAGCACTTTAGATTCTACATGAATTTCTGTAAGCACTGTATGACTCTCTGTAACCATATGAACAATCTGTACGAAAGAAGGGAATTCAAACCCTCAATATTATATTTATTGCAACAGCTATCACTTGTGGGAGCTTGGAAGGCTACACACAAAAACAATTTCTCTATGCAAACATCTTATAAATTTAAACTAAAAGTTTTTGTCAAGCAAATCAGCCAACCCACCTTCATTTGTTCTTAGTGATTTAAATAGATAGGGCCAATGTGTAGCTGGCCTGTCCAGTATTACTACCTATGACATCAATTTTCCACGCAATATCTGATGAGTAAAATTACTCAAGATCATGATGTCTTTCATTTGCACACAGAAAGAAGTATATATTGGGACTATTACATTGCAAATACAGATAAGTTGCTTGGGTCAAATCAAAAGGTTTCAGGGATTGGTCCAGTAAAATTAGGTCTCACCAGTGCATGAGCATAGCATGGATGCCATGGGTCCTGGTGCAAGCAAGGAAAACGGCTCCTTTGACTGCTATTGTGGTAGTAAAATACAGCACTGTCAGGGTTGAATGGATCTTCAGAGCTCTGGGTCCCGGTGCAAGTGCACATCCTGCACCCCCTGCATCAATGGTTAGCAGACCATTTGATCACCAACAACAAAAGAATCTGGTATACAACTTCAAGCCACGACTTCTAATTGACAGAATGTATGGTGGCCCACTGTTTTCATGGGGATTACACCGAAGGATCACCCATATATCTTAGATGTGCTTTGGGCCATTTGAGAGTTTGTGATCCTACCCGTTGTGAAATTTGGCACAAGAAGGTCAACCACACACCACAGATGTGCCTTGGTACTGTTGATGCCTTTTGACTGTGTTTCTTACACATCGCACAACGTGGTGTCCCACTGACGGCAGATCTACAGTGTAGTCCCCTACTCTGGTTCTACCATTGCATTAACTATCATGATGCGCACTGTTAGAATTCATCCTAGACATAAGTTCAAACTCTCTGTCAAGACCTGTTTTTTAAGTCCACTAGCTTCTTAAGCCTAGCGCTCCCACGTTTTTAGAGTTATTTTTTCCTTACACGCTCCATTCAATTCCTTGACTGACAGACCCTCCTTTGCTTGCCCAAATGGGAAGTGTTGGCCAACTAGTGTTTGAGTTGAACAATTCATGTTTTATGTTACACTAACATTGCTTTGTACCACTGTGTCATTTCTGTGAAGTTTCGCCATATCTTTGTCAGATTTCTAGGTCTTTGGGTTGCTTGCATGCAGTTAATACAGGTTACATGAAAATGCCTTTCAGTTTCTCATCTTTGCTCATTATTTGCTGCAGCTCCTCAACAAAGTTGTTCTTTTTAGTCCCTTACATAGACTAGGTAACCATTAATTGGACTCATTTAGTAGTGTAGTAGTTATGCTTAGTTTTCATTGTAGCAGGTTTGTCTCCATGAATTCTTGGTTTGCAACTAAATTCCCCAGTCAAAGTTTCTGGTGAATAAGTAAATATGCAGGGGTACCTGATTGCCTGAATTCATCTTACAGATCGTTTTGTGTGGCTGGGATAGGAGTTTATTCTGTGCACATATAAGTTTCTGTCTGTGGGTGGGTTGAATACAGCTGTTTCGAAGTGATTATTTCTTCCCATGGGACATGTATGCGTGCCCAGCTGAATTTGAAACAGATTTTTTGGGAGACTCTTCTCCTCTAGTCCAAATCATTAAGATGTCATATTAGCACATGTATATTACTAGTTTAATGGAATGTTGTAGGAATTCCTGCTCCAAATCTGCATTTAAAAAAATTAAAATACAGAGGAGCTTTTTTCTATCCATGGTTCCTACCATATTTTGTAGCAAATGTCTTCCACTATAAGATAAATTATGGTGTGGCAGTAATTTAGTGGTATTTGTGACAACTCCAAGAAGCATTTCTATTGTATTGTATTGTAATTGCATTTATATAGCGCTTACTACCCCTGACGTGGCATCAAAGTGCTTTTTCAGCGAGTAGCATGCTACTCCAGAACCCATAAAGGATTGGTGGTAAATTAGTATAGTGAAAAACGAAAGTAATTTGCGTGGTGGCTATCCATTTTAGGAGTCGGTGACAGGTAGTTATTCCATCATCCTTGCGGAATGTTGCAGTATAAAGAGGCAGCATACGAAGTGGCTAAATGTCATTAGGTTATACCGTTCATGTTTCTCCAGTCTTCCTGAAGTGTGTCATATCCTGTACCAAGGAGGCAGGTTATTGTGGATGTAGAGTGCTTCCTCTCCGAATCCAAATGCCCCACCAGGTCGTTCAGCTGCAAATTTGGATTTTTCAAGGAGTATCTGAGTCATTAGTTCCTTTGTAGGCTGAGGAACGGGGTGCCCCTTCCAGTACCTGCCTTAATGCTTAGGGCAATAATGGATTACGTCCAATGGACATGTATTCATTAATAGGTCCTAGTGAATGGCAATCACTTTTACCATAAAGAACACACAGACAACACGAAATCAATTAATCTTCATTTATATTGATTCAATGGTTATATGTGTTAATAGGCAATTAAAATTACTTGACCGTAGGTTGCTACAAGTGTAAATAAAGTGAAGGAACAGTGATCAGATGACTTGAATGTGCAGAAGGTGATCAAATATGGCACATTGGAAACAATATATAGCAGCTATCTGAAATTGGACATTCAACTGGTAGGATCACATTACATGAATGTCCACTGAATTCCCTTTATAAGGTGGTCTGCAGAGAGACGAAAACTACTTATAATATATGATGTTTCTACCATAAAATAGTGAGTTGACGGGGTCATCTTCAGGACAATGTCAATTGAAAGGTAGCAGTCTTGTGGTAATTGTAAGCAGACTGGGCAAAACCTCTTGAAAAACACATAGATCACGAGTAAACCAGAATTACACTGTGTTAATACCTGGAGCAATTCTAATTTTAAGGCAATCTGAATGAGAAGGAAAAAAAACAGAAAGGTACTGGTTTCCGAGACAATACGTGCAAAAAAAAACAAGGATGAACTCGAGGCAGTACCAACCGTCACTGCCTGTGTGTTCTTTAACCCCTTCGATGCTGGTGACGGAACCATTCCGTCATCAGTCACGGTTGGGCTGTGCTCATGAAGGAATGGTTCCGTCACGACCACACCCATTTCCATAGGGGCCCAGCACAGGAGGGAAATATCTCTAGCAGCGATGCGGTTAAAGTTGAAAGTGTTTGCTATTTACTTGAATCAGTTGGTAAATAATTCAGTTATGCCCTAAGGATTAAGGCTGTACAGGAATGACCCCCAGAGAACCACTGTTTTCCTTTCTGCCTTCACAATATCAAGGTTTCTAGGGACATTGGGTTGTCCCTGTTGTTTTGTTTTGGCATTTAGACATTGGCCAAAATTCCAGAGGCAAGCATGGTGCCCCCTTCCACTTAGTGTGGACTCAGAATCCAAGATGGCAGCAGTGCAATGCCAGTCACCCATGCCTCGCCACCCTTGATGGATCCCCGATGGAGTCACATATCCTTTCAACACATGCTTTTTATGCTCTGAGGGACATCAAGGAAAAGAAAGAGATCTTCTTCCCACTTTTAGCCGTGGTGACAGATGCCTTGGCAGATGCAGAAAGTTTGAGTGATCATCTGAAATGTTGTGATGAGTTCTGATAGACACGTCAATCATATTTGTCTCGTTCCTGACCTATAGTTAGATGTAAATGCACGTCACTCTTAATGTTTTACCTACAGTATTGTCTCCTGTTCTGTATGTTTCATTTCCCATATTAATCTGGTTCTGTGTAACGTGCATCTGGAGTACTGTGCTCAATTCTGGAAGATGCTTTTGTTGCTCTGTGTCCAACTTTTTCTTGAAGGATGTGTCCAGTTCCAGAGGCCTGAGTGCTGAATTGTGTGTAGCACCTGTAACCAAGCTGAAACATGAAGTTCAGTACTTTTAGATGAATCTCTGGGGTGCTGTGGTCAGTAGAGCAGGCTTGATCTGGAGAGTTGTTATCAGTTCTGGAGGCCGCATTTAGCATAGTGTATGAAATTCTTGAGATCCCATCAGGAGTACAGTGTTCACATCTGAGATTTCATTTATATAACTTGGGTTAGTTTCTTGAGTGCTTCAATTAAATGTTTCAAACTGTGATCGCTAGCTATGGCATATTATATTTAATTTTACAGACCACCTCTAGCATATTATACCTGTTTCTGAACATCACAGCTGAAGAGTTCAGGACCAATGTTTATCGTTTATGTGAATGTTTATGTGATTAGGTAAGAAGGTGTATGAATGGGCAGGCTGTAAATGAAGGATGTCAGCGTGCTTGGAGGATAATTGGCAAGTGAGTGAGTTATTAAATGAAAGGCTGAGGGAATGGATGTATGAACTGTGAATTGGCTGGATAGATGAGTGGGTGGGTGTGCAAAGTGATATGTTGCTCTCTGAACTGTTGTGTGCAAGTTTTTGGGGCCAGTGAAGGGGGAGTTTGTGAGTGTGTATGTAAGTAAGTGCATGCGAGTTTTGCCAGATGTTCACATATCTGCTAGGCCGATACGCACCCATTGCTCAGTGGCTGGAGGTGAGCATGCGCGGTCTTCTTTGGTGGTGAGCACCTTTAATTACTACTGTAACTGACTACATAACAGCCGGGTCAAGTTAGGTGTACCAGAAGTATGACAATCAGTATTTTGTTCTTAAAATGTATGTGAGCGCAGTGTTTTAACTGATCAAAAGAAAGTCAGTACAAGTCAGCTGTAATGATTAATATTTCTTTGTTTTTTCTAGAAATCAGAATTTTATGCAAATGAAGATGAAGGGCGACCAGCAAATGACTGTCTACTGATATACGATAATGAAGGCGTTGGAAGCCCAGTTGGATCTATCGGCTGTTGCAGCTTTATTGATGAGGATTTAGATGACAGTTACTTAGATGGCTTAGGGCCCAAGTTTAAGACCCTGGCAGAAATTTGCACTGGGAGAACAATTGAACCAGAGCCTACCTTTACTACGATAACTCCCAACATAAACACAGATACAAATTTCAGAATGTCTGAATCTAGCGTTCATGTTCGTGCCGCTGAACCTCCCCCTCCTCCTATCATCGATTCAACACTCATTACTGAAAGCTCATATTCATCTAGAGCCGATATGCCCCAACCCAGACCAATTCCTGAGCCTGTAATGTCTGGCAATGTCCTAGTGACAGAGACATACACAACATCTGGTGCTGGCATGCAGCCTCCCACTTTAAATCGTAATCCTCCTAGGCTGCAGCCAAATGTTGTGATGGAGGAAACATACACAACCACTGGTGGCTCTGTGCAACCTTCTACACTAAATCGTAATCTTCGGATGCAACCAAATGTAGTTGTGACAGAAACACTTGTTGGTCCAAACTCTGGCAGGCATGGAATGTTAGACATTCCAGAAGGTTCAAATGTAGTTGTTACAGAAACACTTGTTGGTCCAAACTCTGGCAGGCATGGAATGTTAGACATCCCAGAAGGTTCTAATGTTGTTGTGACAGAAAGAGTGATTCGTCCAGCTTCGGGTTTTTATAACATGCCTGATCTGAGCGATGGCTCCAATGTTGTAATGAGGGAAAGAGTGACTGGGCCGAACATTTCAATGCCCTCAAACTCTTTCAGCTTTCCTGACATAGGAGATGCCCAAAATGTTGTGGTAACAGAAAGGCTGATACAGCCAGCCTCTGGGTTTCAGGGCAATTTCTCAAACATGCAGCCAGCCTCTGGGTTTCAGGGCAATTTCTCAAACATGCAGCCAGCCTCTGGGTTTCAGGGTAATTTCTCAAACATGCAGCCAACCGCTGGGTTTCAGGGCAATTTCTCCAACTACCCTGAACTCGCAAACGGACAGAACATGTACGTTACAGAGAAAACTACAGTCACTGGCCCTGGCAACACAGGGCAAATGTTTATTTCTGATAACAGGCTAAGTCCTTCTGCTGGAGGCATTTCCCAAAGTACAATGCAAAGTGCAGGATCTGGGGTTACAGGCCAATTGCTAACTCCAGAAGCTATTCTAAATCAAGCCATCGGAGCTCCCTCGCCGAACACAGTACGAAGGGTAACGAAATATAGTAAAGTCCACTATTCAAATCAGTAGAACATTTGGATACGTCTTCACAGCTACCTAAACCTATACTTAATTCACCTCAGAAAACAGAAAGGACTTGTCAATAGGAGTTAGTCAATAATTTCTAATGTTCCTAACTTTTATTTGAGTAAATTATAAGGATATTCCTTGGTCACATGACAGGAATAGTCATCAGGTTAGTTTATTTGTACTGATTATTTCATCCAGCAACTTTTGGAGGAAGTTAATATATTCAGCTCAGTGTATGTCTCGGCATAATAAAAAATAATAGTATACCAAACACAGAATGAGTTTAAAAAAATAACTTTTAACAATGAAAAATTATATGCTCCAGGATAAGTCCTGTTTTGGCCTACATTAGAAAGATATGCCCAGCTTACCACAACTGAATAATTGAAGACTCCACCATGTACCCCCATGCTCATTGACAAAGGCCATTAAAAAAAATTGATACATATTTTGCCACAATATATTATTTTTTTGTAGCTGCACCTTTTGCTTACGTTTCATGGTTAAAATGCTGGGATTAAATGCTATTGGTCTAACAGATTTTTACTTCAAAAGCAGAAAACTATAGTAAAACTATAGAGGGCAGCAAAAACAAACTCGATCCAGAGGATGGAATAGAGCCATATATTATGCCAAAAGAAATTGGTCATTTTGAGAATGATGTTTGTGGAAAAAGTGGCAAATGGATATTTGACTCCACTGACACTGTTGTGATTTAATGTTGTAAAGTATGTAAAGTAACGTAACGGTAGTAGATTAAAAATAAATGGGTGTAAATAAAGCAAAGACAGCCATAGATTATTATTTTTTAGATTAATTATAATGAGGTGGATTTCCTTTCCTGGCACTATAATGCTAATGGAAAAATTACTCTTTGTAGTAGTTAAGATAGGAAGAGACATATCGTCATCCAAGCACCGAATCTAAAGGAGCATAAACTATACAACGATTAGTCTGTAGCATCTAATCCTCCTTTACACAGGGAAGTGGATGAGGCTGTGTAGGCATAGATAAGGCTGGTGCTTTTGTTGTTGGGAAACCGCCATAGCAAAACACAAGTTCTTTTCCCTGCAGCACCAATAATCCTTGCACCATTCCATAGCTTAGTTATCATAGAATTTACAGGTTTAAAAATATAAGATATTTTGTAGTTTATTGTTCAATTTTGTCTGCCCCAAAAGATAAGTATATACAAATCTGAGCGAGCGGGCTTGACCCACTTTTACATGTAAAAATGTATGTACGTTGATAAACCTAAAAATAAAATGTATCAATTCTTTTTAAGATGCTTCTCATTTCTTAGTAAAACAAACCAAAATGTTATTTAGGTGACTCCATTCACCTTTTGTAATTATTTATTTCTATAACTATTTTTGTACATGTGGTGCTTAAAGCAGGTGCTATTTAGAGCACGAGTAGAAGAACTGAAGTATACAGTTTTAAATGTGTCACCTTTCCAGCAATGTGCCTCAATTGTTGTCTCATGACCCACCTTTACAGGGCTAGAGGGTAGTTTATGCATATTCACATGAGATTGAGTTTAATGGCTGCTTTGGTGACTGTAGAGTGAGATGATGTATTGAAACTGTATATTGCTCAGTGGACCAAATTGTGTAAACCTGAACAAATGTGTTTATCGTTCTCACCCTCAGGTCCCTAATATCCCCAAATTTGGAGAACTTTAACATGGTAAATCAACAAGTGTCATATAAGTAAACTAGACATTCACATTCAATAAATGATGTCTCCTCTACAATAATTTGGAAGGCCAAATCATGCTGAGGCTTTCCAACGCTGCACCAACTGATAACCAATGCAGTGACTCAAATCAGATATTTTTTTCCAACTGGCACATTATGACATTTTCAAGTGTTCCTTAATCACAGGCCCTGGTAGACATAGGAGGAGAATGGATCATCATTTGGCATTCTAAATGTATATTACATTCTGCCTCCATTGTCTGTTGATGATGACTTGTAAAGTAGGACAAAGACAATCACCATGAGATTTTCACAAAGTTTTTGTTTATATTCACACTTTTAAGATCATATGTTCTTGTTTTAAATTTCCATGTGATGAAATAAACTTAAGCACCAAAAGAACTTGTTAAAAATTTTGAGCGTGGGAGAAAAAATTCTCCATGCTATGGTTATACAGTATTTGCACTAAAGTTTGTTATTTTGCATTGCAGACAAGTAATTTGTAAATAGGAGAGCGGTGAACCAAACAGCAGCAAAACATGCTTTTTAGATAAAACCAATACTGTCCATACTTGCTTCGCACAAATGTTTCAACTTCTTTAACAGTGGGGACTTTTATGTCAGACAAAGGTTTCTATTTTTGGGGCTAAATGCAATGTTGCAGTATTTTGTTTCTTGCTTCTGTGCAACATGGCTTGCAACTTCAATAGGGTGTTCCTGTGGCTAATAAAGCAAATGAGTGACAGTGATGGGTCTCATGAAGGAAGACATCTTGAAAAAGTAGCATGAAGATCAATGCCTATGGCTAATCACATAGAACACCATAGTAAGATGTAGAAGCTACTCTGGTATTGTAGAAATTCACAACCCTAGCACATAACTCGATTCAACTTCCTATTTTCAATGTACCTCCCTTGTCTTTGATAAGGAGTGAATCTTATCAAGTGACAACAGATCTTATTTATTAATTATATTTTATACATAATGTTTCGCTTTACTCTGACATAGACATTGGGAGACAATATCTAAATACTTAGATGTGTACAGCTGCTATGGGGCCTTCCCAAAAAACAGTGTGCTTGTTCTTTTTGCAGAAGGTGTACTGGTGTGAGGAAAAACAGTATCTAAATCCTAGGACTATAGCACTGAGGCACAGTTGGTAACCCCCCCCCCCCGCATTAAGGAGCCAAAAGGAATTAAAGTGCACAAATCAAAAAAGTATTTACTAGACCTAAAGTGATGTATCGTAGGTATTTAAGAAATAGCCATCATGCATGTCTGTGTACATGTTGAAATGGAAATATGCAAGTGCGCCCTGCGTTGACTACTGCAAGAAATTGGCCAAAAGTGCAGGACAAACTACTAGCACAGAGAAATAAATATGCAGCCCGGTGGTGGCATATTCATGTTAGATTTTCAACAATGCCTGTTTTTTGGAGGGAATCATATATATGAAAGTGTACTTAAAAAATACATTTTGTGCAATTTGTTTTTATACTTCGCCTTGACTGTTTGATTATATTTTTGTAAATCCTGGAAACCACTAATAAAAAGTAACTTTAACATTTTTCATGTTTCTCCCTTATTTTGCTTAACAAAACTCATAAAAAATTCTGATAACCTTGAATAATTGCTATTCCCGGGAACATTGCTCTTATTTTTCACCACAAACATGTTATATCTATTTCTTACCTGAATGACGGTAATGGTTAATCAGCAAGTGAGCATCAGGCTATGCAAATTTGATGCTTCCTAAGTAGAACATTTTCACTTGGAATCAGTGATATATTGGGTTTGGCGTAAACAGATAAAGACAATATTTCAATGTATCCCACATCATAGGTACCTGTTTCTTCATTCTTGTATAAGGACAACATTTGACAATAATGCTGATTAAACAATAGACAAAGGTAGAGCTATGCAGACTTGTCAAGAGTTATTTTGGCATTATAATATTAAAACTCATATTTTATCCCTCCGCCCCTAACAGCAAACTGTGAAATGATTTTCAAGGGCCATTTTTTCTGTGTTGCCCTAGAAACAGCTCTTAGTAACTGCAATTCCGTGTCACTGCACAGATGTAACCCATTTTCCTAAAAATATGGTTACATACCTTTACTTATAATTACTTCATATGAAAAAACAACATGAGATAAAGCATTGTAGGGTCTGAGTTTCTTTCGTCTGAAAACTGGAATTTTTGTTTTGCTTACAACTTTTGCGTAATATGACGATTTAGCATGAAACTTTTCAAAAGGAAAAGGAAATTGGATTTGTAGTCCACCTCAGATGCAATTTAGAGCAGTCTAAAAAAATACAGAACTTTTTCGTGCTTAACTCCCGTTGGAATCTTTGCTTTCTGCACAGAAAAAAGCCAGCTTGTGGAATTCCTCCACATGTGCCAAGAAACTAGAAATTTTCTGAGAGGTGTGCCTTTGCTTGGTTTGGAATACATCCGCTCTAGATTTTAAGATATTACCAGTTGAATAAGGTGTCAGCTGGTCTTCGAAGGCATCACAGGTAGATTTTGAAAGTTGAACATTTTTTTTTTATTTGCCTATAGCTTTAGCTCTGTTTAATCATTTCAGAAGAAATTTCACAAACGTTTAGTATGTGTAGCAAAGTCTTGTTTTTTTTAAAATTTGTTAAGGGGAGCTGGTCAAAAATATTTAATTTGCTAACAACTGTGGCATAGTTTGTCAAATGTGAACTATGGCAGCCACTTACCATGTTAAGTCTTCTATGAGTACTTAAATATTACTGCAGATCTGTTCACAGAAAGCAAACTTAAAAGGGGGGGGAGGCGACATTTTCATGTGATAAATACTTTGGTGCTGTTTAAGGGATTTGCTTTAAATTTGGTAGAACCACAAGGAGGAAAGTTAGAGCGGGATCTAAAAGTCATTTTTTCGCTATTACCTTGACAGGCATCTGACAGACAGTTGGCATGTTTGGCTTACTCTTGATACTTTGAGTTTCATGTAGATCCATCAACTGGGGCATGGTTAAATCTGTCAGGAATGTACATGTTTAGTATGTATTCTCTTGGTATGTCAAGTTGAGCCAGTGCAATAATTCCACATCTCACACACATCTGACCTAGGTGTAAAGTTAAGGGGCGGGGGTCAAGAAGCTGAGAACTTGAGTTCCATTTGACAGATTTGCACAAAGTGAGATTCTAGGAGTAGGTTTAAATTGCAAACTGTATAAGAAGCTGACGACTTGCGGAATGGGATGTTGGCCGCATGCAGCAAACCGCTGTTGCACAAGACCAAAGATTACATGCAGCTTTGGTTTGGAGCGAGTTGGGTTTGCACACGACCTGGTCTGTGACCCCCTGTTCATAGCTGATGGCCTAGCAGAGTAGGGGTAAGCTCCATTTGACATCACACAGCCAGAATATATATCCACACAACTACTATTAAAACACTTTCAATTTTACAATTAAAACCCACAGTTAATATGAAGTTACGGTTAGCTTTGGTCACAACACTTCAAACAATTTGAAATGTACCTAAAACGCCAGAGTTAAAGTGCAGTTATAGTTATGGTATCAAACCGCAAAACACCTTAAATACCCCAGTGATTGTTAGTTCCACAAACCATAGATTGAAACACCAGCCATGCAAACCATAACTCACACTAAATCCAATGCTCCTGACCTCTCTATTAATGTAACAGATGACTTCATAAATGACATAAATGATCTCACTCGTGACATGAAATATTGCCTTCCCATTACCATTATGAATGCCACAACTATGGATAATGTGGGATGTCTTTGTTTATATATGTGCTGTAATTAAAAAATCTGATGTAAAGACTTATTACCTATGATTGTAAATATAGTGGTGTCATAAGCGCTTCATTTGGGTGTGAGTTATGGTTTGCTTGGAATGCAGCACTAACCCAATATCTGGCTATGACACACAGGCAAGGATTAGTGCGTATATATTGTTAGGTCAGGTTTGCATTGAAAAAAACTGTTTCTTGTTTTCCTAATAGCTTTGGCGCATTCAACAATTCTGCACAAAACATTCCAAAAAACATAAGTTCCTGAGATTTGGTTTTGTCATTGCAGATTTTGTGCAGATCCGTCAAGGGGGGAGGAAACAAGGATGGTATCAAAAAAGGGACTTTTCTACATTTTAACTCACAGAGGAAAATGTGCTAACTGCTAAAGAAATAAACAGGTAAACGGAATTGCACAAAACTTGGTATGAAAGCAGAGTTTACTATTTTACCCAAGAAAATGCCTTTGCTTGGTGTTCAGTATTCCGTTCATTGTTTTCTGAGAAATTATCATTACAAAATTGTGTTGGTAGGCTTTAAAGAGTTAAAAAGTTATTGCTATCTGGACTATTGGTTTGCAGATGGTCTTTTAACCTGGGCTCACAGACAATCCATGGGCCCAAATGTAAACAATAATTACATTTGATTGGCCGAGGGAGCTTTTTTCCCGTTATCCATATCAGGTAGAAGATCCGAATGAGGGACTGTGAACCTGATCCCTCTGATACAACTCTGAAAAAGTCTGTTGCTGCCATTATTACAGGATTCAGGCTTGTTCCTGGTTCCTGAAAAAAAGTGAGGGATCCAATAGGGGCAGGGGAAACATCTCCCGGCTTAAGCTGAGGTCAGGGTCCAAAGCCAACCCCCCCTATGTGTGTGAATAAAAAAGCTTAACTGAGACTTTTGTCTCAGTAAAGCTTAGGTTTTGGTCCCAAGTTTAACTGAGACCAAAACTGAGAAAAAAGTCTAAGTTCACTACTCATAAATGCCCTTTGTGAATACCGAAAATCGTAAAGTTAGACTTTTGTCACAGTTTACCTTTGTGAATCGGGTCCTCATATTATTAGTAGCTCAGGATGATTTTAACTGAAGATAAGTAGCTCTTGTTAGTGAAAAGGTTGGAGAGACCCTTGTGAATATCTATATAAACATAGAAAGCTATACACACACAGTCAGATTTAAACATTTCAAGCAAACGTGTTTGTGTATGCTTGTGTCCCTCCTGTAGGTGGCCCCAGTATATTTATCTCTGGCCCAATGTGGCACTCCCTTAAAACTCAAGGGCCCACATGCATCATTGTGTCATTTTGCATTTCTTAATTTGCGAAAAATAAGGAATCACAAATTAAGAAGTGCAAAATGCTATGCATCATTTTTTTCGGTATTTCTTTGTGATTCGGTAAAAATCGCAATTTGTACCGAATCCCAAAGAAATACCGAATTCTTAAGTTAATTTTCGCAATTCCCATTGATTCCTATGGGCCAAAAGGCCCATAGGAGTCAATGCAAATTGCGAGTGGCACTTAGAAAATTTCATGAGTGCAGGGGGGGGGTCCAAAGGACCCCCCCCATGCACCCCTGAAATGTATTTTTCGCATCATGTTTCACACACACATGTCCTAAGGACATGTGTGTGTGAAACATGAATGTTGAAAAAAAACATTTAAAGCATTTTAAACACTTTTTCCAAATTTACCGAGTGGTTCAACCACTCGGTAAATTTGGAACCCTAATTGCGAATTTCCACCTGTCAAAGTAATGATGCATTGCTTTTAAGAAGTCGCACATCTGCGACTTCTTAAAAGCACCCGCAATTTTAGAACTCGCAACAATGTTGCGAATTCTAAAATTGCTTCATGCATCCCAAAAAGCACTTTTGCATTCGCAAACGGCCGATTTTAAGGAATCGCACCGTTTGCGAATGAAAAAGTGCTTGATGCATGTGGGCCACTATCCGAAGAGGAGCTTGTGAAATCTACTGATACTCCTGAGAATGCCACAGGGCTTGACATCAGAATCCCTATCCATCTAAGCACAGATGACATTGTTAACCCAACTCAATTGTATTAAATATACGAAGTTTGCAACGCTAAAGAGTTGAGGTTCTGCTGGGTTGTGCACCCTTGATTGCTGATTGCACATGTAGCTCTGTGGCACACACTTAATTTGCTAACTCCCTTTTCAGATTTAAAGATTAACAAAAATTATGAAAAGATAAACTTTTGCTTCATGAATAATGTAATCAAAATCAAAGGGTTAAGCCCTCTGCAGATGTGTGTGTGACCTGCTGCTTACAAATAAAGATCCTGGAATGGGGAGTCAGCCTGTGATGCTTCCAGATTCAATTAATTTGGCATTGCTCTAAACTCGAATACAAAAATTTTATATAAATATTATGTTTAAAGCCCTTTTTGGTGATAGTACTCTGGAACAGGGGCGTAGCTAGCATTGGTGCACCAAGTGCAATGCACCGGGGTCCATTGAGCTCTGATAATTGATGTATTTTACTATCCCAACAATAGTAAAATGGACCATTTTCCACACTTGCCCAAGGACCAGTAGCATAATTGCTGCGGTACTGCTCTATAATAAACACATTTCTGTTCACAGAAAAGTCATAGGTTTGTGAAAGTGTGATATTTTTACTGCCCAGTCTTGTTGAAACCCACCAGTGCTGTCCTGGAATCAAACAGCTGATGTGGATGTCTGGAGACATTCTCACCTCTATAGGCTTAGCGTGCGACAGAGCTCTTGGAGTCTCTGCACTCCTTCAATTGATTTCAATGAAAACTACTCATGGCTGCAGTTTTTATTTCTTGAGGAATTCTCGATACCATGGTCAGAAACCATCTCAAGATACTTAGTCCCACTTAAATCCTTGTAATTACTGCAGCAGAGGCTTCTGGGTAGGGGCTGCTTTTCACAAGCAGTCACTGGAACTTCAGACATACTCCATGCCTGTATACACTTCCGCTGGTCATTTTAGGCATGAATAAAATTATTTGCAGTTTTATATACCACAGAAAGAAATAAAGAAAAAGAAAGTAAAAAGAAGGAAAACTTAAGAAAGAAAATGAACACGTTGAAAAGCGTTGTCTTCTTCAGGCAAGCCACATTCACATTTTAAGGCACACATAATTAAAACTAATGAAATCATAAATCGTTGTTTTGTATGATATATAATTACATAACAGGGAAATAAAAGAACTAGCTCTCAAGATGTTTCAATGTTATTATCTTGGATTATGATAATGACTATGGTTCAATAATCTGGAAATAGTCACACAACTTCTTTGTAAGTGTCTGACAGTGACAGGTGACTTTTTGTACAGAGATGGCCTGGTATGTTATTCAATTTCGGAGGCGAAAGCTTTTGGACATTTTCATGTTAGTTATTCTTGCGTGTTTATTGTTAAAAGATGGCGTTCTGTTATCAAGGCTCAGGCTTGTAAGCAGTGCTTAATTTGTAAAATAATTAGTGCCATTGCCCAAACCTGTGATCAGAAGCCCGCTGCTATGACATGCCACCATACCAAACAGCAAGGCTGCATAGTTTTCAATCCACCTAAGGCCTCTGTAATCCACTACCAGACACCCTCTTCCCCTTTATCTCATTCTTTCAGGAGCCTCCTTTCTCCCTTTGTGACGGGGTTTCCATCTTTCTCTTTCTACTTCTTCCATTTTGAATGTTTTTCTCACTCTTGATCCTCGTAATAGTCTAATCAGGAAAAATAAGCGATGAACCCAAAAATGAGTGCTGGTGGCCCCTACCAGCAACCACTGGCTCAAATTAAGCACTAAACGTAATCTTATGCCAGGGCACTGTTTTTTACATTCTTATGATTCTCTTCAATACAACAGCATAATATACATTGTGTTACCTTTAATCTGGTCAAGACAATGGGCTTTGTCAATGGGTAACACCGTTTTTACTTGTTGCTCTTTTTTAGGATTTTTTTTTGCAACCATGAACATCTTCATTATTCTGCATTGGATATTCATATATTAGATGCCCATTATTATTTTAAAAAATCAATCAAAAAAAGCAAGCTGAATTACATAAACCCTCAAATATCTACTTCCTATTTTGTATTAAAAGACAGTTATGGAGCCTTGCGTTACCACCAAATTTGATATCCCAAAAAATCCTCTTGATTATATCAAAGGGTAACAATAATTAGGAAATCTTGGGAAAATGAATTTTTAAACAGAGCAAAACATTATTACAATCCCTAGTATGTACGTGGAGAAGATGAGATCTGATGTTTTGATAATTTTAGTGTAGCACAGTTTAATATGTGGTAGCATACATTATTCTAGCAAATAAAAATGGAATAGTAATAAAAAATCTATTCAATTTAAAAGCTGGCATACGCTTTCACAAGTATGCGGTATCACCTAACATGAATTGTAGAGAAAACGGACAGGTAGGAGACACTTTCAAAAACAGGCTTACAAAAAAGGTTTACTATGAATGAGAAAATGTATGGTGTTTAATATCTTTGGGTAACATGCTGCCATTCATGTATTTTTTACATCTTTATTAGTCAGGTAGAACATCTTTCAAATCAAAATCTCCTTACCCAGGGAACAAATCCTAATAAAAAGAAACAGGTGGGGTACTAACGAAGTTAGGCAGTATGCAAATGACATCATGGCACCTGACATCACAGCGTGTAACAGAGCAGGTGGCATTACAGAAAGTGACATGACAAGGAGTGACATCACAACCCATGACCTCACAGGAAGTGACATCACAAGAAGTGACATCAAATCTTAACACCTCAGCCTATGTTTAGCAGCTTTATCATGAACACATTTGAATGCATTATGAGATTAAAAAGTGATATTTTGTAACTGGGTCGTGTCAATAAGGTGACACAACCCGACACAAAATCTGGGCATCAATTTATACACTTATTTTTTTTTAACTGCCACCAAGAAATTGGTGCAAGGAGAAATGTAGCAGTAAATCTGTTCTGCTTAATTGGTTGCAACGTTTGAATTCCTATGGGGTTACGGCACCTGCTGCAGAGATTTTTGTGTGCCCTGTACATCTCAGACAGTAATAATAATGGTAATTTAAACGCATTTGCTGGAGAGATTTGTGTGTTGTCTAATCCCAGTTTTGAATCAAAGTAAGTAGAAGGTTAATGTCTCTCCTGCAAAGCACATCAGGTAACATACAGATTACAGATTTTGACTTTATGTAGCTAGATATGTCTGTTACTGCTTTCAACACAAAGATCCTTTTGTTACTTGCAGTTCATAAATTGTAATCCTTCTAACATAGCACAGTGTGCTATGAAGCTATGAACTCCTACACCTTGTTACCCTCGCTGTATTATGTAACAAATCATGTACATTGACTTACACACATAATGCTTATTATCAATGTATAATGTTTACATGTAATGTACAGAGTTCTGACACACTGTATTGGGATGAGTAGCGCTATAAAAGAAATAAAACAAAATGGTAATATTTAAATTGTTATTTGCGTAAATACTGGGACAAACCAACACATTTTACATTCTTACAGTGAAAGCATATCTCTTATATACAGAGACTGAACAATATCAAAAGCATACCTCTCTTAAGTACCTGTGAAGTGATAAACTGTGTGTCTTTTTTTACCCTCAATTGCATTTAGGTGTGAGGCTCCAGATAGCTCCCATCTAGGATACTCGAACAAAAAGAGGCCTGATGGCCCCTTAACTTTCTTTTGGGCCAGCTGGAATTTACCAAAAAGAACGCTTCCTCCCAGGGACGGACTGGCTACCGGGCATTTTTGTATGCTGCCGTGCTGGGGCTCATTTTGTTGATGGGGACCTGTGTGTGCTGAACGAAATTCGTTTTTACTTTGTTTATTTTGAAGCACACGCAGGTCTCCATCAACGAAATTAGCCCCCACCGTAGTGACATCAACCCCCAGCTCGGCAGCATGCCAAAACGCCTGGTAGCTAGTCAAGCCCTGCTTCCTCCCCGCCTGCACATTGCTGCTCGGAATGAAAGCAGACAACATTCGGGTGCTGCTGAAAGTGTCCCAGTGTGCAACCCACACCATGACGAATTCAGGATAATTTAGAGGGGCCCCACTTCTTTGCAGAGTGGACAGTGTCTAAGCTGTGAAAATAGTGGGTGAACACCATCTACCCCTTTGTACCCCCGACCTGTGCCCTGCCTTTACCCAACCTGTAAGGTGAAATACATGCATTGACAATAAACAATTTATAAATAGAGTAAATGAATAACAATGATAAAGCTAAAGAAAAGTATATATTAGATAAAAAATAAGTCAAAGTGTGTGTAGCGTAATGACTTTGAATGGCACCCAAAATTTTGGTATAAGCTTTTCATTAGGTGACATTACACAGAAGTGAGTTCTTGTGTCTGGCACAAAGCAATGATAAACTTAATTTACTTTGCCACAGGTATTTGAAGCAGAAGAGTATTCAAGTTTGACCTGAGGTGATTTCTGAGGAGCAAGTGGAGTTTATATGAGGCTTATTTGGTTATCCTGACAGGTTTCCTTCCTTTAAATAACGCTGATATTTCTAATCATTTACATCCCGTATTGTCAAAAAAAGGGCTCTCACTTTTTCCAAAGTTAGTATTTATTTTCCCCCATTAAAACACGTCTTGGTTACAAGATAAAACTTAAATTTTCTTTAAAATCTCTTTTATTAATTTCACAAACAATGCTATATAACGTCTACAATGACTACAAATATATTAGTTTGTAACACAGCAGAAATGCTTATCCATCAATGATTCAAGAACTGCTATGCTCTAAAATTTTCATTTCAAAGGGCAACACACTCCTTTGTCTTTCAGTGGAGAAGATGCTGTATGAGTTGAAAGGATGCCTCATTATACTGTAGAGCACCCCAAAGGATTATAATACTAAACAGTTATTTTGAGAACTATTCCAAGCTTAACCACTGGCAACAGAACACTACAACCAGCGCTTAGATCGATAATCAATTATTGAAGATGAAGCTGCTTAATTTTCATAATAGCACTTGAAAGCAGAGGTCTATAATCACTGAAATGAGATTTCAGCTTGGGTCTATTCATGAAATGAAATAAAGTAGTTAGCTGTTCTGCACCTTCTCAGTCCTCAGCACAACCATGCTGACCCTCTAAAACCTTGAGGTGCACCAAATATAGACAATTATAGTTGAGTTCAAACCACAGTCGTAGGGCTCTTCCGGCAACTGCTAGCACCATAAAATCAGAGATCCTCCACCTCATGCCACCTCATTCATTTCTCCCTCCTTCTCTCCAAAATGATTACCAATAGTCAATCGAAAAGACACAGACAATGGCTCAGAGACTCTAATGATATTACTATACCACTTGAATAGAAGTTGAGAAAAGTTGATCTGCGAGCCACTACTACAAAGTGATGTCTGAGGTCGTCAATGAACTAACCAGTGCCTCCTGAATTGAACACACAAAATGTAGTGGTTTTAGAAAGATCTCAATGTACAAAAAAGATTATTGAGAATATTTAAGCATGTTGTAAACAAGATCTCTTCCAGGTACGTCTTTAAACCTATTGTAGTGTCATAAAAATACATATGTTGGTCAAAGAATCATTTTCAGAAGGGAAATCAACTCAGTTGAACGCCACACTAGAACATCATTTTAAATTGTCAATCAAAACACAGACGCACCAAGTCCACCTGCTCTGAACAAAATTAATTAAAAATGTGAAACATTCTGACAATACTTTGAGAAGGGCTTGACCAAACTCATTAGTTTCTCTGTAATACTAATGGAAGACCTGGACTGCCTGCAAATAGGGAGAGTTGCACCTCTATTCAAAAGACATGAACATCCCTTAAAAATGTCAGTCAAGTTTCTATACTTCTGTTCCTAGGCAAAGGGACGTGAAGATAGAAGGCATGCAAAAGCACAATTAAAACAAACCATTAGTGAAAGTAAGCTTGTGAATGATGTCCAATTAGGATGTAGAACTAGGATGCAACCCTCTGAATGTAAAAGACAACTCCTGTCTTCTAATTCTCTTTGACCTGTCAGTAGTATTTCATATTAGTCTCTCACAAAACACTGGAAGAATAAACGTGTGACATTCTTCAGCCAAAGGTTCTCAATATCAGATCAGACTCCTTCAGAGGACTCTACATGTTTCATCATTTATTTTCATTTCAAAACAGTGGTTCAGTCCTCCCTGCTTTCGCAAAATGTCTATGGAAACATACAATGTGAAGGTACAAATTAGCATAAATATTCATAAATAAAATAAAATACATATGTATATACATACTTAGAGGGCCCTTCGGACACCTGTCTTCACCCACTGATCCTTCAAACACAATTTGCTTCAGTGGACCTCAGCATACTGCATGCACCAGTGGGCAGCTTACTTCAGCAATTTAACCAGATCATATGTGCCCAATTGACAAAAAAGAAATGCACTTTAGTTTCAGGGTTGGTGTTCCAGTTCTTTTCTTTACCAATGTTCTTTACTCTCAATTCCATATCCTTTTATTCTTATGGTTGTTAAGTATGGCTCTGGAATAGAGCCACTGGTGTGAATTACTGGATTCTGAATCCAGAAATTCACTGCTTTGACGTAGCAACAGTACATAACAGAGCTTGCTAATCATAGCTGCTATGCCATAGTGGAATTCCTTGCTGCTCTGGCTGGACTTTCTGAGAACCTGTCAGAGCAGCTCTGCAGAGCAAGAAGCATGGTTTCTCGATGGGCGTGAGCGGAAAGCCCACAGTGGTGGGGGTGAGTGGCAGGTGGCCTCCTATTGTATGACTATCTACTACTCCCCTGCCCCTGCATAGCAGTTGAAAGTAGAGGCAGATGATTTTTGGGGCTATACATAACTTAAAATTACCAATGTGAACTATGGGAATTTGTTTAACTCAGGGTTCTGAGTGTCATCATAGACAACTCGAGCTGGCTCTCGTTGTCTATTTAATGACACTCAGAACCTCTATAAGAAAAACCTTCTCATAATTCACTGTTGTTCATCTATCATTTTATATGTTTTTTTATGAGCAAGGTGGTAGAGCAAAGATGACATTCCTCACATTGCATTGGTTATGTGTTGTGTGCCCCACTGCATTTAATGTACGGGTGTCCAGTGCTTTCCTGCAATATCTTAAGCTGTGTGGGTTTCATTCGTACCTAATTTTTCTCATCATTCTTTGTCCTCAAACTGTGTCAGAAACAATCTACTAACTTTTTTCTGAAGGCATCAGACACCGAGTTCTTATAGATGTGTAGCGCCCGAGTTTTACATCTTCATATTCCCTTCTATATTAAAAATCCCCTGTTAATGTGGGTCTCAACCAAGACAACAGCAAGCAGGAGGGTGCTTTTAAGTTTGGAAATTCTTTATTTTGTTTTCTATAGTCTTCATAGATGTGTTTTATTTTGTCAAAGTCTTTTCATAAAGTAATAAATGAAATATGTCCCACAAAGTATCCTCTCTGTTTTCTTCTTCTAGCAAGGTCTAAGGGCTATCCGGTTGTTTCTTCACACATGTCACCTCCAGGAGCAGGGCCTTGAAAAAACAACCAGGTAAGTATTGGTTTTAAAATTTTAAAAAAAATAACAGTTTCTGAATTGATTTTACTTTTCTTCATTTTTCGCTTTTCTAATAGTTGAGCAATCTTTTCTGTTTTCTTTTCTGCATGCTATTTCTTTAATTTACTACCTTGCCTTGTTTGTGTGGCTAATTGTTTTTAATTCAATGTCTGTGTTGCACTTTTCCTTTCTTATCTTAAGAAAATTAAATAATTTACCAACAAAAGACAAACATTTGTGTAGTTCAAGTAGAGTGGCAGCCTTTTACATTACTTTAGTGACTACCTCAACCATCTCACTCTCAGCTCACAAAATATCCACCCAGTTATGCTTACACACTTGCCTGGGCCACAGCTGCCCTCAGACAGTGGCGGGCTGTTGGCAGGTTCCTACACTGCTCCTTCCAGCTTTTTACCTCCTCCTCCTTACAGGCTCCGTGGCCCAACGTTTCCCAAACTTGTGTTCCATGGGTTTCTCTCCATGTCCTCATTCTCCTGCTCCAGTCAAGCATTCATGATCCTTTCCAGGTGTCTCTCTTCTGTTCTGACCCCAGCATCTGTGTTGGTATTGGTGTCCTCTTCGTTCCCTATCAGTACTCCTTTAGAGATTTCTCTCATTTTATGTGCGTCTGTCCTCCTACTGTTTTTCTGCCTTGTCTTTCTTCTAGCCAGTTTTTTAGGTCTCGTCTGACCCAGAGCATGCGCTGGTCTGGTGAGACTTTTAGTAAGGGCTTCCAAAAATGCTACCATGGCCGGCCTACAGCTTGCATGCATGTGCGCGGGCGCACGCTTTCGAGCAGAGGTGCCATATGGCTTTCCTCTCGCTCTCAAGCGCACGCGCCTCGCTTTGCCTCTCTGTCTTGCTCGCCCCTCCCCCTCCACGAGTGCGCCTTGCGAAATCGCAGCCTCGTGTCTTTTGCGAAATTGCGGCCAATGCTTGTTCTTTTTGAAAAGCATGTCGGCCTGAAGGTCTCAATGCACTATGCAGCCTGCAGCTTATGTTCATTGCTCCCAGTTTTAAAGGTGCAGCATTACGGCGGCCCTTGTGTTTCCATTCGCTCAGTTGCCTCTTTTTCTGTGGCTTCTTTCCGCCTTCCTTTCAGACTTGCTACGGTGGGTGATTTTCTAGTGTGCATTCAGATGTAACGTTCTTAGCAAAGCTAAGAAATAGAAGGAGGCGCAGGCAGGCTTTGAAGGGAAGGCGCGATAAAAGAGCAGCAGGCTGTCCCCATCTGGTCTCTTCGAACATCCCCTATCAGAGGGATTTCCAGGCTTATGGGGATTAGACTCGGGGCCCATCTGTCGGATCATTATGCACGAGGGATCTCCTGCTGTTTACTTCTCATGCTTCAACTATGTGCCATCATCCAAAGATCTTTTTAATAAAACACATTGTAATAAAATACAAACATTTGGTAAAATTACAAGAGCAGCGTGCCTGAATGCAGTGTAATTATTTCTACAGGATAAATCAGCTGAGACCAAAGCATTTATAAATTGCCTTTCTGCAAAAGCAATACTGTGTTGGGAAGGGTTAAGAAGTGAAGGTTTAAAAAAACGAAACTATAAAACAAAGCAGGTATAAGAGCGCATACGTGTTTGTGAAGAGCACTTTTAAAGCTAGCAAGGCTATTTAGTGCTATCAGACATTTCAATATTTCAACATTTCTAAACTGCTATAAGAAGCTATACTAGAAAAAGATAACAGTTTAAAGTTACCTTTTAATTGCAATATTGTAATAACAATTAAAAAAACTTCAATAAAAATGCATCTGGCATCAGATGAAAAGACGCCTTAGGAAGTTGGTGTAAAGTAATAGCCGTCACCATTTCTGACTGTATCTTCGGCATATAAACTATTATAATTAAGACTTTTACATCTCTCCATCCTTGTACCTTAGGAATTTTTTTTACTTGCCTTAAATACATAAGCAACAAGCATTGGCATAGCCAATAGGTCTCGCCTTTGGGACCTTATAAGTGTTTAACCATGCAACAGTTAATGTTGTTGCTCCAAGGATATTGTGCTGCATAACTAAATACTTATAAGGTCCCAAAAGCGGGACCTATTGGCTATGCCAATGCTTGTTTTTACTTGAACCCTGCTCTAGTCTCCCTTCGCTATCTACAGGGTATATTAGGAGCTTTTGGGATGGCTTTCTTCTTTAAGGTGAGCCTATTCTGCCACACCCTCCTCCCACTAGATTCATAAAAATGTGCCTGAAAATGTCTCTTGACCTAAAACTTTCAATTGTTCCCTCTTCTTTCTTTCTATTGAATTACACTCTCCTCGCCCTCCATCCTCTGCATGCCTCCTCTCTCTTAACATAGCTTAATAAAGTTTGCATGATTGGCAATCCTATTCTCTATAATTGTATTTATTTTCGCACATTTCCCAAACCTTATTTCATGGATGACAACTTCTCCTTCCTTAAAGCATATCTCTGCAACCTAACAATACTTAATTTACACCTAACCGTTTGCAGCAACTCACACAGTCCCACTAATGATTACATTTAATGCCTAATAATTGAATATGGAATTGTTTCCTTGAGTCAGATCCCTATAACCAACCATAACCGATAACCACTAGATTAACTACTAACATTGGGGACTGGAGTAGCATGTTATTCACCATAAAGCGCTTCAACGTCGTGTCAGAGGTATCACTGTATAAATGCAATTATACTACAATACAGTACCATCTGCTTAACCATCAGTATCATATTTACCAAGCCTCTTAGCATCCCCACTACATCTGATTACACGCCAAATGCAGCTCTTTTGTGAATCTCGTATGCCTGAAGTGGTAAAACAATGCCTTATCTGCATTAATTTCTTTAATTCATAGCTACACAATCTGAATATCCCTTAGAGGGTGCTGTACGGTCAATAATGATATCTATCAACTAGTACATTTCTAAAGTGTCCCTTTCAGCCCTGTACAATGAACTTGCCCCTTTCTAGTTCTGCATTCCTCTAGAGTCGACACTTAAAACGGAGCCTTCCTTTTACCCCATTTACTTTTGTGCTGTATCCATCCGTTCTTATTCAGTAACAGAATTGAATAACACAGATCGTGTTCCTTTTCCCAGCTATTGTCATGGATGAATGATAAAATGTTCCTACTTGTCAGCCTCTGCTCTCGGAAAAATCAATTAGGTTTCACCAATAATTTGGGTCATGTTACTGTGCTAAGTATTATAAAACAAAGTTCTGACTTTCCACCCTTAACTGCACGAAACCTTGCTCAGAGGAGTAGTTGTTTTTAGCTATAAATTTGCATAATATACTTCAACGTATTTCTAGCTCGATCATAGTAAACACGTAATTTAGCATTTCTTTCCACCACGTACATTTATTCAGTCCATCCCACTCCCAGAGATCTGCAACTATCACAGGCAATCCATGCTGCCTTTCATTATGCCATTTAGACCGTGAATCAATCTTATAAAAACTTAATTCTGGGAGAGATAAATGTGAATTTCCCATTAAAAAGGCAGAGCTTGATAACGCACTTACTCAATTGCAGTACTTTCATTGTATAGTAGTTGCACTTATAAAGTGCTGCCATCCCTGATGACACACTGATGTCATTTGCAGATTTGTACCATGCTAATCCATTGGATGTGCATGGTTGGAAGGGTGTAAGTTTATAGGATAGTCTATGTGGGATGTATTTCAGTGGAATGGATGATGGCCAGAGTTCTGTTCTTCTCAGGATATATGTCAATATGCCTTAGCATGTGGCGGAGCAAAGAAAAGAAAGAGATAGAAGGTTTACACTTATACCTTCATTCTTTCCTCAATTGATTGCTAAACCTAGGAAGCAAAAAATGTATCCTTTGGTGTATCATGTGGGCATCAGATTTGCAATTTTTAACATGCCATCACCTTCTTATAGTATGTATTTAGCTTCTCTTAATGGAGTCCATATTCCATTGATTGATGTGTTATTATGCAAAGCCCATGACAGTTGTTTAAAGCCTGAATGTGCCTTGTGCAAGTATAATTTCTCTTAACACGTTCCATTCCCTCTTATGAAGTGTTCAAAACAGAGTTTAAACTCTCTATTTGCAAAGACACCACAATTTCGCTTGACTAATATATCTATCATTGTCCAAACCACTAACGCAACTGAAGGACTATATCTACTGTCTTTGGGAATCTTACTCTGGTTAATACTGATTGGTATACTGACTAGATACTAAGGTTATTTAGAGTTTGGCAGCTATTGGGCATGTGCCAAAAACTGGTGCTGTTGCCAGTATTTTAAATTTTTACTAATGCCTTCATGGATTTACACTATTTTGTGCGATTTTTCATTCAACCATGTACAATTTTGAATGTTACTTCCTCAATGAATAACATGTACATACCTTCTGAAATTCACTCTACTACCCAGCTGGATCTAGTGTACGATATATTGATTTTCAAATACGTAAATGAATAAAACCTACATCTCTCTTGTTGAGCAGGGCTTCCAACTACTCTGTTGATGGTCACCACTCAGGGATTCAACATGCTGTTAATTAGGCCCTATAGGATGCTGTGGGTTGAACAGATGGGTGGGAAAAGATAGCACTTCAGGCAGAAGTGAGTTTCAGATGAAAGCAGCATATTGTTCATATTGGGCATATCACTTATCACTGTCTTTTAAAACAATGTATAATAATGATTTCTGGGCAAAAATATACTTAGCAAATCTATTTCTTGCTGTATGAAAGGTAATCAGGTCTTTGTACTGTGTGCAGAAAAGCTTCATTTCTATTAGCCTCCAAGATGGCTCTAGATGTTGTCCTTACTAGATTACTGGTGGTGGAGTCGAATGTCACTTTTACATCTATTGGATGAAACTCGTAGGTCTATTAATGTGCATGGTAGTACCTTATATTTTCCCCTTTCTAATACCTTTAGCTTAGATTTAAATTTAAGGTAGTCAATTTACAGAGTCATAAATTGAAAGGACACCTACGCATAATATTCCAAATTTGTTCAAGGTTGTTCGGAATGTTTACTGCAATGGCACTTTAAGTCTGAGTTGCCCACCACTGCAGATTATGGATCTAGCTAAGACAGAATTTTCACTAAAAGCATCACAACATCCCTGTAGTTTTATAAAGTACTCTAAGAAGTTCTTGTAAGTCCAGGGTTCCCTCTATTTTAGCCAGAAATAAAATTGATTTGTAGCTGAGTGTGTGGATTAAAGAGAGTTGTGGAGAAGCAATGCGCATTACACAGACAGGAATTTGGGAAATCAAGTTTGCAATTGGATTTTTCACTTAAACATTTCTACCTTGTAAATTCATTGCCATTTTATAACTTGTGCATTTCATAGTTACAAGTTTTTCATCAAACCATTGGTTTTCTACTCTCAGCTTCAATGTTATTTACATAATAATTTCACATTGTTTATCAAAGCCTCTGTTGCACCGTCTTCCAATATGTAATCTCCAACAGTGCTGCTTGATGGTGATCGTCTGAAGATCCTTTTGTATTATGCCATAGACAATTATACTACAGGGCACCCCTAGAGATGTACAATCCATCGTCAAAATGTCAACATGAAGAATTCAAACACACTCAACCACATAACATTGTCTACTGATCCTTCAACCAGCATTCATAGTTGCATAATAAATTCATAATACCAAACATAGCTCACTGTTCCTCTGTTGTATTACTCAAAAAATCACAACAAATGCCCAAGGACTGTGTCCAAATAGCTGCAACCATTGAAAGATGGGCATTTCTACGGATGTATATGGAGAAACACTTTACAACTACACCACTGCTACCCTCTGGTGTTCCATCAGGATCATAATAATAGAAATACACATTAATTGATGAAAATTCTTAGCCATCCCTGCCTCAAATTCCATTTCTTCCATGTTTCACTCAGGAGTGCGTTTAAGGACTTCTAGCTTGCTATTGCTCATTTGGCTTAGAGCTTCCCAGTGGGGTGCTGTCTGGAATGGTTGGGCCTATGCACCTCTTTTTCACAAATGTTTTCCTAAATGAATAGGGATAGAATAAACTAGGACAGTGCCCCACAGCTCAAGCTGTACCTAAGGCATTCTTCTGTTTCTTTTTTGGAAGCCAATGTCAGATGTTTGGAGCTTTCATGTTGCGGCTGCTTATTTAACTCTGGTCAGAGGCATCACCTCTTCCTACCCTAATCTCTTACAGCACTCTACCATTCTCACCAAATGTCTATTAGCAGTAAGTACCCTCAGATACAGTAGTGACTAATTCCAGGTGGGAAATGGTGGGCAGCTTGGAATATGTATCGGAGGCAAGCACTGTTATACTGCTGTCCCTGTTCTGCCTGGTTGCCTTGCAGGACTATCTAGTGTAACTCTTCTCCAATGGTTGCCAGAGCCACATATGCAGCAATGACAACCAGGAGAGTCAGGTGTTATGATATGCACATAAACATAGACATGGTCTCTTTCCACTGAGCTTCTCAAACTTGTTTCTCTCTTTTTTCAAACTCCCCTTAGTTTCCATAAAATACAGTGTGATCATCACAGTAACTAACAGAGTAGCACACCAGCCTAGCTGCCATTATGCACATACCCTTGCATATCTGGTTCAGCAAGTTGGTTAGGTTTTCACAGTTTAGTATAAATGTATCTCTCTTGGGATTATCTGATGGAGTCCATTCACTTTACTATTACAGCTCTCCTGGTGAAACAAGATCCCACTTCTGACCTCCTACAACAAACATGTGGACACTATTGCGAAAAGGTATTTATTTTTATCGAAAGCCTGTTTAGCCAGCACTAACAATGTGAACGTAATATAGTTGTTAAAATATGTTTCATGTATCTTTATTGCAGTGACGTAAATAATTAATTTACTCTCTTAATTTCTATGCAGGTAAGTACTTAATCAATAATAACTCAATCGGAATGAAAAAAAGACAGAGTCCGTGGTGTTAGAGTTTCTAAGGGTTTTATTCCTCATAAAGGAATCAGGATATCATGTTCTGACCACCACAGGGGTGTCAGAAGGGATAGAGCGCTCTCGTTTATTGACAGTACATAGCTTATATACGTGATTTATACCATAAGAATCAATGTAAGAGGCGTAACAGCTGAGAGAAGACAAGATAACATTATACACGTGATACTAGTACATCATCAAGAGGCGTAAACTAGGCGTGAACCAGAGGTGTGTGCTAGAAACGTCACGGATAAGTGACGCAAGTGGGTGGCACCAAGGGGTGGTGCTAACAGAATGTTGCAATGTCAGCAGAAATCGGAAGCTTGGATGCGCGCGCAGCTGCATGACGTGTGATTGACGGGGTGCAGGGGACTTGACATTTACACTGACGGAAAGAGACAGAAGTCTGGCATGTCAGATCAACTTGTACTTCTATCATATCTGATATCTGATGTTTAGGAACTATACTATCTGGGCGGAAAGGTTTCTAGGGCAGAAGCTGTTCTATGCTAACTGTGGATGCGTGTATAAGCGCCTGAGTGTCTACATGTGAAGCGTGGGGCACGGGGCCTTCCATGGAAGCATGGCAACAGAGGCTATGAATTACTTGCATTGAGACAGGTCGGCCTTTTGGCTCTGCAGCTGGAGAGGATGTTTACAGGATCTAGTAGGCAGGAATGTATTCTCGGGGAGCGGAACAGATAACTCGAAGGTTATAGTCAGTCTTGGCAGAAAGCAGGCTGAGCTGAGCGCGAGGGGCCGCGCTGAAAGTAGGACAGAGTTCACGGGTACAGAGGTAGCCTGGGCAGAGTCAGGAGCCACAAAAGAGGTTCAGATGGCAGGAATTCAGGGCCTACTCTTGCTAGAGCAGGAAAAAGATGTAAAGTGTACTACAAAAAGACGGTGGCATAGCATACTTAGGAACGGACTACATAATCCATTCATGGTGGATCTGAAAGAGGACAAGTTAACGGTGGACGCAAATGTATTTGCGTCTTCATAGCTGGCACAGGAGGGAAGTTACATGCACTTTAAGCTGGTACATGGAGTCGGTGGGGTACGCGCTAGGGAACACAACATGGCCAAAATTTAATTTTCCTCATTCCCTCCTTGTTCCCTACGGACCCTTCATGAAATATCGATCCTCATGAATCGATCAGTCTGTTCTTGTAACATCATTTGTTCTTCTTTCTTTCGGTTACGTTTTGAGTGAAAACTGGAATGTTCAATACAAGAAGTGGCACACAGTCCACAAATCGCTGGCCCACACTGTAGGCACAGGCAGCAACTGAATACTAGGACTAGGCCAATGCCTAGGAAGGATAGGATCTTCCATCCCCAAGCTGTTAACGTTGTCCAGAACCAACCGGACCAAGTCCAGGTGCCTGGATTCTGATGTATCTGATTTGCAATATTATGAAGACGGGTGATAGCTTGATATACAGATGGTGCGTTTTGAGGTATGAAAACACAGCAACTTGACCCGATGACCTTACAGGCTCCACCTCTATCTGCCAAGATGACGTCAATTACAAGACGGTTCTGAAGGACAACAACCCGCATAGCGGACTGTTCTTCTGTTAAGTTACCTAAGGCGGAGGCAGTTTCATTTACTACTGCTTCAAGTGTTCTAGTTAATCTGCGTATTAATTTACTATTCTGGACAGGTCCTAAAAAGAAAAAGAATCCTTTATTAAAATCAGTGTACTGTTCCCATGCCGTTTCTGTGTAGTCGACAAGTGGGACATCTCTTCTGGGTCTATTCTTTACTAGATTGCTATTTCTATGGTAATCAGGAGGAGCTAGAAAAACAGGTGGCAGGAGGAATGCAATGTAACAGGTACCATCCCAATCTGGAGGTAGACGTATGTATGCGGTATGACCACAAACAAAGTAAGAATGACTGATAGCTTTGAAAGATGATTTTCCATCATCACTGAATTCGACCACAGTAGTGCATTTACTATGACCTAAGTGTACTGAACCTTTCTTCTTGATACATAATTCACCAGTGACTGGCAGTACTGACATAATAGGTAGAACTGGTGTGGCTTCGGATTCGACAGTAAGAATCATAAGGCTAATTGTATAATTACCTAATCCATACACTTCATTTTCTAGATCAGTTCCTATTCTAGTGGGAAGTCCCTCCTTATCTGGGTAACAGACGTCTAGTAGGACCAAGTTCAGGTTTCCCCAAACCCAACCCCCATCGAAAACAGCAATGTCAGGATCTAAAGAATTAATTATTTTAAACCATGCTCCGCAGGAGCCATTGTGAGTGAACGGGTACGGAAAGAGAGGCAGAGCTCCCTTGTAATTCTGATAGGGAGGGAGTCGGCCACAGATCCAGCAGTTTGTAGCATTGTTAGTTTGATGAGAATGATGTAACATACTAATGAATGTATTGTTGCGCAGCGCAAGTCTGTAGGAAAGCTCATGAGGAGGTAACTCACTAAAAGTGTGTTCAGCAGAAACATTGTAAGCAGATTGTTCACGCTTGAAAATAGGATAATAGATAGGCAATAGGATACTAGTAACAATAATTAAAACACTGAGAATAAACATGATTATTAGTGTCACTATGCAGTGACTACGAAGTGATTTGCAATATGTACGTTTCTTTGCTTCTCTCTCTCTATCTCGATCTAGGGGATACATGTCAGAAACTATTTAACCGATTCACCTAGGGGAGGACTTAAACAATTAAACTGTCTGACTTGCTAGATCGTAATTTCATGCGATATTGTTCTTGAGGAGTCTTTTCTCGTTGCGATTCGGTAAAGTCTTTGGTAACACAGTCTTTGGTGGGGGTGGACGAGTCTAGGTCAGGTTTCAGTCCAGGAAATTTTTTTATATGACTCGTGTGTACCCACCCCTTTCTTCCCTCGATTTTCACCGCCGTCCTTGTTGTTAGAAGAACGGTCTTCGGAGACTTCCAGCGGGGCTCCAACGGACTTTTTCTGTCGAAGTTGCGGACGAGGACAGTATCACCGGGACGGACGTCATGTGGCTTTACATCAGTGTTGTCAGGGAAGGCTGCGGCAACCTGTGAACGACATGATTGGAGTGCAGACATCAAGGAGGCAAGGTAATCTGTCAACATATTAGAATCAACATCAGTAATCCTTTTTGGAATGGGCGTCCCCCACATATTCGGTGGTCTTCCAAAGACCACCTCATACGGAGATAGCCCTGATCTCGAATGGGCGACCATTCTCATATAGAATAGTGCCACTGGCAGGGCGACTATCCAGTCGACCCCTTTTTCCTGACATATTTTAGCAAGGCGGATCTTTAGTGTCTGGTTATGCCTCTCAACAAGGCCTGCGGCTTCTGGGTGTCGGACACAATGGAACTTCCACTGGTATCCCAGTAATAAGGAAACTTCTTTCATTAAGGCAGACGAGAATGGCTGACCGTTATCTGAGTACACGACACGAGGCAGGCCGTATCGTGGGAAGAATTCACGAACCAACTGTTTGGCAGTGGTCGGAGCAGTGTAATCTGAGACTGGGTATGCTTCGGTCCAGCGGGACAGAGCACAGACAACTACGAGAACATATTTAAATCCTCGACAACGGTCCATCTGGATATAATCCATCTGGAGGACTTTAAAAGGGTGATCGGGAGGATGAAATCCACCTTGCTCTACAGGGACGCTTTTACCTGGATTGAACTGACAACAGATCATGCAAGTACGCACTTTCTGTTTTGCTGCTGCTCGTAAGTGTTTATTGTTCCAGAGATTTTGTAAACTGTCTAACATTGCTTTCTCTCCTAGATGGGCAGGACTATGTGCTGTATTTATCATGACTTGAACCATAGAGTCAGGGAGAAACCATGTAGATTTTCCCTTCGTCATCCAACCTTGATCTGTCTGGATCCCTCCTAGTTCAATCCATTTCTTTATTTCTTCTGGAGTAGCATGTGTCTGAATGTCGATAACATCTAGTGTGGGATCCCTGACTGTCATACAGCTTGTCGGATCTGTTGTTTTTGTCGTATCATTTATCTGAGTGTCGGTCAGTGCTGTATGTTTTGCTGTCTGATCTGCCAGGTCGTTACCCTGGGAAACAGAATCTGTGGCTTTAGTGTGTGCTTTACACTTCATGACAGATATGGCTGAAGGCAGATGTATTGCTTCTAACAGTGCTTGAATGAGAGGACCATGTTGTATCTTTGTACCATGAGAGGTCAGAAAACCTCTTTCTTGCCACAGCATGCCGAAGTCGTGTACGACTCCGAACGCATAACGGGAATCTGTGTATATGTTAACATTTCTGTTCTTGGCTAGAATACAGGCTCGGGTCAGAGCGATGAGCTCTGCTGCTTGAGCAGACAATGTATCAATACGGTGTGTTTCTTTAATTTCAGTTTCAGTGGTCACGGCATACGCGGCCACTAACTCTCCTGTACTTGTTCTCATGCATGAACCATCCACATAAAGTGTCAGGTCTGGATTTGTCAATGGAACATCTGTTAAATCTCGTCGGGGCTTTGTTACTGCATTAATGATCTCTATACAATCATGTGGAGCTGGATCTGTCATAACTGTAGGTAACAGTGTGGCTGGGTTCAGGATACTGCAGCGTCTGATTTCTATGTGTGGCTGGAATAATGTCAATTCGTAACCTGTCAGTCGTGCTATAGTCAAGTGTTGAGTCTGGGTTCTGTTTAACAGAACCTCTACAGAATGTGGAACTTGTACTGTTAACTGATGACCTAAAACAATTGAGTCGCTTTGTCTGATTGCTAACGCTGTTGCTGCTACTGACTTTAAACATGCAGGGAGTGCCTGTGCTACTGAATCCAATGTACTTGAAAAATAAGCGCAAGGCTTATGTGAACCTGCTTGATCTTGAGTGAGGACAGACAATGCTGTACCATCACGTTCTGTAACAAAAAGTGTAAACGGTTTGCTGTAACATGGTGTCGCTAAAACTGGTGCTTGGCATAAAGCTTTCTTTAATTCCTCAAAGGCTTGTGTGTGTTCCTGAGTCCAAGGGAGGGCAATGGAAGTTGCAGCCTCCTGCGTCGTTAACTGAATGAGTGGTTTAGCTAGAAATGCATATTGAGGAATCCATTGTCTGCAGTACGAGGTGAGGCCTATGAAGGCCCGCACTTCCTTTTGTGTCTGGGGTCGTGGCATATTTACAATTAACTGAATGCGATCAGGAGTGAGCTGTCTCCCCACTTTGGACAGCAAGTGACCCAAGTACACAACTTGCTGAACACAGAATTGTAGTTTCGAAGGGGACACCTTGTGTCCCTTGTCGGCCAGAAAATGCAAAACTGTCAGAGATGCTTGTTCACATTCGGGCTCACTTCGTGCGGTGATCAGTAGATCATCGACGTATTGCAGTAAAGCAGTGTTAACTGGCATTTGGATACAATCTAGTTGTCTTTTCAGTGCTTGACTATAGATGCTGGGGCTTTCTGTAAATCCTTGAGGTGCGCGGGAAAATTTGAAACTTCGTCCATTTAAACTGAATCCGAAGAGATATTGGCTCTCCGGGTCAATAGGTACACTGAAGAAAGCGTTCTTGAGATCGATTACAGTAAAGAACGTTGCTTCTGAATCAATAGCAGTCAATAGGGAGGAGATATCGGGGACCACAGGATACTGTGGTACAATACATTTGTTCAGTTCTCGAAGATCAATCACCAGCCGATATACTGGCGGTGCATTGCGGTCTGTACGTTTAAGAATTGGAATGATGGGTGAATTACAGATATTGGAGTCGGTCTCTACGACCACCCCCTGGGCTATAAGCTCTTCAATTATTTTCAGTAAAGCCACTACAGCATCGGGTGGTAACTTGTATTGTCTGATTCTGGGTAGGACAACTCCTGTCTTGAGTGTGACACGATATGGAGTGATATGCATACAACCTACATCAGCTGGGCCTTTTGCCCATAAGTGATCTGGTACATTTTTCAATCTAACATCAAAATCACGTAAAACATAATGACCCTTGAAATCCCGTAGAAAGAGTCTGACTCCCTCCGGGGAACAGCATATTATAGCTCCTAGAGCCTTCAGTGTTTTAATTCCTAACAGATTTTCTGGACATGATTTCGTAAGTAACAAATCTGTAACTCGAGATAATGGACCTACAGCTAATGGTACTGGTTCTGATACTTCATTTACAATAGGCTGTCCTGAAAAACCAAGGGAAACATTCTGTGAGCCTGAGAGGGGTGCCCCTGGGACTTCATTGTGACTGATTGTAGTGCGACTTGCCCCTGTGTCAATTAAAAATTTTCTGTCTTTTCCTAATACATGACTGTGTACATAAGGACCTTCTTGATCTACAGGAATTTCAATAAGAGGCAAATCACTTTCCCTCCCTAGGCTGTTTCATGTATAACGGGGATAATCTGGATATGCCGACTGGGCATACTGGTACATCTGTTGTGATACTTGCCGAGTTGCGGCAATGGGCTGTGTCTGAGCATGTTGTGGCTGCGGTACTGCTACTGTCTGTACTGTGTGGGACTGATCATGCATAGGCTGTGTATTCTGCATTGGCTGTTCGTTCTGTGAGGTCTGTTGATGACCCTGTTCATGTCTAGGCGGACGCGGTCTTTCTTTAGTTTTACCTGTCTCAATGTTGTGTTTCAGGACTGGACATTCATGTACGTAGTGACCTGGCTGCTTGCAATAATTACATGTCCCTTTAACGGGAGCGGCAGAATGATTGGTCTGGGCCCCACCTTTTCTATGACTGTCGGCTGGAATCGTCTGAGCTACTAACATTTTCATTTTCGTGTCTTTCATACGTTTCTGTTCCTGATCTTGTTCTTCCCTAATTCTGTTCTGGTGATATTGTAACATTTGTAACATCTGGGATGGCGTATTTGCTTGCCAAGTACTTTCAACTTTGTACACTCTATTTTTGACTAATGGTAGGGCATTCTCTACTAATTTTGTTACAAAAAGGTGTGGATATGACTCACTACTAGTTTTTAGGCCACTATTTATAATGAAACATTTCTCGAATCTTGAATAAAAGTCACTAGTATCTTCATCTTGTTTCTGTTTACAGGACGAGATTGCGTCCCAATCTTCCTTTCTAGTTGTCAATAATCTTGGCAAAACCTGTACTATCAAACCTGGTAATGCTTTAGTCTTGTCCCCAAGGCCTACCCCTGGGACTCGTTTGCTTTCTTCGTCTTCTATTTCTGCCCATGCTATCTTTGACTCTCCCACCTCCCAATCCTTTTCCTTTAATTTCTCGTAAATGCCCGAGGGCAACAGTACTTTTAACATTTTCATAATATCATCATACGTGTAATCTCCCATCAGTAACATGTCTTTAAGCTCTCTATGAAAACCTGCAGGGTCTTTATCATGGCACGGAACCAATTTCTTCATTTCTAACAGTTCTAACTTAGTCAGTGGTGTGTGAACATACACACGCTTCAAGCGTTGGTCCGCACCCATAACTGGGTGTACTTCTCGTAAGGGGTTCTGACTTTCAATGCCACCACCGCATTGCATGTGGTACGTTTTCCTTTCTGGAGGCGGGGCGGGAACATATTCAGAGTTTATGAAGGTGTTATACTTACATCGTTGTTCTAGAATTATTTGTATTAATTTGGTACTAAAACCTCTCCATCTATCCATGAGTAGGGCTTCTAATGTCTCGTGTAAGGGACCTGGATCAGAATGATGGTTTCTGAACTTAATGAGGAGGTGCTGAATCATGTATACACCTGCTATTTTCTGCTCTTCCGGGGAAAGGTTCAAGAATGTCTGTACTAACGTGTCATCATTATACATGTCTGGGTTTTCGGCCCATAATACAGCTGACCGGGCTAGTTCCTGTTCATCCATAGAATTGAGTACATGGTACCCCACTCGGTCTCGAAGCCTTTTATCAGTTTCCTGGAACTGATGTTCAGAAGAATTCGGATTTGTTAAAGCAGAGAAAAGAACTCTCTTGCTTTCCGGACGGATGCCTTTCCTAAGGTAATTTCCCTTACCTACGTACGCTATAGTATCTGTAGACCTTCCTGGTGCTTCATGGTCTTCTTCCTCCTCGGAGGAAGCTTTATCATTCACTTCCTGGTGTGCAGTTAATACTGCCTTTCTAATTTTCTGGGACATACTGGCTATGCAATTCCCTCTATCATGCTTTCCTTCGGCTATATTTTGACCCCACTTGTTTAATGCGTCTAGTTCACTTTGATCTGTCTCGGGCCTGTCTCGTTCTCTAATTACACAATTTATGAAAAATCGTAATATCTGTGCTTGAATGTCAACTTTCTGTTTATGCATGGCATCTTTGACACTGTCAGGGTCTTTCCCTGTCTGTATAAACTCATATAGTCTGTCGAGGCGTTCCTTCATTCCTACATAGCATAGCAAGCTATCGGTGGCAGATCTTAATCGTAGTGATGCTAATATCATTAGATCGGTTCTTCCGGGTACTGGATCATATCTGCAAACTGACATTTTCTCTTTAAATGCGTCAAGACGCGGCGAGTGGGGAGTCTGGAAAGGATTCTGCGTGTCCCTTAAATGCAATCTGTGTGTCGGTGGCGGGGTCTGTAGACCCGCTGTCGCACCTCCTGAGGCGGATGCTTGGGCATTTTCTCTCCGCGGAGTCTGGATCTGAGTCTGAATTTGTCGTTTAGTAAGATCAGATAGGACTGGTTTCGGTAGGTCAATCTTGAGTGCGGGAAGTGGCGGAGCTGGCGGAACAGGGGGGGTCTGTCGTGGTACCGGCGGAACATTATCTGGGGGCGCAGTGCCACCCCCATCCCTGTCAGTAGGCAGGGCACGAACAGGCAGATTGGTATAAGCTGGTGCTACATCCTCTAGATATGAATTTAGGAATATGTCTTTAGTAGTTTTATGCATTACTTTAGTTGGAACTAATGGTGTCGGTAAGTTTTTCGGTGACTCTGATTGGGCTTCAGATGTGCCATCTGCTGCAAGATACATACCGTTTACAAGATTATTTCGGGCACGGTCTATTTGTTCTGTTTTTACTCGGATCCCTTCAGTAACTAATTCGTTTTCTTGGTCTTTATCTGATTCTTTAAGTCTGTCTTCTCTACGGAGTGCTTTGTCAGCACGCTTACGTGATTCCTTACGCCAAAATTCTATGGCGTCCTTCTGAGATTGTCTAGCTTTCTTTTTCCATAATGCTTCTTCTACCCTCATGATGCACTCGGCATCCCACGTTCCGGTAACAGGCCATCTGTGTCTTTCGTCTAGGTGTTTGGTGTAATCGGCCCATAAGTCTAGATATAATATGGCATCTATGCCATGTTTCTGATACATAAAATTGCCTGGAGTGTCCCTAGGGGGGATAGGAATTTCTTCCTCCAGTAACCCTTTCCTAGTTCCTATCTGTTTTAATTTGTTGAAAAACGGCATCTTGCTTACTTATTACTGAATGCTAGATCCTTATTCCTTAATACTCTAGACAGCTAGATTATACGAGAAACACAATAATACACGTTTAAACAGTCACATTCATACCACAACATTAATCACATAAGAACATTGAAGACATACATGACTACCCCCCTATACTGGATGTACTGCTCAACAGTACAGATACACTAGTGTAACAGTGCAGAAATTCGGAATACTTGATATACTGCTAAACAGTACAGATACACTGCCTAAAAACAGTGCAGACCGGACTTGCGTACCCAAACCCGTCTAGATACGACCCAGCAATGGTACTCACCGGGAAGCACGGAAACAGAAGGCCTCGGAAAACTCGACTGGACTCGACTCGGAACTTCGGAAAACTTCGGAAAATTTCGGAAAACTTCGGAAAACTTCGGAAAACTTCGGAAAACTGGTGGGCCTCTTCACACCTCGGACCTTGCTTCTTTCGGCTAGGCTCTGGTCGGGATCCTCCGCACTCCTCACCGCCTCGTCTGGGCACTGATCGCAGTCTTCGTCACCTCCGTGGGTCAGAGGGAGATGCAGGAAATCCTGCCAGTACACGTGTGTTCCATCTAACTGATGGCAGGGGACACAGCTTGCAACGCACCAACCGGCGCGTGAGGTGGGGGAGGGGTCCCTGTTCGGGCGCCAAAATGACGTAAATAATTAATTTACTCTCTTAATTTCTATGCAGGTAAGTACTTAATCAATAATAACTCAATCGGAATGAAAAAAAGACAGAGTCCGTGGTGTTAGAGTTTCTAAGGGTTTTATTCCTCATAAAGGAATCAGGATATCATGTTCTGACCACCACAGGGGTGTCAGAAGGGATAGAGCGCTCTCGTTTATTGACAGTACATAGCTTATATACGTGATTTATACCATAAGAATCAATGTAAGAGGCGTAACAGCTGAGAGAAGACAAGATAACATTATACACGTGATACTAGTACATCATCAAGAGGCGTAAACTAGGCGTGAACCAGAGGTGTGTGCTAGAAACGTCACTGATAAGTGACGCAAGTGGGTGGCACCAAGGGGTGGTGCTAACAGAATGTTGCAATGTCAGCAGAAATCGGAAGCTTGGATGCGCGCGCAGCTGCATGACGTGTGATTGACGGGGTGCAGGGGACTTGACATTTACACTGACGGAAAGAGACAGAAGTCTGGCATGTCAGATCAACTTGTACTTCTATCATATCTGATATCTGATGTTTAGGAACTATACTATCTGGGCGGAAAGGTTTCTAGGGCAGAAGCTGTTCTATGCTAACTGTGGATGCGTGTATAAGCGCCTGAGTGTCTACATGTGAAGCGTGGGGCACGGGGCCTTCCATGGAAGCATGGCAACAGAGGCTATGAATTACTTGCATTGAGACAGGTCGGCCTTTTGGCTCTGCAGCTGGAGAGGATGTTTACAGGATCTAGTAGGCAGGAATGTATTCTCGGGGAGCGGAACAGATAACTCGAAGGTTATAGTCAGTCTTGGCAGAAAGCAGGCTGAGCTGAGCGCGAGGGGCCGCGCTGAAAGTAGGACAGAGTTCACGGGTACAGAGGTAGCCTGGGCAGAGTCAGGAGCCACAAAAGAGGTTCAGATGGCAGGAATTCAGGGCCTACTCTTGCTAGAGCAGGAAAAAGATGTAAAGTGTACTACAAAAAGACGGTGGCATAGCATACTTAGGAACGGACTACATAATCCATTCATGGTGGATCTGAAAGAGGACAAGTTAACGGTGGACGCAAATGTATTTGCGTCTTCATAGCTGGCACAGGAGGGAAGTTACATGCACTTTAAGCTGGTACATGGAGTCGGTGGGGTACGCGCTAGGGAACACAACATGGCCAAAATTTAATTTTCCTCAGCAGAAGGTAATTCAATAAATTTTTGTCCTGAAGAAGGTAACAATAAGCACAAATTTGCCAAAATGATGGTTGACCTAGGACTTTATGCATTTGTATTTTGAACACCCAAGTACTTTTGACTCAATGATTTCGTTTTCTATTTTCATCTTCTTGAACCACTTTCTTAACTAATACATGTATTGTCTAAATGATGGGTTATAACTATCAATTTCTTTTATCCGTCTCTAAAATATCAATGTTTGCGTCACAATGTTAATTTATTTATTCACAATAATTTCGAGTTACTGCTGACACAGTCTACATATATTTTGGATTACCATTCACACAATAAACACTCGTTGTCTATTCATAATAAAACTGTATCGTGCACCCTGCGTACGTGAAGTCTCTCTACTTGATGTAGTATACGTCTTCTGGTACCACCTTCTCAAAACCGATTTAAACTCTATTCCTGCTCTGTCTCATCCAACAATGTCATCCAAGCACATACTTTCTCATGTCACCTGGACTCACACCTTTAAAGTCACGCTTCTGGGGGCTGAACCTAATATTCCATATAAGTTTCTTTCCTTAGAAAGCTTACTGAGCTTCATGGCAATTAGCCCTCCTCTTTAATTCATGGAGGACTGGAAGGATTTCCCCCTGTATTTTGGCACATAGACTTTCATTGTTTAGGTGTGTTCCTTAATTTTTCATTTTAAAGTGTCATTATAGCGCCTAGGTATTTCGAGAAATAAAATCGAATGTCTTGTCACAGAAATGCAGAACATAAAAAGTATCCACCTGCTCATGAAATCTGATTTATATCCCGGAGAGACACTCAAAGGAGAAATGGGCCTTACAATGATGTGTGTTACATTTGGAGCCAGAGCTTAAGGGATCAAATCCATCCAAAGACCTGCTCTCTTTCCATTTGAATAAGTGCATCAACGATAGTTTTTAGAACTCTTGGCATTTTAGTCTATTTATCAAGAGACAGGAATCTTTTTTCCATTGTTAATTTTTTCTATGTGGAATCATAAAAACAATACAGCGATAGTTTAAAAAAAAACAATATTTTATTTATTTGTATTTATACTGCTCTGCAGACCATATGGACGTTCTGTGCCTCTCAAGATTGTGGAAGAAAAGGGGAACAAGCATGCACGATCCTCCTTCCAAAACGTTGCTCTACGTGATAAATTGTCTTTTGAAATGAAGAGGTAATTTATATTTATTATTTTTCCTTTCTGAAAGTGAGTTCGTTCTCTGACTTTTGCCTTAAACATGTCTGCTTACTAAGAGCCTGTAGAATGTGATATGTCCTCTTTAACCACATCTTGTGTCAGTTTTGCAAAGATGTCTGAAAATGTTCTGCCTTCAGACTGTGATTCATTTCGACCTCAAGTTACTCAGACACGCCTGCCAGTACCACGCCCCAAGCATTGATAAAGAAGCGATCTGCTGTAGACTGTATGACTCACAGAGGTAAATGTTCACAGTCACAAAACAGGACTTTCCGACCTTGTAATGAGAATGACAAAGAGGTGGCAAGAAATACATTAGTTAAGAATTCCTGCCTTGGGAAAATGGGCACCAGGGGGCTCTCCAGAGAACGTGTGTGAGTGTTAACGTAGGTGAACCATACCGGTGCTGGTGACAACAAAACACACCTAAGAACACCAAAGCACTGCTTCATGGTGGAGGCATGACCAGCTGCCCTTCACAGAGCTAGAAGTCTGTCAGAACAAAGCCCTCACGCAGAGCACTAGATTGTAACACGGGGCCGGACTGGCGGTAGCAGGCGGGCATTTTCCCGGGAGGCTAGAAGGGTGGGGGCTGGTTATGCAGCAGTAGGGGTCGGTTTTGCAGCACCGGGCCGGTTTTGCAGTCCCAGCACAACCAAATCCAGTTTATCCAGCCTTCAGAAGCTCATTGTCCATTCATTTGCTGTGTTCCCAACTCCCTTGTGTGGCTTTTGTACTCCACTCACAAGTTTGAATTCTTTTCGACCTCTGATAATCTCAAAGCAGCTGCCACTTTCCTAGGTCGCCGCAGAGTTTTGGCTCCTTCTTAACTCCAATTTTTTACTCCGTTTCCATTTACCAAGTTTGAGGTATGGACTTCAGCAGTCATCGATCGCCCTCGCCCTTACGTACTCCAGAATGAACGGCTCACGTTTCCCAGTCGTCTGCCTCCCTCATCTGGAACATATATACTGTCTGAGCCACCCATGATCAGCACTCATGGAAGACGTTCTTGCCAGCCACAGTACATGCGAAACTAACATACAGCATCACCATTCCAGAATTACACTTGTCATATTGACAATCTAACCCTCTATCACTATATTCTGTAATCTTCCTATGAAACATAAATGAGGTCAAGCCTCAAGTTCCAATGGGGCCTACGAGATGGTCAATACCTGTCAGCATCAATCAGGGAAGGCAAGATATTGTACCTGGTTTGAAGCTTGGCAGACAAGTGCTCCAGCACAGATATGGCTGGCATCTTGTCCAAATTAGTTCAAGTGCATTAGAGTATAATGCACGTGCAATAAGACGAATGGGATAGCTGTAATATCGGCAAAACTTTAAATGAATCAGGCTATTAGTTTCAATGGGACTAGGAATGAATTAGTTTGCACGTAGCAGTAACAACGAAAACTTCTGCATCCGAGAAAAATATAAGAAAAGTATAAATGTGTGATTTAGTGGTATTTAGCACACATCTGCCATTTCTAAACACTGTTAGTAACTATAGTTTTCACAGCCATAATAAATCTTTATGACTCTCTAGTGCTACACTTCTGTCCAAAAGGATAGTCTCCACTTCCTTTGCCTAGATCTGGCACGCTTCCATCCGCTTTTGGCATGTTTAAATAGGCTTTGATTGCCTTCCTTGAATCTGCTTTAGTTGATTATTACTGTCTGTGCCTTGGTATGATCCAACTCCAAAGTCACTAACTAACCCAATCTCTATTGCCATATCCCCCTCACACTTGCCCACCATCTTAATTCCCCCAATGCAGAGCTGAACCTGGTGAGTGCCTTATTCTGCAATCCAACTCTGGATTTTAAAACGTATTGTACCCACCAAAGTCTGGACCAAATTACCCCAGTGAAGGTAGACACCACTACATGCACAGCTACATCTCTCTCTCTCGTTTGTTTCTTTCCAAGGTTAAACTCAGATACATTTTGCATTGGCACATTCTGAGCTGTCTCTGCTACACATGTGAAACACAACAACACTTCCCACATAGGCTACACTATTCAAATGCCTCTCCATCCACACAATATTGTTTAAGCATCAGATCTCTCACTCCTTTAATTTAACCACATGCTAGAGATACAGCAACACAAGCACAATAAGAGAACAACTTTGGTCATCATGCACAAAACTTACCACAAAGTCCTCTCCAGAAATCCACAGGCTTAAATCATATCACACATATTTGTATTTGAACAGCACAGGTGCTTCTGAGTAGGAGGGTATACTTAGAAGAGTTGTAAATAACAGGAAAATATTAAACTTCCCGAAAGATTCTACTGGCTTTGAACAACTGTAACATGAAAGCAGAGTTTTAACACAGAAGTGTGCCTGCAAAAATTAAACACGATAAAAAAAAATGGAAAGAGAAAAAACATTGAACCATTAAAGTACTGTCCCCTTCTATCTTTATATTGAAGTGGACTTCATTTCAAGCAGCTGTGGACAGGTAATCAGGCAAAACGGGAGAAATACTTCATGGCTGCTATACTTCGTATATGGACGGACCAGGAGATTACTGAGGCTGAATCGCTCTTCACAGATGGGCAACTTTGGCCCTACGACCAGCTCACGAGGACTACGATCTTCCCCCGGAACAGTTTTTGACTCACCGACAGCTCCTAGAACACTACCGACCACATTTTGACTTATCTACAGGCGAGCCAACAACACACCCGGTTGTCCACACAATCCTGTATATGGGAACAGGCCTTAGTCATATGGTTGTATAAGTCCATACGAGAACTCACTAACAAACCACTGCTTGCTCTCTGAGCCAAATGGGAGGACGAACTTGAGCGTCAATTACACGATAGGGAGTTGGAAAGGGTATTAGAGTTCCCCAAGAAGGTGTCTAGGAATGCGTGCTTTAAAAACATACAGTATTATATCCTACATAGAGCGTATCAAACACCAGCCCGGACACCTAATTTCACTGTGCCAGATGCCATTCACCTGATGCGCACTTCCAGCAGATGTTCTGGAGCTGCCCCACCTTACAACCGTACTGGGAGGTAGTCACCTAAAGAACTCACAGGTCTCACAGATATTCACACATTGGGGGTGGTCGCTCTCGGAATCTTCCGACGACCAAAAACACACAAGGTCACTGTCCACTTCGCGTCACTCGCAACACTCCTAGCAAAAAGAAGTATCGCCATGCACTGGCAAGTCACACTAGACCCCCGATAGAGGTGTGGGTGGGTTCGGTGCAGACATGGGCAGCGGCAGAAGAAATAACTTTGCAGAGGAGGAGGTAAGGGGACTACGAAAACATCCCATATCTATGGAATGGGCCATCTTATCCCACCAGTTCAAACAATTGCACAAGCGCACCGACACAAGCCCCTCCCAAAGCAACCCACCAAACTCAGATGCACATGCTCCACACGGGTGTATACGAGACACCGCCTCCACCATCCCAGCCAACGCATAATCCACAACAACTCCACAACGTGCTGCACCGGACACCACTATTAACAACAATATTCAATGATAGGCTGCAAACAACGCGGTGACACACCTACTGGCTGTAACTGACATGACCCAGATGCCCTATATGTAGCACGCACCCTGACCCCCCCCTCAAGATACCCCCAGTTTCTTCTCCCCAGTTCTCCTCCGGCATCACTTTACAGACAGGACAAGTAGACAGCAATGACATGTACCTCCTTTGAGTACAGAATGTATGTCCTCTGGATACACAACAATACTACTGTCATCCAAATAAACGCAATGAGATGTAATGTGATTTTATTGAAAAACTGTTAATAAAATATTTAAAAAAATAAAAAAAAGTGAAACCACATCAGAGGTCCCTTGAGCAGCACTCCACCCTCTTGAGGAATCACCCTCCAAACAGGGCAAAACAGGATAATCCCAAAGGGGAGAAAATATGGGGTGTCCCACTTTTACAGGCCTGTAGAGCTGTTGTGCAGTGGAAGTATTCTTTGTACCTCTGTAAGATCTAGTGGGACCGGGGTCTATCTTTCTCATGGGGTTTGCAACAACTGGCAGCAAGTATCTGATGTAAAGCTAATGCACAAAGCATAAATGAATTCAGCAGATATGTTCGTGATTATTATAATGTCTATTATGGACACAGAGTGACAGTAATATAAACTAATACAAATAATTTCTGGTAAAAACATACAAATTTATTCTTATTTCATACAATCTGAGTCATTTCGTAATATTAAAAACAACAGTAAAAGCAAACATAGAGGTAATCATTCAACATAATCTTGTAAAGTGCATCCTAATTAAAATATGGTACATAACATCAAGAATCACAGGTTAAGTCGACGTGGCGTTTCGGTTTTTCTTTATAAGACACCTTCTTCAGGACCGATTCTTTTAAACAAATCTTTATTTGTGAGCCCACTTGAGTTTTAGTGGTATATTGTGCCCCAGTCTTGTACGATCTGCTGGCCTCTACTGGATTTTAGTCTGAAAATATCTTAGATAGTTAAATATCTGGCCTTCCACACTGTGCGAGGGAGCCACCGTTGTATATTAGATGTAGAGCTTCCTATTCTCATAAGGGCAATTCAGATTTAGACATCAAAGACGGAACCGGCGACGCTGTGACGAGTAGGAGCAGGAAGGCCGAAATTATCTACAGAGAGCGCAGTGGGTAAAAACAAACAGAACGGGAGGTCATCCCCTGAACTTTTTTGCGCCGATCTCGATCTAAATACCATCAACTGCAGCGGCTTTCCCTTACGAGAATAGGAAGCTCTACATCTAATATACAACGGTGGCTCCCTCGCACAGTGTGGATCCCCGTCTCTCCTCCAAGCTGCTCAGACCGCACAGAACGCTACCAAGTGACTTTCTCTCCTGATCCTCCTCATCCGACCAATCAGAGTGGTCCGACAGTTAAATAAAATAATCCCTTGAGTCCACATCTATACATGCCTTGGTATGGACATCTGCAGATAGCTGTTCAAGCCATAAACCACCTTCAATAGGTTTACCAGCTGAGTCTAGCTCAACTGCAGAACTCTCTGCAGTATAGCCCCTGCTGGGTCAGCCCCCTGCCAGGGTATCCTGTGAATTCACACCCATGTAAGAAGTCACTGCAGCCATACCTTCATCGATGTTCAATTCAGCCGATCCGTCTGGGAGCCTTGCACAGGAATTTTCCTCAAGTGTTGGCTCTCCATTTGCAGGTATCTGGGTCTCTTCTGCAACGAGGGGCAACTTCATGCCCTCAACCGATGAGATTCAAGCAACCTCATAGGCCTCTAATTTGAAAGGAGAGTACCCGGGATGCAGAGCTGGAGCTGGAGTATCCGACCAAAGGCCTGTATCTGTGTCGGGGGCTGAGTCAACCTCCTGAAGTATTCCACCACAGATCATGCAGAAGCTGTAGGTCTCACACCCAGAGGCCCCTGCCTCAGAGCTTCACTGATCAGCAGGCTTCTTCTCTCGAGTTTGTCAGATCTGGGCGATGCAGCCCTGCCTCAGTTCTGGTCACCGCTACCCCAGTCCTTACACTGCTGCCATCTTGCTTTCCCCGGAAACGCACTCTCAGATCAAGTGTTTGTGCTAAGGACTGGTTTGTTTTATGCCCATATTTGCTCTATCTTTTACACCGTCTGTTTCTTTTAACCTGGTCATTTATAGCTTCTTCAATACAATCAATGCTTTCTGTCCTATGAGTTTTTGATTTTAGTTCACTGCAGATTATATACTAGGAACTCTGATGGATCAATGAATGCACTAACCTTTCTGTTCTTTGCAGGTTAAGTGGTTTCCAGAAGATGCACATCCAGACGAGGATACTTTGTTCCAAAGAACAGAATGTGCATGAGCACAAATGAATGATGATATATCTGGGATTCTGAAATGAAGGTAAGTGTTAAGTCCACATTTTCTTTCTTCTGATACTACCTGTTGCAAAGCATGAAGTGCAGATACAACACGGGGCTCAATGGTCACTGAGATCACACTGGAGTCTTGCAAGCCTTTGAAATGAATCTGGATCCTGTAGGAATCCGCGCAGGGGCTTCTAAGTATGATTAACCATCTCAAAACTGGGTTACCATATCTTGCATTGGAAACTGTAAGAGAAGGTTCTGTGGGAAGACTAGATTTACAATGTTAGAATCCTTGGAACGCTGCCATTGGTTGGCTTTTCTTGGTGTCCATGTCTGTAATAATTGAGCTGAAAACTCCAGAATGGGTGTGGTAACTGTGAAGATGAGCGAGGTTATGAGGTATCTATGGTTTTTGAGTTTTCTAAGTATCTTTCAGGATTGTACGGAAGTGGTGACAGTGGCCAAGTCGCTTTTGAAAGTATCCTAAGAAGAATATAGCCCATGGCCAGGATTTTCTATTATAAACTGACTGGTGCCTATATAAAGTTAAATCATTTTTTGGGTTGAAGACAATAAGATTATTTGTCTTCAGAACAGATCATAGTTGGTGTATGTCGCTTAATCTCTCCAGAATAGTGTTTTCATGGAGGTTTACAAAGGCGCACTGGGAGAGAGGTAGAATTGCAATTTAAATCTCCACAATCATGCAACATATATACAAGAAAAATATATAATAATATTTTTCAAAGTAAAAATGAATTATTAATAGAATAAATTAATTGTCAATTTAAAATTAATATAACTAATATAGTAATCAATTTCCTGCATTTTTCAAATATGTTATTTAAAAAAACTACCCAATTCATTAATGAATCTGACACATTGAATTTAAACATTAATACATAGCTCAACAAACAATAGAAATTTAAACAAATAAATAACAAAGTTTTCATTTTAATCAATTAACATGAATATTTAATTAAAAAACATCCAATAATACCCAATAAACCCGAAAGGGGAAATTAAGATTTAATACATAAATTATATCAATTACAAAATAACAAAGCAAAAAATAAAAGATATAATATTCAACAAATGAATCAATTACAATTCATTAATATAGAACTATTTAAAACTCCACCCGCTTAATCCTCTAATAAATCCAACCTCTTCAAAGAACAATTTAATATATTTGAAAATGTACAAATAAGTAAACATTTAAATATATAAAACAATTTAATACATTAATTCATTATCAAAAATATAATTAGAAAACCTACCTAAACAGTCCTCCAATAAACACAACAAAAATGCATTACAATAATATTTTTTAAACATACCAAGAATTTTACATTAATATACATATCAACATAGCAATTGATTGTAGTTTTTTAAATGTACGCATGAATTTGAATTTGGTTTAAGGTATAAGGTCCTTTATACCACTCTAAATTCTAGATTACCCATAATGCAGGTGATCCTTGGGACGTTGTTTCAAAAAGCATTTTTGTGGATACCTACTAACTTTCATCTACTTACAAAACAAAGGCCAAGATATAGAGAAATGTTATAGATAATAGCAGGTGTCCTCCTATCCTGCATCTCCACAATTCTCCTGATTAAAACTGTACCTGACATGTGTAGGGAGCCAATGACTCCGCACAGGAAAGGCTGATAGAAACAGTACCTCATGTCTGTGGGTAAGCCTATTGCAATGGGCAGGAACAAACCAAACTGATCTTGTAAATTCAATAGTGTGCCAATGTGGCCTTCAAATAGTCAACGTTTTGGCCAATTCTAATCTGTGCAGTAGGCCCCCCGACACATGGGGGGGCATATTTATAAGAAGTGCAGGTAGGTTGGGTGGTAGGGTTGCTCCTGTTTACACATTCTTGATACTTTCAGTGCACTGCGAGTACCAAAACATGGTGGGAGTCACAAGACCACATCACCCTACATTCTGCTGGGTCTCGAGGGAGACCGGAGAGAGTTACCATGTTATGGGGAAAAAATGCAGCAAATGATAAAAAAAGCCACTTTCAACTAACATAATTTGCATGGGAGCATACCTAGGCCAAAGAGATAGATGTACTTTAACAATCGTATGCTAATTTTTTGAGGGGCCAGCAAACACCCCTGCTGAGAAAGGGCAAAAAACTGCTTAATATGATATCAGCCACGTTTGGGTACCCGTTGACAGTTGATTTGATTATTGTGCCTGACAGGTTTAGGAATTAGTGGGAGCTTCAGTTGTCTCTGTGGTTGTATGGCTAAGAGTCGGACTTATGTTCATGTCATCAGGGTCGAACTGGGACAGAAAATGGGCCCTGCATGAAAATAAAAGTGATCCCTATTAGTGAACTAGAAGCTAAAAAATGCCCCATGTTTGTAAATGTGGGCTGTTTTGATTGTAAAGACACACTGTATACGTGCTTTGCAAGGTATATAAGTCTGAAGGGATTTCAGCTTGCTGCAGGCAATGTTCGTTTTAATATCAGATAAATCAACAGTAAAAACAGGCCCAAAAATAACCAAATAAAGCATCTCCCTGCCAGGCCAGCCCACTGTCTGGTTAGCCTATAAATAGAGCCACTGAAATTATGGGATAGGTGAGGGTCAAATTATGTGGCAGGGTTGACAGAATTATGCCTCAAAAAAAGGCAAATTATGTGGCATAATGGTGCATATTTTGTGATACTACTACCTCATTATTTTCTCATCATAATTTGAGAACACCATCTACAGATAGGTTGCACCTTATTAGTACCAGTTTAACACACAAATATAGAAATAAGCAACAGAAAGGTGACCAGTCACCCTTTGCAAAGGGCGTTCCACGTCGGTGCATCAGCTGTCGCTGCGATTTTAGCACCTTTTTAAACCATTTGAGCTAGAAACAAAAAATAAAATTGTTAAAATCTGAAGATTATGCACCAAATGATGGATTATGCGGTAAATGCGGCAAATCCTTAATTATGTGAAAAACGCCGTGGGCGCACAATCGCATCATTCCAGTGGTCCTGCCTATAGGCCAGGCCGATCCTAGGCGTCGTACTTTACTAGTTGTTCCATCCAGGGCACAAGTCCTAAAAAAAAGAAGTGGGGGGGGGGCGCTGTTACCGGAAATGACATCACGACTGGAAGTGTCATCACGAAAGGTGCCGAGCTTCTCGTCCCAGAGAGGCCAAAGAGTGATGTCAGCTGTTTGGCAGGGGGGACGGCGTCCCCCCCCGGTAAAATAAGTGGGGGGACACCGTCCAACCGCGTAGTACCCCGACTCGAGCCCTGGTCCCATCTACATAAACCTTCTTGCTGAAGTGTAGCTGTAGTGGCATTAAACCTCAGTTTAGAAGCAATGAGTTGTGGTGCTCCTCACCTGATACCGTGAAGGAAAGTCCCTTGGCAAGTCAATAACAGGCAGATGCCAGGGATGTTTCCAGCATCCGACGCCAGGCATGTGCAGCCGAATTTCCAAGGGAAAAGGTAGAAAAATGTCACTATGCCTAAGGCAGGGAAATCTTTGAAGCACCATAAGAAACGTCAGCGTTTTCGACAGACAACCCAAGAAACACCCACCACCAGTGGCACAAATGTGATGTCTGACTGCATTTCCACCATGTACTGGTACTGCGTGGCTGATTTTTTAAAAGTTGATATATGGTGCTGAACTAAATTCATTTTGCAATTTTAAATGTCTTTTTGTATTTAAACTACATAGCCGGGTGAGCATAAAGTAAGTTTCACATAGACTCAGCCATATGGCTGTAATGAATGGTGTTGCCACACGTGCACTGTGCCTTCGAAGAATGCCTCTGACGCGTTTATATGCGGACGTTGTACTTTATCTCTTCAGGTTAGTTAGTCAAATAATGAATAAAGCTCGCGAGAAAAACACCTAAATGTCTCGGCCCTCTCTTGCCCACTCTGGCTTTCTTCCTACTGAGAGCATACAATAGGCACATTGATCCGGATTAGCTGCGCATATCATTCAAGCAACTAGAGGAGATCCAAGGTATAGGGTGCGGTCAACAAACAGTCAATAGAAATCTGATCGTTTCATATAAAATGTAATCAAAACTTCCTTCCGCTTGTTTGTAGCATTCGTTGCATGATTCGAGAGACACGGCAAACGCCGGCTGTACGATTTTACTCGGTTTTTACAGGTTTTCTGAGGTAAATTAAAGAGAAACTTGGCCTCCGCGGAGGCTGCAGTTTTACGTGTTTGAGAGCCTTGCAGCCAAGCCAGCGGCCTACTAACAGCAGAAGAATGCAGAAGGGTCACTTGTCTCTCTCCCAGAGGTGTGGGCGTCGGTTGAAGGGGTGTTTGTTGTTTTTGAAGGCCTGCGGTGAGAAAACAGACCCTGGTTCACTTTAGAAATCAGAGTACAGACAGTGCACATGATTCACAATCACCGCCCGTTTCAGAGCGGGACATGTATAAAACAGGCGGGCGATCCTAAAAACGCGCGGGAAACTTACGGCTCACAAAAGCGACGCATTGACTAAACCACGGGTTCCGAAAATGATCTATTGCGAGCCCACATTGGAAGGTTGGGGGGTGTTCTTGTCCTCCTGAGTCTTTTTCAAAGACAGATGTTACTGGTAACCCCAGGGGACAAGCAGTTAAGCTCACTTTCGCGAAATATGATATCGACCGACACACCCAAGCCTTAAAAAAAGGAAGCTACGCCCAGTGCATAAATGCGACCCGTCTGGTTTTCTTGCCTGATCATGCTGGCTTTTTCTGGACGCAAAAGGCACAGGTTCTACAAGTTTAAAAAAAAAGGTAGCTTCTTTGAAACCAGCCTATCGGATGAAGCCAGGTGCTTTTTGTTTACATACGGAATATATACTTGGACACTGGTGTATCTAGGTTTGTTTTAATTTGAAATGATAAAAGATGGTAATTAAACTGGCATTTGGGAAAGAAATCTGCTGCATTTAAACAGATGTCCCACGCAATCACGAACCAAATAATGCCTCCAGCAACCCGTTTCGAGAGGACCTTTAAATTCACTCTGTGATGTTCTTGTCTTCAGCATACCTCGTTATTTCAGCGGAGCGTTGTAAGAGGGGTGGAATGCTGAGGCAGAAGCACGCTGCCAGCCACATCTAGCCAATGGCGTAGCACAAAATGATGGGGTTCGTCCAGAGGGGGCCCTGAGTCTTCCATATCTCACACAAATGTATTGGCCTTGGACTAAGTGGGGACATCTGAAGGCCTTGGTGGTGGTGGGGGGGGGGGGGGGGGGGGGGTGTATGTGTCTGAAGGGCTGGGGACCCCTGCACCGCAGGAGGTGCAGGGGGTTGTGTTACACCCCTGCATCTAGCCTGCCCCTGCTCAACGTGCCCTCCTGCTTCCTGCTTCTCATCCTGAGTTTTAACAGATGAATTCTTTCATGTCTCAGTGGCTGACGTTTACCTCTTCATTTAGTATATTACTGGGTATTTATAAAGCTCAGCAATTGCTAATTACCTGGTTCCTTTCGCGCTTAACAGACATTGGTGAGTTATCCAGCAAAGGTTTCCTTCTGGGTGAATATTATTCCTGAATTTCCTTTGGTGTGTGCCCATGCTTTGGACGAAGAGGGTTCTCCTCAAGGTGGGCAGGCTTTATGGGAACTACGTTTCCAAGCTTTTTAATTTTACCCAAAAAAAACCTTGAATAGTTGCTGGGACCTTGAGTTACCTCAGATTGAAAGGGAAGAAGTGAGTGGACCTCTACTGTGAAGGGAGAGGAGGCCCAGCAGACAGCTAAGGAAAATACAAGACTTCTCCCTAGGGTCCCTGATTTCTGAAAGAAATGTAAATGTGTGCCGTACATCAGTCAGCAAATCTAAAGGCTGCTTGGGAGGCAGAATATGTTTTAGTTTATGGGGTCATTTGGAGCTTCATGATGACAAAGTTACACTTTTTGAGAGGTAATGTAAAGGGTGTTACCTGTTCTGGAATGCGTCCTCTTAATGGAATCCTGTAAGTAAAAGGATTGTACTAGGTGCAGCTTGATTGCTATTACTGACAAGCATTGACAAAGCCAAAAGTGCTCGTCTTTGGGACCTATGGGCGTTGCAATGCCTTTTGGTCATGCTTTACAGATTCAGGCTTTTTCCCGGCGATGTGTATCATCATGATTTTTTTTTTTAAAGGCGCAATGTTGCAACCGCCACGTTATTCCACTAGCGTTTACGTTAGAACGCATGCATGTGCCAGCGGAATAAAGGGAGTGGCATTTGTTTGATTACCAATCCAAGATCACTAAAATATCAGAAGACTCTTTTGAAAATGCATACAACGCTCTTCTAAATACCATACTATATTGAGTAGGGTAATATGTTGGAGAAACAAACCATTGGCTATATGCAGGTTTTTATACTCGCATACAGCCATCGTATGACAGATGCTGCATCATATGTGTAAGTACAGCCTCATATGACCTAACCTCATAGATCACCCATTCTCAAATGCCAAGGCACAGCCTAGTATTCCCAGAAAGAGCCTTACATTACTAGTATTGTCACAGATGCCAAGTGTAACCCCTTTCGAACAAATACAGCCTAATATCTCTAGATATACTTTATAAAACAAGAATTCCAGCATGTGCTTAGGGACAGCTTTGTGTGTCCATGAACTGCCTAATCTGCCCACAGTAAACTCACATGTCCAACCACTCCCTTCTATACCAAGAAGAGCCTCATATACCTTCCTGACATGTTCAGGACTAGCCTAAAAGTAATATGTTCTGCTGTCTTGCAAAAAGTGTAGCCCTATTTTAATTATTTATTACCTTTTAATAATGTTTATCTGCAACCACAGGGTGCTACATTGAGCCATAGCATAAAGGGAGGAGAGGGGATGACAGCGGGAAGGAAAAGTCGCACAGGGCGAACGCTAGGAGGAATAAGGTGGTCTTCAATTGCTTCGGGAAAGATCCCCGGTGAGGTTAAATCAGCCGCGGCCCGTGCAGGTAAGAGTGGTGTGGCCAGGTGGGGGGAGGGGGGGTTTCAACGGACAATGACGAGGGAAAATTAAATATTTATTTAATATTCCCTTGCTATCGTCCGTCGAAATCCCCCCCACCTGGACCCACCACCCCACCGCTTTTCACCCGCATGGGCAGCGGCTGGTTCAATGTGAAGATGCAATGAAGGACGTGAGCCTTGCTATGCAGAGATATTCTTCCCAAACCGTTTCTTCCTTGAATGGAGCAATTTCATATATATTTTTTTTAAAAAATATTTTTATTGAAAACATTTTTGGCACACATATAGCACAGAATACACAAAATATAAATACAAATATTAAACAAATGCTAGTAACAAGAAAATCTATATAGCGTTAAACAGATCTTTTTCTTCCATATAACCAACAAAGCATATAAAAGAGAAAAAATTGATAAATCAGATGTGGCTTTCATTTAGCCTTTCTTTCCAACGATGAACTGGTTCCCATATTTGCCTTCCCAGCCTCCTTGCCCTTTTACCTTTCCTAGCATAAATGCCCTTTTCGAGATTGAACGTCCCCAATAACAAAGCAATCCATTGTTGTGCTACTGGAGGTGAAATATCCAGCCAGGCTCTGGCAATCAACAATCTATACACCGCCATTGCTACAAATAAAAATTCGCAATGATCACCATCAAATCCCCTAACCCCTAACATAATTACAGTTGGTGTTAAAATCACATTCAATCCAAGTGTGCGATCCATAAATTCTTCAATACCCTTCAGTAGTGTTCTTAATTGAGGACATAAAGCAAAAATGTGAATACTATCCGCAGCCGGAGTACTGCAGCGAGGACAAGTAGTCCCTGTAGTACCACCCCACTGTGCAATACGATCCGGTGTATGGTAAAGTTGGTATAAAGTTTTGTAGTGTTGGGATTGGAGCGAGGCAGAACAGAAAACAGAGCATCCTAATTCCAACGAGTCCAAGAAAAACTGGCTCTGTATCCCTAATTTCCCAGCCCATTTATTTCCAAATTTTTCAGTATCGTCCTGCTTCAATTCTGCCAAATTAGCATAAAAATGGCGAATAGAGCACACCCCTCCTTCCTCTATGGCTTCCATAATATTATTTTTACCAAATCCACCCTCGCCTCCTTTTTTCCTATTGAGGAAGCTCCTGATCTGCAGATACTTAAAGAAGCTTTGCCTTGCAATGTTAAATTTTGCCATCAAATCTGAAAATTGCAGTATCTTTTCATCTAAGCCCAGCAGATCTCCTATTTTTGTAATTCCATTTCTATCCCATTCTGCCATAGTAGCATCGGCAAATATTAAGGGTGGGAGAGTCTTGTTCCTACATAGTCTGGTGTATCTGTAGTATCTTCCCAATCCGCATTTTTTTGCTACAGCTGACCAGATGTTATGTGCTGCAAAAACTGTCTTAAAGCGTGTGCGTTTGTAATAAGAAAAGTCAGCGCAGTTTAAAAAAGCATTCGCAGTATCTGAGCCCAGTACTATAGAATATATCATAGTCGAAAAGGCATTAACATTCAGATCCACTCCGCTCGCTCCAATCAGACCCTGAGTATATTGAAGAACAGATGCCCAATAATATAATCTAAAGTCTGGAACCCCCCATCCTCCCCTAGCCCTTGGTAGAGTCATAAATTTGTAAACCCGCCTGGTCTTCCCATAAGACCAAATAAATTTATTCAGAATCGACTCCAGCTTATTAAACCAGGAGGACTCAAACATAAGAGGTATCGTTCTGAAAAAATAAAGAAATTTGGGGAGTATAAGCATTTTGATGACATTGGTACGGCCCACCAGCGTGAGTCTGAGATTGTTTATCCTGGCCAAATCTAAGCTTACTTTCCTCATTAGGGGGGAAATGTTTCGTTCTACCACTGTCTCTAAATTAGGCGTAAAGGGTGTTACCTGTTCTGGAATGCGTCCTCTTAATGGAATCCTGTAAGTAAAAGATTGCACTAGGTGCAGCCTGATTGCTATTACAGACAAGCATTGACAAAGCCAAAAGTTCTCGTCTTTGGGACCTATGGGCGTTGCAATGCCTTTTGGTCATGCTTTACAGATTCAGGCTTTTTCCCGGCGATATGTACCATCATGATTTTTTTTTTAAAGGCACAATGTTGCAACCACCACGTTATTCCACTAGCGTTTACGTTAGAACGCATGCATGTGCCAGCGGAATAAAGGGAGTGGCATTTGTTTGATTACCAATCCAAGATCACTAAAATATCAGAACACTCTTTTGAAAATGCATACAACGCTCTTCTAAATACCATACTATATTGAGTAGGGTAATATGTTGGAGAAACAAACCATTGGCTATATGCAGGTTTTTATACTCGCATACAGCCATCGTATGACAGATGCTGCATCATATGTGTAAGTACAGCCTCATATGACCTAACCTCATAGATCACCCATTCTCAAATGCCAAGGCACAGCCTAGTATTCCCAGAAAGAGCCTTACATTACTAGTATTGTCACAGATGCCAAGTGTAACCCCTTTCGTACAAATACAGCCTAATATCTCTAGATATACTTTATAAAACAAGAATTCCAGCATGTGCTTAGGGACAGCTTTGTGTGTCCATGAACTGCCTAATCTGCCCACAGTAAACTCGCATGTCCAACCACTCCCTTCTATACCCAGAAGAGCCTCATATACCTTCCTGACATGTTCAGGAGTAGCCTAAAAGTAATATGTTCTGCAGTCTTGCAAAAAGTGTAGCCCTATTTTAATTATTTATTACCTTTTAATAATGTTTATCTGCAACCACAGGGTGCTACATTGATCCATAGCATAAAGGGAGGAGAGGGGATGACAGCGGGAAGGAAAAGTCGCACAGGGCGAACGCTAGGAGGAATAAGGTGGTCTTCAATTGCTTCGGGAAAGATCCCCGGTGAGGTTAAATCAGCCGCGGCCCGTGCAGGTAAGAGTGGTGTGGCCAGGTGGGGGTGTTTCAACGGACAATGACGAGGGAAAATTAAATATTTATTTAATATTCCCTTGCTATCGTCCGTCGAAATCCCCCCCACCTGGACCCACCACCCCACCGCTTTTCACCCGCATGGGCAGCGGCTGGGTTCAATGTGAAGATGCAATGAAGGACATGAGCCTTGCTATGCAGAGATATTCTTCCCAAACCGTTTGTTCCTTGAATGGAGCAATTTCAAAATGGGGATTAGAGGCAGGACATAGGTGTCCGATTGAGCAATATGGCGGGGGAAATTTGGAGAGGTTGATAGAGGATGTACTGTCTAATGATTTGTGTGTAAGTCACTTGAGTCTGAAATCAGCCAACTGAGTTATTTTATATCTGGTGCAATGTGGCCAGCAGCTTTCAGACTAAACATAAACCTCGAGGAATTGTGCTCCTTGTAGCCGTCTTAAGGTTTTGCCTGGTAAACCCCTCACATAACATTGCACCTGCTGATTTATGATATGGCCAACGCATTGAGACTGGCAGTGCAGTGCTGAGTGTGAAGTGATGGGAGTATCCCACAGATGTGACAGAGGTGGAAACACATTTTGGTCACAGGATCCAGCTGGGTGGAGAAGGATAATGTGGTGTTGAAGACAGATGCCAGATTTTGGATGAACTTATCAGGAGTGGAATAAGTGCCCTAAGACAGAGGCCAGAATGCAGTATATCAGGGTTTTCAATGCCAATGACCAGCATATCAGATGGTGTGATCCTGCAGGTCCAGTTGCCTATCTACTTATGAGAGGGTTGGAACGAATCGTGTCCTTCTCATCAGTTTTGTTATTCATTTGGACTATTTGAGAAACATCAGTATGCCTAGGATAGCCGACAATGTCGTTGTTAAGAATTGTTGAAGAGTGGCCACATCGGTTTTAAAAATACCTGGTAATCCCTTTGGTTCTCAGCAGGTCACTTAGCATTTTTTGCTCAAAAAGGGGCAACATTTTACTTGAGGGTGCAGTTTCAAGGGAAGAATTTAAGCAATGGGAGATTGGAGCCTTCTAGCCCAGTTGTAGTCTGCAGTAAGGAAAAGAGAATGCTGTTGTTGAAAGCAACACACATACCTAAGAGAATCAGGTCCCAGATTTGACTTTTATATATGTTGGAGAATAGATTTTTCCTAATGTTCATTAAGGCAATTCAGATGACTTTCCTAGGTCTCAAGCCTGAATCGAAATCACTGTGTAGGTTGTTTGTTTCCAGAGAGGCTGAAAGTTGGGATATGATTGACACTTCTACGATTTTGGCGGTTGTAGGAAGGCAGCGATTGTATGTTGTCACCCAGAATTTATTTACCACCAGTAGAATTCTAAACTAGTGCTGTGTTGATAGCAAGGATTCACAATAGCTGGGCACCATCTTAAATACCTAATCACAGAGTCACATATGCCCAGAACATTCCAAATTCAGACTCACATGAGAAAGTATAGTTTCTTATACCCGTATACAGTAAATTAGACTAGTTTTAGCCCATCTGCTCAGAAGACAGTCTGATTTACTTAATATAGCCTTACACATACAATTATATTCTCCAATGCTGATTACACTCCCTATATATCGAGCTAATGCCTCATGCGACCTGTGCATCCATATATGTCCGCTACGGTGTCATATGACAAGCAAAAGCCTCATATCTCCAGTGCAGGCTCATATATAAAGCTGCAGCCATTCAACAAATCTCCTACATCAATAAAGAACATGGCTTGGCTTAATACCTATCATTGACATAGTTAACTTAAAATTTTTGCATCTTGGTCACCACATACTGAAACATAGGGACTCCTGTCTACTTCTTCTCCTTGATCTCTTAGGTCTTTATTATGAGTCTGGCTGTCCACAAACCTCCAGACTCGTGTGGGCACAGTGGTGGCGGTCTTACGGCTTCCCCATTACAACCAAAGGGTTGGGCTACTCTGGGACCACCGCAACCACCAGGGATGCCTCTGTGGCCCCGCCAGCATGTTACAAGTTTCCTCACCCCCACACTTTTCATGACAGTGCGACCGCCATGAAATGTGTGGGCGAGGGTACAACATGCGCCTCCTGTGTGCACCCACACCAGCACCTGACCGGCATGGACTGCAGCAGTCCATGCCGTACAGGTACTGGTTTTGACATTTCAGGGCAGTGCCTATTTTATAGGCACCCCCCTGGCAACGCCAAAGAACCACCCGGCAGACAGGCGAAAACCTCTGATCTGGCAGGCGGTTTGTACATGGGTTTGGTGGTGCGGGATTTGGGTGGTCCTGCTCCCGCAACGGCAAACTTATAATGAGGCCCTTAGTTCATTTGAGTCCTAAAGGCTAATACCCAACTTGCAGAAGCGTGATGGCTTCTGTTCTGTGACTAATTGTTCAATTGGATTAACTCCCTCGTAATATAATACTCGTAACTACCGAAGTGAACACTGCTTCAAAAAAAGCTCCAGCGGCTCCACTCTTTTCAGTCTGTATCTTGAGATCTTTAACTTAATGCTGGAAGGGACATGATTGTTCCACTTTTCATGACATGTAATCCCTCCACTACAGCCTTGTCAAATCTCTGTTGAACAATTTTGAGCAACGAAAATGCTTGAAAATAGAATTTCTTCTATTCTCTCATAACATCAGAAACAGATATGACCTGCTAATATTGCCTAACTAAAGAGGCCATTGTTGCTCCTTCACTTTTAACATCTATGAGATGCACAGTTGATTTCACACTGTGACTTATCTCACATCTTAACAGAATCACCAGATCAGCCAATTTCCCCCGCGCTCACTAAAAGTAATCATTTTTTCTAAGTTTCACAGCTGAAAGTGCTGCACATGCACTTGCCATCTATCGACTTGACTTTGGAAATACCACCCTAAATATTACCTTGTCTTCAGTTACACCCACCAAGGACACAGTCCTTCCAACAGTTCACCTCCTACCACCCGCCAAAAACTGTGACCATATTTTACCCATCCTCAAGGACCTGCACACTGAAGTGAGGAGTGCATTAAAAATCCTCCCCCTCAAATACATATTCATTCATCTAAAGTGACCACTTACTTGATGAAATGTATTAACTAGCCAGATGGCCAGAGAGGCAGCAGCATCAAAATCAATTCGGTGAAACACCAAAACTGAAAGTTGCCATCTTCTGTTCTGAAATCTGATATGAAGTCATTGAAGAGGTCATTTTTCATTAGATGGGAGAGCAATTGGACTAATTCAAGCACCTTTGCAACACAGGTAGTTTGGAAATGGACTTCTAGTTGGAAAGACTATCTTGCCTCAAGTGCTATTTGAACTAGTGTCATAGGTTGGGCAGAACATCACATTTCTAGTGTAGTGTCGTATTTTCAGCTGCAGTTTCATACATCCAGTTCACTTCCACATATGGGCTAATACCCAGTGCAGCATCATATACCCAGTTGCAGCCTCTCATGAATAGGTATTGCTTTAAAAATACCCAGATTCAAAGAGTAACATGCTCAGGCAACTTTATATATCCTTGTAAGGTCAGGCACAGCTTCACGGTGGCACGGGAGGTGCCGCTGCACCCCCAGATAACGTTACAGAGATCACTTTGAAAATTGACAATAGAGGCCTTTGCATGTTTATCTTGCAACATGTAAATGGGTTTTTTCAAAGACATACTGTCAAATATAAGAGGGGTTCTTCTGATCAGCTGCTGATAATTCTTTCAACACAGCATTTCCTTTTCCTTTCTTTGACTTAAAAGTGAAGGCATTTGTAACTTGACCCTAGAGGAACTCTTGCTAGTGTACAGGAGAATGTGGAAGGAGAAAGCTGCATTTGTCAATATGTTATAACACTTGCAAATACAAAATATGCCTAGATGGCAAACTAAACTTTTTCAAGCATTTCAAAAAATATCAGCAATATTTAATCAAAACAGGGCTCCTTATGTGGTCTGTGGTATGTGAAGAGGTAATACAGCACCCAGTAAATACAACTGTAGTACAATGTTTGTTATTACCTACCCATTGCGAGTACCACACCTCAAAATATGGAATAACATGTTATTAACACATTTTCCCATTACGAACTGCACAACCTGGAATAATTCAGCATCTCCTCATACAAATTCTGCCAGATATTAGCTGACGTTTGTGCTGGAAGAAAGTGTAGTATTTTCGCACAAGATGGATTGCTGATCCAAGTGCAAATTTCAAGACAAAAACAGATACTCCAGATTTGTGACAAATATTTCTTAAGATGTGCTCCAAAATGCACTAGTGGATCTCATACTACTCGGCCCTTGCGCTAAATTGGAATTCCTCATTAAATACACGTGCTCTTTATGTACCTTTTACTTTTTCACAGCCCTATGTCTTTAGCGAATGAATGTTGTTGGCCATAAACCCTACTCTCAAAAATGTTCAGGCATTATTGAAGCTTCATATGGCCAAGTATATCTACAAATAAACACAAATGCATAGGCTCATGTGCAGAGTGTTAGCACAGAATGCCCAGCTCCCTGTCCTCTGTTTTTATCTTCTGGAGACCAGTTCTTGCCCCTTTTCAGCAGTTTGGCAGGAGAGTGAGGCTAGAGTGTCCCCATTCAGGGAGGAGCTCAGCATTAATGCTGAACAGGGCTTTAGAAAGAGAGGGTGCCAATGCCCCAACCAGGGGAGAGCAGCTTTCAAACACAGTGTTCTCTTAGATAGCACACGTTTCTTCATAACTAAATGGACCATGGCAGAAGTAGAACTTACAGAAACTGAGAAAATCTGTGAAAGCAATGGCCGGCCCTTCTACATTCTTTTCAAGTTGAAAAGCACCTTTTTACATGTCCTCCCACTTCCACATCCTGGTGATAAGGTGGGAGAGAAAGGTATCCATCCATTGTTATTTTGTCTATCTCAAGTTAGCAGGACCTAGAAGGCTATTCAAGAGATATTCGAAGGGCATCCATGCTAGCTCCTCAGCAACAAATTGGAGGGCATAGAGTGGGCGGGGGAACTGCAAGATGCAAATATGGCGCTTCAAACATAATTTTGCAGGCTGCAATTAGTATTTCACATGGGATCAAGGAATTCAAAAGAGGATCATGGGTCCTACCAAAGAGTTACAGTATATCCCTGCATAAGATGCACATTGCAAAAGAATTACTCCTGCTTTTTGTAATCGTTTTAAATTACTTACAATTTACTGCCAGTGGCAGGGACATATTATCAGTTGCCTATTTTAAAAGCAGTTTGCTGGTGGTCTTAGCACTGTGCTAGGGCTCTTATGCTTTGTTCAGGGGGTGAAGGTTCAAGGACATCTTCTAGACCACCATCAGTAAAGACTGGGGAAGGAAACGATGCAGCAGTGCACCCCAACACTCTCCTATCACTGAATGTTACCAGACCTCACAGCCTTTGAACAAAACTGAGTTTGTGTACTGGCCAAGACCTCCAATGAGACATGTAAGGAAGACAATACACTGGCTACAAATGCATTACTATTGTATCTACTACATTTTCATGTTTGCTGCTGTGTATGCAACAGACCCCCGGCGTTAAGGAACACACAATGCCACTGTTAATCTCACAAGAACATCACTCGTATCTTTGATTGTATGGTTTTTTATACTGCTGAACTGTAAAATAATCATTCACTTTGTACAAGGACGTCACTATTCAGGTCAAAAGATTCAGGCTACATCCACCCTGGTCCCTTTTATCCTTGATGAACCACATCTATATAGACATAGGACCTAATACCAGGCAGTTTGAGTCATTATTAATGTGAATAATAATTTAGAATCCAACCCAGAACAAGGAAAACATGCCCAGTGATGAAAACAAATACACATATCAAAAACATGGGGCATATTAGAAGATATTTCCATCAGCAACATTATTCCATAGTAAACACAGAAACAATTTTTACATTTTAAAATCCAATAACTGTACTGGTGCCACCCCACCAAATCCCTGATACGATTCATTTAGCTTAGCTCACAGCTCTGCATCATCAAATCCAAACAAGGAAAATAAAACTGACCATATTTCCTTACACAACATACCGCTATTTCATGATCCTACTATTGGCTTTTCAATCACTTGTGTAGGGAAAGGCCCCTTGCTCCAACCTTCTAACATAGGCACCTCAACAAGAAAACAGTTTACAACACGCATTGAAAAATATATTAGGTCGGATGTTGGCTCCAAGACTTTTGGCTTTGTCGTGGTTTTTGAAAAACGGTATTGTTGGGGAAGGTGCCGGACTCTCGACAATCTAAAAAAACATTGGCTAAAAGAAAAAATATTTTTTGTCTCAAAAAGCATGCGCTAACATACTAGTCCCTGGCACTAAAGTAACATACTTTGTGTGTGGATGTGCTCCTTGTGAAAGGTCAGAATGCCATCACTCACGGTGAGTTTAGCCAGTGGTTGAAGTGGCTGATCCTTTGCTCCATGCTGTATTCTATAGCGGGAGAAAACAAATAGAATGACACAATAATAGAGCAATGAACGAAGAGGGGTGGCTGAAAGATTCTATAAGTACGAAGGAAATAAGTAACTAATATTTTATGTTTCAGTTTCTAGTTACAACATACAAACGGGCGTATCTTGCAATATCAAAATTAAACAAATAAAATTCCAATATACTATATTCCAATATACAATTTAAAAAAAATGTTTAAATTAAATTAAAATCCTTTCTTCTTAAATAAAGCAGAAACTAATTTTGCTACAATATGCATATCATTTTAGTAAAATCAAAAGGTCTTGTCTAACTCTAAGCAATTGCTTTGAGATCACATATAAGACTTTACATGAAAAATATCTAAAAGACGGGTGGCATCTACGATGGGTATTTTAACTAAGTACTCTGCACATTGGTGTCTTCTGAACTGGTCTTTAAGGAGCTTTTTCTAGTTAACTACTTCAGGCTATTTTGCGAATAGTAATGATAAAAAAACATCAAAAAGTCTGCTGTGCTGTCACGGCTTCCCACTAATTGAGCCAAGGAAAATAACCCCTTTGTCCTCAGGCCTTGCTCTGTGTTATTGGTTTGCTTTTCGGCAAGATCGTGCGTGCCACTCATTTGCGGACAGACAGCTTTGGGCCTACTGGCTACCCCACTGCATTTGTTCACAGGTATCTGTGAGACTCCCTAAGTGCCACAAACAGGAAAGGATTACATTTTGTGCACTTTGAATGGTGGTGATAGTTTGCCATACTGGTGCCTAGTAGGAGACCCCATAGAACCTATTCAGGCATGCAGTGCTGGACTTTAGGTAGCAAGAGACCCCAGCGGGTTCCAAATGATACAAGCACAAAACGGAATGTCAGCCGTTATTTGTTGAGGCATTAATGGCACAGTAGCATCAGAATTTCTTCTGTTTGCTATTCTTCATCACCTCTCCTACTGAAATATATTATGGAAAATGACATTAAAAACACAGTACTGAAATAAGTACACTCACACTTAAATTACTAAGAGCACAGCTTTGATATCTGCCCTTTCTATGTTCTGTTAGCAGGGTCTAAACTTTGATTTGGTCTGGTGAGACTATGACAACATCATCTAACTTGAATTTCCACCTGGCTGCTTCATTAGCAAATCCAGCATGTGGTGTCTTATTTCTGGAAAGATTATAGTCTGCAAAGACCACTGACTCTTTCAGAACTGAAAAGCGGCTGTTACTTGACAAGTAACTATCCATGCTCTTGGCTGTTTGACTTTGTGAACCTAAACTCTGAATGAAATGAATAGGTGGGAGATCTTTTTGGGTCTAGGTTGTCAAGTTGAGAAATTCTCTTCCAAAATTGATCAATAATTAAAATAACATTGCAAGATTTGGGAAAGCTGTTGAGATTTGACTATTACCTTAATAGACTTTAATAGAGTGATAAGACATCCTTCTTCCATGCATTACTCATTCCAGTCTACAGCACCAGGAACCCCTTGAGGGTTATTCTGAATTATGTAAATTCAACACACACAGATAAAGGAATAGGTAACTGTACTTGCCAGAAGGCACAGACTCATCACTCACTAGTCTCCTCAATACTCACCGACTGACAACACTCAACAAGCCCCGATAGCCACAGCACTCATGTCCCTCTCGTCTGCCCAGTCTAAGGTGTTTAGCTAACATGCACTGGCTTCATCAAAAAAGCTTTATTACCAACTTCCTAAGTAAGCATCACATTGAAAAAGATAACATCACTTACTGTAGGGATCTCAAAATTCAAGAAACAATGTAGAAGCAGTACTCAACTCAGAGAGTCTTCAAACTGAAAGTGATTCCTATATACTACAGATGCTTGACCTCGGGCTCCCTAAGATTCACAGTCGTCAATATAATAAAAGAAACAATCTATGAGCATTTCTGGATGTTCAAAAGATAAGATGGGTTTAACACATAGAAAAGTTACATCATAAGCAATGTCCATGTAAAAAGTGACCAACATTTTAGATTAAAGCTGTATCTCTTGAGGATGTAATGTACAACAACATATTTCACGAAAACCAATCGAAGCGTACCACCTCAAGAACCATATACCAACCATCAAGCAAGGTGGTGGAGGTTGATGATGTGGGTCTGCCTTGGAGTTGCAGGACCTCAGTGGCTGGAAATCATTCATTACACAATTAATTCTCACTTTACCAGTGCCTTTTAGCAGAAAATATGAGCCCACTTGACCTAAAGGCCATATTGATAAAGTCTTGAGGGAAACATTACTTAAAGCTAGTGTAGGTTCCACAGGTTACTGCACTTACTCTATCCGACAAGGCTACTGAATATTAGCTGACTTTTTTGGTATAATAATTCTATTGCGAGCGCTGTGTGTGTTATACATCCCATGAGGTTAGATGTGCCTACTATTATAATTAGGCAAGGACAAGATGAAAGGCTGATACGTCTTTATATGTAGAATTATATAAAATATGGGGTTTACTTTCATTTTCACATCACTGTATACAACAGTAACAATTATGGACTGTGCTCAATGCAAACATTGGACTGCATTGGCCGATGCCAAAAAGAACATAGCCATTCAAACTATCTACATTGAAACTAGCCCTGGTGACCAGAAAAAAGTCACACACTGTTCCTGTCCAGGAAATGAAAGTTGTTACATTTGCAGACTCACACAACTTCAACCATTCTGTGAATTCTGCAAAAACCTAGGTAACCCCTTCTGAATGGAAACAGCTACCCTAGTGAACATGAAAATGGGACCCCGGGGGTAGCAGACGGCTGGAACTTGTACCATATTGCATCAAAGCATGCGATCAACCTGATTAGATCAATCATAAAGCACAACCTTTATGACATTCACTATACATGCTACAACAGTTTCCAGGGCAATACCTCTGACATACCTCTAGAGAATGAATTCAACAACTAACTGCTCACATCACTACCTTCCTGAAATATTGTCTAAAACAAGCGTCAGGGGGGGAAATAGATTTTTTTCTCCATTTTGGGTATCAGCTACAGACAGCCGTAGCTGTTTACAGATAGACCTATTGTTTCAAATACATATCACATACAGCGGGGTTGTGGGTCAACCACTTGCTCATTACTGATGGCTTTGTTGTCTTATCAGCTCTATTCAATGATTTTCTTTTATATTCTAGTCTTTGTTCCACCGAGGAGCATTTCAGTCTTTCAATGGTCCCATTCTATGAGTTATATCTTTCCACTGCTGTATTGAGAGGGCTCTGTTGTCTTTGCCTATCAGCACTCTATCAGAGTGCATGTTTTTAATTTCCTGCCCCATGTGCTTTCTTTTTTACTGCCCAGTTCCATGTCCAGCTTCTAGTCCCCTTCAATGTTTTAATGTATGTTTTTTAAAATTTACTTTACTTGGGTCTGGCAGCTGCAAAATGTTACCGGGATCTTGTTTACTCCTCCTCTCACCATCCCACTCCCATTCTCCATTTTTAATTGCTTTATTTTATTTCTTTACTACCAGGGGCCAGTAGCTGCAAAAAACTGCCCCCCCAGTTTCCTTTTTTTTTGCACAGGTGCACTGTTTTTTTTACTGCATTTTACTTTTGATTTACCGTTTATAATGGTAATCTATCATGTTAGAACGGTAATTTAAAGTGGGTACCATGCATTATGACATATGCACACACGTGCATTATGACACATGCACTCACTTGTATTTTGACAGATGCGTCTTGACATATACATGATACATACATGCAGTGGGCATCTTGAAAAGGGGTTTCTGTAATAAAAAACAGCATTGGGAAAGCTCAGAACTTGGCATTACCGAGCCAAGACCTATTGGTTTGCTTATACTTGTTCTTTTTATTTACACTGGCGTCATGTGACAGTGACATCCAGTTAGATCCCCCCTATTTTAAGATTCTTGGTCATGTGACATTGTGACGTGTCCCCAAGCTTGAAAACGCCTTATGCCAGAAACCGTGCACCTACTATTTCTCGACCCTCTATTTTAAGCAAGAAGCCTCAAGAACATTGTAGAAGACCTCCAGCAACCAATCCTCTCTTCCGCCACATAGAATGAGGATGGTAACATACCACAAGGACTTTACAATCCATTACTGAGGAATATCTGTTTAAGAACATTATATGTGCCGCTGCGTACAGTAGCCCCCCTATACATCTTGCTGATTTATCCATTCTATATCTTTGATAGAAAATACCGATAACTGGAGAGCAAACTCAGTTATTAATAATAAGTCAAGAAAAAAATTATTAATGTTATGCGTTCCAGATAAATTGTTTCTTTGTGGTATTCATGAACAATCTCCTGGAAACTGTATAATTTGCAATGTTTATCACTTCTGGAAGGACCTGAGAAATACTTTATAAGAAGTGAGTAATTCTGTACATCTCTAACCTTTTCAGGCCGTACCATACATGGATATGTATATTGCATCACTAACACTAGTGATGCTCAACAAACTGGACTACAAAACAAATAACTCCTCTGAGTTTTCTAGCAAATTGCATGTACATGGACACCATTCGTGCCTACTTTAAGAAAGACAGAATAACAGTGACATAGGGAGAAAGCAGGAACCGGCAAGAGTGATTTGATGGGCAGTGAGTGCCTGCTAGTGGATTAAAGAAGCAAGATGTGGACTCAAGACTACACAGCCTTGGAAATCAGCACACAGCCTTTCAATAGTCCCAGCAGCCTGCTCCTGAGAAAAACTTTGGGCCCGGCATTTATTCTTGTGTAGATTAAGTACTGGCTGCTGGCATGTGTAGGCAAACCCCTGTTAGTTCTGTTAAATGAATTTCATACATTTGAATAATAAGTAACACCTTTGAATAAATGCATCAAACTGGCTCAGCTTACAATTGTACTTATACTTCACTAACAATACAAATGTATGAACAAAATTACCCTGCCACTAGAAAGGAAATTCAAAACCTCAATCAAACCGAACTCTCTGTTAGAAAATTAAATGTACACTTATCAATATGTACATGTTTCTTGTAATATACACGATATAGATGAGGCCTGCAATATAATTAATTGACTTCAACAACTATGTCTCTCTGTTATCATAGCAATATTGCTATATGCTTTACTTTTATGTTAAAGTTGCAAATAAATGAACCTCAGACTCACTTGATTCTATTAATATACTAACAAATTGAGCCAGATAGTAATACCCCTGTTGATGGAACAAATTGTTCTGTTTGGCAGCGCTTATGCCTTCCTGTCCTGATGTTGCACGCCAACATCCTCCAAACATTTCTTATTCCTTCCCACTGTTAATTATCCCAACTAATGTCCTTCCACTTACTCCTTGATGGCCACCTACCGGCCCTATCACAGAGGGTGACTGCCTGGCATGATCTGACCATATCTAACCATCTTAACTTCTCAAGATTTAGTCAATGAATGTAACTTAATTAAAATACATTTAATTGGATGCAGGCACCTATAAGTGAAACCCACATTTTGTTTATCTGTAAGCTCAGCCCCTATGGGTCACCCCAACAACCAACAAGACACCGCCAAAGAAGACTCAGCACATTGAATGCTGCACAGTTAATTCTAAACCTTCAGTATACATCGGACCCGTCCCCCTCCACTGCCAAACACACAACATGGCTACACAGTTAAGCATTTGACACTTCATTTTGCACATCTACACATTAGAAAAATCCATTAAGCCATCATACATATAACATGACTCCAAGCCCCAGTCTTGGATATACAATTGACACCTCATCTGCAAAGCCATATCAAATTATTCTCCTACCTTAAAGTACATCAACAGTACACATTTTATAGTACAATTGACCCGAACATGCACATAATGTGGCCCATACCATGTACTTGGCTAAGTACTGCCATCCAAACAGCACATCCATATCAATTTAGATTCAGGCCTCACCCTATACCAACAGCACACTATAGCACAATGCCTGGAACCATCAAATGCACAAAACGCCTCCAAGCCATATGAATGGCTATGTTGTACCATTTCATCAGCCCACCCATATCAAGTTATATTAATATATCACCCTAAATATACAGTACAAACAAGATACAACCATGTGCACTATAATACAAACAGCATTAATGCAACCAATATTGTGGCTAGGTGTTTGTCCCTCAACAGCACATGATTATCTTCTGACAAATACACATATAAATCATACCGAAGTTGCTAATTTAATTATACCACACCGACCTACACCCAGCATGCCATTACTGCCACATTATCGGAAAAAGATGTCTCCAACTCAGCTGCAACCCTAATCTGAGTAGTGGGCTTTCAAATCCTTCAGCCACACATGCCTTACACATAGAGTTTGAAAACAGATCCATTAGAGTATCTAGCAGACTACTCTCCACTATTATCTACTACTAAACAATACAATAATGTATCCTACCTTGGCAACAACTACCCCATATGGCTCATCTGTAAACAAAACAAAGTCAAAATCAATGTCAACAGATCACATTGAAACCGAGCAAGAAGAATCCCAGAACCCTCGCTTTTGCTACTTTATTGGACTCGTTGCCTTAAGCAGTGTTGAATCTCCATTGTAATTTCACATATAAAGTCCCTACATTGCCTATATTGTCCTTTGCAATTCTAACTTCCAAGTAAACTAATTAAAGCAAATTTGGCATTGAAATGTTTTTTCATTAGTTATACACTAATTATCAGCATCAATTTCATTATTGCACAGATCTATCAGGCAGCTGGGGATAAGCACATCAATATACATTTCTCACATTTTCATATTTTGTACCAAAATTACACAGACATTTCCTCATGAGTGTACAAGGAAAAGCAAACCCTTACTAACACGCAATGTTGGGTGAGCTATAATGCGGCATAGCTTGCGCTCAACCACTTCCATAGTCAGCAGTCTCCAAAAATACATGACAGATGAGAAAGCCGCACGTGCATATTTACAACTGTTTTGAAAATTAGGGCCCAAATGTATTGTCATAGGGTGATGTTTGAGGCAGTATACATCAGACAAGGCCTTGTTTGGAATACTGTATTCAATTCAGGAGGTCTTTTCTTCAGAAAGATCAAAACTGTCTGGAAAAATTTAGATACATCCTAATACAATGACAAAAGGCTTAAATCACGTGTATTATGGGAACAGGTTTAGGAATATAAACTGTAATAAAAAGCACCCATGAATTATGTTATATTTTATTTCACAAAGTAAGCTTTGGTGGCACTAAAATGGAGATACAGAAAATGGGTGGGGATATGGATGGAATATGAGGGAGAAGAAAGGGTTATGATACAAACGAGGGAATTCTTAAAGTGAATGAACTAGATAGAAGAGTTCATGTCTCTTTGCAGATTTGTATTTTTGTAACCAGAGATCACGAAATGAATGTAGGGTTGTCCTGAAATGTAAAGCTTAACGCAGATTATGTTGTTCACCAAATACAACACACGCTGCTCACACTCAAGTAAATATCTTGAGGCAAAGGGTAATTTTGTAACACCCTTTTTGTTTGGCCCTGACTGCTGGCCCATGACCCTTGACCTTCTTCAGAAGGTTGGACAAAACACTTGCATTTCTCGACTTCCTAAAACACTGCCTATTCCTGGCTGTTGGTTTTGATTGATTATCCTCCTCGGTGGGGGTTCACAGCCCTGATCTTGGTTTCCGATAGACCGAGAGAAATAAGGCTGCTAAGAGCCGCCCACATTTTTTGTTGTTGCAGAAGCACATTGTTGGTACTAAATGTCATCATATGACCTGAAGTAACTTTCGAAAAAAAAATCCGAAAAAACTTTGGAAATGCAGAGAAAAGATACCCACTGAAAAACGGAAAGACAAAAATAACTGCGAATACATTTAATAAGTGTTAGTGTTAGGATGGACAAAGGGAACCACATTTTTTGAGAAAACAATACTTAACGTGGATGCTACAGGCAACATCTGTGTCCCATTGTCCAATTTCTACGAGGCTAGAAATTGGACAATGGGACCCCGGCAGCTCTACCGGTTATCAAATGCTATATTTCTATGAACTCTTTTCGAACTAGCAGATTATTTGTCATGCCACCTGAAGGCTGATGTTGCTAACATGACGTACTTGCTTCGGATTTAGGTGTGCAGTCCACAAGTAATAGGAATAAAATATCCTACCGTTTCACACTGCTACAGTAACCTCTGTAAACCACGAGGCAGTGAAATCGCATGTTAATCGTAGACTTCGTTGCATGAAAACAATCTATATTTAACACTATTACCAACAATTGTATCGGGATAGTAGCAAACAGAAACACCAAAAAGTGAATAAACCAATGGGTGTATGAAACTTGATCAATGAACCTGAAATGCAAATAGAAATCTACAGGTCATATGTCATCAATTCATCCTGCAATTGTCCCCTTTTAAACGACCTGTTTGCCCAGCCGTGGATTTCCTCTGCCATGAAAAAGCGAAAAAAAGAATCTTATGGCCCACCCAAGAAATCTGCGTTTGTGTCAACGCTTGCTCCTTATTGATTAAAAGGAAAATAAAAATGTGTTCCTGATTCTCAACCTGTTGAGTTAACCCAGTTTGCGGCCCGTTTGAGGCCTAGGCAACCAATATTGACATAAGGAGAGAGGGGGCTGGAGGCCGCCCTCAGTCCTTTCTGGAATTTAACACACAGCTGTGACTCGGGGCCGACCCACAAAGTTTTTGGCACACTAAGTAAAACTTGTGAGGGGTACAGCTCGTTCATTTCATAGCACCAGGGATGCTGGGATTTTGTTCTCCCAAGTGGGACTTCCTCACACAAATGCAGCCAGTATAGTGGACTTTCCATGCTAACAAATCTGTCTTTAGAGTCGGTTTGTTGGCATTCCAGGGCGGGTGTACCTGCACAATAGTTGGTGAGCACCAACATACTTGCCAGTATGTGTGTTTTAACCAGTAGTATGCAGTAAGTTTCCTATTTTCATCTTTTGTTCTTGTCAAGTGCCAGTGTGAATGGGTATTTGAAGTGGGATTGGAGAGGGAACACTATGCAGGGAAATGGGTTCCTCAACAGAGACAATTATCTCAAGGGAGAAACAAAGCCTTTTTGAAAAGCAAATGTTTTTTTGCATTACAATTCAAAATGCAGAAATGAAACTGTGTATAATACTGTATGAGCAAATAGTGATACTTAATTTCCAGCAGCAGATTCTGGAACTGGGGAACACGTTTCTGGTCCCGGAATCAGCTCAACATTCTGTGATCCTGGCAGTGGCGTAGCAAGGGCGTGGGGAGGTCTGCCCCTTGCGGCACATGTTTTGGGGGCTGCGGCGGCAATTGCGGCAGCTGAATCTCGCCAGCTCCCCCCCCCCCCACTCTTCAATGGGTCTGCCACGGGGCGGCCATAGAACTAGCTACACCACTAGATCCTGGGCAAATCAATTAATCTCCTTGTGCCTAAAATATGAAATGGTAATTTGCTTCTCATGTATAGCGCTTTAATACCCTTGGGGCAAGTTAGCGCTGTATAAAACTGTAAAAAACAACCCTTCTTCATTCTTTGAAAGTTGCATATTTATTTCAAACTTGGGAGTAAGCATACAGAAGAGCATTTGGCTCTTAGCCAGGGACTTCTGGGACTTGGACCCATAGTGAGCAAATTGGGATAACCATCCACTGTAATGTGAAGTAGAAAAGAAAGTTCCCAAGTTAAAACCTACACACTACACATCAAGACAATGGACCAATAAGGAAATTAAACTGCTAAGTTAGAATTTTGAAACGCCCATGGTTGACACAACCAAGCATTAATTTGCATCTAAAGTACATTTCTAAAGAAGCAGAACTAAAATGATGAATATCATATATATATCATATATATATCAACCATGACTGTCACTTGTAAACAAAGAACATTGTTTAGGAAAAATCGATTTGTGCGTTTAAGTGGCCTACATACAGAGAGAAGCTTCAAGGAAGGATTGGGTCCTAACAAACTTTAATAGAAGTAACTCAATGGCTGTAGACAGGGGAGTCGGATCTTTCAATTACAGATGTTATGTGGGTTAAAGGTTAATGGAATTCTTTAGTGGGCCAAGACTCAAAGACTGAGATAAGCTGATAGTAGCTTAACTGGGTAGTATCAAATTTTGAAAATACCAGGACCATCTACTTTCAGAATTAATTGACCACTTGGGAAATATTCTTTGGAGCTAACAGCAGGGCGCGACTGAAAAAGGCGGACTGTCCTTCAGTTGCTGTGTCTTCTGTGTCTGATGCTCCCTCTTGCGTGAGAGAATATAAATTCTTCTAAATTTCAGGTGGTACACACATGTCAAAGAAAGATGCAACATTATTCAATTGACAATCTTTTCTTTTTAAACGTTCTTTTTATTGAACAGTTCCTTCAAACACCTGTCAGTACAATACACACAGACTGGGTTAAACATGGCAACAATAGTTTGGAGAGCTCACAATTAATCCATTTACAGTGCAGCATACAGCCAGTATGTATAGCTATCCGATGCTACCCTCTGCATCTCACAGCTACATCCCCATACCATCCCCACCCAGTTCGGTCCCACATGAATTCATTTCTATACTCTACCCAAGCAGCCCAGATCTTTTCCCATTTTTGAGGGAAGCCTCTACTCTGATAGATTGTTTTCCGCCTGTTGGCACCAGTCTAAGTCTCTTTTCCAGTCCCCAATCTTTGGAGCCCCATTAGCTCCCCTTGCTCATGCAGTGTTTCTCTTTGCCACCCCATCTGTGAGCCTAAGCCATATTTTCATTTATTTCGGCCAGTCTGTCTCTCCCGTCACTCCCTGTATATGCCACCGTGTATCAACGGGGACTTGCAGGCCCACTACTGCTGTCATCACTCGGGCAACACCCATCCCATACAGTTGAATTTTGGGACAGGTCCATAAAATGGGAAAGAAGGTGCCCGTATCCCCACACCCTCTAGAACACCAATCCAAGTCGCAGTGACCCATACGGTGTTGCAGTGTCTTAGGAACATATGATCTGTGTAGGATCCAAAGTTGGATCAATCTGAACCGCGCCCATGTGGCTTCCATATATCACCGTCTTCTAGGAGCCATACGTCTGATTCTTATGCCATCCATAGGAGGCCATATGGTCTGGGGAATTGTTCATAATTTTCCGATATGTTAGGGAGACAGCTTTGTCAATCATTGGGTCGATTAGGAGTCTGTTTTCTAATGGGGAGTATTCAGGAGGTAGTTCCCCCTCCGATATGTGGCATCTGGGGGCGTGCGTCAGCTGTAGGTGTCAGAAACGCTCCCTGTCCCCATCTGGTATGCTGTCTGTAGGTTTTCAAAGGTGACCATTGCCCCACCGCGCCAGACGTCTCCTAAGTGACCTATTCTGATGAGTCCTCACTTACAAAAACCTCACAGGTGCCGAATCTCTCCCAGCATGTCGCAGTCCACTGTGGGGTCTGTACCGTAAGCTTAGTTTCCCACTCTAATCATTTTGTGGCTTTTCGCCACGTCCGTACAACCGTCTGAGAGTGCGTCGTGAGCAACTTTTCGTGGTTTTTACTGTATAACACAGTCAGGTAGCCACTGTTCCCCATAGCGAGGTAGGACACTCGATAGGCTGTCTCTGTGTTTGGAATGAAGACCCAATCGTTAATACTAATAAGTTGGGATACCAAGTAGTAGTTTGTAATGACAGGTACCGCCAGGCCACACTTGTAGACCCCTATTGCAGCTTGGGTAACGCTATGAGTGGGCTGCCTCCCCCCCACCCCCACAACAAGGTACATTTCATACAGTCCTCCTTCGATTTAGTTATCCAAATACCTAGATACTTGAACTCTTCTTCATGGACTAGAGCCACACAGGCAGACGTCAGGGGTGGGATCTTGCCTGTCAAGGAGAATACTAGGGACTTGTCACAGTTTATCCGGTAGCCTGAGTAGCTGCCAAAAAGTTGGAAAATGTGAATGAGTCTGTGAAAAGTTTGACAGGATTTGTGTGCATACAGCAGGATGTCAGGATGTCGTCCATGTATAGAGAGAATCGCTCCTCCCAGCCACCCCCAGATCAATGCCTTCGATTGACAATCTTAGTCAGCATTTATGGTTAAAGTTAGACACGGGAACGGCAACCCTCCCTTCAGGATTTCAGAAACCCATAGTACAGCAATGGGCCATATATCAGAATATCAAAAACTAAAAGCATTGGCTGTCATAAATATCATGGCTTACATATAATTTGTCCCATTAGATGTTACTTTTTCTATTATTAACTCCAATGAGCAATTTTTTTGTAAACAATACTAAGGACATATATTTTTTAGATGATATTAGGGACATGATATTCTGATACCATACAATTGCAATGTGCCTATGCTGCCTTCCTTCCAAAACAGTCAAAATAATACAGAATCACAATGTGAAGGCGCTGCCACAGCTACATAGATCTGTGGGAATACCAGGAGAGCTGAATGGAATAGGGGGCAGGTCAGACAGGAGAATGGAGTAAAAAAAGGTGGCATGTATTAAAGAGAACAAATACATGTAATTTTAACAGCAACTAATTGTAAATAAAGAAAACAATATACAACATCCCTGCAGAGGTGTTCTCACTGTGGTCTCCGGATAAAATCTGATTCATATCGAATAAGCTGTTCCAGTCATATCAGGAGTCTGCCTTGTCAATCTATTTGAGAGTCCTGCGAAACAAAATAGGCTAATGGATCCTTCCATCGGACTGGCATTGAGCTAGCCCATTGCTTATCATGGGTTGGCTCTCTCTTGTCAGCCTAATTTGCCTGCTTCTTATTTGATAGCTTTCCTTCCTCTTCCTGTGTTTGTTCGTCCCTTTAGCATAGCTCTTGACCATTATTTTGAATGGATGCCTTGTATCCTGCCGCTATTAACATTCAGGGAACTATTATTGTGGTTCAGCATTCTGTTTGAGAGTGGCTATGTTTTCTTCCTCTCTCTCTCTAATGTCTCTCCCAGATCCCCACGAAAATTCACCCCGTTCTCCGTGTTTGTCCACCCTCCCAGCTCGCTGATGCTACTCTGGCCCACCCCATCTCTTCTCTTTGTTCTTCGTCTTCCTCCGCCTTGAGTTTCTCTCTTTTTTATTTCTTTAATTTTAATTCCCCACTTAAACCTTGCTCTACAAGTATGGTGCTGCCCTGTTAGGCCGCTCCTTTCTGCAAAAAAATCCGCTTTGCCTATTGTTTGTTTTTTACTGTCCCAAGATGGGAGTCCTCCACCTGGGAAAGGCAAACAAAAACAAAGAACAAAACAATTGAATCCATGTAATGCATACGCACACATGTGTAGTGAAAAATATACATGCATCATTTGTGACGGATGGGCCGCCGAGTGTGCACTTGCGTGTCATGACAGACGCATGCATTTGTAATGGTCATTGCACTTTTTAATTTTATTTATTTATTCAGCAGCACCTTCACTTATCCTACAGAATGTTAGAAAGGAAGCAATACAGAAGAAAAGCACTCTGGGAAGGGTCAAGAGCACAATGTGGTTGATATTTGTTTCATGTTGATACGACTGATGTGTTTTTTACAAAAACACCTCTTCTGGTGCTCACTGCTTCCACCAGGTTTTCTGTGCTACTGGATGCACGCATTAACATAGACAGACCCAGTAAGAACTTATGCAGACAGTAAACAACATTGCATCAGGCACGGGCAATCTGAACTTGGATGAAGGTGGGTTGGCTCCAACTAAATTCCTTCAAAATGGAGGTTAGATCAAATCCTGTCAATTTCAGGCTAAATTGGTGTCCTGGCTTGTTTCCAATCCTCCCCATCACACTACGCAATCGATTTAGCATGGAATGTGTTTGTAACATTGCACCTCATTACTGAGGAAAAGTGTTGCTAGCCCTGCGAATCAAAAGTATACACCCCCAAAAAAGAGACTCTCCCACAATCCGGTAAGACACAACTTTATTAAATGTGGATAGCTTTCTAAACACAAGGCTCAGGCCTATGTTCACCTGCTTCGAGGCTTTCTCAGCAAGCACCTCCAAGTTCTCAAAAACTGCCTCCTACAGGGTTTGGACTACATCATACATTTATTAACAGTTACCAAACCATCCCTTGGTACTAAAGCACCTCTTCTCCCACTGCGTGCAGTCTCACATTTGAAAAAAATCTTGCACTGGTTATGTGGTCGCAGTAAGTGTTTATTTATGACAACTTCTTTACCTCACAACGTCATCATGTTAGACTATTTTATTTAGTACGATCGAAAGGTTACCATTTTGTACATAGTTCTTGGATGAAATATATCAGGAGACACCGCACTTCAAATGCATGCGGTTATTTACTAAAAGCTGTCCATCTGTTGAATCTGGAAAATGGCGCGAAAGAAGTAAGCATTCTCGCATCATTCGACAAGAAAGCTTTCTGATTCCTTGTGCTCGCTGCAGTATTATTCAATACTAGCATGCAGTTAGGGCGCGGAATCATGGGTTAAAGGTGCTTATGCGGACTTGTAATTGAGTTCAGACATAATATCTCATGAAACCCATGATCCATTTGCCTAAAATGCCATGTGCTTGTCATACAAGATTAACTCACTCATAGAAGGGTATAATATTTCTGAAAAAATGGTTCCCCGAAAGCGAACAAATCATTGCCCCCACCCTCCAAGGACTTGCGTGTGAAAGTGATGTCACATACGTTTATGCACGTTCCCAGCTACAAGAAAAAAAAACACCAGAGAAAAGAAACACACACTAAGGTTTCCAAGGCAAAACTCAGACTTCGCTCCACCCCCTCTGCCGTGCAACTTTTATCTTTGTAGCCTGGCTCGGTCTGCTGCCTTCCTTCAGGCCTTGTGCGTTTTTTCAACACGAGACAAAAGTTACTTTCAGACCTCCTCCGCCCTTGGCAGTTAACTCTCACAGGATTAAGAGGTATTTGTTGCCAGGCCTATAGCTGCGGGAAGGGCACAGATTGCACACGAAGAGGCGAACGAGCTATGAAAATGGCATTTCTGTGCGACATATTTTTGGGAAAAGCCAGGGCATCCCGGCATATATATTCTCCTCTAAAACAGATACAAAACAGTTACATGCTTGAATTGAATAGTCTGTACATCTTACTTTAGATACAGGAAAAATAAAATCGTGGAAAAGAACAGTCAGTTTAGAGATCTGTATTGTATTTAGGGCTCCCAGTTTCCGTTTTATTTTAGATTTTTACAGAAAAACACAGACAGAAAACAATTTCTTTTCCTGTCTGTATTTATATTTAAATACAGGACAATAGGTAAAATAGGCCCCTATGGATATTTTTTCTACTGCCAATCATCAGTGCCCGGTCAGTTGGCATAGATTGAGAGGTAAGGGAGATTAAAAAGGACAATAGATTTCCAAATTAAGTTTATTAAGTGCAGATCTGCAATTATTTCGGCTATTCTATAATGCAAGTGTTTTCAGATAACGTTATTGCACTGTATACTGCTGAAACGTTTTGGACATTCAAATGTGAGCCTACAGTTATCAGTTAAATAATTTTGGAAAAATACCCATTGCAGATTCATTTATACAGTAAGCACAAAATAAAAATGGATAAATACAGCAAAAATGAGCAAAAAATAAATATGGATTAATACACACGGAAATGTAAAAAAAAATACCATAAGACCAGGAGCACTAATTGTATCGTATTGTATTTCAAATGCATTTATATAGCGCTTACTGCCCCCAACGAGGCGTCATAATGCTTTTTCAGCACGCTACTCCGGAATCCATAAAGGATTAGTGGTGAGTTAGTACAGTGAAATATGAAAGTAATTTGAGTGGTAACACAGCTTCTTGTTTTGTATAGTGGCCTAGAAGAGCAGCGGGGAGCACCACGTTCATGCAATGGTTCTTATGCTCCATGGGGCAAACTCTCAGTGCCTCATGACAACTGGTCTGTAAATTCCATTTCGGACGTAAACTCCTGTGCGCACCCCAATCAAAATTGCTAGTTTTGGTTTTACTACTACATATGTGAAGTATTTCCGATTGTCAATAAATCCTGAAAAACAGGTGCAATGTGAAAGGGGAAACTGTTCAAAGTTGGCCAAGCATGCGTATGTCAGTAGCACAAAACTCACTGCACAGGTTATGCCTCATTTAGCAAGAACTTTGGGAACGATGTGGTAGTTGCACAGCTATCCATTGAATACAGCACCGTTGGTTTCAGTATTTACCTGATGCCCAACTAGAACACAGGATTTCAGGCCAATTGTTATTAGGCCATTTGCTCTTTTGACAACTGTCAAAATGTACCTACATTCTAGCAATTTCGAGTTCACCGTACAAGAACAATCAGTCCTAGTGCCCTTATTCTCCCATGTGTGAAGAAGCCCAGTGCTCACCTGCAGAAAACCACCTACCATGATCAACTGTTTCTTCTTTGGCAACTACCCTAGGCAATCCACCTACATGCATGCACACATACTCACATGGACGTCACCAAAGTGCCTGGGGTAGCGGAAGTGATATCACACGCTGTTTGACCTTTACTTTGACTCACACGCACACGATTACACATTCATAAACTCTCACGCACACATTCATACTCACACCTGCAAGCATGCATACATTTACCAGTATTTATTTATATTTTTGTTTCAGAGTTTTATATAGCGCAAACTTGATTCAAAGGTATCAGGTATCAGAGCATTTCACATGAGCACCAGTTGCGTTACATAAGGACATTTGGTTAGGCACTTTTTTAATTGCATTAGCTTCCAGATAGGGTCATATTCCAGCTAATGTACTCCATTTTTTATTACACAGATAGGGAATAATATTTTTCGCTATTTGTATAATAAAAAAATTGACAGAAACCAGGCAAGGGGAGCCCCAGCCAGCGCTCATTAGGAAGAGCTGCCCCTTTGTGTCAGGCACTGATTTTGCCACCTTGGAGGCCACGCGTCGCATAAGCAGTGACAGTGGCAGCAAGGGGCAGTTGCGACCCCTAAATGACGTCCATGCATACACACAAGGGCTATCAAAAATCAATTGCTGTTGAGGGCAAGGGGGGGGGGGGGGGTTCAGAACTGACCAAACAGGAAAGTAGACCCTGAGGCTAGGTCCCACCCAACAGAAATACATTCTGTAACTCATCAGGGGAAAACAATGAAAGACTCCATTTTCATTGTTTATGCACATTTCTGGTAAAGAAGGAACAAAGAAAAAAGCATTGTTCTCTGCTTAATCAGCATAAATCACAGGAGGAGCAAGTTCGCCTCTTTATTTTACAAATTACTCCACCGACCTGTCAGCAACAACTGTATGTCATCAACATTAGCGCAGTCCTCTGTGATGAATGAGCCTTTGCTCAGAAAAAGAAGATGTGGTATAAATGATGATTCACAGACGCTGGAAGCTTCTTATGTTCAAGTTTATTCGGCTCAAGAGCAGCACAGCGACAGGGACATAGTGCAGCAACCAACTGACCAACTGTCAACATTCCAGTCCCCAGCCTCAGAACTCCCAACACTCAGGGTTCCAACTACCAGTGCCATAAGGGCACAAACACAGAATACTACATTATCCTCATTTCTGCAAACAAAAGGAAGAAAAGAAAGAAGTAAAGAGACACACAAAGAGAACGGAGAAACAAAAGAGAAACGAAAGAAAGAAGGAAAGAAAGAAAGAAAGTTTGGCAGTACACAAAACAAAATAAACTTCTAACATAGCTAAGCTGAGAAGAAGGAAAGAACTATCTGAACCTGGCAGGAATCCTGGGTACTCTCAAACTCCTGCGAAGAGTGGGCGACAAAACATCTTTACTACAGTTGTTGCCAGAGTTGGTGGTTTCAGTGGGGACATTTTTAACTTTGACAACCCTACAGACATTTTACTGCAGGTCCGTTTCATGCTCTTGAGCATCGTCGCCATCAATTCTGTGGTATAAATGATGATTCACAGACGCTGGAAGCTTCTTATGTTCAAGTTTATTCGGCTCAAGAGCAGCACAGCGACAGGGACATAGTGCAGCAACCAACTGACCAACTGTCAACATTCCAGTCCCCAGCCTCAGAACTCCCAACACTCAGGGTTCCAACTACCAGTGCCATAAGGGCACAAACACAGAATACTACAGAATACTTTGACGCTAGGCTGTGAGCGTTTTCAAGGAAGATGAGGCGGGCATTGAGGATCCATTTGAACACTAGTAGGTAGGTTGTTGAGTGCAGTTGGAAGGGAATTTCATATGAAAGAACTCGAACCTTGCTGAAGCACTGGGTGATTTTAGCAGGTGGTTTGCTGAGTGTGGTGAATGTTTTAGTGTATATGTTGTACTGTGAGTTTTCCAACTATAGCTCTAACTTCTAAAGTGGTTACTTATATATATGGTTGTATGTGGAGTTAAGAGTAAGCCTGCTTGTGTTGGTGCTGAGGACAGTTTTAAGAGAGTCCAGTAGATCCTACAAATCAGGTACAGCAGTGCAGTTGGGCCCACAAACTCAGGAAGTCTTTAGACTGGTTCCCTTATGAGCAGGCTTTAGCGTAGCCAGTGCCAAGAAAGTTTATTCATTTCTTCAACTTCACCCGCAGGCTGAAGGGTGGAGCGTACCCCTTGGGACAATTTGCAGGACCACCTCTCCCATGTTATGACCTGGAAAAGACAATAAGAATTACACCTCCCTAAGCAACCTACTAATTAATGTATTTAGACCATGTGCTGATTGTTCAAAAACAAATATATAAGGCTATACATTTATATAATGTATTAAAATATAATAAACCAATATATATAAGCAGTTCAGCCACATTAATAAAAGACAATAAAGAGAGGAAGATTACATAAAATACATATAACCACATATCTATATGACTCTTTCTTACAACAGTTTGTATGGTAATGAATACATTCTTTTGATTTTCCCAGACACCAGACAGGAAATGTGTCTGTGGTATTTGTCGATGTTATGGACTGCTAGCCAGGTGAAAATCGTTGAACCCATCCTATGATCAGGTGGCTGTGCTCCCCTGAGGGCATGCTAAAGAGGTTTGGCTGATTGTGTCTCAGGGGACGGTGGACTGACAGGATCCAAGGAGAGGCCTGCCTTTTCAACCCCAGAAAACCACTTTCAATTTAAAGTGATGCCCTTTGGGTTGTAAAATGCACCTGCCACCTTCCAGAGGTTTGTGAATAAAGTACTTTTAGGCCTGGAAAACATTAGTGTAGTATATCTGGATGATTTAGCTGTCTTTAGTTACAACCGGGAGAACCACCTGGTCCACCTCAAGGAAGTGCTTCAAGCCCTTCAACAGGCACAACTGATTATCAAGGCAAGGAAGTACCAGCTAGAGCAAGGGTCTGTAGTGTAATTGGGCCACCAAATAGGTGGAGGCCATGTACAACTTCTCCAACACAAAATCCAGCCTGGGAAGCTCCAAAGACACAGATGCAAGTCAGAGCCTTTTTTGGCCTCACCGGGTCCTATGGAAGATTTGTAAAATGTTATGGTAACATATTGGCACCTTTAACAGAGCTAACCTCCAAGGAACAGCCAAGGATAGTCATATGGACTGACTTATGTCAAAAGGCCTTTGACACCGTTAAGAAAGCTATCTGCTCGGCACCTGTACTTAAAGCACTTGGTTTTAGAAAATAGTTTGTTGTCCAAACAAATGTTTCAGAACATGTGATTGGGGGAGTACTGTCACAGCTGAATGACAAGGGTCAAGATCAACCAGTTGCCTTTATTAGCAGGTGACTCCTCCCCAGAGAGCAGTGTTGGAGTGCCATTGAGAGGGAAGCCTTTACTTTGATTTGGTCCCTGAAGAAGCTAAGACCCTACTTGTTGGGGCTCACTTTGCAATTCAAATTGGCCACAAGCCTCTCTGATTGTTGATGCAGTTGAAAGCAGAGAACTGCAACTTGTTGAGGTGGCCCATTTCCCTGCAGGGTATGGACTTTACAATGGAACACAAACACGGGACTGACCGTGCCAGTGCAGATGGCCTTTCCAGGTTCTCCCACTTAGATGATGAGAATCACCAAGATAAGGGTTAACTTTCTCACCACTTTTCATCCTCATATTTTTTCGACTGTTGCTCCTGTTTTTTTTACTCAGAGAGGGCACTGGGGCACGCTAACCAGACCCCATTGCCAGTGTTCTAACCCTATACCAAATTATGTTGAATTGGATATACCCAATTGGCAAGTACTGACTTACTTTTAAGTCACTAGTATATGGTACCCCAGGTACCCAGGGCATGTGAGACAGTATTCACCCAGGGCTACAGCACAGTTTGTGTCACCCTGCACGTGACAGAGACAAAATGGACCCCAGCCTGCCACTGCAGACTGACAGTTCAACTTTGCCATTACACCTAATGGCAAAGCCACCACTTCCCTTAAATAATATATGTAGGTCTCCTCTAAGGAAGGCCTATAGAGTCCTACGGCAGGGAGCTGTATATTACTAAGTAAGACTTAACATTTTCCGTATGTCTTAGTAGCAACACTTCCAAATTGTTGTTTTGCTGTGGAAAGGTTAGGAACTCCATTGGCTAACACATGGTTCCCAGCTGGCACCCCAGCTGAGCTAACTTCTGAATGGGACAACCTAACAAAGTCAAGTAAGGTATCACATTAATTGTGACATTAAATCCAACCTGATGCCCAGGCCAGATTTAAAAATCACTATTAAAGTCCAGTGACCACACAAAGGCACTGACACTTAGATGGGTTTCTAACCACCTAGGGAGACTTGGGAATTAAGGGTCGCCTGTGACAACATTCTTAAACAGCATGCCGTTGGTTCCTGCAGACAATTAGGAGACAGAGCTAAGGGAGGGAAACGTGTGTCCAAACCGGTTTTCCAGTGGGCATGTAGCCCAAAGGTAGCCACACCTCTATAATGGGTTATTCTAGTACCAGTGACCGAGGAAGGGTTGTGTCATCTTGATGGGGGCAAGAATGGGGCACTCTGGGATAGCCAGATGCCACACATCACAGAAACTTCATCACTAGAAAGAAGGGGACCCAAGAGCCTATTGGCTAGTGACAGCATGGTCCCCTCTGAGCACTTTTCTGCAATAAGTAGGCCCCCCTGGCATTCTGACCATCAGTTCACATTGGAGAAGAAGAGAGGACCGAAGAAGGAAACCTTTCCGATTCTGGGCCTGATTCCAATGCAGTTAGGAAGGCCTCCTAAAGGCATTTGCTCTGTCCAAATGGGATTGGGAACGTGTCTTTCCGACCAACTCAGAAAGATTTCCGACCGACCGAGTATGATGCGAGTTAGGCATTAGGAATATCCCAATCCGAACCCAACGGCATTTGGAATGACCGAGCCGTACAGAGCAGAATCGTACGTGTCTACGTTCTGCGTTTCTGAACGATCAAGTACGATGCTGGATATGCACAGCCTTTCCGACTCAAATCGGCATTCGGAATCAGGCTTTGGGAGCTCGTAGTGGGGGCCCCTGCACCCTTAGCCTTCCCAATTGGGCACATGAGAGTACCCATGGGTCCGTCCTTACCAGCCATGCATAGTGTGGCAGGCACCAGGGGATGCCGATTTTCCCCAGCCACCCCTGCATTTGGTCAGAACAAAGGCTCCCATTGAAGTCAATGAGAGTTCAACCAAATCGTATCTGGAAGCATCCGGATACATCGTACTCGGTCGGTTGGACTCTCCCAATCCGATTTGGTCAGAAACCATTCCCAAACCCACATGATTCGGAAGCTTTGAAACCGCCTCAAAATTGGGCCCTCGTCGGAATGACACATTCCTGATCCGATTGGGACAGAGCAAATGCCATTGGGAGGCCTTCCGAACCGCACAGGAATGGGGCCCTAAGAGTGTGCTTGAGTCAGAAGAAATCAAAATCACTAATAATTGGAACACAGAATATAGTGATGAATGTACCAGGAGGGTTGGCTTTTAGATAGTAATGTGCAGCTCCTGCTGGACCCACCGGTTCCTCACTCCACGGAAAAGTGCATTGCCTCCAACCTCTTCTTCAGTGAAAAATACAGATCTGAAAGCACATCATCAACCCCAAGCTTGCTTCATTTCTTACATCCATAACTTCCCATAGAATACTACATTGGTCATTCTTTCAAGTCCTATCCCTTGCAGATCTCGCCAATATTCTCAACTCCCTCAAAGCCAAATCGTCTGAAGATGCTATCTTACTCTCTTCCTTCGTTAAATTAAAGCTGTCTCTGGGTAAGCCCTCTCAACCCTGCTTACCACTGTCAAAGCCTACCTCACTCAAGGCATCTTTCCAGAAGCTCTGAAGACAGGCAAGATCCTCCCACTCCTAAATAAACCTACACTAGACCCTGATGACCTTGCCAACTACTATTCCATTACTCACTGACAACCCTTCTGCAAAATCATTGAAATGGTAGTCCAGTTTCAAGATCACATTAAGACTACCACTCTGGCTACAGATGACGCTACAGCATGAAGTCCATTATTTTACACATTGTAGACAATGCCTTCCTGACCACAGATGAAGATATCCCCTGCCTCTTGACACTGCTGGATCTCTCAGCTGCTGTTGACACAGTCGACCATGCAACCCTCATAAGCACTCAAGAGTCTCAAATGGGATTCACTGGCAATGTCCCCTACTGGTTCTCCTCCTATCTTTCCATTGAACACCAGCCTGTCCACATGGGTAGTTCTGGGTGCCAAAAACTCCCTAGGACATATGGAGTGGCCTTGGGTTCCATAACGTTGCCTGTCTTAATTCATTTCTACATGAAACCGATTGGTGATCTACTCACAAGTCAAAGCATCAAGATTCACAAACTTGCTGATGATGAACAACTTTAATTTAAAGTGTTCACTGCTTCAGACATCCAACTCCTCAAACACAGTTTGAACATCATCCAGACCTGGATGTCCTAGGCCTAATTGATGCTCAACCCAACCAAGATAGAATTCCTACTATTTGCCAAGAAACAGTACAAACCCAGCTCAATGACAGCGTTGAAGGCCAGCTTTCACTGGCTGCCATGCTTCTTGGATTCATCCTGCCCTCCAACCCCATCCTCAAAGAACACAGTGACAAAAAATACAAATATGGTCTGGTACCAGTTCTCTATTCTAAATAAAATGAAACCATTCGCTTCAGAAAGTGACTTCAGAACTGCGTCCTTGCACTCTTGGATCTAGATGGCGGTAACACCCTGCTCCATGGCCTTGCAGACAACACAGGGCACCTATTAAATGTATAAAACATACTGCAGCTCATCTCAATTAGGGCATGACTAAATATGTTCTTGTTACTAGGCCTGGGAGTGAAATTCTGCTCAACAAACTGAGTTTTTCCCACTCCGTGCAGTCCGCAGAATTACGAAAAACTCTGCTCTGTGTAGCAGAGTTTTCTTCTCGCTCACTCTCGCCAATGTTAAGTTGTCACGGGTGAGCAAGCAAAATCTTACTCCAGACCACCTGCCGGCGAGATTTCTCAATGCGGGCGGTTCCGGATGGCCGCTAGTGCTCGCGTTGAGAAATCTTCAGTTCGCGTTGAGGAAGTTGCAGCTCCAGTAGAACATATACTTGAGCAGGAGAAAGAAGCAGCACCCTCTTGAGCTGTGCATGGTGCTGTTTATGCTGATTTCCCAGTGAGGGATAAACACCCGGTGCTAAAAATCTATGTGAATGGCGCCACCTAGTGCACTCCGTTCTTGCAGAACTACAAGTAGCCCGTCACTTCGCTGAGTTCTGTGAACTCCGCCCAGGCCTACATATTACCCTCATACTGATGGAACTCCATAGACTCCTTTTGTCAGACCGCACCGCCTACAAAACCAGTGGCATCATTTACAAAGCCATCAAGACCAGCGCCAACCCATATCAAGACAAACTCAACATCTATGGTGGATCTCAGCATACATGCAGCCAGGACACTATCAGACTGTAGGTTAAGCAATGTATAAAAGAAAGAACAAGGTAGAAGCCCTTTTACATTCATGCACCCAGCAGCAAGAAGAACATCCTGGTATGAATCAAGACCGCCCCAACGCAGCTCAAATTTAGCAAACAGTGGAAGATGCATCTCTTTAAAGAATACTACGTCACAGTGCAGTAAAAATCCATGTAGCACTTGGAAAGACCCTGTAAATGTTTGAATTGTGTTGAGTTCCCACTTTTCAATACGTATGTAATGCGGGAAGACAGTTCACAGTTACATAACCAATCGCCCATGGCACCACCCTTCCATTTTCACAAGTAAGTTGTTCCAGAAATGACCAAATCCTAAGATTATGACTGTGTTTTTAACATGTGCTGCCCAGTGATTGCTGACAGCCCTATCATGAGGAAATATTTGTTTTCTACTCAGTCATAGCCGATACTGCACAAGACTCAGTGCATTGACGCTGGAAATAGATTTACAGGGAAACTAATGGGGTTCCAGGACCCAGCTTTCGTTAAGACCTTAGAAATCTGTATTTCATGATGTGTAAATCCCTGGTCTTATTGTAACCCCACAGTTTAGCAGCATAGACTGCTGCAGCTAATGCAGCATGACTGGGAACCCTGCAGTATCACACTAAGAGATTGAGTCCCAATTTTGTGTTTAATTTGCAATACAATTACTTGTTTGTTTTGGTACAATCAAGGAATTTTCCACGTAAGCATGAAAGCCTATTTTGTGACTAAAGTGTATGTCAAGATAATTGTAGTTGTGGAAACACTGACGTTCTTGACCATTTACTTTGGGTGCTTTCTTAGAGCAGCTGTCATTAACATACGCTTGGTTCGGGCAGAATTACTAAAATGGTGTAATTTTCGAATTCCTGAAATAAGCTGCACACAACATTTTGTGTCTGTACAATAGCATCACTTACAAAGAGGAGTACTAGTATCTTCTTATTGCAGCTTATGTACTTCAGGGTTGCTTTTGCCTAAGTGTTTATCAACATTATTACGGAGGCTATATAAAGAGGGACTAAGACACACCCTTGGCGAACGCTTGAGAGGACGAAAAAGGTATTGCAACATTTCTCAGCTGTACCATAATTAATTAAAGCATTTGTTTACTTATCTAGGACTTCCATCACCTGCAACAAGGCCTTGTCAATACTCGACCTGGCTAATCCATGCCATAATTTAGACCTAGTAAATACATTGAAGGCCGACATTTGGTCAATAAAAGGCAGACGTAAATGCACTTTCTTTGTTTTGGTGCATTCTAACGTAGACCATATGTAGCAAAATTGTCTGAGCGATTGTCTCTATTCCTTTGCAGAAGACAGCTTGTACTTCCATGAGGATAGTCTCTTTGTCAACCCAGTTCTGCAGCTGTAAAGCAAAACACGGCTAGTTATTTTGCTCAGGCTATCTAAAAGAAAATATTGGCCTGTCAGCACAGAACATCAACAAGTACAGAGTATGGTCCCAGGGCTTTACTCACATTCCATAATTTTTTGTGTTATTCCACTGCGAAGTATATTTTCCTCATAATACTTTAGCGCCACTAAAAGTGACAGTAGAACACACAGGACAATATCTAAACTGTCAACAGAAATTTTGTGTGAGGTGGATTTATCGTTATGTAAATTGGAGCTTGAAGTTCAAAAGAGGCTACCAGTGGCCCTCGCTTTCACTAGTTACCCTACATTTCCCCACACTTCCCTACACAAGAATGTTTACCTTTGCAACTTCTAAAAGAGTGAGCCAAATAATACTCTACGGTCCTGTCGGAGTGAAAACATTCTGTATAACATGATAGTTTGGGTATGAATAATAAGAATGGGGATTTTGGGGACAGCCGACCACAGGGAGGTCTGCCCCCGGGTATAATTTGGGAATGGAGCAGTCCAAACGACTGCTTTGAAATTTTGGGCTCTTTGGGCTATCATTGGGCTACGATGTAGCCCAGGTTTAAAACGGGGCCATTTTGGATACCAGCCACCATTTCATTGTGGTAAACTGCTGGTTGTTATTAGATAGCAGAGAGTTTTTGGTGCTTAGTTAGGTGCGAGGTAGGTGATTTGTCTTGTCATTGATTGGCTGTCCTGTTGTTATACTGGCTGCCATGTGGTATGCGGGGTAAAAAATTGCCTAGTAGCTATGGCTCCTGGAAGAGGCCGGGTGCATGGATCTTGTGGTGGCTGTTGGGACGGCTGTTGGTCATCCAGCAAGGAGAGCATCAGCGGGGGTCCCAGCGGCGGTTTGGCCATGTTCACGACCTTGCCGGACCCCAGCTGGGCAGGGTGAAGAGGTAAGTAAGCGGGCCGCTCTAACTTCAGGCAGGCGGCCCCAAGCGCACAAAGCCAAGGGGCTGATGCTGGGCCCAAGTGACCGGCATCGCCTGCAAGGTCACAGCCAGTGACTAGGGCCTGGGGGAATCTGTGCTGCAGGGTTCCTAGAGCCACATGAGGAGATTTCCTTCTCCACTGTACTGCTTTTTGGCCCGGTCAATCGGATGGACAATGTAGGAACGACAGTCGAGGTCTGCAACCCAGGAAGCAACAGGCAGCAAAACGGCTGGCTCTCGAACGGGTACAACCCTGGCCCCAGTAATAAAGGCAGGAGAGACCGCGCCGAAGCCGCTATGGTGTCAGTGGGTGCCGATGCAATGAACTTGAGGGTTGGGGGAATGCTGCAGCTGTGAAAAGTGCTGCATGTGAGAGATATGGGGGTAGGTACGGACGATCAGTTAATTGAAGGGAAGAAGGTTGAGGAGCGGGAGGTTAAGGAAAGTATGTCAGGGAACAAGGTGAGTATGGTGCGCAATACACAGGGGTTGAAGGAACAAGGGTGGGAAAAGGAGTATATGGGGCAGTGGAGGGAGGTACAGGGGAGGAGGCAGCGGGGAAGAGGGTGGGAAAATAAAGCACAGAGCTGAAGATAAAGAAACTTACCCACATGGGGGCTTCCAAACCACTGGGGGCCCACCTTATATTTGCAGCAAAGAAAATATTTGGAACAGGGAGTATATGGAAATGCTGCTGCTGCTGCACAGGGAGCTCAGGGCTAAGGAGGACTTGAAAGAGGAGAGACATGAGCTAGCCAAGTGCTCTAAGGCACCGCTCACGATTGAGAATTGGATGGCTTTTTTTTCTAATTTACACAAGTGTGTACTGTGAGAAGGACTTGGAGAGGTGTGTGGCAATTTTTAAATGCATGGACACGATCAGGAAGGAGTAGATTAATTACAGGGGTCATGTCTAGGGATAATATAATAATGAGGTCAGGGTGCCCATTCCTGTAGATCAAGAAGTGGATTGGGGTGAGGTAGATACTGATCTTTGGTAACAAACTATGGGGCAATCCAACTTTGGTAAGACCATCTTTACAGCCAGCGGCCTATCTACAGTATATTGGCCCTTTCAGGGCCGCCCCACCCGAGGAGGGGTGGGAGCGCATGGAAAAGGTCAATGGGGGCAGACTGGGGCATGTTGGGATTTTAATAAAGGCATCTGCTCCCTGGACTATTGCAAGTTCTGTTATGAGAGCTCTAAGTGTGCAGGCAAGCTCCCCCTTGTCGTTTGTTATGGAACTGTAAGTCAGTAAACCCCCACTATGGGAGAGTGGCAACAGCAGTCAGGGTACACGGGGAACCAGCAGAATAACCAGGCCCCCAGGTTCAGGGGCTGTCAGAGGGACATGGATATGGAGCAAAAACCTTGTACGTCCATTAATTTATATTGTTTGGAAATTTGGTTGGCATTCTATGAGAATGAGGAAGATTCCAGGCAAGCTATTGATGGAGGGGTTCAGGCAAGGCTTTTGTTTAGGGCCCCAGGGACCGAGAGGGAGCAGGTGGACGAACAATCTTAAGTCTGTTGCTGCAGAGCCAGCTGTGGTGTGGAGGAACCTGCTGAAGGAGAAACAGGAGGACAGGATGGCAGGCTGCTTTGATGACTGGCCAATGGAGGACTACATTTTGTCCCCGATCGGGGTAGTTCCTAAGAAAGAAAAAGGTCAGTTTAAGCTCATCCGACATCTGTCCTGGCTGGAGGATGGATCAGTAAAATACTATCCCCGAGGAACAGGTTTCAGTGACATATTTGTCCTAGGCCATTTTTGAATATGTAGGCAGAGGGGCACTAATGGCTAAGTGCCACATAAAGTCGGCTTTCGGCCTGCTCCAGGTGCAGCCTATTGGATTCAATTACTCGGCATTCAATTTGAAGGCCAGTAGTATGTGGATAAGGATCTGCCTATGGGATGCTCCATATCCTTTGCTCTTTTTGAGCATTTCAGAACATTCCTACAGTGGGCCGTTGCTTCAAAATTGGGACATACGCAGGTGACTCATTACATTAATGACTTTTTCTTTGTGAGTAGGTCCAGTTGCACAGACTGCCAGCACATGTTGGACAGTATGTAGGAGCTCATGGATGACCTCAGCATGACCCTGGCCCCGGAAATGACAGTGGGATCCAGTACGGTACTGTCATTTTTGAGCATCAAGATTGACCCAGTATCTATGGAGGCTTGCTTACCAGAGGAGAAAAAGTTGACTATGCTCTTACTCCAAGATGCAATACTAGGCAAGCACAATATTATGATGAGAGAAGTGCAAGTCCTGCTAGGCCATCTAAAGATTGCATGGCACATGGTGAGAGCTGGGAGGATATTCTGTAGGAGGCTGGAGCTATCTCTGTCAGGGTTACCTTTGCAGCATCATCATGTTCGATTATCAGCAGGGACCACAGAGGATTTGAGGATGTTGCCTTTTTTCAGGAATCCTTTAATGAGGTGCCCTTCGTGGTACCAGCAGACTTGCTGTAGGACGTGCAAAGCTACTCGGGTGTGGCAGGAGGGGTAGGATTTGGGCAGTACAGGGACAAAAAGTGGTGGAGAACACTGGCCCGTTGAATGGAAGTGGGGAGGGCGAAGTATCGTGTTTTTTTAATTCTTCCCGCTTGTGGTCGTTGTGGTGCTGTGGGGGGACCTGTTGGCACACAAGAAAGTTATTTTTCACAGACACAGGAAGAGGATTTGCTAAGCAAATGTTGTTTTCTTATGCATGTTTTTATTATTTTCAGGTTTGGTTCCAGGCCCGGAGGTCTCCAGTGGAGGTTTTTTTTCTCGAAGCAATGGTGTTCATCTATCTTACATGGGAATGCAATTGTATCTGCTTCAGGTTCAAGAGGCCCTGGCTAAGGTTTTCGATATGTGCTAAATTCATACTGGGTTTGGTGGGGGAAGAAAAGTTGTTGGGATATTTTCTGGGTGGCGGTTGGCAGACACGTTGGCATGGTTCAGCCAAGTTTAATTGTTGTTGAGAGTGGCAATCCAGGCTGAAAGGGAATGGGTAGACAAGGTCATGCCTGGACTAGGGAGGACGTTTAAGGTTTATTCAGTAGTTAGGTTAGTGCCAGGTTAATATTTGTTGTAGAAATGCAGGGGAGGTTAAAAGTCTCAATTGCTGAGGATCATTCCATGAGGAGGTACAGAATTGCAGGTTTGAGCTTTGTGGGGGAGGGATTTTTAGGGGTGGGGGTAGTTAACATAGGTAACTATCTGGATTCGTGAGGTGGTAGTTTTGGATGGCGCAGGACCAGGTTTATAATTATGATGAGCACCTGTTTCAATAAAAAGCAGCCGTTTTCACACTATTCTGGTGTCAGTGGTTTGTGCTGCCTCCTTCCCAATTGGGATTTGGGGGGCATTCGACCAAAGGAAGGCCTGCCCCCCGGGATAATTTTAGGAATGGAGCAATTCAAACGACTGCTCCACAATTTTGCACTGGTTGGGCTTCCATTGGGCTATAATGCAGGCCAGGTATAAAACGGGGCCATTTTGATACCAGCCACCATTTCATTGTGGTAACCCAGTAGTTGGTAGTAGGTAGAAGAGAACTTTTGTGCTCCCTCACAGTCCGAAAATGCAGCTATTTGGGGATTTGTATTTTGTTTGGAGTTTATGTCATTGGCGTCTCGCTAGCTAACCCATATTCCTTGGTTTTTCTTTCTTGTCCTATGGTGCAGGCAATTGTGGCCTGATTCCATACAATACTTATGGTCTACAACACAACCATTTTTCCTTGGTCTTTTATGGTCAGGGGGACAACAAAAGATCGCATTTATTCAGAACAGGTAGGCATGAATCTAAACTATCTCTTCTATCCCTAACAATGTAGCATTATATAAGATATGCATTAATGCAAAACTCCATGTTACCACAGAAACAGAAATATACTACTACCAGCAGCATTGCATAAGGCGACTACAGAAGCCCACGCTCCAATTAGGAAACTTGCAGTGATCCCTATAAAGGATCGTCAATATTTTCCCAGGGTAAGCTGATATTCATATGACTACCCCATACGTCTATCTCTGAAACTTGGGTGGTCTTTGTTACAATTCAACTGGTTTAGTGGACCCGTACCCCCCCCACTTTGTTCCAAGAGCAGGGAAATCTGAGGCCCCAAGTGCCCCTTACCTGCGTTTCTAGTAAAAATCTTTATATGTGGAATCTAGGTAGTATAATTGGGTTACCTAGGAAGGGTTCTAAAACGTTTTCCGAATAAATAGCCTTACTTACTGCTTTGTTATCTCAAGACATATTGGGAAAATACAGGATATGTTTGCAGTAATCTTTATTGTCGATAAACCATGTGGCCAAATTTTGAGCGACAAAGTCAATAGCCATGAGCCACTTCCAGTAAATCGTTTCTCTGTTTTTCCAAGGTTTTTCTAATATTTTGAAAAAATGCACCTGTTAACCTAGAGATAAAAATTGGTGTCCATTGTAACCAACATAAGTAATAGAGATGACAGAAGACAATGAATTGTAAATATGTTGCGATTTTTCCATGTATTAACTACAGTAATGCTATAAGTCCACTGAGTTAAAAATGATGCTAATTTTCTGCATGACATTTACTCCTAGGGCGATTTTACATACCCTCTGGTTCTGGCAGACAAAATGTATGTCTTGATAAAGGTGATCATAATAAGGAGTTATCACCGAAACGCATCGACGCAACCTAAAGCGTATAATTCAAGTCTCCAAAACCATAATAGATACGCTGATTTGGTAGTGATACTACTCTGGTGATATTAGAGCGGAGAAAAGAATATACAAACCTGTATCTAACAAATGTATGTTGTAACTGTTATGTCTGCTTGTAATTGTGCAGGTCGCAATTATATGTATTGTCTCAATTTTATCTTGTTTTAGTTCAGGGATTTAGTTTAGTTATCCTATTGATTGTGTTTTTTTAATATATTCAAATAAATGAATTTTTAACTTTTCCATATTTTGTTGTATGTATTTGTTAAGTCATACGGTACATTATTTTATACCTGTCTTTATCTGTGCCTTAAGGGAACCCTTTCTCTTACCTAGGTTGAATAACCCCGTTTCCCTTGGCCTACACAAGGGGTACCTCTCTATTTTGTACAGTCTTTGGGTTGGAATATGTGTGCAGGGGTGATAGGGAAATGCTTGGTTGTTGCTTTGAGGCAGGTGCATAGCTGAGAAGACAAGTTGGCTTGGTTTAGCCAAGTTTATTTTTGTTGACAGCAGGAAAGGGAACGGGTAGTCAAGATCACGCTTAGACTTGGTAAGAAGTTCAAGGTTCATTAGGCAGTTAGATTAGTTACAGGTTTACTGTTGCTGTAGACATGCAGGGGAGGTTAAAGGTCCCAATTGCTGAGGGGTGGGGATAGTTAACAAAGGTAACTATCTTGTGTAGTGGGGTGGTAGTTTTGTAAGGCATTATAATTGTGATGTGCACCCGTTTCAATAAAAAACAGCCTTTTTCACAATATTCTGTTGTCAGTATTTTGTGCAGCATCCCGAATTCCCCAAAAGCTATTTTCTCTGTGAATTTCAGAGGGGGGAAATAATAACAAATTGTTTCGGATTCTTAATGACAACAATATTTCAAAAACTTGTGGATCATTATTTAAAGTTAAATATAAAGGGATTGGGTATTTCTAGTCTTCATTATTGTGCCGGAATTCCTTTTATGCTTAAATTTTAGTTTCTTCTTTGGCAGTCAAACGTTCTATGTAAGTCATGATGTGTAACAAATAAAATGTGCAAGTAAGTCAGGGATCTTGTGTGTATGTAGGTGGCAGTGTTCGGCGAACTGTTCGCAGCAGGATATTGCGGAGGGTAGAATTCAAGTGGAGGGATAGAAATCAAGTTGGTTAGCAATGAGGCACATTACGTAACATTCTAGTGTGTGGGTGGGGTAGTTTGAGGGCGGCGCAGTACAGATGTAGACAGGGATGTCCCAGATGCGAAACGTTTAGATAGATGTTGGAGGTATGTCTTCTGTTTTTCCACTTTGCGTGCCGATAAAGCCTGACTTCTATGGTAAGGCTTATTGTAAGCCTGGGGTAGTTAGGTTATCTAGTTCCAATGAAGAGGGTCGCCTTTCATTTAAAATCTTTATTTCGGTTAAGAAATAAACATAAAAGACAAATACAATATTAAATAAAAAGAAAAAGACCCAGAGGAAGAAGAGGGTCGCCTTTCTTAAAACGAATGGAAATTGGCGTCAGATGTTAATACATACGACACAAGCTGGGCTTGTTTCTCCAAAAATTATCAGACTTTATATTTTGTAAAGATATATTTGAATACATCAATCCTATGTTATGTACACCATTAAAATAAAGTTCGAAGCTTCCAAAGCCGTGGGCACTAGTTTGCGTTTGGTCACCTCTCAGTGCCGCCCTCGCGGGGGGAGGAGTGCCATCACTACTAATAATCTGTAGCGGTTGGTGGCGAACTCGAGCACTGTGCGCTTGTGGACAGACAAGGTTTCCCTTAGATTGCTTCCCTTCAAGAATTACTGCCGTCAGCAGCGACCCCTATTTACTGACATGCCCGGGTCGTTACTGATCACCTGCCTCCTGATATGGGTGCAGAAAGAAATAAGTAATGCGTCACAGGGAGAGGAGGGGCTGGTGAGTCGCAAGCCGTGGGGTATCCCTTTACCTGCACCCTGGAGCGCGTGACGTCATGTCGCAGGTGAGGCTAGGGTTCCGGCGCTGGCCCCGCCCCACCCTCTGGAACGGCCGCTCCCTCCCCCCTCCCTCCCTGGCGGCTCAGGCTGAGTGAGGGTGGCTCCATTTTACTCCCGTGTGGGATCTTCGAAGAGCCCCCGTATCGGTGCTGTGGAAGCCGGAGTACAGGGACCGGAGAGGCAGCTCATCCCTGAGCTCTGAGATTGCTGCTATGGCCGGGCTGCCCGCTCTGTTCCTGCTGTTGGTGAGTGTTTATGCCACCGGCTACCTCAATTCCGGTCTCTTCCCTGGTTAGAGTTTGGTGTCTTGTTTCCAGGGAGGAGTTTTCCGGTGTGGAGAAAACAAATGTTTCCCCACCATTCTGCTTTTGGGGACTCCTGCTGAGTTTGTACGACCCTCATTCTCGTTTTTGAGAGCAGACTCTTATACATAACATACCTTGTTTTAACATCACTTTAACCGTTCCTCCCTCCACTGTGAAATGTTGTTTTTGTTTCATCCTACTAATTTAGTGTTGTTTGGTAGCACGTTTGTTCAACATCAATTCGCAGGGGCGATCTTTGAACTGAAAAGGCTGTTCGAGAGCAATTTTTGGTGTGTAGATCGTAGACATTTTGAGAAATGTTTGTTACTAAATTGCTACTTTGATCTTTACAGTTATGTTAAATTGTAATTGCACTTCCTGTTTGTTTATGGTGTAAACACGGTAATTAAAGTTTATATTAATGCATTTTAACCGTTCTCTTCAGAACTGGGTGTTGCTTCAGGCTAGTGGGTGTGAGGACTTGAACAGATTTTCTGGAGGCCAGTCACACCTTTTTAACTGACAGTCACACTTTCAATTGGTGATGGTTTGCAGAATTCCTTCTCTTCAGTTATGGCGCAGACTGGGGGAAAAATAACTTTATTGAAACAGAAAGCGGTAGGGTGGGCTATTTATTTGTGAGGTGTGGCCCAAGGGACAGAGATGCTGATTTTGGAACAAGAGAACTAGGTTCGAGTCGTGACGTCTCCTAAACACCTTGTGTTTGTAGGCAAATCGCTTAATCTACCTTGCCTAAAAGAAGAATTCGACCACGTATAATGTGTAATTCGGTGGCTATGTATAGCGCTATACGTTCTTCGTGTCAAGATCGCATTGTACAAGACTGAAAAGAACTCATGAATGGCATTACTGCGTCTAGTTCAGTGCATTATTTTAATCGTCCTTCACTTTCCAATTGGTAAGAATAATTAGTCAGTTTTATACAAGAGCTGTGGTTACTGCGTACCATGGACAGTAAACATTTTGTTATGATGCTCTTGCAAATGATTTTTTACAGAGCTACCGTTGAATTTGCCAGAGATGCTTTTAGAATTCGACTTGGTCATCTCATACTTTGATAAACATGTTCTGTGCCTATGTTTACTATTTTGAATGCCTTTTGTGGTGAGTTATTTGTTAAGCCAATGAAATATTGTTACATGCTTCAAATCTGCATGAAACTGTAAATGTTTGCAGTACTCGAAGTGGTACGGGATCTGAGGGGCTTGACGTGCCCATACTTATTTAATTTAAGAAAGCAGTCCCCCCAACTTTTTGTGAAAGGACAGCCTTCCAGGACAGCAAAAGTGTAATGCAGAGCGCCTCCCAGTGAAACCGAGGGACGGGCTGCAGCTAAACAAGACTTCCTGCCAAAGTTCCTGCTTGTGTGAAAGAAATGAAAATTAGTACTACTGGTTAAGTGCTTAATTTGTGCAGGAGCTTTCAGGTGCTCAGCACCTGCACTTCTACAATTTCTGACCCTGCAGGTGGTGGTCTCAATATTAATTGTTCAAATTCAAAATAAAAAGAATAACATACATTGCATGGTTTCTGGCTGGTAAATGTTCATAGTCAGGGCAGCATACGCCTGACCGGGCAGGCATGATTGTGTATCACCAAGTTAGCGATGTCATCTCGCCGTTCACAAATCCAAGAAGTCATCGCAAACTATGTCTTGCATTCTATTCCCAGAGTCTGCTGCACCATGCCACTGCCTGAGCCTAAGCCTCCCATTGGATAATTGTAGCTGGGGGCTGGCTCAAGAATGAGTTAAGGTAAGGAAGCTGCGAGAGTGCATTTGGAACTTGGGAGTGAGGGCTCTTGAGGAAGAATAAACAAAAGTAAGTGTGGACTTTCCACTTGCTGTGCAACCAGAGTAGCAAATCCTGCAGCCCTACATTGCTGCTATCCTCAACATGCTCAATGCGGCTGAGCCCAACACAACTTTTTTGTGCGCCATGGCGTCACCTGTGAATCTTTGCGCTACATCCCAGCATGGTAATTGCTGAGCGTGCATGAGTCCAGTAGGCACCACAGCCATACTTACGGGCATTGGCAGCATTACAGCTGAGGACAATGCCTGTGCTGTAGCAGGCAGGGTCACAGCAAGCTGAGCAGTGGATACCAATGCCGAACGCCATCCCTGGACCTACTAATTACAGGCAGCACTAGTAGTCACATCACCTGTTGTGCTCGAGCAGCTACCTGTTCTGCAAATAACCCAGTTATACTGCACTGATTAATATGTGCAAAAAAAGAATTTTCATTTGGTGTACATTTTGTTTTTGCACTCGGGCAAGAAAGTAAAACGCATGTTATCTTCCTCTTCTTTAGGAAAGACAACAGGAAAACACAGAATTCAAAATAGCAGGGACATGTACAGGCTGGCGACAGGGCTCACAGGCAGAAGCAGTGTTATAGATGAGAGCAGGAGTAAACAGGAGAAAGAAACAACAGGAGAGGCGAGAGATAAGACAAAGCTAAGTAGAAGAAAAGGAGAGCAAATCAGATACAAAGAGAAAGCAGCCATGATGTGAAGAAGAGAGCATTAAGAAGAGAGAAGACAGAATGAAAGGATGTAGAGGTCAGGAGGACAGAGGAAACGGAAGCAGACAAATGATAAAACGGAGACAGAGCTAATCACTGCTAGAAGAGTGATCGTAAAGAGACAAGATCGAGGGGAGAGAGAGCAGAGCATGAATAACAGTGAAGAGGAAAAAGGGCAGGGGTAGAATGAATAGAGGGCAAATCAGAAATGCAGGGAATAAGGTAACACGCCAGGTGTGACAACGATGATAGAAAACAATTAGAAAAGTGAGAAGATAGACTCTTAGAGCAAAGACGTAGGGGACAGACAACAGATCAAGGTTAGAAGATAGAGAGTAAGGCAGTGAGAGTGTTGAAAGTGGGGTTCACCGGAGGAAGAAGTGAGCTGTGGCCTCCTTGGCAAAATTTTCAGCACCTGCACTTCTTTTTTTACAAATTAAGCACTGCTGGTTAATGTGCAAATGTAAAAGGGTGCTTGCAAGCCGATATTGGCTTTAATTAATGGAATTCCTTAACTCTTTCTAATGATGACACATATTTTTCAGTTGTTGCCAGGAAGTTACCAGCTGAGCTGTGAAGTGTGTGCTTTTTAAAGGACCGTCTTAAAAAAATTGCATTAAATAGGCTCTGGGTTATTAACATCTATATTTTGGAAGCACTTTATCTTAAATCTTTTTGGGCATTTTGTAGCAACCTCTGATCTTCTGTGTGTAATGCAAGCTTAAAATAATGACTTGCACATTCATAGTGCTTTCTGTCATAGACTGAGACTTCTTAGCACTAAATATACAAAATATACACAAGTATTCTCCACTGCACCAACCTGGATCCACTTATGAGGCTCCTGTTTACGGATACAGACCTCTGCAGTATATTAACTAATAGAGGTTTCATGATGTACGATTATGCATTTCCCACTGATTAACTTAACTTGCATTTATTTTTCATTTAAGCTGTGCCTATTTTATATGTAGTTACCTGAAGGTGAAAGACAGGAAAAAAAGTGACCGCATGTTTTTTTTAGCCATGCCTTTGACCTCGCGGCTATGCTCGCTCACTCACCCTGTCGCCCCTTCTTGAATGGCATCACAGTTCCAATACTTTAACTCAATTCGACCACTGGTTTAATGTAAAAATACAAATGTACAGTAGGCTGTTTACTGTCACTATTTCGTGTCCTATCCCCCTACTTCACACCACATTATAAGGTTGATTGGTCTGAACGATAAACTACTCACCCCATGCTGTTCTGTATTTTTTTGGACATGCTACTACCACTGTAATAAATGTACCCTGTTAAGCCATGCACAGCTGCTTGGATCTAGGGCTGCACGATGTACCCACAAATACATACATTTAACAATATCTCATAATGAGCTGAACATTAGCCTTGGGTGAGCCACTGAAGGCTTAAATGTGGCTCCACCTCGGCTTGAGGCCCCGAGGAATCTTGAGCCAATAGTGAACTGAGTCGAAGTTATAAGAGCAAAGGGTTGATAACTGCGTTAGCATGATGGGAAGAGTGAGTGTGAAAAAGAACAGCAGGAGAAGCCATGGACGAGAGAGGTAGTTGAGTTTAGTGAGTGAATGAAAATTAGGGATGTGAAAGGGATAAGTGGAGAGATGGAGGGTGTAGAAAGGGGGGGGGCGAAGAAAGGGGAGCCATAAAGAAATAGATAAGAGAGTAAAATACATGGGAAAACTTAAGATGGCAAGAGAGAGAAAGTCAAAGCCCAATAGCAAGATGGAGTAAGAATGTGAGAAAGAATTGTTCTTGCCAGTTTGGCTGGTTTTGACTCTTAAAGCCTAGATGTTTCACTGGTTTGGCTCTTTTCATTAATTCTCAGCTTGGCTACCTTTTACTAAACATGCATTTGGTGGAATGGGCTGTTGCCCTAGGTATATGGACTAAATCTGGGAAACACTTCAACACTTGTAGGTTGAACTGAATTATAGATTTTTCTATTAACAGATACGTTGTTAAGATTTCTAGTATTCTATTTGGGTAGTAAACTAGAATGTGGTTGTTCTCCACTGAGAGGTTTCGATTGAAATCCTACGCGAAAGTAGCAAAGCTTTAGTTGATGATGAGGCTGCTTGAAACCCTTAAACAGCAACCTTTTCAGCATTGAAGTCTACCCCATTTACAGTTTTCTTGTTCATACACTATTTTGGACATGCCATAGTATGCTAATTTGATGTATTGTCTTTGACTGCCTTAGACCTTCTGTTTCGCAACATCACAGTAACAATGGCAAACCTAATTGTATTCTGACACTCAACCTACCTCTCCCTTGCTTCCACGGTTAATGTTCATTAAAAAAAATGATAATGAAAAAAACAGGTAATGTCCTGCTGCTCACCCCAGCTGCCTTACCAGCACATCCTGGAAGATTTGTTTCAATACCCAGCATCACCCACCCTGCCTGGGCATTAGAGGCAAGTAAGGCAGGAAATTCAAAGGGAGAGCTCAGCCAGAAGTATTGCTACATTCGTTTGTTTGCAGGGCTTACACTGTTTCCAAATTATCGACCCGCACAAGTACACTCAGTAACTATGCTGTATATGACTGTGGTCTTATCACTGATGTAATATGTGGGGTGATTACTATACCATAAGTGATGTAATATGCAAGGCCATATGCAGTGCATGACAGGGACGTAAGGTATAGTTAGCTCAGTAAACTATAACTGGCAAATTTCAGAAGTGTTTTGATATCTATTCATTAGTTTGACATTTTTGTTTCAACACCTTACTATAACGTCACCCTAACCATTAGTTTTATCAATGAACTTCTAATCCTTAATTTTTTTTCAACTAAGATCGAGAAGATGGGTAGGCTGTGTAAAATGGACTTCTAATCCTTAATTTTTTTTCAACTAAGATTGAGAAGATGGATAGGCTGTGTAAAATGGTGTGGAAAGGGGATGCTATATTTATGCAGATGTCTTTGTCTTTAACTTTTTGTTGCCCCTTTTAAAAATACATTATGCCTCAAATTATTGTGGTAGAACACTGAGAAGTCGACTGATCTGCTGCTGCTGTTTTAAGTATGGCAGACTTTATTCTCACATGTCCGAGGAAGAGTATGTGAACGTACAGTAAATAGGCCTTCTTTTTAGCTTATGGAACACTCTCCATGGCCTCTATGAGAAAGTCATGAGAGAACCGTTTTCTTACACACATGGTTCATGAAACCCTAGCAGAAGATCAAAATTTTGCACAAGGAAAAATCACCCATAGAACCCATCACAATCCATAAAATTAGTATGGTACCAACATCAAATAATCCCATTGTGAGAAAATCAGTTATCACTCTTTTATAGGTGCTCCTTTTGCACCCTCAAAAACAGGCTTTCTTGAAATATACTTCAATTAGGACCATGTCCTTGAGTTTTAAATTGGCTGCCACAAAATGTTGTCCATGTGCTAGCCAATCAAGGTGGAAGGATGCCCCCATAACCCTTGGTCTTAGAATGCGTTCATCCTACCTTCTTATCTTTTTTTTTTTCATACATTTTCAGTACAGATGGACCATTTCCCTAAATCCCATAATATCTGATTGACTAGTATGCTTTAAAAGGGGCAGTCTAAACATATCTGAAAATCAACAATCCAGGTATAATTAACTTTTTAGCCAGGTTTTGAGCACTCTGTACCTCTTTAAAACATGATCTTCTCAAATGGCTGAACAAATATACACCAAATAACGAAAGCACACTTTGAGTTACAGTCTAACTTTCTGCCAAAGCTAGTGTAATTTTGGTTTGTCTTTTTTGCTTCCCCAAATTTCCCACAGGAATTAATGTGGGAAATCAATGCTTTGCGCACCTCACCACCGCTTTTTAGGTCTCACCTAGCGCAGCGTGCATGTCCTGCTCTAGGAGATGGCTCTTGGAATCACTTCAGACTTCCAAGAGCCTTCTCCGTGTGGGTCTGCCTCCTCCCACGCATCCCATTGGCCTTTGCCTGTGGCGTTCAATAATTGATAGCACGCAAATGGCCAAAGATGGGTGCATGTCCCGCCTTCCCTCAAAACTTTCACTCCCATGGCCTAGGGGTCTCGGGAGTGCATAGGGTGCCATCTGTTCTGGATCAAGTTTCCAGTTAACTTTCACTTTTGCATGTAGCGTCGCGCAAGATGGCAGCTGCATTCCTTACAGCCCGCACGCGCACATGCACCACTCGTGGGCTTGTTAATTTTGGCCAACATGACGCCCGCCTAGGCAATCCCTTTAATGTGCACTGGCGCCCTCGACAATTATTTATTTGCTAACATGCTGTTTTGCTCGCACACACCCAATACATTTATGGGCACGGGCGCCCGCTTTGTTTTACAGCACCCGCTTTCATGCAATCCCTCTTAACACTGCTCCGCTGCCTTTAACAAAGTCACACCATAATTACTCCTCGGCCTTCGCTTTACTTTGTTTCGCCCTCGGCACGGTGCATCTGACATAACTGCGCAAATTCGACCTTAGTGTCTTTTGAATTAAAAAAAAAAATAGAAGTCTGTTTTACTGACCAGTTGCTTGACACAAAACATTGTTCCCTCAACTGCTGTCTTTCTTTCTGAGTGGCTATACGCGCACTCGCCTTCTTGCAGTCTGCACTACAGCTTCAATGCTTAGCTCTATCCGCATCGCTGATCAATTCTGAACTGCGCCACTGCAGCCTTTTCCATAGGTCAACATCAAATTCTTAATTCCTCTTCACTCGCCTCGATGCACAAAGAGCTGCAGATAAAATAAATCAAACTGCCTCACTGAAGCTTTTGCTTGTCGCGTCGCTGCCTCACTTCCACAGACTTTCATCTTCCTCATGCTGTATTACTCGCATTACTTCGAGGTTAAATTATCCGCTGCTCTGCACTTTGTTTGATTTACCACGAAGACGCAGACAGACTCTCCTAAATCTTACGTGGTTGTCAACCGTCTCTCGCCACTCTTCTTCTTTACTTTTTCGTCCTGATTGCTATCTCAGGAAAATGAAGTTCAGGCTGCGACCTCAACCTCGTTCCTGAGCCGGCAAATCAATGCCAAAATATGTTGTGAATATGTAGCACTGAAACTCATGGATTTTGAAGTAGATAACTTTATTGTGCTTCGTAGTCGAGCGGGACCTCCCTCCTCGCCAGCTCACGGCCAACTGACCGGAGTAGAACGTCCAGCTCTCACAGTAACCATAGAAATAACAGAACATTAACGAAGCTGTAATGAGATGTCATTCAATTAAAATACGATTTAAAGAACAAGATTAAAACACATGTCTGGCTGCTGTCGTGTGCGCACGCACACAGTCCTGGCGTTATTGCGCAGCGCCGAACTGTTGGTGCTGCCAATCAACTTCCGCTCCTACCGATCCCACTGCACATTTAAAGAGATGGGTTGGGTGGGGTGGGAGGGAGCCCAGCAAGGCCGAGCCTCTGTCCCCATTGCCACTGAACCTGCCGTAAGAACTCCTTGTAGACGTCTCTTCCCACTTACAAAAGGAAATCGTCAGCCCTGCCAAGTACCACGCATCAGGTTAGACTTACACATTTTAGCACAGTGGTCCGCATCACCACACTAAAATGCTTAGTCACACATGTGTAGAGACTCAAGAAACCCCTGCAGTACTGAGGTAAAGTAAGGAGACGGGAGCAACGCACGAAGCACTCAAGCAAGCTGAGCAGCACGGACAGCTGCTGTGAGTCAGGCAAAACTCATTCACTGTATGATTGCAGTGCAGTATGGTACAGGCTTGTAAATCAGATCAATGTCAGGTGGTTGTGCCGGCGTTGGGGCTCAGCTGCATGCATACTGATTTTCATAGGTCTTGATGAGACTCACTCCGGGCCGGTGTACTATCGAGCTCTGTACCCCATCGAGTTCTGTCCCCCCCCCCTCGTTTTGCGCATGCGCAGGAATGTTGCGCATGCGCACATTAAGACATAATGACGTAGCACCACGCCCACCATAATTCAGTGTACCCCCTAACGTTTTGCATTTGCGCATGCTCTAATCAAAAATTGCCCTGACATTGTGCGCTGCGGGTCCTGCTGCGCCGCTGTTCTACAGAGCTCGCCTTGTGCCCGATGGTGACAGAGGCGAGAGAGGGCGCCCACCGGAAAGAGTGCTGCAGGACGGGGAGCCCATGGGAGGGAACCCCAGCACTCCCGCAGGCTACTGTGGGGGCACCTGCACACACGCACTTTGTCGCTGCACTTTACGCCACTCTGCACCACTGTTCCCTATGGCACTGTACTCTGCCACACTGCACTCTTTACTCTGTATCACTTCACCCAGTGGCACTAATATTCTACTTTGCACCATTCTAAGCCACTGCACTCTATGCCACTCTACTCTGCACCACTGCACTCGACTGTGCAATAAATACCCTGTGCCACTACATTCTACGACAGTGCATTGTATGCATCCGAATTCTATGCTGTTGCACTCTACACCACTACAGTCAAGGCCACTGGAATTATGTGGCACGGGAGCGCTAAATTATGCAGCAGGGTTGACTAAATTATGCAGCAAGAAAAGCCAAATTATGCAGCATAATGTGGCACAATTTGTGATAGTATTAACGTAATTATGTTGTCATTTTCACAGCATTGGTTTCACCTCAGTAATACAAGTTTAACGTCCAAATATAGAAAGAAGCAAAGAAAAATGTAAGAAGTCGACCATTGTAAAGCGCCTTCCTCAGAGCAGCAACACGCGTCGGTGCATTTTTAGTACCTTTTGAACCGGTTGTGGTGATGGGAGCCCATCTCCTGCATTCCTGTATTGACACAACAGAGTACATTTTCAGCAAGAGTATCTTGATGAGCATCAACAGGTTCCTTCACCATAAATCTTGGTCATAATAACAAGATGGCACAGAACAGTGCCTGAGGTTCCCAGTAGACATGTAACAGTACTACAATGTGCATGCTCTCTTTATGTGAAGTCTGCCTCAATGCCGTATGACAGTGGACTGGTCTGCCATACTTTGTCTTGTGGCTCTCTTTTGCTATCTTGGTATGATGTGGGTCATGCTATGTCTGGATAGGCCCTTTTGAACGACTCCTAAAAGGACAGTGCTGCATAGTAATCAGTTGATAGCCTACCAGGATTCATGTTTTGCCTAGCCTGACATGTCAACCGCTGGAGACTCTTATGTTGTATGCATCGCAGCTGTCAAATTGAAGTCTAGTTGTTTATCATCTCAACTGAAGTCTAAATTAGTAAATGTGTGATTTCCCAAAGTAAGTTTTACCGTGCCTTTTTCTGGCTGTAAAAATGTCAGTGACAACACTTCAGTTTCTGAAATAGTGCTTTGCGGGAGTAGCAGAAAATTATTCTCCAACTTTGAAACGTGTGCAAACTTATCTCAACCCAGGGCCAGTTTAGCTGAGCCCAGTGATTTGTTTTTTTTGTGTGTTCTCTGAAGAAATCTGTATGCTTTTCTGAGTATCTGGTTTTGGGTTAATGGTAAATGTGACATGCCCACTCCCATGAGTGTTTCTTCAAGACACAATAACTTGTGTCAGGAGCAGCTGATGGCTAACCTAATTGTAGTGAGGTAGGACTGGGGCTACCAGACCGCTGGTGAACGGAAGGTAGGCCTTCCGCAGGGACAGGAGCACGCACAGAACACCTATGGACCACACTTTTGGCTCCGTTCGGAAGTGACGACCACGAGCGGCCGCACCCCTTTTATTACAGCGCCGCAGGCCACGCCTGGCCTGCGGATGTAGTGGATGGGTGAGCTCTGGAGACTAGAGCGTCAACTGTTACATCCCTATCCAACTCAGTTCTTTTCCGCAAACATAACAATAAACAGTCTTATACTGTTTAACACATTAGTCCGGTACTTGCACTTGATCCGGCTGAGGATATCCAGGCACCTTTAACAGGCATAGTCTCTCAGACGCTCTCTCGGGTGGCGGTTCGGCCTCCGGCTGTATCTTTGGGTGCCGGTACGCCCACCGGTGGGGCTCAAGTGAGGGCCTTCAGCGTGGGCTCTGGACTGAGATGGTGGGTTAGCCTCGGGAGCCTCCTCCGCTCTGCCACTTGCTGATTCTTCTTCTCCCTCTTCAGGTGTAGCACAGGTCATGGGTCTTGTCTGGTTACTTGGGGTCTCCCGTGGGTGTCGACGGGACCTCCTTGAACCATGAGACGTTCCTGGATACCTCTTCTTCTCCTCTACGTGCGGTTACCATGATTTCATGGTTGGCGGTGACCGTCCAGGTGCCAGGTTCATAATTTGTCCGGAACTTCCCCCCCCTTGACGCCGGTTCCGCAGGAGGACTGCCGTTCCAGGGCTGATCACTCTTAGGGTAGACCGTCGACGGACACTGGCATCTTGGTTGTCGTGTTCTTCTCTCTTGCACTTCTTCTGCCTCTAACTGCGGTGGTGACCACCCTGGGCAAGTAGGGAGCAGGTCCTGGCGAGGCCTGTGAAGCATGAGGGCCCACGGGCTCCATTGGGTTGTGCAGTGAGGAGTGCTTCGGTACTCCCTCAAGAATGCGTGTAGCCTCTGTTCTGGGTCAACTTGTTCCACTACTGCTACGCGGAACATTTTGTTTAAAGTGCGCATAATGCGTTAGACGTCCCCATTGGCTTGAGGCCACTGAGGGGTGATGTGGCGATGAGATATGCCTCGCTGTTGGAGAAAAGTGGCAAACTCAGCTCCTTGGAACGGAGGACCATTGTCACTGCGCACTTCTCGGGGAAATCGAAACATGGCAAATATTTTCTCCAACACTGGTCCGACGTGGATGAATGCAGTGGACGCGACAGGCTCCACGATGGGGTACTTCGAGTATGCATCGATGATCACTAGGGTGTGTCCCCCTCCAGGGAAACTCCCGAAGTCTATGCTGACCTTGGACCATGGAACGGTACATGCTTCTTCAGTGATGACTGGAACGGTAGTAAACTTTTATTTGTTTAATTAAAATCATTACAAATGAAAAAGTACATATCCAGAGCAAAATCTGATAAAAAATATACAGATACAGTGATTTTTTTTTTATGTCCAAGATGAGATCCACAGCCAAGCCCTAACATGATTTGTTCAACTACAATTTAACAATTTGCTAATAAACAGTTAGCAACAGCAAATAAAGTGCTTTGTGCTTACAGCAACAGAAACTAAAGTGCCTTGTTCTAGCAGCAAAAATGTACAGATAGCCTTTTTAAATTGGTAATGATACATAATATACAACACCCCAACAGTAATTAAAGTGCCTTGTGCTAACAATTTAGAGTTGTCCAGTAAACTTTTGACTTGAAAAAAAGTGTACATAAAATGCGATCCACATTTATAAAATTACATTTAAAACAGAGCGATACAGGGGGTAAACTCCATCATAAATTAAAGTGACTTGTGCTAGCAGCAAAAATTACACAACGTTTTAAATTGGTAAGAACACGTGATATAGGACACCATCAAAAATTAAAGTGCCTTGTGCTAGCAGTTTAGAATCGGCAGATAAACTTATTAACTTGAAAAAGTATACCTAAAATACTGTCCACCATTATAAAATTACATTTAAAAAATTTGATACATAAAGTATACTCCATCAAATAGCAGCAAGAATTAAAGTGCCTTATTTTAGCAGCAAGAGTTATCAAGGAAACTTTCAAAAAAAAAAGTATACATGAGATACAATCCGCTATTATGGAGTAACATTCAATACCAAATAAATTTAAAACAAACTTAAAATAGCCCACACACTGCCTAAAAACATTTAAGATCATTATATCATTATCAATTTTTAGTTAACTTTCATAACGGAGATTTCATTACTTAAAATGTCTACTTTACAGAATTTCTTTTCAGCTATAAAGATAAACTTAACAAAGTGGTAAATAATTTGAATGGTAACACCTCTTAGACATACAATAATTGCAGTCCTACAGGTTCTTACTCCCAATTCGTTAAAAATAGGCTTTAAGATGGTCTTCCACTCTTTTAACAAATTTGGGCATAGGGTTACTATGTGCTGTAAAGTTTCATCACACAGCCCACATAGCCTACAAATGCTTGACGGCCATTTTTTCTCCCATTTTGAAATTCCGTCTTTAGTTGGATATCTCCCGAACCTTAATAACATGATTTTATTCTTAATCAACTGTTTTAGATGAAATAGCAAATAAGGTTGGTGAGACAATTTGCAAAAAGATTTAACTATTGACTATAGAGGTTTTTTTACCTTAATTCATCTTTATCAGTTAAAGTAGACCGTGAAGCAGCTAATTGGTTAATTAAATTTTTTTTATAAACCATTTTACTCCTCACTTCATCTACTAAGTTTGAGCATTCAAAGTTACGTAAACAATCATTTTAAATAAGCTTGCCGACTACTCGCACATTCACCTTTTGAGATCTCAAGCCAACACATATTTGCTAACTAGCCCTCTTCAGCTCGAGATAGTGACAGTAAGGACTATAAAAATGTGGATTGATGGGCCAAAACCTGTTTCTTTAGACCAAATTCAAGTCTTATATTGGCAGGACTAATATATCTGGGAATCCTAAAAACTGATTTATATGTCCATAATTCAATACCATCAAGCATTTTTGCTCCTTTGCCCCGAAAGATAATGGAACCGTGGTCCAAAGATGGAATGAACTTTGCGCTCATAACCTTTAGCAAGTGGTCATAATTTGGGCATAATAATTTATCTCTCAATTTTCTAAAAGCAAATGCGAGCAAAGTGCCCTTAGCTTCAAGGTTATTAAAATGCTGCCTAAATGACAAACTATCATCAAATGTGATTCCCAAATATTTGTACGATTTTACACATTCATTAACCAAACCATTAATATTCCTTTCTTTTACTCCCGGTTGCCTTTTCCCACGGTCATTATTTTCGTTTTTTTGTGTTTGTTAGACCGTTTTGTGCAACATATAGGTTAAAAGAATCTATTAATCTTTTTAGTCCTATGACAGTTTGGCTTAGTAAAATGGTATCATCGGCATATTGTAAATATTTAATATCTTTACCCAAAACAGAAGGGGAGTGGGCATTAACATCATTAAAATGGGCTGGGAGATCAGACATAAAAAGGCAAGGAGCCAAAACACATCCTTGTTTCAAGCCGATATTGCTTTCTAGGCGACGAGTCGTATGTCTACCGTCGCCTACTTTGATCTGTACCCAAGTATCGGAGTATAGTAATTTGATCATTTTTAAAAGTGTCAGATATACCCCAATTGATTAACTTCAACCAAAGAACATTTCGGGGCACAGAATCAAAGGCGAATTTTAAGTCCATAAAACAAATATACAATTTTTGTTTCCTACATTTGGCTCTTTCGCCTAATAATGTTAATAAAATCAAGTTAGAATAGGTTGATTCTCTCTTTCTAAAACCAGTGTGTAAATTTGGAATCAAATCCTCTTATAGCCCATGATTCCAATTCTTCCAACAGACAACTAGCAAATATTTTCGCATCTACATCTGTTAATGTTATTAAGCGATAATTTGCGGGATTGTCCTGGGGGCCACTTTTATAAATTGGTTGGATAATACTTCCCTGCCATGATTCCGGAATCAGGCCTGTTTTAAGCACTTCATTAAACACGAGCGTTAATACCTCTGCCCAATTTTTTATATTAGCTTAAAAAATGGCGTTCGGAATTCCATTCGGGCCAGGCGCCCCATTAGATCTAATCTTATTTATTACTTTTTTTATTTTATCAACTGTCCATAGCTCAATATCAAGGGAACTTAGTGGATCACAAACACTTAAGTCTGACCCACCATCTATTATCTCTCGTTGGCAATGATGAGTAGGATTAATTTTACCATCATCGCACTGTGGGCTTAGAGGAACAATTTTTCAATTTGTTAAAAAAGTTTACCCAAGTTAAATCATCAATATTGGCACTATTACTTCTATGATTACCATATTCAAGGTTGTTGATAATACTCCAAAATAGCCGCAAGTCTTTAGATTTACAAGCACAGTGTAATTTAGACCAAGTTTCTTCATAATATGCTTGTTTAGCCTTCCAAATTTCGTTCCTGTATCCCTTTTTCAATTCTCTAATTTGTTGGAAAATCGAAAAATATGAAATTCCTTTTGCTTTCCTATACAATGTTCTTATTGTTTTATTAAGACTTCTTTTAAGGTATAGTAAGCGATGTGAAAACCACCCTGGATTCTTAGGATTTAAAGTTATACCCCCAGAGGGTTTCAGATTAGAGAAATTAACCAAAAGCGCGGAGCATAAGCAAGGCCAAACAGCAACCATAGATTTCCCTTCAACAATAGCACCTTGAACATCTAAAATTAAACGGGAAAGGACTTCTAAAATATCTTTCTCAGTTTTATCATTCCATATTAACCTTTTAAGATTAAAAGGGATAGAAGAAGTTTTGATTATTCTTGATTCTGGCAGATAATCAAAAGAAAAAGCGAAAAAGATAACTTGTGGATTATGCTCGCTCTCAATCCTTGGAACTATCTGATAACTTTGAACTAAATTAAAAAGTTTCTCAGAGATTATTGAATAATCAATTATAGAAGGGCTACCCTTTTTATTAAATGTCGGTATGTTATCACCATCATGCATAATCTTTAGGTTACATTTTATAAACTCACAATGAGTCCATTGAGAAGTTTTGAGTGTATAGTCTGCTTTTTATACGAAAAAAGATGCATATTAAAATCCCCAGAGATGATGATCATTGAATCCAGGTGATCATATTATAACACTTTCACCATTTCCCATAGATGTGTAAGTTTTGTGGATCTAACCTTTTTTTTCTTTTAACTCAAATAAACATTTACAAAAAGAATCGATTGTCTAGCAATTCATTTAACACACTGTATCCATTTTACCTGGAGATCAATCTCAAAATGCTCAACTTCAAGACTCAAAGAAACCTATATAGAGAGGGCACCAGTAGGATGGCCAATAGAGGCCTCACGAGTTGCCACATTCAAATATTCAAAATAGCCAATAAGGGGTTCACTAAGTTTCTTGCAGAATTAATATATCAAAAGTAAAAAAAAAAACTTATATCATTTGAATCTTCAAGAAGTGATTTAAGACCATTTGTGTTCCAGTAACAAAGTTTAAAAGGTTTTAGTGCTTTTTCAACAGAAAGCCGGCATCAATCTTTCTTCACAGAATTTACATTTGTTAATATTGATGGAAGCCAACTCCAATCCTCAACCAGATTGGGGACCTTCTTTAACTCTTCACATGTTCGTAAACCTGGCTGACAACTCCTGATCTTAATACCACATGACAAATTTAACTCTGTTGCTGGGCCTGAAGCACCTTTCAGCACTATGTGATACCGTGACTATTTTGTGTTCACCCTTCTTTAAAACCGGGCTGAAAGGTGACTTATTAGGGATCAACAGAGTTGGATATTGCGACCCTTGAATTCTCCAGACTTTGATGCCCCATTTCTCAAATTTGTTAGTATTAACATTTATTTTTCTAACAATTTCATCACTTAGCCAGGTTGTAATAGTTATTTCCCTGTAAGGGTTATTACAATATTTCTTAAACTCTACAAATTCCAAATCATCTGATATTACATTCTTCAGATCAGAAATGGCATTTAATAATTTCAAAATATTTCTGCGGTTCAAAATATCATAAGTGCCTCTCGTAGTATATTGAGGCCAAAAGACTACTTTCCTCTTTTCAGACAGCAGATCAAAAGCCTCAATTTCATCCTTATTTCTAGTGTCTACTGGTACCCTCTTCCCAGAAATAGGAGCCAAGAAAAGAGCTGTCGAATGACTTAATACATTTAGCTCTAATGGCTTTTGGTCCTGAATACAGGGTTGATCTGCATAATCATTCCTGCTACATTGATGATTAGTAGGATTTACAATTTTCTGATTAATAGTGTTTTGTTCTCCATGTTGGCCGATTGATTACAGGACTGATCAGGAACAGCAACCCCTGACTTTACTGGAGGAGGGACTTTGGCCACATCCTGTATAGAACTAGTAACATATTGACTGTTATGTTTATCCTTTGATTTAACTACAGATTATTTCATTAATCTAAAAATCTGGAATAAGGCTTTCATTTCAGGTTCTTTAGACTTTTTAGGATTTTTACTTACTTCCTCACTGGGGAGTTTTTTATCCGGTGATATTTTATTATGGGTTTTCCTTAACCTTTTTCTTGCCTGTTTGGACAGAATCTCAGGGTTTGTAGTAACACCTAATGCTTGGATTGCCTCAGGACAAATCCTTTTCATCTCAGAGTTTTTACTACCACTTGGAGCTTGAATTGGGTCAGGACAATCGCTCATTGTTTCATCAACTGCCAAATGGTCCTTGTTTTTATTACTTTTAAGGCTAACATGGGATACCTTCGGTGTTTTCAGTTTAATGGCCTTATTTACAGGTTGAACGTTCCTATCTATATTTTTACTATTTCTGTTATTCTTATCTTCTTGTAATATAGTAGGTTTATCTTTGGTAAATGACCCAAATATAACAGGACCGTTTAAATCATTATTTATACCAGGTAGATTAGTAATATCTTCATTGCCTAGTACTTTTCTACCTGACAACAGTTTTACTTCCTGTTCCATAGAGCTCACAATTGACAGATAAAATCTCCGATTTACCATCGGTTGTGCACAAGTACAGGTTATTAACTGACTCTCTTTGTCTGCTTGAACCTTAGTAATCAGTTTAGTTAATTGAAGAAGCTTTGCATAGATTCCTACTACATGTGATGCCAATGTGTTCAAAATGTCTACCTGAATATCTAACTTGTCTGAATGAAAGTGATTGAATCCATAGTATGTAATAGGCATTCCCATATTCCACGCTCAGTTCTAGAAACATTATTTTCTATATCCCCAGATCTGGCCTGAAAGTTCCCATCAAATTTAGTTAATAAAGATAAATCAACTGAGTTAAACCGATAATTTAAAACTATATTAGTGGATTTACTTTGCTCGTTTAGGAGGGAATTTTTTCACCACTAACCGCACCTGGAACCAATAGTGATTTATTAATGGTAAAACTATTCTCCAGGATTATGCTAGACTGTTCCAAATTAAAAAGTCTTACATTACCAAATTTGTCAAATTGACCGTTTGGGCTGGATTCTAATTCAACTGTAGCTGATGTTGGTATTAAGGACCCCCTCTTGAGATTTGACTCATCAGCAATGAAGTCTGACACAAAAACCTCCTCACTTACATTCTGAAACAAACATGAAGAGATATCAATTACTGATCCAGACTCTTTTCGGCTATCAGCTGTCCGTTTACAGAGCTCCTCATGTCTAGTATCATGAGAATCATCAACCATAATTAAATCTGTAGAATATGCAACAGTCATGTAAATGAATTTGAGCTTTTGTCTCTAACTGACCAGAAGATGCTAATAAAAATTTCGACGTTAACGGCACTTCAACCATTTCAACATTTTCTTTTTTTTGTGTTCAAAAGTTTTTTATTTGGAGCTTAAGAGATATACAGCTGTACTGAAGTTAACAGAATAAAGAATTTGAAAAAAGTACACATATAGGGTAAACAAAACAATAATAGAAGTTGGCATATGGAAAATACACATGAGTCGTGTCAACATTTTTTACAGTAAATTAAATAAATCATAAGTTATACATTAAATTATACATACAATTGTACATACATCTATTTTTACATGACGGTAGGCATACAGAGTCATAGTGATAACATTACCACTACAGCATGTTAATTAAGAAGGTGGAAGTAGGGGATGGTCGCGAGGCCATCGTGTATCAAGGAGGCATGTGTAGGTCAAAAAATTAATCTAGCGAGGACCAGAGTTTTCTGAGTGGGGGACGCCACGGGGTAGAGACGAGGGCTATATTGTCGGCTCCTCTTAAATTGGTGACCCAGTTAAGCCAATGGGGGAAAGAAGCCTTGTTTGTGTTTTTCCAATTATTGAGTATGATTTTAACCGCAGCCGTCAGCAATAGGTCGAGTATAGCTTTATCATTATTATTGAGTGTGGCGGCTTTGGCGAATCCGAAGACTAGCGTTGAGAATTCCCTTGGGAGGGTGATATGTAGGGCTTTGGAAATGAGATCAAAGATTCTGTCCCAATAGGAGGGGACGCATGGGCATATGAAAATTAAGTGTTCAAGGTCCCCTCTCTCACCATTGCAGTTCCAGCATGTGTCATCGTCCCTGATTTTATGCAGAAAGAGCCTCCTAGGTGTCCAGAAGGCCTTGTGGAGTAGCCAGAACTTGGTTTGTGAGAGTGTAGGGCTTATTTTGTGGCGAGTGGTGGACTCCCAAGTTCTGGCCCATTCTGCCTCTGAGGTAGGTGTGGTTGAGAGAGTCCCAATAGAGCTGGAGTAGTTTGGTTAGGGAGGACGATTGTGGGCGAATTAGTTTATATATTCTAGAGAGTTGATGGCCAAGTTTGTTTAGTGAAGTGAGGAAACCAGGGAGGGAGGGGGGTGACGTGCTTCAGGTCCGCTTTCGCTAGCGTTACTTTAATATGTAGACATTTATAGAATTCTATGTGATGGAGGTGGAATCTGTTCTGCAGTTCACTGAAGGAGAGTGGTAGTGTCTTTTCGGCAAGTTGGTGGGGGAAGAGTATACCTCTTTCTATCCAAGGAGAATAGTTTAGCGGTTTCCCTTTGTATGTTAAGGCGTTATTGTGCCAGAGCGACTACCAGTTTGAATGCTGGAATTGATGTGGTTAGTGTTTGCTGACTTGGAGAAGAGCCATTTTGGTGTTTTTGGAGATAGGGCCCGAGCCTAAGTTAGGACGGAGTTTAATGGTGAGCAGGGCGCAGGCGTCGAGACTTTTGTAATATGGATTTTTCCACAGCAAGCTACACCGGGGTATACTCCGTCTGTGAGGTTAGCCAGTACGATCCTTGTTTTGCCAAAAAGGCAATTTGATATAGCTTGAAGTCCGCCAAGTTGACTCCCCCTAAGCTTTTATCTAATCTTAGTTTCTTTAAACTGATTCTGGACATCTTGTCCTGCCAGAGAAGGGAAGAGATCAGTTTGTCTAATTTATTATGGAACTCTTTGGAAAGTATAAGTGGAAGCATTGTGATGAGGTAGTTGACTAAGGGGGATATCGTCATTTTTATGGTTTCTATACGGCTCCACCAAGTGATGAAACGAGGGGACCAACCGTCGAGCAGTCGTTTGATTTTGGCAAGGGTCGTGGTCTCATTGTGTTTAAGGGTACTTAAGAGGTCATCAGTAAATTCTATCCCCAAGTATTTAATCACGTCAGTTTGCCAAGTTAGGCCAGAGTTGCCTAAAACTTCTCTAGAGGTGTGGACGTTTAGAGGTTTTACCTCAGATTTTTCTCTATTTAATCTGTAGCCGGATAGGGAGGAGTATTTGTCAATTGAGGACATAAGCCCAGCGATGGAGTTAGTAGGGTCTTCCGTTGTAATTAAGATGTCATCAGCATACGCTGCTAACTTAACTTGTGTGTCCCCAAAGGAAACACCAGCTATGTCTTTATTATTTTTGATGTCTGTAAAGAGGGGCTCAAGGGCTAGGAGGAAAAGCGCTGGGGAGAGTGGACAGCCTTGTCTGGTTCCCTGGTGAAGTCGGAACGGGTTGGATAGGGTACCGTTTATAGCTATCCTGGCAGATGGGGCTGAGTATAGGGCCATCACCATCTTGGCAAAGGAGTCGCCAAGGTTGCAGGTATGCATGCATTGCCGGAGGAAGGACCACAAGACCTTGTCAAAGGCTTTTTCCACGTCCAAGGTTATCGCTACCATTAGGGAGGGAGAGGCCTTTGCTTTCTCCAGAAGGTGGCACAGCAGTCTTGTACTGTCGTTTGACATCCGGTGTTTTAGGAAGCCAACCTGCGCGGGGCTAATTAGTTTTTGAAGGACGGAAATTAGTCTGGTCGCCAATATTTTTGCGTAGATTTTGCAATCAAGGTTTATCAAAGAGATGGGGCGGTAGTTTTTAGTGAGGAGGGGGTCTTTCCCTTCTTTGGGTATTACTATGATCGTCACTTCACTCATCGATGGGGAAACACTACCGCTGGATGCTGTAGAGTTAAAAAGGTTAAGGAGCGGAGGGCTAAGTTGATCTGTGAAGGCCTTATAGAATGACGCTGTGAAGCCGCCCGGTCCGGGGGCCTTATTATTCTTTAGTGTGTTAATTTCTGCCCTGATCTCTGCGCATGTGATTGGGGAACCTAGGTGAGTCATATCTGTTTCTGAGAGTTTGGGGAGGTGAAGTGATTCAAGGTAGTCGGTGCAGGCTGATACATCTAGTGGTTTGTCGTTTTTGTATAGGTCTTCGTAAAATGATTTGAACGTGTCAAAGATGTTAGATTGTTTTGTTTGAGTATTGTTTCTAGAATCTTTTATGGATGTTATGGTGGACAATTTCTATTTGTGTTTGAGATAGGAGGCAAGCAGTTTCCCTGCTTTGTTACCTTCAGAGTTTTAGGGCCTTGAAATGGTTGATCCATACCCCCGCTCGTTTGCTGGTAATGGTGTTGTATTCGTACTTCTTTTTGGTTAGTGTTTCTAGCGTTTTAGTGTCTAGTGGGTTGGACTTATGTTGGGATTCTAGTGTTCCAATCTGTTGTTCTAAAGATTCTAGTTCTTTATTTAGTGCCTTGTTCGTCTTGGCTCTGATATTGATGATGACCCCTCGGATTGTGGCTTTCAGAGCGTCCCACAAGGTGTTTGGTGTAGTGTCCTGGGTGTCATTTAAGGTTATGTATTCATCAATGGCGTTAGCTATTAGTAATTTGTTTGTGGGATCTGACAAGGTTTCATCATTGAAGCGCCATCTCCTGGGTGGGAGGATCGATTTGGAGCCGGCTAGCTTGGTGCGAATACAGGCGTGGTCAAAAACCAATTTAGGGGCTATTTCAGTTTCCTCTATCAGGTGTGTGAAGGGACTTGAAATCAGGATAAAGTCGATGCGGGAATATGATTTGTGTGGGGCGGAGTAAAAAGTATAGTCCCTTCCGTCTGGATTTTGGAGGCGCCAAGAGTCTTTCAGACAATATCTGTTGCAGAGGCGAAGGAGGGCTTCGTGCGGACGGGATGGGTGGAAGGTGCATTTGGATTGTGTGTCAAGAATCGGGTCAAGGGGGAGATTGAAGTCGCCTCCCACTAGCAGCAGGTCATCTGGAGGGATGGGTTCTAATGAGCGGGAAACAGAGTTCCAGAATTCCGGCTCATCAGCATTTGGGCCGTAAATATTTATTACATGAATAGGGTCATCCTCCCTTAGTAGGTGTGTGACGGATAGCCTTCCTTCTTCGTCATGAGAGTGCGAGACTAGTGTTAGATTGGCTTTTTTCGCTAGTAAGGTGATTACCCCTCCTTTTTTGTGAGACGCTGGTGAGTTCAATATGTGTAACGCCCAATGAATGTTCAGGAACCGTAGATCCTCCTCAGACAGTTTGGTTTCCTGGAGTAATATAATGTACCCCCTCGATTTGGCGAGATATTCTAAAACTTTCCTCCTTTTTACCGGATGGTTTAGGCCCTTAACATTAAGAGAGATTATTGTAAGGTCATCGACTAATGATTTTGTATTAGACATCGGAGTGAGATTTTATCGCTGAGAAGTAACATGGCAATCGAATGATACCAGTGTGTAGTGTCATGTGTTGGTCACATTGGTGTGGGTCAGTGTGAGGAGATACAACTCTAAGGACCGGGTGTAAGATAAAGCATTGAAATAAGTTTTGGAAATGCAGCGAGAGATGCATGCCATACCTGTAAGAAATGAACATAAGTAAAAGACAGTACAAAACATAAAGAAAAACTGTTATTCTCTGAACTCTTTTAGCTCCATTTCCTACCCCCCCCCGATAAAACTACCCTCCATCCCCCATCCCCCTCCCTCCCTCCCCCCAAAAACGTACATAGGGAGTACGACGGCAGTACCGTGCTAGGTGGAGCAGGAGTACTAAACTGGTAACTAGTAAATTCCCTAGACATCAAAAATAGCATATTATCAATAAACATGAAACTTGTCTTATCCGTCAAGCAGTTTTGCGGCTGAAAAAGTACCACTCAATGTAGCAGTAGTCGGTGGTAGTGGAGTGAGAATATAAGCAGTTTACGCTAAGGCATTAGTAAATAACCATAGTGTGACATTGTAGTGAAGCACAAGGCCTGCATGTATAAAGGTGGTATAGACCTACAATTGCAGAGTTGTAAACTTTATGGAAAACAAAAGACACCTCTATAAGAGCATAAACTCACAATACAGGAGAGTGTACAGGTGAGATGAAGGGCTTCGGTGTTGAAGCGGACGTTATCCGATCACAGAGCATGGCGCTAGAGCCATATCAAGCCTGTTTAGGACCATCTCCTCACCCACGCACACAAGGCCCTTTACAAACTAGGACGCGAATGCCTCAACACACGAATGTCCTTCTACACACCGACCCGCCAACTAAGATCCTCCAATCAAGCACTCGCTGCAGTTCCACGCATCCAAAGATCCACCATGGGAGGAAGGTCCTTCTCCTACTTGGCGGCCAAGACCTGGAATTCTCTCCCCACTCACCTCCGCCTTACCCAGAACCACATTTCCTTCAGGAAGGAACTTAAAACCTGGCTATTAGATAAATAATGCACCCCCCTCCTCCAAGCGCCTTGAGACCCTCTGGGTGAGTAGTGCGCTATACAAATTCCTGAACTTGAATACCAGCAGTCAATATGGTGACTTATGAGTTAGGTGAGTTCATGTTTTCCTTTTGTTCGAGAGCCCGGACGATAGATCCATTTCTTGTTCACGTCGGTCTTCTAGTAGGTCAGCAAGGGCTCTGGGGTCCGTGAAGAATCTTGGGTGGCCGTTCACTACAATTCTTAATTTTGCCGGACCGGCAAAGGAGAATGTAATGTTTTTGGATCTGAGTTTGTCTCTGAGTTCCAGGAAACCTTTACGGATCGCCACCGTGTCTTTTGAGAAGTCCTGCGTAAAGATAATTCTATGACCTTCCCACGTGATGGAGTGATTTTTCCTTGCGAATTGAAGGATCATCTCTACATGTTGAAATCTGAGTGGTTTGCATATCAACAGTCTGGGGCCTTTGGAGTTCCTGGTAGCGAAGGTGGGGACCCTGTGTGCCCTGTCCAGTTCAAGGCCGTGTGGGAATTCTATGTTGGTGATCATAGGTATCCATGATTCGAGGAAGGCCACACAGGAATCTGCATCTTTTTCGGAGTTCTCCGGAACGCCAACAATTCTGATGTTCCCTCTTCTGTTCTGTTTAAGTTCGTCCGTGGTTTTTTCTAGACGTTGGATCTTGGAAGGTGATTGTCGAGCCAGGTCTTCCACGTCGCTAATACGCTGCTCGGCTGCCCCCAAGCCTGTGTTTATTGCATTCATATCGGCTCTGATCGCTGTAAGTTCTAGTTGCATAGAGTCGGTATTAGATTTGGTAGATTTTGAAAGTTCGTGGAGGTCTGCCAGTTTCCTGAGGATCATTTCCATCGTGGCAGCCATGTCTGATTTGCTCTTAATGGGGGAGTCCGAGATAAGTGGGTCTGGCTTCACCTTTTTGGTGGTGTTTCTGTCCTCTCTGTTAGCCATCGCAGCGTGTAGTGTGTTAACTGCTGTAGGAAGCAGGGTGGGCTCGTGTAACATCGGTAAGAAGACACTGTGGACTGCTGATGCTGGTCACTCACGGTAGTAGGACTGGGCTGCTGTACTTGGGGCTTCGTGAGCTGACCGGACACAGGAGCTAAGGGTGTTAGGGCAGTAGCACACAGTCTTTTGAATGCACAGAGAGATTATGGAGACGCGGTACCTGTGAACGCTACAACGATAGGCAGGCTCCGCGGCACATTAGGCTGTGGTCTGTGTGTATCCGACCATGAGGAGACGCTCGGTAGTGAGGCAGATCTTGATGGCCACGTGGCAGGCAGCACTGGGCAAGAGCAGTCGCTTCTGAGCTTGGTAAGGCAAGGTGTAGCCGTTCTGATGTATTAGAGTCCCTCTAGGTCGGTAAGATTGGCATTGAAAATGAAGCAGGAGCTCACCGTGTGTCCAAATAGTGTGCTTATGAGGGAATCGCCGCTGCCATTTTGGGGTCAGGCATGATGTGCCGGTTAGCAGCTGTCGGGTCGTCTGCTAGGCAACTCTCGCCTCATGGTGTCCTTAGGGGTCGTTTTCCAGTGCCTGTTTCGCTTCCCCAGCATGTGGTGGGCGGCTGATGGTTGCAGAAGCGTTGTTTTAGCGCTCGGCGTCAGGCGTTGGAGTCGCGAGCGGGCGCTGCCATTTTGAATTCAGCCCGGGTCGGAGATCGCACGCTGACAAAGTCCGAGAAATACTGAAAATGGTTAGTTGCAGGCGGATTTCATCCCCCCGGGGGGCTCCTCATGTATCCAGGCTCAGGATCCTTGATTGTGGCTCAAGTACTAATGGGGAAAGCAGTGATAACCGAAGGAGTCGCTCTCCCGATCCACTGAGCTCCCGGTTCAGGCGGCCATTTCCCCTGCCGTTCAAGCCACGCCCCCAACCATTTTCAATCCTATCATGATTTTTTATTTCTGAAGACATATTGGACTCTATTATTGCACAAGGGTAAACACTTTTTCCACATAATGGTGATGATGATAATGAGGATGTTACACAGTCACTGGCAGTCTCACTGTTTTTAATTTATATTTGTTTTGTTTTTGAGACTGTTTCTGATGGTACTTGAAAAAGAAACTCTTAATAGATGGCTGAGTAATATGCGCTGAATTCTTACAGTCCTGACCGGAGATTGTAGGGGTAACATCCAATTTAGCTAACTCACTCATATGCTCCTTTAAAGTATCACTAACGCCACTACTTTCCTCATTTTTTTGGCATGGCTTAGATTGGGACACATCATCCGTAGTTTCCTCGGTCTTCTGAGGTTGTTTTAGTTTTGGCAGTGCCCCCCGCGGACGTCCTGATCTCATTATCTACCGTCTACCGTCTGGAGTTAACAAAATATCAATTAACAATTAAAAGGGAAAAGGAAAGCTGACAGGGGCTTGCCTCGGGATAAGGCTATCCTCGGTTGTTCGAGTCCGCCCAGATTGAAAAGATACTCCTGGTCTCCCCTCACGTCTCCACAGCTGCTCGGTGGGGCGTGTCCTGGCACCGTTCGAGCCGAAAGCGGGGACCGGGTCTGGGTCCGGGTCGGGTCAGGTCAGGTCAGGTCAGGTCTTCCGACGTCTTCCAACTCGCGGCTCACTGCTCGGCCACTCGGTCGCTCAGCCCCGTCTTTGTTTCCAACTAATCAAACGTCCCCCTTGATCTCTTCAATATTGCGGTTTGACTGAGAAGTACTTCATATTAGCTTTTTAACATGAACAGGTTTCTCCCGGCTGCTGGTCAGCTGGCACAACTAGCAGCGTCAAACATATTCTTCGACCATGTCTTCGAGCTCCGGGAACCAGACTTTCTCCCGCATCCTTGCTTTCATTTTGGTAATGCCTTGGTGTCCTCCATGGGTTAATTGGACTACCTGCTGATGGAGGCTTCGTGGGATCACTAGCCTGGGACCTTGCAGCAGGACACCATCGTCGGTTGCACTGAGTTCGTGACGGACCCTCCACATCTTCGTTAAAGTGTCCCGATCTTCATGGGGTCTACGAGTTGGCCTGGCGAAGGTAGTTGGGCCACAAACCTTCTTGTACCGCACTTAGGGTCTTGGCGTAGACGGCATCATTGGTGGCAGCCTCTTTGATGTCGTCTAAAGACATACTTTGGGGGCAGGCTGCCAGAGCCACTAGACGGGCATAGTGCTCAACGTCCTCATCATCTTCTCGCTTCTCTGGCTGAACTGGGTGTCTTGAGAGTAAATCAGCCGGGTTTTTGGACCCTGGGCGATATACCACCTCCATTTCGTATGGCTGCAGTTGGACGGCCCAGCGCTCGATGCGGTGTCGAAGAGGGGAACGAGAGGCTGATGGTAGGGGACCATGGTGAACGGCCGTCCACGGAGATACAGAAGGAAATGACTGCATGCCCATTTGATGGCGAGCGCTTCGCGCTCAATCTGCGCGTACCTTGTTTCTGTGGGGGTGAGGGACTTCCTGGCGAATGCCAGGGCGGCCCATTGGCCTGGCTCTCGTTCCTGGGCTAGGACGGCCCGAGCCCTACAGGGCTTGCATTAACTAACACCTCCGTACGCTTTGCAGGGTCAAAGTAGGCCGGCGTTCCTTCATCTAGGTGGGCATCTTTTATCCCTCAGAACGCCTCTTCTCCTGTGGGCCCCAGTGCCATGCTGCGTCTGTTTTGGTGAGGGCTCACAGCGGTTTGCCCTGGTTTGGCCATCCCGGGTATAAATTGCCCACAGTACGTGGCCATCCCCAGGAAGCTCCGTACTTCTGTCCGTGTTTTTGGCGCGGGGGTATCCTTGATTGCTTGTGACTTCCTCGGGTCTACTTGGATGCCCTCTTGGTTGAAAACGTAGCCAAAGAACTCGAGGGAAGGTTGGAAGAATTGGCACTTGTCCATGTGTAAGGTGGCTCCGTATTCACTGAGGCGTCTCAGCGTGCTGCGGAGATGCTGGTGGTGATGGGCGGCTGTTGCTGAATGTATGAGGATGTTGTCACTCACGTTCAGCACTCCAGGTAGGCCTTACAACAGTTCCCGTATTGTGTTCTGGAATACTTTGGCCGCTGAGGCTATTCCAAAATTCAGTCGTTTGTATCGTCTGAGCCCTAGGTGTGTGCTGAACGTGGTGATGTATTGGCTCTCCTCGGACAGGGGTAATTGGTGATACCCTGCATTTAAGTCCATTTTCGAGAACCACTTCGATCCATTACCATCTGCAACAATGTCATCCATTGTTGGCGTTATGTGGCGTTCTCTCTTAATCGCTTTATTGGATAGCCGCATGTCGATACATAGGCGTATGGCTCCTGGCTGTTTTGGTTTTTCCGCGATGACCATCGGGGACACCAATGGTGTCGGCCCGGACACTTTTTTCGATGACTCCTTGTTCTTCAAGGGCCTCCAGTTCTTTCTCCACAAGCGGATGCAGGTGGAAGGGAACTCTCCTGTGTCGCAGGGCGATGGGGGTAACTGATTTGTCAATGTGTAATTTGATGGGGTCGCATTTGATGCATCCATGGCCTTGGAGTAGTTCGGGGAATTGTCCGAGTAGTTCCTCTACCTGGTATGTCCGGATTCATCTGGCGAAAGCGATTTAACTTTAGATCCTCCGCAGTGTGACTGCTCAGGAGCATATCTGCCTCCCTGTCGATGACCTGGATGGTCGCCGTCACCTCGAGGTCGTCGGCTTTGATGGGTACTGAGATCTTCCCCTTCAGCGGTAACGGTGTGTCTGCTCCGTAGGCATAGATTCTGGTTTTAGACTGTACTATTGGAGGGCGAGGACGTAGGCTTCGGAACTGTTGTAGGCCCATGACATTCAGCGTTGCCCCTGTATCGATGACCGCCTTCACCTCTGTTCCCGCAACTTGGACTATGCACGTGGGTTGAGGTCGGCGGCGCTGTTTAAGCTCTCTTGCGAAAGAGACTGTGTACACTTCTTCATCGTCGTCCTCTGACACGTCTTCTACCATTGGCAGGTGTTTCACTGGTCTCCTCTGTTCATGGTCGGTGGGGGGTGCGGTGTCTGCCACCGACAGTTGCCGGACGGCTCGCAATGGGGGTTTTGGTCCCTGAGGCTCTCGGTTTCTGTTGCGCCTTCTGCAGACCGATGCAAAGTGATTAGGTATCCCGCAGTTGGTGCAGGTTTTTCCTTGGGCGGGGCAGTCTTTAGCGCATGAGGTTCATGGCCTCAGTACCCGCATCTCGGTCTAAGGGTGTCTCCTCTTGTCCCTCTGAATGTCTCTTCTTTAGGCTTGGTTCTCACAGTGTCGGCTCGTTCCGTTTTGATGCAGGGCTCGACAAATCATAAAAAATGCTCTAGACCTGCAGGTCTAGTAAACTACAAAATCTCCTCGACCTAACTTAAATGAACTTGAACTCAAACTCTGACAACTGAGCAAATGTGACAAGTTAGCGAGATTTAAAAGCATTTTTATTGCTTATTTACTTTTGTGAGCAATAAAGATGCCTTTAAATCTTGCTATCTTGTCACATTTCCTCTGCTTTCAGAGGCACAGGTCAAATGTCAAGTTTGTATTCCTACTCGCCAGAAAGGGCGAGTAGGACCTAAAAATAGCTCGTCCTTAATCAATCTCACTCGCAAATGCAAGCGGTCGAGGGAATTTTTCGAGCCCTGGATTCTGTTTTTCCGTGGGGTTTGGTTAGGGCTTGATCCATTTCATTTGCTCCAGCTGCAGATATGTCATGTGATCTGGCCAATATCAGTATGTCCTCTAGCGAGATTCGTGGCTTGTTCAGTATGAGTCCTCGTAGGGACTTGTCACAGCACCCCTGGATTAGTTGTTTCCGGATCGCTTTGGGCTGGTCTTCATCCGTGGAAGTGCAAGCCAGTTCTCGGAGACTGGCATAGAACATGTCCATGGATTCTCCTTCCCTCTGGCGGGCTTGTCTGAACTTAAACACTTTGAAGTCCGGGTTTAGTTGTGGATCAAAGTGGCCATTAATGTCGTTACTGCTGCGTCGTAGTAGTTATCCACCCCTGTGTTGGGTAGGTGTTTGAACAGCTTGAAGATCTCGTCTCCTGCGTAGTGGAGTAGTAGGGATCTTTTTACCTCCTCATCCGTCTCCCTGGTCGCGACAAAGTAGTTGAGGCGTTCGATCCATATCCTCCAACGAGGGGAGGCTGATGCGGGATCTTCCAGTTCACTGAAAGGGGGCAGGACTCCTGACGCAGCGTGCTGGAACGGGGAGCGGGCCGGCGCTGCAGCGTTGTTGTCGTATCCCATGGTACTTGAATGAAATGGTCTATGACTGTGTAGCGCCATGTGCCCAGGCAGGTTCTAAGGGAAGATGATGCAAAATCCCGCGCAGTGCCCTCTCTTGCTCCTCTCTTTCCTTCCTTTTTTTTCTCCTTATTCTAGGCCTACTGTGGTTCAGAGTCCCTCGACCGCCGTACTTGATGTGCACCTCTTAGATTTCTTCCCAGTGCCTTGGATGTGCCCGTGCTTGGTCCCTCTATGGCAGTGGTGAATGTCTATTCTAGCAGGGAGTAGCCACTGTGCACCCTTTTTTGGCCTTGTAGACTCTTGGATTTGCCAGTGCTGGTTTTTCCCTCTGGCCGTATACTTTCCGCCCCATTGGTAGATGTGCACCCCACTTATTCCCTCTGGAGGTCCCTGGGTTTGCCAGTGCTCGCTCACCTTATGGTGGTTACAGACCCAAAGGCAGGCGGGCGCGGTCAATCAGCTGAGGCTTGGAGCAGCACGGGTGAGCTGTTGGTCTCAATCGCCGAGTAACGGCGGGGGCGTGGCCTGGATATTCCCATCGCGGGCGTCCGGAAGCCTTGCAGACTCCTACGGTGCGTCCTGCACAGAACGTGGCAGACACTGAGGCACCGATTGTGGCAGACACTGGGGTAGGGGGGCAGGATGGCACACCGCCGACACGGTGCAGCTCGGGGCACGCTCTGCGCACAGCAACGCCATCACGCGTGAGATGTGACCGCAGTGAGAACAGTGGTGTGAGCGAGCGTTGGGCCCCCTCCGCTCGTCGACAATGTCGTGAGGTAGGGCAGGGGCTACCAGACCGCTGGTGAATGGAAGGTAGGCCTTGCGCAGGGGCAGGAGCGCGCACAGAACATCTATGGACCACACTTTTGGCTCAGGTCAAAAGTGACGACTACGAGCGGCCACACCCCTTTTATTACAGCCCCGCAGGCCACGCCTGGCCTGCGGATGTAGTGGATGGGTGAGTGCTGGAGACTAGAGCGCCAACTGTTACACTAATCAGTAGTCTTCAAAGGATATGCAATCTGTGGTTTACTTGCCTGTCTTAGCGCTGCAGTCTAGTCAAGCTTATGGCTCCTGGCTCTGATTGGACAGGCAGAGTGCTTTCTTTCAATGAGGACGATTGGGGGGTGGGGGGGTTGGAGGAGAGAGCAATAGGGAAGGGCGATGCTCATCCCGAAATATGTTGCTCTTGGTTTTGGCAAGGTGAGAAACTGTTTGTTGAATGTTATTGTAAAATGTTAAAACCCCACTAGTTCGCTCTGATTTTATTTGATTTTTTTAAACTGATTTTATTGAATGGTTTATCATTATCAATACTTTACCATTACAATTAAGTTTGCACTCATCAAATGGCAATAATCATATAAAAACCATTGGCAAGTAAGAAATAAAAGCGATTCAAAATCTGTTACAAAAGTCTCAACATCCTTCAACGCCCTCCCCCAATAAGTCGCACCCCCAAAACCCTGAAGAGTCTTGTGATACTGGGTGACTAGTCATTACTCCATATATATTCCCAGAGTTCAGTGGGTATTGGGACTTCTCACAACTGGTCTGCAGTGGTCGGACAGAGAATGGATGAGAAATGTGTTCTGCGGTCTACCCATATAAGCTTAATGTTGTGAGAGAGGAGGTGGTGACGGTGTATGGGACTGCGTTTTTGGCTCTTTCAGACTGTCTAGTAGTGTCTCCCAGGCTTGTGCTACTTCTATCAAGCGCGATCCCCTCCTGGCCTCACAAAGTAGGAGCAGCCCCCGTATCAGGTCCAGGTCTTTATCTCCTTGCGCCACACATCGATTCAGAATTTGTTTAGTTTGCTCTGATCCAATTCTGGGATTGGTTTCTCCTTGCAGCGCCAAGACAGTGTGAGTAGCCGTGTGCTGTATCATCTCAGATACTCCTTCACACAGCTGTTTGCCACTTTGCTGCACTTCAGTGTCCTCTATGCCCCCCTACTTTACTCTATGCCCCCTACTTTACTCTATGCCCCCTTACTCTCCTCTATGCCCCCTTACTCTCCTCTATGCCCCCTTACTCTCCTCTATGCCCCCTTACTCTCCTCGATGCCCCCTTACTCTCCTCGATGCCGCCCTACTCTCCTCGATGCCGCCCTACTCTCCTCGATGCCGCCCTACTCTCCTCGATGCCGCCCTACCCTCCTCGATGCCGCCCTACCCTCCTCGATGCCGCCCTACCCTCCTCGATGCCGCCCTACCCTCCTCGATGCCGCCCTACCCTCCTCGATGCCGCCCTACCCTCCTCGATGCCGCCCTACCCTCCTCGATGCCGCCCTACCCTCCTCGATGCCGCCCTACCCTCCTCGATGCCGCCCTACCCTCCTCGATGCCGCCCTACTCTCCTCGATGCCGCCCTACACTCCTCGATGCCGCCCTACACTCCTCGATGCCGCCCTTCTCTCCTCGATAAGAAACTCCCGATCATAGGCTACCACCCGTCTCCCGACAGAAGATCTTAAACATCTGACTACCTTTAATTTGCTTCCGACTGTAACCAAACCAACTTCAATATGCTGAGCCAAGCAGGGGTATCAGAAAGCTGGCGATCAACTGACTGACAGGTTACTGGGCGGTACTAGAAGGCCTTTGCGGCAGGACTTCCCTGTCATTGGATAGAAATAAATGATCTGCCTCAAACGACAGCCCACCCAACAATGCCGAAGCACAGCCCCTGATGCTATGCCGGAAGAGACAGCTTGTTGCCCCGGAACTCGAGGCCCAGCCGCAGATGGGCCGGCGGTCCAGGCTGTGCGCGGTAGTCGCAGCTGTATGGGGAAGTGGGGGTCGGTGAGTTCGAACGAACTCACTGACACGAAGTACAAACCCAGAGAATGGGCGCCCTCCGTTGGGGAGAGGAAAAAGCTGGGTTGCTTTTCCAGACAGCGCTTGTGTGAGACAGCAATTGTTTTCGAAGTTTTATACAGCGCAAATTTTGCTCACGAGTATTAGAGCGCTTTATATGAGCACCGTAGTAATACCACAGATTCAAAGATAAGGGGAGAAATGTCTTTATTCAAGCAGGCAGCACAAGTGTTTAGCGATATCTCCACTCTCCTCCGACTGCTGCCACCAACGTTCCAGAATACCCATTGCATTTAAGCCCCGTCCTTTTCGGACTGGGGGGGGGGGCGTGTTTTGGTCCGATGATGTCACGCATAGAAAGGAGAGCAAAAAGACGCCCCCCAATCCGAAAAAAACGGGGCTTAAACTGACAGACTCCCCTCTCCTCCAATGGCTGGCCTTCGTTTAGGAAGCCAGCCAATGGAGAAGTGGGGCAGGTTCAAGCCCCCTACTCTAAGACATAAGATCTCGCCAGCGAGAAAGGCACGCAGACAGCACAATTATCACTCCAAGGCGAAGTATATTTTCCAACTGCTAAATTTTATTGTGCAACATGTGGGTAAAAGCTGCCATCAGACGCGTTTCGGGCACGTCTGATGTGGCGAGAGATTTCACATTCTGTAATAATTCACAGTTCTACGTGTGTATAGACACTTGCCAGAAACAAGCTTATTGTCACTCTCATCAAACTTAACCATAGCGCTATTGGTTGTCATACTTTTCACATACAAACATAATGTGTATCATACTCTCCATTAACCCTCTTTGGGAGAGAAAATGATTCACAGAGGAATACGTATGCGTGGGGAGCCCTTTAGTCAAACACTGCATAGTTCCAATCGCCCAAATGAATGACACATAGACGAATAGTGTGGGAAAGAAACAGACATACATATAATGATTAAAAAAAAACATTGCTGAAGCGGTGGTTCAAAGCGTACTTGTAGGAGAGCGTCGGTATTGAGGATTTGTTACTCAAATATGGTCTTCCCATATCTGAATCACCAGGGTTAGTATTAAGAACCTGTGAACCTTGTTCACCAGACCGTGGGATACTCTGTGTGAAATAGTGATAAAACACGGGAGGACGTACTCCCACAAGAGGTTTACCTCTCGTCCCTTATGGCACATGGGAGGGCCCCTTTCTCTGAGGACCATAGATTTGTCATGGAACTTTATTACACCTCTTTACCATTGGTGCCCAGAATATCTACCATTTTGCCCCAAAGCTCTAGGTCTCTTTCCTCATTCTCATCCGTGCCCACTCCAATAAATCAGCCTTCCACTTATTCCCTACAAGTTTCTCTCTCAAGAATTGCAGTACGTCTTCTGGTAAGTAGCAGTCCCAGCTGGGGAAACCTTTATCTCTTCTTGCTACACTTTTTTGGGAGTGGTAACAGTCTCAGTAAGCAGTGTTGTATTAGTTCAGCCTTTATACCCGTCAACTTCAGCAGTCTCACGATATTTCCTCCCGAAACGGTTCAATTCTCCAGCACGTCCATGTAACGTGGACAAAGCCAGCTGGGCAAACCCTGTATCTCGTGCACCCGGTAGAGCGTGTTGGGTACACCCTATGTAGGTGGTGCAGCATCAGGTATGCTCTGTGTAAGTAAAACAAAAATGGTGCCAGTTTAAACCTAGCTTTGCTGGCCACTTCCGGTGACTGGACATGCCTCCACTCTCCGTCTGAAAGGGGGCCTTCCAGATCCCCGTCCCATCAATCCAACGTGGACGTTTTTAGGGCAGTATATAGTTGGGAGATGATAACCTGGTCCAACAGGATCCTCAGAACGTTTGATTCTCAAGGTTCAGCTAGGAAGGTTGTCCACAGCTCGCTCGTTCATGCGAGACATTCTACTGGCGTATTGTTGAAATCTGACCTCTGCCCTAATGAACTCCTGCATCCTTCATTGTCATTAAAGTATATTTTAGAAATTGGTCTCCTGCTCGTTGACATCTGCCTTCAATCCAGCGTGTAACATACACAGAATTTTATATGCATCGTAATGAGCGCTGCCATTAAATGGGAAGCAACTTAGCATAGGGCGCCTGTTTCAGAATGTGAGTGACCGTCTCTTACTAGGCTTGTGTGAACTGTCAGACTATAAAGGGGGTGCCCGCCGTGATCTGCAGCCTCCCATAGGCAACCTGGGGAGGTATTTGCAACAGTCTCCCCCTACAGTAACGACTTTTCCCAGTTGAAGTCTTCGTCTCACCCCAATGCCACAAGTTGTAGTAACCCTGCCATGTAGTATTTATTTTTATTTATTTTATTTATATTTAATTTTATAGAGCGCACAGCTACCCGGAGGTTTCCCGGCGCTAAACCAGCAAGGAAGGTGTACAGTTGCTAGAGCGCGCAGTTTCCCCCAGGTCACCCGAGTTACCAATTCCTTTACACGCACTGGGCCCTTGGCGTGAAAAAAACCCTTTTTATTACCACACTAATTTGTTTGGGTGAACTGGGTGAGGATTTCTCCTCCTGCACGCTGCTAAGAGTAATCAAGTTTGGATTTACCTCTGCTTACCATGTACCCGACTTACCACAGGCACAATTCTTACGACGGACCTGGAGCTATTAGGGAAAATAGTAGACAGGCCAAACATCCAATACACTTTAAATCAGTAAAATACTTTCCACAATTCTGTAAAATGACCACAGACACCTGATGAAGTTTAAAACTTTATATAAGAATTCAAAGAGAAGATGCCAAGATAATAAGCGATACACAGAATAATATATCAAACATTAAAATCAACACCAATAGGTAACTTTGCATCAAAAATATGACCATTAGAATATATGGGGAGACTAAAGGTAGGAGTTTTTAGAACAAAACTAGTCACTGCAATTTTATACTAGAACGTAGGAATGGAGATGAGACCTAGAACATGTACTTAACCTAAGCTTTAAGCTATTCTTGCTAAGTTCACTGCAAACCACTAAAGGAAAGGGAAAAACGGGAACATGCTATGGTTTTATGAAATCAATGAGTTTCTAAAGGAGAGGGGAAGAGAAGGAACCAACTAATATTCAGACACATATAATTGCATTGGCAATAAAGTAATAACACAGGTAAGAGTGCTTTTACCAGATCAGATAAAAGAGAGAGAGAGAGAGAGAGAAAAAGGGATACGCAAACCCACAATCAAATAATTACCTAGTTCAAGTAATCCGCCAGAAACCCCGATTGGATTTTCGAATTCCCCAGCAAAGTGCTTCGCCAGCACTTAGGATTTTCCACCCCTTAGGAGATTGTGGAAAGTATGGATAAAGTGCTCCGCAGCACTTTCAGAATGAGCACCTATTGAGATCGTAGGGTCAGTGACAGGTCTGCTACTCGGACAAGTCGGACCATTTTCCTAAGCTAAACTAGGGCAATTATACGGTTTTGGGGACCCTTAGACCACCCACTAATGTTGCAAGTGACAGTTTCCCACATTGTGATTGGTCAGGAGAGGTGGTGCGGTCATTACCACCTCCTAGAATTCAGTTTTCTCATGTTTAATATTCAATTTTGCACACCCGCCCCCCGGGTTCACGTTCCCATGCATAGAATACAGCAGTACAGGACAGTTCACAATAGGTAGCAACAGTATTGCTTCTTCCAAGGTAAGACTCCGTATTCCCAGCGATGTTCCCAGGCGCATTGTGCTTCAGGAGCCAGCTGGCTAGATTTAGCTTCTGCGCGGTTGGTACTTTCTCTGGTCATGTGACGGTGCCCAGCAGAGCTTCAAGTATGGCTCCGCTCATGATTGCCCCAGCCCACAAAGACGCGGTACATGAAAAGTAAGCGAAAACAAATTAAAATCATACATAAAAATGATCACACTGTATACCAAGATAAAACTTAACCAACCCTTACTTTATAATGACTATAGCATTAAGGATTAGTGCGAAAAGACAGATAGGCTAAAGCAGCAGTAGCGAGCAGAGAGCGTGGTGAGAGACAAGCGGCCATATTTAGCATCAATGCGCATGAGCACAGAATCCCTCCAGAATGCGAGTGCGTCACATCACATGGGTATGACCGACGCATGCGCAGACTGAATTTCGGCAAAGCAGCCATTTTCAGTGCAAGCTTCGTTTTAGTACGAAAAGACAAACAAGCAAGCATCCTGGGGACACCCGCGTGTTGGGAAAACGCTTTATAAATGACGAATGACGAGGTTAATATTATTATGCAGTTTAGACAAGGGTTTTGCATACGAGCAAGGCGCTTTACGGGCAAATCCTTGCTCCATCACAGTCGCATAGATTATTGATCGAAAAGCCAAGTTTTTACATCTCTTCGGAACTTTAGATAGTTGGGTTAAATCCGAATAGACAAAGGGAGAGAGTTCCACAGGGATGGTGCCAGAAAAGCAAAAGATAGACCACCCATTTTGGCTCCCTTCGTCCTAGGGATCTGAAGTCTATGTTGACTGGATGAACGAAGAGTGCGGGAGGGAAGGTACGGATGAATTAGAGATCTCAAATACTGAGGGGCCTTGCCAGTGTTAATTATATGTATAAGACAGAGAGCCTTGAATTTACAGCTAGTGTCAATGCATAGCCAATGGAGGCTATGACGGTGCAGGGATGTGGAGGATTTGTAAGGTCATTTACATAATAGACGGACTGCCATGTTCTGGACCGTTTGTAATTTACTGATTACCTCTTTGCCCGCTCCCAGAAAGAGAACATTACCATAGTCCAGGCGAGATGTTTTTAACGCCTGGACTACGGTTTTCTGGGTGTCCAAAGGAAGCATCCAGGTGATTTTCCTCAACCATTTGAGGATGGTTATACAAATGGAAGAGACTCTCACGGCATGTTGTCTCATGGACAACTGGTCATCAAATATTATTCCCAGGTTACGGGCTGTTTTCGAAGGGTTAGGAGGGGTGCCCATTTGAACAGGCCAGTGAGAGGGTCCCCATAAGGCAGGATTGTTGCCAAATAGGAGAAGTTCAGTTTTCCCTCCGTTCAATTTTAACTTGTTGTCATGCATCCAGGAGCAATATTGTTGAGACAATGACAGAGGGAGGATGTAGTGGAGTGATGACTGGTGGAGAGAGAGAAGATGATCTGTGTGTCATCTGCATATGAAAATATGGAGAGCCCCGCTTGCTCTGCAATAGCAGCCAAGGGTCTGACATATAAATTAAAAAGGAGGGGGCTCAAGATGGAACCTTGTGGAACACCATATGCAGATGTATGAATTTTGGACGCAGAGGTAGCCGAAAAGACTTGAAACGTCCGATCGGACAGGAGGCTGATGAGCCATTCAAGGGCGGAATGAGTAATGCCAGACGTCTTTAGAATGTTAATCAGAATGGGGTGGGAGACCGTATCAAATGCGGCACTTAAATCTAATAGAATAAGTGCCACGGTCTCCCCTCTGTCCACCAGATCACAAATGGTTTCAGAGACTCCCAGAAGAGTGGATTCCGTAGAAAAGCCAGAGCGAAAACCAGATTGTGAAGGGTGTAAAATATTGTGAGATTCAATATAGCTGGTAAGTTGTTTATTTATATGCTTTTCCAGAATCTTAGAGTAGACTGGAAGAAGTGAAATTGGACGGAAGTTGGCGGGGTTATTTGGATCAGCATTGGCCTTTTTCAGCAACGGTATGACCATTGCATGTTTCCATGAGTTGGGGACCTTGGCCTCCCTGAGAGATGTATTTAGTAATTCCATGATGAGCTTTAGAGAAGAAGGGTCTAGGGTGAGCAAAATTTGAGGAGGGGAGGGATCCAGAGGGGAACCGGATTTGATACTTTTCACTATGTCATGTAATGTGGAAGGGGTCAAGGGGTCCCAGGCAGTAATCTCCGCTACTGCCGACTAAAGGACACCCGAGGTAGTAGATGTAGTAGTTTCAGAACCTAGGGGAACGTTAGAGGGGCCAAAGTCAGCATGTATACTCTCGATTTTAGAAATGAAAAAATCTACTAAGGAGTCACATTGTGCTTTATATAGGCATGGGGCCTTGGGTTGACTAGTGGCACCAGAAATTTCCTGCACTACCTTAAACAAGGCTTTAGGACGATTTTGAGCATTTAAGATAGATGAATTAACATATTCAGTTCTGGCTGTCTTGCAGAGGGTATGGTATTTTGTTAAAGCAGCTTTATACTGTAGTTTAGCTTGTGGATCGCACTTAAGTTCCAGGATGCTCAGTCCGTACTCGGACATGTCCAGCTTTAGGATCTCTAGCCGGACTCCACTTCTTTTACATGTTGATGCCGGGGACACCAATAATCTATCCAGTCTCTTAAATAAGGAGTTCGGTAGGATGCAGGACAAGTGCTGCATAGTGGCATCAGGGTAGTAATACCATTTTATTTAATGACACCCTGTACAAAACTGCATGGAGACTACATGGCCTTCCAAATCTCTAACTGTTGCATCTCCCACGACAAACCAACCCCTTGGAGACAAGCCTCCGCTCCGGTAGAAAAGCACTGTTTTGTGGCGAATTAACGTGAAGGCCCCCCCCCCCCCCAAAAGTTAGCCATAAACCACAGGATGTGAGGCAGAGAGCGACCTGGATCCGGCACATATATGAGGCTGTAATCTGCATTTATTGACACAATGTGTCATGTCACTCACTTGCCTACCCAGACCCTCCGTTCTTCTCTTACGTATATCGCCAATAGCTCCATTGTGATCTCAAAAAGGAGCAGGGACAGTGTGCATACTTGCCTAGTTCCTCTCTCAATGTTGAATGGGTCATACACTATTTGTATGGTGTGCACCTTCATTCTGGGTGCCTGATTTTGAAGGGAAGTAAACAAAGAATTGTTCTGTTGGGTAGATGTCGGTTACTTTTCAGCACACTTAGTGTCACATGTGCCCTAATTTCAATTTAACATCCGTATCCCAACATACAGTGAAATATTTACACATAATGGTGGCTGACTAATCGCATTGGCAGCACAGGACGGATGCCTTTTTGCCTTTCGCCACAGTACCGATTCCTCCTGTGCTTATCAAGAATTTCAACTCCTGGGCCCACCCTGATTCTACCGCTAGGCTGCATTTGATACTTACGTAGCCAGAACTCCGTCTAGTTTACCTTGGGCTGTCATTGTCCTCCACTGTCCTGTCCTGATGAAGACCCAACGTGACTACCCAATGGAGCACACTATGGGTTGAAACGTCGACGACCGCGCAAGGCCCAGATTGACCAAGGCTCTGCATATCGAAAGGAACATTATTAGCTAGCAGAGTCATTGGGTTTACATAATTATCTGGCTTATCCCCCACATGTACATACATTTTGACCACTCTGTATATATCGCACACTCTTTGAGCACATATGTCACATGATCACCATTTATGTGTAAATATTTCATTGTATGTTGACAACCTTGATCTACTACATATATGAATATATATGAATGATTTAATTCTGATCAAACATATACAGTAGACAGTAATTTGAGTCACGTTTTTAGGTCTCGACCTGCCAATGCGCAGCATTGCTGTCGAGACATAGAGGGCTTCCAGCAAATCCTACCAAGAGCGTTTGGATTGCAGATTCTCCCCAATGCATGTGAGGCATTCTAGCGTGAAGCTTCGCCAGCGCGCTCTTGGCCTCACTTCTTACTCACACCCCATATGCTCGTTCCCTCCCTCCCACTCGCTCGCTCCCCTGCCCCTTCATCCGACTTGAAAGCAAGCCGCTCGTACACCACCATTTGTGCCTCGCATCAGACATCAAAGGCTCTGCTCCCCCGCCCACCCCCCACTTCCCCCCCCACAGAAATGCAGAGAAGCTTGTCTCTGCCTCCACAGTCATGCAGTAGTAACCTCCGTGGATAAATGCATTCTCGGGTTAACAATTCACCGCCAAACTCCAGACGAAATGACGAGTTTTTTTCAAAAGTAACATTCTTGCTTAAAAGAAAACAAAAAAAAAGTCATAACATTTTAGCGGCATTCTTGACTTGAAAAGTAATAGAATCTCGGGTTTGGGGCGATTTTCGAATGTTCGTTCTGTCTCTATATAAGAGGTCTTCAAGCTTTTTTAGGTTGAGCCCCCCCCCAGCTGAATTTTTTTAGATGTCGGGGCCCCCCCACCACCTAACAAAAATTTCGTAAACCTGGTACACTACATAATCAACTGCCATCCCCATATCCCAGGCCATATCCGGCAAATGCTGTTAAATACTGCAAGATTGTTTAACAAACTGCAGATTTGTAAATGGGTGTGATTAAATGAGAGGTTTATTACACAGTTCAATTCAAAATAATTTTCCAAGATAAAAATGTGCACAAATTTCTAGCAGGTCAGGAAGCAGCTGCAGTAGTAGTCTTCACACTGCCTGGTTGTATAAAAAATGTAAGTATGGAAAGACAAGACATGAAGTATAGTGCAGCAGCTGTCTTCAACATTCTGCACCACGCAAGAGCTTAAGGAGCTGCCCTAGGCTCTCAACACATGACTCCAGGAGCGCCTGGCCTCAACAGATCGCACCAGCTCTGTGCACACAACTCCAAGAGTGCAGCCCTTGTCTTTAACAGCCTACATCACCCAAGAGTAGTCCTCGGCTCTCCGCACACAGCTCAGGCGCTGTAAGAGTTCCCCTTTATACTGTGCCCCCTCTTAGAGCTATTTTCAGTAGTGCATCTATTGTATATTATTGTGATGTCCAATTAACTTCCTCGACTAATGACTTAATAGAGGACCACCAAGAGATCAATAACTACCAGGGAGTGATGCAATGGAGGTCTTCAGGGCTGATATGGACTCATGCAGACTGAGAGGAAAAAAGAATATGAAGCTTTAGTGCAGCCATTATGCTTGCAGCTATCAAGGCAAGCGACAAATTGGGACAACATTAAAGGAAATTTAAATAACTGGATTATTAAATTCCTCAGGAAAGCAATCAAGCAGTCGGAAATCCGAACCTAAGCAGATACATGACCACTGTTTGAAACAGACAATGTATGTGTTGACAGTTTATCAAAATAAAATGTAGTCATTTTAAGTTTTAAAGTATTTATTGCGCAACAACACCATGGTAAGCCTAGAAGAAAAGAGAGCAACACACACAAAGCTGGGAATACTAGTATTAAACACAGGTGTACATAGAACTTACCACGGCATCTTAAAAACATATTTTCAGAATTAAAAAAAACTTCTAAACGATAAACAAAGTGTTACTTTGTTGTGCTGTGAACCAACTGGGAGTAGGGGGGGGTAGAAGAAGAAAGCAGTCAGTAGTTGCTTCTGCACACCTCTCCAAGGGGCTCCCACCGAGGACTAAGGAGCTTTCCAGCCACCCTGCAGTCACAGATGAGGTTTTCAATAAAGTAAATTGTATTATCTATACTCTCCCCGAAAGGTCTCAGCTGCAGTGGGAGGCAGACTCCTGTTCTGTGAAACCGAAAGTGAACAGATTTCTTTTAGGCAAGCAGACGCACTGGAAATGACTGTCTGTTAGCTTTAACGTACCTGTTTGTGATTTACAGTGTTCAGAGGAGAGATCTTTCACAGCGTGGTGGCATGCAAAGGACCGCAATTAAATAAGAAAAGTCAGCAAGCAAGAAGCAAAAGGCAGGAGTGAAGAAGCACCACACTACCGAAATGTAGTAATATATGCAGGGGCTTTATGTACGCAAAATTTCGCAGCATTTCCTGCATCTATAATACTGTCCCCCTCATTGGTGGAATGTCAGTGGTGACGTTCCAATGTGCTGATTGGCTGCTATTTCTCAATCCAGAAGCCCCATTTGATACGGAGGAAGAAATACCGGAAGCTAACGTACTTGCAACGTTAGACGGTAAACAAAGGTGAGATTTCAGGGTGGAGTGCGCGCCCCCCCATAGATGGTGTCGCGCCCCCCTGTGGGTCGCGCCCCACAGATTGAAGAACACTGCTCTTTATATATTTTTAGGTCTCGCGACCTATCAATGCGTGCAGGCGCATTAAGCGGAGCGAGAATTCATGTCGGCAAAATCCTCCTCAAACCAAGGGCTTTCAGCCGCGGTTTTCATGAAGTTCACGTGAATCACGCGATCAAACAAGCACGCGCATCAGCAGCATTTCTCCTGCACAAGGCTCGCAAAAGGCTCTCCTCCCTCCCCACATCAAAGGCATCAATCACCCTCCCACAGACTTCCCCAGCGCTGCCCCGCCCCCTGCTTCACGGCCAGGCCATATGTTCCCTGCCAGACCTCTCACACCTCCGTCACAGCATGTCGCTTTCTCTTCTCTCTGCTCTCCCCTTAGGCGCCGTGACATACTTCAAAGGCTTATCACTTCACACGGCCGCAGGCCGTGCAACCAGAGCACTTAAGTTGGTGCGCAGCCCCCCTCCCAGCACTGCCTTGTTACTCTCGGCAGCCGTGACTCCCTAAACACTTTTTATATTTAATTAGCAGCAGCAGCATTTCATATAATGTGTTTCCAGCCTGAGATATTCGTCGCTTTTTGATCCTCGCGCCTTTTCCCTTTCAGTTTGAAGGCTCGAGGTCTCTTTCACGCTTCACTATTCACAGCGTATTTATTTTACATTAGAGACTCGTGCTGCTCTTCGTGCTGCTCTTCGCGCTCCACTGCACGCAGAATATTTACATTTGGTTGGCAGGCTCGTGTTTGTTGGCAAGTTCGAGTTTCTGTCAGCGCCCTGCCTTTTAGCTGATGCATTTTCACACGAAATGGCTTGTATGTCATGGGACACGCGCCTTTTGATTCCCATTTTGTTTCTACCATGAGCCCAGAGGAGGTTAAAATATTCCCCTTTCCCTCTCTGTGTGCTGCCTTAATACACTGTGGCAAGAGAGGGTCTGGATTTTACATGCGGCTTTCTTTGTAATGCGATCCGAATAAATTATGCTTTGTTTCATTTGCAACATGCACTGGCGAGCCATGGGCATGCTGCAGCTCTCGAGTTATGTAACTGCTGCTTTCAAGCTTGTGAATAGAAGCAGCTCGGTTGCAAGGTAAATAATAATTCAACTCCCCACACACACACCCCCCAACACACACAACCCCTCCCACACAGCCAACCCCCCCACAAACGCAACCCCCCCACACACGCAACCCCCCCACACACGCAACCCCCCAAACACGCAACCCCCCACACACGCAACCCCCCACACACGCAACCCCCCACACACGCAACCCCCCACACACGCAACCGCCCACACACGCAACCCCCCACACACGCAACCGCCCACACACGCAACCCCCCACACACGCAACCCCCCACACACGCAACCCCCCACACACGCAACCCCCCACACACGCAACCCCCCACACACGCAACCCCCCACACACGCAACCCCCCACACACGCAACCCCCCACACACGCAACCCCCCACACACGCAACCCCCCACACACGCAACCCCCCACACACGCAACCCCCCACACACGCAACCCCCCACACACGCAACCCCCCACACACGCAACCCCCCACACACGCAACCCCCCACACACGCAACCCCCCACACACGCAACCCCCCACACACGCAACCCCCACACACGCAACCCCCCACACACGCAACCCCCACACACGCAACCCCCCACACACGCAACCCCCCACACACGCAACCCCCCACACACGCAACCCCCCACACACGCAACCCCCCACACACGCAACCCCCCACACACGCAACCCCCCACACACGCAACCCCCCACACACGCAACCCCCCACACACGCAACCCCCCACACACGCAACCCCCCACACACGCAACCCCCCACACACGCAACCCCCCACACACGCAACCCCCCACACACGCAACCCCCCACACACGCAACCCCCCACACACGCAACCCCCCACACACGCAACCCCCCACACACGCAACCCCCTACACACGCAACCCCCCACACACGCAACCCCCCACACACGCAACCCCCCACACACGCAACCCCCCACACACGCAACCCCCCACACACGCAACCCCCCACACACGCAACCCCCCACACACGCAACCCCCCACACACGCAACCCCCCACTCACGCAACGCCACTCACCCACGCAACACCACTTTCAGACACGCAACGCCACTCACACCCACGCAAGCCCACTATCACCCAAGCAACACCACTCACCCACGCAACGCAATTCACTCACGCAACACCACTCACTCTCGCAACGCCGCTCATCCACGCAACACCGCTCACTCTCGCAACACCGCTCACTCTCGCAACACCGCTCACTCACTACACCGCTCACTCACTACACCGCTCACTCACTACACCGCTCACTCTCGCAACACCGCTCACTCTCGCAACACCGCTCACTCACGCAACGCCGCTCACTCACGCAACGCCGCTCACTCACGCAACGCCGCTCACTCACGCAACGCCGCTCACTCACGCAACGCCGCTCACTCACGCAACGCCGCTCACTCACGCAACGCCGCTCACTCACGCAACGCCGCTCACCCACGCAACGCCGCTCACCCACGCAACGCCGCTCACCCACGCAACGCCGCTCACCCACGCAACGCCGCTCACCCACGCAACGCCGCTCACCCACGCAACGCCACGCATCCACGCAACGCCACGCATCCACGCAACGCCACGCATCCACGCAACGCCACTCCCACCCACACTTTGCGGTGCACAATAGGTCTCGCTGTAGGAAAGTTGGAGCTATTGGTTTTGTAAATGACAAAGCCCTTTATGTTTTTAAAATGAAAACAAAAATAAAAGGCATTGTTAATTGCAATTGTAATAGCTTCAACTTTCCTACTGCGAGACCTATTGGCAACGCCAGTGCTTGTTAAATGTGAATTTCTCTTTCAACAGGTTAGCTCCAACACCCCCAGCCCCCTCAAACAATAGGATTTATTGTATCACTGAGAACGTGAGAGGCCTTCATTTGCAGTGAGGACCCAGGGCCCCAGTGCAACACAGCCAGGATATCGAAGCTCCAGCGTTGAGAGGGGAGCCGTAGCAAGAGGGAGAGTTGCAGCAAGCTGCACAATGAGGAGGGAGTGTTGCACGGTAGGCGGGCTGCACTGGTCTGTCGGTGAACCTGCTAGTCTATGGATATGAAAGCAGCCCCTAACAGGGTAGCTATCATCGAGGCCCAGATCCTGCGGATCACCAGCTACTACCCGAGCTGCTTGAGCCAGAAAAGTAAGGCGCCAGTGCACGTGCTGCAGAGGGTGGCACGCGCCTGCAAGTGTGCCCAGTGCATGGGCACTGCAGTGTGTTTGTGCACGTTAACCGTACTCCAGCAATGTGTCCGGGTAACTTGGCAAATAAAATGTGCATATATTGCGCTACTGTGACACTGCTGCTCGTGAGCGGACTAGAAGGCGCGTTTAAACAGGGGCGGCTGGTGTAATTTTCAAGTGGTGGGGGCGCAAACTGATTTGCGAGTGCGGGTCCCAGGCCACTCAGGCCGGCGGCGACCCCCCCCACCCCCCCATACACAACACTCAAAGAAATGTATTCACACACGCATACACTCAAACACATCCATTCGCAACACTCTCCACCAAACATTCATGCATACACGCACGCTCGCACCAAACAAAGATAAAAGAAGAACACACACTCTTGCCTTGCTGCCGGTCCCAGTCCGCGCCACCTCTGGGCTCTGCTCCCCACACGTCACGGGCTCACAGCGCCCCTGGCCAATCCTGGCGCCAGGGGAACAGGTACCTTCTAGCCCGCAGCACGCACATTAGGACTCCTAATGGGCATGCGCAACGTCGCAAAAACACAAGTGCGCATGCGTGGGCACTGGTAAAAATTCACCCTTTGTCCCCACGCATGCGCACTTGTGTTGCCGCCTGTACAATCATGTCAATCAATCAACATGATGCCAGACCGCCCACCCCTTCAGACTCTGAAGGGGCAGGGCGGTCTGACATCATGTTGATTCATTGACATGATTGACGCCGAGGGAGCTGCGGGCGGCTTCAGGCAGGGGGGGGCTACGCCCCCACGCCCCAATGGACGAACCGCGCCTGCGTTTAAACCCCATGCATCGACAGGTTGGGTCCGTGGTCTCACCTAAGACTCTTTCACTATTGCATGGTGTTGCGATTGGGTACATATATGGGGGGGGGGATGAAAATAGACCTTTGGAGATGTTGTCAGCCGGGCTGGCTGCTTGAATGCATAGCTGTGAGAGGTGCCCCCTCCCCTTGCGTGCCACCTGCTCAGAATGCCCCCAGGATTGAGCTGTAAAGGCGGTAAGGCACTGCCCCCCTCCCCCCCCTCCCCTCTATTTTAGCTCGGCTGTCTGTCCCATTTTTGTCATGATGCACCTTCAATTATGGAACTGAAGGGACGGCAGAGATGTGGCATGTAATACCTGTCCGCAGCCGCCATTAGTGTAGGTGCGCATGCAGCTTGGACCGATATCTGCCGTGCTTAAACCAGAAGTGCAACGGCTGTGGATGAGAGTGATCAACAGTCTGCAGGCGATGATACTGATTTAATTAAATTTTAAGAACTTAGTGTGAAGCTTGGTGTCCACGAAGCGTGTGCCGTGGTGATGTAGAAATGAAACGTCTATGAAGCAGGTACTGTGCTGAGCCATGAAACCGCTGCATTGTGCCGTGAGGGGCAGGGCTACTTCGACACAGCCCTACAAGTCCCAACCCCACCATATTGGCTACGGGGCAGGTGCAAGATGTTTGTGAAACCGGATGAAGATAATGAACCAAAAGTATGGTTGAAATGGTAAACTTTATTTAAATGGTTAATAAGCCTTATGTTTTTTTAAAAGGTTAGCAGCCTCACAGAGATTTGCTACTGTGACAAACTAGCAGCACTAAAGGAGACCGCGGGAAGGGAGAGGATGTGGTCTGACGGCTAGACCGCCGATGTTGGTGCTAGAAACCAAGGTTCGAGCCTCGGGGTGGCGTCCACATCCTGTGATTCTGGGCAAATCACTCAATCTCCCCGTGCCTGAATGTGTCCTTGTGTAACGTAACCGGTGCTCATGTAAAATGCTCCAATACCTTTGGGCCGAGTTTGTGCTATATAAATCTGCAAAAAAAGGGAAGTGGTTGTGGATGGAGATGGGGTGAGGAGATGAGCGGGATGCGACAGGAGAGCAAGTCGGATCAACAGTGAACAGCGGGACAGGGGTGATAGGGGGACGGCAGAAGAAACCACTGTCGGCTGAGCGCGGTCAGAAAGGCAATAAATTGGTTTGCCAGTCAGAAATAAAGAATTTTAAATACGGTAGTGGGTTGTGGAGGAAAGAAGTGCAGTTCATAAACAATTAATGGCACGCTTAAAGTGAAAGTGTTAACGTTTATAAATTAAGGCTCGAGGTTATGGCAAGTGTTAAAGCGCATCGCTCACCTTTGTCGCACCTTACATTTCAATTGAAAGTGGCGCCGTAGAGAACAAGCAAGGGTAACGCGAAAAATGGTTGAGGGGGCTGGGACCTGCACAACAAAGACAGCTGAAAAGCGAAAGTGACCGCACTGTGTTTAATTAGTAATCCGTGGGGGGAGTCAGACCCACACAGAAAAGTTTAGAGTGATTACAAGAAGCCTTGCAGAGCAGTGCATGTGCGCTGGCTCAGGCTCGACCTAAAAATTAGATCCAACCGCTGAAATTTGTTGAGTTGCTAGTACTTGAACAAGGAAGGAAATGCTGTCGATTTGCCAGAAGACTGCTGTGTGACCAGTGCTGGTGTCTGTATGACAGTCAATCTCCCAGAGGTGAGGGGGCCTTTTTTTAAAATTTCAATTCATTTTTATAGTTTTTTATAACGTAAGACATAACACATAAAACACATAGTCATCGCGCCATTTCGGTACAGGGGTTTGTAGTGCATCGTGGCTATAATGCAGGTGGTACATTTGCACAGTATTTATACTTGACTGCCCCCGATCCCCTATTACCATAAACATATATTGTTACAGGGTTTGCAGTGCATCATGGCTATAAAGCAGGTGGTACATTTATACAGTATTTCTACTTGACTGCTCCTCTTTCCACTGTCATCGTAAGAAGAGAGTAATGTGAGAAAGGAAGACGGGGATGGGCTAGGGAATAATGTAGTGATAGAGAGCAAAGGCAAGCAAGGGTTTACGTTCTTCACGCTAGGGTTCTGATCCCTGTGTGAGTGAGGAGCAGAGCCCTTTGTTAGAGTAGATAGACCTTTTTCATGGTGGCTCCTACGGGTCTAGCAGCTTGGCTAATGCCTCCCACATCTCTCTGTTGGGTTGTCTCCATGGTGAATTTCGCAGGGCGATGTTGTCTGCGCCCTGGAGGAAAGTCACCCAGTTGAGCCACCCCTTGAAAGTTGCCTTCGTTGTGTCCTTCCATTTCGTGAGCACAATTTTGACTGCCGCTGTTAGGAGATCCAGCAGGTCTTACTGTGAGTGTAGGTCTGTTGTCATGAAAGCAGTGGCAAGGGTGGCAAAGTCAGCTTTTAGTGTGCATCCCAGGGTTTTGTTAATGAAGGTGAATATTTTTCCCCACAATTTGTTAACTTTGGGGCACTGGTAGATGAGGTGTGCCAGGTGTCCCTAAGTCTTGTCGCAATTCCAGCAGAGGTCATTCTCCCTCAGCCCCAGGGATGCCAGACGGGCCGGGGTCCAGTATGTTTTGTGTAGGAGCCAGAATTTAGTCTGCACTAAGGCTGGGGAGATTACGTTTTGTGTGGGAGAGGCCCAGAGGTGGTGGCGTTCTTTCTCGCTGAGAGAAGTGCTGAGCTGCTCTTCCCAGTAATTGATCATTTTGTTGTTGAGTTTGAAGTAGCTGGGGCGTAGTAGTCTATACAAGTGTGATACTTGGTGGCCTATTCTGTTGACATTTGTCAAGTACTGTATGCTAGATGGTTTGTCCTTGGAAAGTTTCGCTTTGGTCAGGGCTGTTTTGATTTTAAGGAACTTGTTCACTTCTATGTCTGGTAGGTTGTGTTTTGATTTAAGACTACTAAAGGAGGAAGGGCTACCACCTTGCTACAGCTCCGCCTGGTATGAGATACCTAGGCTTTTCCACGTATCTATGGAGAGAGGTTTCCCCCTGTATTTTATATTTGTGTTTGCCCAGAGTGACTCCCACATTGAGTTTCTCACGCTGTGTTCCATTTTTTGGTCTACTTTAAGCAGGGCATTCCTAGTGTTTCTGAGTATTGGGTTTACCGCTTGTGAATGTTTCTTGGCTGTGAGGAGGGCTATTGGTTCCAGGTTGTCTAGTATGGCTCTCTCTATGCTGAGCCAGACTGGCGAATACTCCTGGGTAGGTATGACTCAGTAGGCTCCCTGTTTCGCAAGAAAGGCAGTTTGGAATGTTTTGAAGTCTGCTATATTTAGGCCCCCCCAGATTCTTATTTAGCCTTAGCCTTTGAAGGCATATTCTCGCCCTTTTCCCCCGCCAAAGGAAGTTATTTATCATTTTTGTCCAATTTGCGGTGGAACTCTTCTGATAGTATGAGTGGGAGCATACTCGATAGGTAGTTGACCATAGGGGCGATCATAATTTTTATAGTCTCTACCCTACCCCCACCACATAAGGAATTTTGGAGACCAGGCCTCCAGCAGTGTCTTTGCCTTTTGTAGGAGTAGCCTTTCATTCTAGTTGAGTGTTGATTTGAGGTTTTTGCCGAAATGTATGCCCAGGTATTTAATGTACCTAGTTTGCCAGGCTAGTCCTGAGTTACCCAATATCTTTAGTGGTGTAATGTGTAGTGGCTAAGATTCCAACTTGTCCTTGTTCAGCTTGTAGCCTGCGTGACTTGAGTACTTCCCTATGGTTTCAATGAGAGCTGTGATGGAGGAGTAGAGCGCTCTGTGGCTATGAGGATGTAGTCCGCATATGCGGCAAGTTTATCTGTGACCCCATTGATCGTGATCCCCGTCATCTCCTCGTTGTACCCGATATCCCTGATCAGTGGTTCTAGGGCCAGCAGAAACAGCGAGGGGGCCAGGGGGCAGTCCTGTTTTGTTCCTCAATGTAATAAAAATGGTTCCAAGACAGCTCCATTGACTACTATTCGGGCTTTCGGGTTTTCGTATAGGGCCATTACTTTCCATGTGTAAGCTTCCCCCAGGTTGTATTTTTGCATACATTGCTCGAGGAAGTGCCATGATACCCTGTCAAAGGC